>NW_025920104.1:7294663-7894663 GCF_902686445.1 Sciurus carolinensis | reverse complement strand
GAGCAGATAAACAAGGCTTTGCTAATTTCGGGATACTGAAAATAGATACCAATATTGTGTTTGGTTGTACAATAGATACCTTGAATTTATTCTTCCTAAATGGAATCTTATATTTTTTGACCAACATCTCTCTCACTTGCCATGCCAACCCCTGATCTTGCACTATATCTAGAATTTGCAGAAGAAGGACACAAGCTCACTCAGAAATTAAATAGATAAATAGGATAAAATTAGGATCCAGAAACATACCAGGTATTATTCTAGGTGTTACTGAAGTTCTGAGGTATTTGACCCCTCAGTGACAGTTATCATCACCTTATAAGATAATTGTAAATATTGTCACCAGTGCATGGACATTCCTGGCTTATCAAAAGTCTAATTAAAAGTCAGGGGTATCCCTATTATAACTAACTAGAAAAGCTAAAATAATTTTATTTTAGGTTTAATTTCAGTTTTCCAAGAATGTTGCCTTATGAACTGAGTATCTTAGGAGAAGCAGAAAACTTGCTTAGTAGCTAGATTTTTCACTAGACAACTACATGAGAATGAGCTATAGTATTCTATAAAACACTGTAACATTCTGTATCTTAAGAGGGTCAAGAATTTTCAGTCAAAGTTATTATTATTATCTTTTACTGGAAGTAAACCCATGGTGCTTTTTGAGAAAGGGTCTTGATGAGTTGTTTAAAAACACTAAATTAAATTTTCATTTTACTCTAGAGATAACCATAATATTAAAAGCAAAGTCTAACAAAAGAGTCTCCCTGCTAGGTCAGTAGTGCTGGAGGCAGATAGAAAAACATGGCGCTTTCAAATAATGAGTCTTCAAAGGTTTGGTTTGCCTCAGAATACAAACATCATTGTCAAACCACCCAAGAAAAACTACAAAAAAAGCAAAACTGCTTTCTGTGTCATTGTGTCATCTCTCCACCAGAGCTGGTTATTCTGACTCCAACTCCAGGCTCCTGTTCCTTCATTGTCACTTAGGCATTCTGAGTTCCATTATCTTTCATCTCACCACTCCTTCCCAATTGATCTTTCTTATTTCTCATCCCTCCTCTATGATAACTCACCTAGTTAACAAAATAGATTATGTGGATTTGGATATGCTGATAATAAATCACTGCATTAACCCACTGAGATAATATTTTCACTTAATTTAAAAATATAGATACATTTTTGACAGAGAACTTCCAGGCACCAGGGTAGGGACGGCAAGAAATAGAACAGGCTATGTATTTGTAAGGAAAGAAAAAGTGAAAGCCGGTTCTCTGAATAGAAAGAACAGATAAACAGTGCTTGTGTTGTGACTCAGCTGCACATTGCTTGCCTAGCACATGTGAGGCACTTGGTTCAATCCTAAACACCACCTAAAAAATAAATAAATAAGATAAAATTGTTTAGAAAAAAACAAAGAGCAGATAAACAATGCTTTGCTAATTTTGGGGTACTGAAAATAGTTTCACTCGCTTACCTCTAAAAAAATTAATCCTATATAACATAATTTTCAGCATGGACAGGGGAAACTACTTGTGTCACCAGCAAATAAAGACACCAATATTGTGTTTGGTTTCTACACTATCAGAAAATCACTTGTAAAAGTGAGCTACTCTTTAATAAAGTACATGTAATGAAATGACAGTGACACTCACATACTACTAAGACAAAGAAATGACATCCCAAATAATAACTTCTCAACCGTTATCCTTGAAAGATTTCAAGAAGAAAACAACAGTAGGAAATATCACCTTAAAACTTGTTTTTCAGGAAAAAAAGAAAATATAATTTAATTCTGAATTTGATTCCTGTAAGACCTTCTAAACTTAGATTTCTTAATCTAAGAAAAAACAATTCAAATTTCTAGATTCACCATTTGGGATATGAACTTAACTTCATTCATTACCATAAGCTGTAATGATTAAGTCTAAAAAGGAGGGAACACCCAGGAGTGCAGTTACAGCACTGGCTTAAATCAGGGAGTCTTTAAATAAGAAATTGAGCTATTTATCTGCAGATTAAGAGGGCTAAGGAAAAGAAGTTGCTCATCAACTTACTATGGAACCCCCTCCTAAAAACCCACCATGTAAGCAAAAACTGCATCTAATACAGCTAACCTGCAAACATCATATCTTAACAACACAGTGCCTTGTGATCACAGATCCCCTGTGATCACATGCTGAGTAGGAGCTATAGTTGGCTGCCACTGCCCAGCAGAACAAGAGAATATCGTATTGTATATCACAAGTCCAGGGAAAAGATTAAAATTCAAACTCTGAAGTACTGGAACAAATTCTACTGAATGTGCATTACTTTCACTCCATCATAAGATCAAGAAATCATAGGTCAAATCTTTGGAAGTCAGTGGGCATCTGTAGGTCCTCAGGGTCTGTAGGAGACTTAGAGCAATTTTCAATTCTTTAAAATCTCAATATAGACGGGGCGATCCAAGATGGCGGCCTAGAGGGAGACTGCACCCCCAGTCGCTCCAGAACCCAGGAGTTAAGAAGGGGAGGCATTGAGAGACTCGGACTGAAATAGAGCCACGGGTGAGTCTGCCCACTGGGTAAAGCTCGGCCCGGGTGGCAGGCCCAGATAGAGGTGGCTTATCGGAGCCGGGCAGGGCAGCTAGAGTCATCCACAGGCAGCCCTGCACACTCTGGCGGTGGGCCCCGCCCATACAGCCAGCTTCTCCAGGTTCTCGGAATGGAACAGGCCCGCTAGTGAGAGCCTTTCTGACCAGAACAAGCTCCGAGTCCCGGAGCCACTGCAGCGCAGCGTACTCCGGCAACGAACCAGCGGAGAGCCTCGATCCTCAAGCAGCCTCTGGGATTAGGGCAGTACAGCCAGAGACCTCTTCAGGCAGCTCTGCCCACTCCGGCTGCAGGCTCTCTTCACGGGGCGATCCAAGATGGCGGCCTAGAGGGAGACTGCACCCCCAGTCGCTCCAGAAACCAGGAGTTAAGAAGGGGAGGCATTGAGAGACTCGGACTGAAATAGAGCCACGGGTGAGTCTGCCCACTGGGTAAAGCTCAGCCCGGGTGGCAGGCCCAGATAGAGGTGGCTTATTGGAGCCAGGCAGGGCAGCTAGAGTCTTCCCAAGGTAGCCTTCCACACTCCGGCAGTGGGCTTCTCCCACACGGCCAGCTGCATGGTGCAGGCCCACAGTGAGAGCATTTCCGCACAGAGCCACTTCCAAACCGTGGAACCAGTAGGGGGCTAGGGGCAGTTTTCTTCGGATGCGCTGCTTTATCAGATTCCTCCAAGACATCAGGCTACTGAAGGCTGGGAGGTGATACACTGGAAATCTACTTGGACACTATAAGCCAATAGCGGAAAACTGCAATATCTCAGGGTCCCACTGACAACTGACCAATATGAGAAAACAAGGGAAGAAAATGTCCCAAACAAACCTAGATACTACATCAATAAAACCCAATGACAGCACAGCAGAAGAAATGTCAGAAAGGGAGTTCAGAATGTACGTAATTAAAATGATCAGGGAAGCTAATGAGGAGATGAAAGAGCAAATGCAGGCATTGAAGGAGGAGATGAAAGAGCAAATGCAGGCATTAAATGATCGCACCAATCAACAGTTAAAAGACCAAATATGGGAAGCAAGAGATCATTTCAATAAAGAGTTAGAGATACTGAAAAAAAAACAAACTGAAATACTTGAAATGAAGGAAACAATGAACCAAGTTAAAAACTCCATAGAAAGCATAACCAATAGGTAGAACACCTGGAAGACAGAACCTCAGACATTGAAGACAAATTATTTAATCTTGAAAGCAAAGTTAGCCAAACAGAAAAGATGGTAAGAAATCATGAATAGAATCTACAAGAATTATGGGATATCATGAAAAGGCCAAATTTAAGAATTATTGGGATTGAGGAAGGCTTAGAGAAACAAACCAAAGGAATGAACAATCTATTCAATGAAATAATAACAGAAAATTTCCCAAATCTGAAGAATGAAATGGAAAACCAATTACAACAGGCTTATAGAACTCCAAACATACAAAATTACAACAGACCCACACCAAGGCACATTATTATGAAAATACCTAACATACAAAATACAGAATTTTAAAGGCCGCGAGAGAAAAGAATCAAATTACATTCAGACGGAAACCAATAAGAATATCAGCAGATTTTTCAATCCAGACCCTAAAAGCTAGAAGGGCCTGGAACAACATTTACCAAGCCCTGAAAGAAAACGGATGCCAACCAAGAATCTTATACCCAGCAAAACTTACCTTCAAATTTGACGATGAAATAAGATCCTTCCATGATAAACAAAAGCTAAAGGAATTTACAAAAAGAAAGCCAGCATTACAGAACATTCTCAGCAAAATATTCCATGAGGAAGAGATGAAAAACAACAATGCAAATCAGCAACAGGAGGCGCTAGCCTAAAGGAATAGCCAAATAAAGGAGAAACCAAATCATGTCAAAAACAAATATGAGTCAATTGACTGGGAATACAAATCATACCACAATAATAACCCTGAATGTCAATGGCCTGAATTCATCAATCAAAAGACACAGACTGGCAGATTGGATTAAAAAGAAAAATCCAACAATATGCTGCCTGCAAGAGACTCATCTCATAGAAAGAGACACCCATAGACTAAAGGTGAAAGGATGGGGAAAAACATACCATGCACACGGACACAGCAAAAAAGCTGGAGTGTCCATCCTCATCTCAGACAATGTGGACTTCAAACCAAAACTCGTCAGAAGGGATTAAGAAGGACATTACATGCTGCTTAAGGGAAGCATAAATCAGCAAGACATAACAATCATAAATATCTATGCCCCGAACATTGGCTCATCCACGTACGTCAAACAAATCCTTCTCAATTCCAGAAATCAAATAGACCACAACACAATAATACTAGGCGATTTTAACACACCTCTCTCACCACTGGATAGATCGTCCAAACAAAAATTGAATAAAGAAACTATAGATCTCAACAACACAATCAGCAATTTAGACTTAACAGACATTTATAGAATATACCATCCAACAAAGAACGAATACACTTTCTTCTCAGCAGCACATGGATCCTTCTCTAAAATAGACCATATTTTATGCCACAAAGCTACTGTTAGCAAATACAAGAAGATAGAGCTACTACCTTGTACTCTATCAGATCATAATGGATTGAAATTAGAAATAAATGACAGAATAAAAAACAGAAACTTCTCCAATACCTGGAGATTAAATAATACACTATTATATGATGAATGGATAACAGAAGACATCAGGAGGGAAATAAAAAAATTCTTAGAAGTAAATGAGAACAAAGACACATCATATCAAAATCTCTGGGACACTATGAAAGCAGTACTTAGAGGAAGATTTATTTCATGGGGTGCATTCAAAAAAAGAAGTAGAAATCAACAAATAAACGACTTGACAATACAGCTCAAAGCGCTAGAAAAAGAAGATCAGACCAATACCAAAAGTAGTAGAAGACAGGAAATAGTTAAAATCAGAGCCGAAATCAACGAAATCGAAACAAAAGAAACAATTGGAAAAATTAACAAAATAAATAGTTGGTTCTTTGAAAAAAATAAATAAAATTGATAAACCCTTAGCCACACTAACAAAGAGAAAGAGGGAGAAAACTCAAATTACTAAAATTCGGAATGAACAAGGAAACATCACAACAGACACGAGTGAAATACAAAACATAATTAGAAGCTATTTTGAAAGTCTATACTCCAACAAAACAGAAAACCTCGAAGATATCAACAAATTTCTAGAGACATATGAATTACCTAAACTGAATGAGGAGGACATACACAACTTAAATAAACCAATTTCAAGCAATGAAATAGAAGAGGTCATCAAAAGCCTACCAACAAAGAAAAGTCCATGACCAGATGGGTTCTCAGCCAAGTTCTACAAAACCTTTAAAGAAGAACTCATTCCAATACTCCTCAAACTATTCCATGAAATAGAAGAGGAGGGAACCCTACCAAACTCGTTCTATGAAGCCAATATCACCCTGATACCTAAACCAGACAGAGACACATCGAGGAAAGAAAATTTCAGACCAATATCCTTAATGAACATCGACGCAAAAATTCTCAACAAAATTTTAGCAAATCGCATACAAATATATATTAAAAAGATAGTGCACCACGATCAAGTGGGTTTTATCCCAGGGATGCAAGGTTGGTTCAACATTCGGAAATCAATAAATGTCATTCACCATATCAACAGACTTAAAGTCAAGAATCACATGATTATTTCAATAGATGCAGAAAAAGCATTCGATAAAATACAGCATCCCTTCATGCTCAAAAAACTAGAAAAAATTGGGGTAGTGGGAACATTCCTTAACATTATAAAGGCAATCTACGCTAAGCCCATGGCTAATATCATTCTAAATGGTGAAAAACTGAAAGCATTCCCCCTAAAAACTGGAACAAGGCAGGGATGCCCTCTTTCACCGCTTCTATTCAACATCATCCTTGAGACTCTAGCCAGAGCAATCAGACAAACCAAAGAAATTAAAGGGATACGAATAGGAAAAGAAGAACTCAAACTATCCCTGTTTGCTGATGACATGATTATATATTTAGAGGAAGCTGGAAATTCCACCAGAAAACTTTTAGAACTCATAAGTGAATTCAGTAAAGTAGCAGGTTACAAGATCAATGCTCATAAATCCAATGCATTTTTATACACAAGTGATGAATCTTCAGAAAGAGAAATTAGGAAAACTTCCCCATTCACAATAGCATCGAAAAAAATAAAATACTTGGGAATCAATCTCACAAAAGAGGTGAAAGACCTCTACAATGAGAACTACAGAACACTAAAGAAAGAAATTCAAGAAAACCTTAGAAGATGGAAAGATCTCCCATGTTCCTGGATAGGCAGAATTAATATCGTCAAAATGGCTATACTACCTAAAGTTCTATACAGATTCAATGCAATTCCAATTAAAATCCCAATGATGTACCTTGCAGAAATAGAGCAAGCAATTATGAAATTCATCTGGAAGAATAAAAAACCTAGAATAGCTAAAGCAATCCTCAGTAGCAAGAGGGAAGCAGGGGGTATTGCAATACCAGATCTTCAACTCTACTACAAAGCAATAGTAACAAAAATGGCATGGTATTGGTACCAAAATAGACAGGTAGATCAATGGTACAGAATAGAGGACATGGACACAAACCCAAATAAATACAATTTTCTCATACTAGACAAAGGTTCCAAAAATATGCAATGGAGGAAAGATAGCCTCTTCAACAAATGGTCCTGGGAAAACTGGAAAACCATATGCAATAGAATGAAATTAAACCCCTATCTCTCACCCTACACAAAACTCAACTCAAAATGGATCAAGGACCTCGGAATCAGACCAGAGACCCTGCATCTTATAGAAGAGAAAGTAGGTCCAAATCTTCAACTTGTTGGCTTAGGATCAGACTTCCTTAACAGGACTCCCATAGCACAAGAAGAAAAAAGCAAGAATCAACAACTGGGATAGATTCAAACTAAAAAGCTTTCTCTCAGCAAAGGAAACTATCAGAAATGTGAAGAGAGAGCCTACGGAGTGGGAGAATATCTTTGCCAACCATACCTCAGATAGAGTGCTAATTTCCAGAATCTATAAAGAACTCAAAAAACTCTACACGAAGAATACAAATAATCCAATCAACAAATGGGCTAAGGAAATGAACAGACACTTCACAGAAGAAGATGTACAAGAAATCAACAGATATATGAAAAAATGTTCAACATCCCTACTAATAAGGGAAATGCAAATCAAAACTACCCTAAGATTTCATCTCACCCCAATTAGAATGGTGATTATCAAGAATACAAGCAACAATAGGTGTTGGCGAGGATGTGGTGAAAAAGGAACACTCATACATTGCTGGTGGGGTTGCAAATTAGTGCAGCCACTCTGGAAAGCAGTGTGGAGATTCCTCAGAAAGCTTGGAATGGAAACACCATTTGACCCAGCTATCCCACTCCTTGGCCTATACCCAAAGGACTTAAAATCATCATACTACAGAGATACAGGCCACATCAATGTTCATTGCTGCTCAATTCACCATAGCCAGATTGTGGAACCAACCTAGATGCCCTTCAGTTGATGAATGGATAAAGAAACTGTGGCATATTTATACAATGGAATATTACTCCGCAATGAAGAATGATAAAATTATGGCATTTGTATGCAAATGGTCGAAATTGGAGAATATCATGCTAAGTGAGATAAGCCAATCTCAAAAAACTAATGGACGAATGATCTCGCTGATAAGCGGATGATAAGCGGATGAGGACATATAATGGGGGGTGGGAGGGGCTAGCATTATGTTTAGGGTTAGGTTTATTTTTGGGGGGGAAGGAAAAAAAAAGAAAAAAAAAAGAATGGTTTATGAAACAAATCTTGTGGTGAAAACATTCCAAGTTTCAGTAATTCCCCTCAATTTCTCCTCACTTTTACATTACTGCTAAATTCAGACCATACTGTTTATTTTTTTTAAAATCACCTTCCACGTGATCCTATTTCAGGAAAACATATTTCAAAACTCTTTCTAACCTCAATTTGCTCACATACAGAGAAACATAATGGGATAATGTTTCCTAATATGATGACTGTTTAATGGAAATAAGATTGGAAATCAATTTTATTACTTTTTTTTTTCAATCTTCTAGAATATTTAAATTCTTTATTACAAAAATAAGAGTAGGGCTGGGGATATAGCTCAGTTGGTAGAGTGCTTGCCTAGCATGCACAAGGCCCTGGGTTCAATCCCCAGCACCACCAAAAAAAAAAAAAAATAAGAGTATTTTTCTATTTAAAAATATATGATGTCATATAATGATTTCCACAATGATATCTTTCACATATATCTAAAAATAATAGGTATTTCCACAAGTGCTGACTTTTAAAAACATATACGTTTCATTTTCAGAAATTGTTCATAATCTTATTGAAGGTAAAAATGAAAGTATATGTAAATATTCTAACAAAATCACCAATCCTTTAAAAATTAAATACTGAAACAGGAAGAAAAGAATCTAGGTCTTTTTTTCTTTTATTTTCCTTATGTTTTCATTTTAGCCATAGGTAATTCTTCTGTTAATAATAAAAAATTTATCTGAAATGAAATTATAGGCATACTGTTTTTTTAAAAACCTATAAAGTGTTTAAAATACATAACACACAGAATGGTGTTATGATATACTTTTTGAAGGAAGAAAATTAAAACATTTATATTTGCTTGTATATTCATAAATAAATCTTTAGAAGAATACAAATTGTGTTGGTAACATGTTAACTTGAATTTATTTTAATCATACATACCTCTATTCGCACTTTCTAGTCTTTGTGTTTATATATATATATATATATATATATATATATATACATTTGTATATATAATATATATATGATGCATTTTTTTAATAATAGTTATTTCTCAAATTCACATGAATCTAAGTACCAACTACAGTAAAGCAAAATCTCCCCCACTCCCAAAGCCTATTGGTTCATGGAAAAAGTGCCTTAAAGTAATCAAGTCCTCATTTAGCCAGGAACTCCATTGATGGAATTGCAAATTATTACGACCACTTTGGAAAGCAGTATGAAATTTCATCAAAAGACTAATGAATGCACCATATGACACAGCTATCCCATTCCTTGATATTTCTCCAAAAGAACTAAATTCAGCAAACTATAATGACACATGCATACCAATGTTTGGAGCAGCACAAACCACAATAACCAAGTTTTGGGAGCAGCCTAGGTATCCCCCAGAGAAAAGGATAGAAAAATCTGGCATATATACCCAAGGAAGTTTTACTCAGCCATGAAGAACAATGAAATTTTATCATGCACTGCCGAATGAATGGAACTTGAGAACATCCTGCTAAGTTAAATAAGGAAGACTCAGAAAGTCAAAGGTGAATGTTTTCTCTCATATGCAGAAATTAGAGAGAAATGAGGAATTTTCAAAACATGGATCTCATGAAACTAAAAGGTAGAACCATAGAGTAGAAGAAAATAAAAAGGGAGGGAAGAGGAATAGGAAATGGGAAGGAACCATGGAGTGCAGCTGATCGAATCATGCTATGTGCTTGTATAAACCTATCATGGGGCTGGGGAATTAGCTCAGTTGGTAAAGTGCTCACCTTGCAAGCACAAAGCCCAGGTTTCAATCCTCAGCACCACAAAAATAAAAATAAAAAATAAAAAAGAACTATCATGATGTATTCCACTTTTATGTATAACTATAATGCATCAACTTAAAAATAAATTAATGAAAGGAAGATCACTAAAATAGAGAAAGGGAATTGGGGAAGCATGAGGGGAAGGAAGGGGATACTGGGACTGAAATGGAGCAAATTATACAATATTTATTTACTAATATACAAGAAAGAATCTCAAATATGTTTAACTATAACTCACTAATAAAAAATAAAAATAAAGTAAGGAAGCTATTCAACTCAAGGTGCCTAGACTATAACCAAAAACAACTGCCATGAAGTGAAAGGATGCATATTAAAATAAGGATAGACAATTATGTATCAGTAGACACACACACAAACACACACAGAACTCTCCCTCTTTGAGATTAGAGATGACATAGAAATGCAGAGAGAGAAACAGATACTTAAATGAAATCATTAACTAATTACTCCTTTGACTTCAAAGAAAAGAGTAGCATAAACAAAATATTCTGACATTTTTTGGTTACTTCGAAATTAGGGAGAAATTTTTTTTTTTTTTTTTTTTTTTTTTTTTTTTTTTTTTTTTTTTTTTTTTGCGGGGGAATGCAGGATTAGCCAGGTGTGGTATCACACACCAGTAATCCCAGTGACTTGGGAGGCTGAGGCAGGAGGATCACGAGTTCAATGTCAGTCTCAGCAATGGCAAGGGACTAAGCAACTCAGTGAGAACCTGTCTCTAAATAAAATACAAAATAAGGCGGGTGGAATCCAAGATGGTGGACTAGAGGGAGGTTGCATTCCTTGTCGCTTTATAACTCTGGTTTCAAGCAGAGGAAAACTGTTTCTTGGTGAGGCAGATTTTGCTGCTTATGGATTCCCTGTTGTTTACCCCATTTGTCTGCTGTGATCACCTGCAGTCTGCCAGCATATTGACGCCTTTTTTGAGTGCAGATTGCTCACTGTCAGGCATCTATCATCTGCCCTTTGCCTGCCTCTCACCTGTCCATTGCCTGCCTTACATTTATCCATCACCCAACGCAGGAGGTTCACCTCCCCATCGTCTGACAACAGTCAGCAAACTGATCACAAATGACCAGTGGAGCACCAGCTGCCTGCTGTTGCCTGGAAGTTCACTGTTACAGTAAATGCAGGTTTGATTACATGTGGCTGCTGCCATTTTGAGACAACAGCCAGGACCCGTAGGACCCCTGGCCAGACTGACTGAGCCCTGTCTCCAGGATCGCTCAGCCTGACCAATCACTCCCTGCTTCTGGGGCCCTCACATTGACTGACTGCTCCCTGCTGCCAGGACCCCCAGACCAACTGACTGAGCCCTATTACTGGGACTCCAGACCAACTGATTGCACCTGGCCTCCGGGATCCTGCAACCACACCAAACACACCCAACCTCCAGGACCCCTGCCTGACCAACCGCATCCCACCTCCAGGACCTCCAACTGACCACGTCCACCGCCTAAGCTGCAGCTCCCCATTTGCCAACACATTTCAAAGCCAGAGTGGCCATCTTGGATAATCCTGGAAGCTGTAGCTCCGATCTTTAGGTGGGGCAAATCCCATCTTGAGACCCCTGCTGGAGGCTTGTAGCTCATTGTCAGGTACCTCTCATGCATCAGGCCACTGAACTCTGGGAGGTTTCATTACTATATGACTATTACACTGTAGATTTTCTTTTTTCTCCTTATTGAAAAAATTTAATTTTTTATTTCTTTACTTTTCTTGCTATCTTTTCCTTTTGTTTACCTGTTCCCTCAGTCTCTTTCTCCCTTTTTTGCATGCTAATATCCAATTTCTTTTGATTACATTCTCACACTTTCTATTATCTAGAACTTCTGTATATTCTTTTCTTCTCCCATTAACAGTCACATTCTACATCCCTCTGCATCCTCTTTGTCCTCCATTAGAAACTGAAGACATTATTTCAAATCTGTTTGTTTTACTGAAGATAATATTTGAAATCATTCTGTTTATTATGACAATATTGTTATTGTCCTCATAGCAGCTATTTGGTATAGGATTGTATAGTATCTGAATTTGGCACTGCTAATATTGATCTCCCCTTAAAGAAAGGGTTTTGGAAACCTCTAAGGCCAATATTAGCCTATAGGGGGAAATCTGCAATACCCTAGATCTGCACTGCTAGAGGGGAAAATACATGAACAACATGAAAAAAACAAGGGAAGAAAATGATCCAAACAAATCTAGATTCTATATTAATAGAATCCAATGACAATATGTTAGAAGAAATGTCAGAAAAGGACTTCAGATTATACATGATTAAGATAATTTGTGAAGTCAAGGATGAGATAAGAGAGCAAATGCAGGCAGTGAATGATAATACCAATAAGCAGTTGAAAGAGTAACTGCAGGAAGCAAAAAATCATTTCAACAAAGATAGTTATTCTCAAAAAAAAAAAAATGGAAATCCATGAAATGAAGGAAACAATAAACCAAATAAAAAACTCAATGGAAAACATCACCAAAAGACTAGACCCCTTGGAAGACAGAACCTCAGACAATGAAGACAAAATATTTAATTTTGAAAATAAAGTTGCCCAAACAGAGAAGATGGTAAGAAATCATGAACAGAAACCTCAAGAACTATGGGACATCATGAAAAAAACAAATTTAAGAATTATTGGGATTGAGAAAGGCACAGAGATACAAACCAAATGAATGGACAACCTATTCAATAAAATAATATCAGAAAATTTCCCAAACCTGATGAATGAAATGGAAAATCAAATGCAAGAGACTTACAGAACACCAAATGAACAAAATCACAACAGATCCACACCAAGGCACATTATAATGAAAATGCCTAACTTTCAAAATAAGATAGGATTTTGAAGGCCACAAGAAAAAAGCATCAGATTACAAATAGGGGGAGACCAATAGAGATAGCAGTTGATTTCTCATACCAGACTCTAAAAGTTAGAAGGACCTGAAACAACATATTTCAAGCTCTGAAAGAACATGGTTGCCAACCAAGAATCCTATACCCAGCAAAACTAACCTTCAGATTTGAAGATGAAATAAAAACCTTCCATGATAAACAAAAGTAAAAAGAATTTACAAATAGAGAATGTTCTCAACAAAATATTCCATATGTAGGAAATGAAAAACAACAATGGAGGTCAGTAAAGGGAGGAACTACCTTAGAGTAAAACCACTCAAAGGAGAAACCAAGCCAAATTAAAAACCAAAAATAATACAAAATGACTGGGAATAGAAATCATATCTCAATAATATCCCTGAACATTAATGGCCTAAACTCATCAATCAAAAACATAGACTGGCAGAATGGATAGTATAAAAAAGAAAGACCCAACAAAATGCTGCCTGCAAGAGACTCATCTCATAAAGACATCCACAGACTAAAGGTGAAAGGATGGGAAAAAACCTACCATGCACATGGACTCAGTAAAAAAGCAGGGGTTTCCATCGGAAAAGGTGGCTTTATACCTAACAATTCTTATATCAGATAAAGTGGACTTCAAGCCAAAGTTAGTCAGAAGGGATAAAGAAGGACATTTCATACTGCTTAAGGGAACCATAAATCAGGAAGACATACGAGAGTAAATATTTATGCCCCCAAAAATTGTGCATCCCTGTACCTCAAACAAATCCTTCTCAATTTTAGGAATCACATAGACCACAACACAATAATTCTGGGTGACTTTAATGCACCACTGTCACCACTAGATAGATCATCCAAACAAAATCAACCAAAGAAACCATAGAACTCAATAACACAATCAATATCCTAGACTTAATAGACATATATAGAATATTCCATCCATCAATGAGCAGATTCACTTTCTTCTCAGCAACATATGGAACCTTCTCGAAAATAGACCATATGTTATGCCATGAAGCAGCCCTTAGGAAATGAAAAAAAAAAAAAGAGAGATACTGCCTTGTTATCAGATCATAATGGACTGAGAGTAGAAATCAATGACAAAATAAAAAACAGAAATTACTCCAACACCTGGAGCCTAAATAATATGCTATTGAATGAAACATGGATAACAGAAAACATCAGGGAAGAGATAAAAAAATTCTTAGAGATCAATGAGAATGATGATACAACATATCAAAATCTCTGGGACACTGTGAAAGTGATACTAAGAGGAAAATTCAATGCATGAAGTGCATTCCAGAAAAAACTGAAAAGTCAACAACTAAATGACCTAATATTACAGCTCAAAGACCTAGAAAAAGAAGAACAGAATGACAGCAAAAGTAGTAGAAGACAGGAAATAATTAAAATCAGAGCTGAAATCAATGAAATTGAAACAAAAGAAACAATTCAAAAAGTTGACAAAAAGTTGGTTCTTTGAGAAAGTAAACAAAATAGACAAACCCTTAGCCACACTAACAAAGAGAAGGAGAGAGAAGACTCAAATTAATAAAATTTGTGATGAAAAAGGAAATATCATGACAGACACCACTGAGATACAGAAAATAATGAGAAGTTACTTTGAAAATCTGTATTCCAACAAAATAGAAACTACCAAAGACATTGACAAATTTCTAGAGACATATGCTCCTCCCAAACTGAACCAGGAGGACATACACAATTCAAACAGATCAATATCAAGCAATGAAATAGAAGAAGCCATTAAAAACCTACCATCCAAGAAAAGTCCAGGACCAGAAGGATTCTCAACCGAGTTCTACAAAACCTTCAAATAAGAACTCATTCCAATACTTCTCAAAGTATTCCAGGAAATAGAAAAAGAGGATACCCTTCTGAACTCATTCTATGAAGCTAATATCCCATTCATACCCAAACCAGGCAAAGACACATCAAGGAAAGAAAATTTTAGACCAATATCCTTAATGAATATAGATGCAAATATCCTTAACAAAATATTGGCAAACCGTATCCAAAAACAAATTAAGAAAATCATGCACCATGATGAAGTGGGGTTCATCCCTGGAATGCAAGGATGGGGTTTAACATCCATAAATCAATAAATGTAATCCATCAAGTCAATAGACTTAAGGATAAGAATCATGGTTATTTCCATTGATGTGCAGAAAAAGCATTCGACAAAATACAACTCCCCTTCATGTTCAAAATTCTAAAAAAAAAATAGGGATAGTAGGAACATACCTGAATATTGTAAAGTCTATTTATGCTAAGCCCATGGCCAACATCATTCTTAATGGAGAAAAAGTGAAACCATTCCCTTTAAAAATTGGAACAAGTCAGGGATGTCCTCTTTCACCCCTTTTATTCAAACTTGTCCTCAAAACTCTAGCCACAGCAATTAGGCAGACTAAAGAAATCAAAGGGATACGAATAGGAAAAGAGGAACATGAACTGTCACTATTTGCTGATGACATGCTTCTATATTTAGAGGATCCAAAAATCTCCTCCAGAAAACTTCTAGATCTCATCAATGATTTCAGCAAAATAGCAGGTTATAAAGTCAACATGCATAAATCTATAGCATTTTTATATGAAAGCGATGAAACATCTGAAAGGGAAATGAGGAAACAACTCCATTTGCAATAGCCTCAAAAAAATAAAATACTTGGGAATCAATCTAACGAAAGAGGTAAAAGATCTCTACAAGGAAAACTTCAAAACATTGAAGAAAGAAATTGAAGAAGACCTTATAATATGGAAAGATCTCCCATGTTCTTGGATAGGCAGAATTAATATTGTCAAAATGACCATACTACAAAAAGTGCTATATAGATTCAATGCAATTCCAATTAAAATCCCAATGATGTACCTTACAGAAATAGAGCAAGCAATTATGAAATTCATCTGGAAGAATAAGAAACCCAGAATAGCTAAAGCAATCCTTAGAAGGAAGAATGAAACAGGGGTATTGCAATACCAGAACTTCAACTATACTACAAAGCAATAGTAACAAAAATGGCATGGTATGCACCAAAATAGACAGGTAGATCAATGTTACAGAAGAGAGGACATGGACACAAACCCAAATAAATACAATTTTCTCATACTAGACAAAGGTGCCAAAAATATTCAATGGAGAAAAGATAGCCTGTTCAACAAATGGTGCTGGGAAAACTGGAAATCCACATGCAGCAGAATGAAAGTAAACCCCTATCTGTCACCCTGCACAAACATCAACTCACAAAGGATCAAGGACCTTGAAATCAGACCAGAGACCCTGCATCTTATAGAAGAAAAAGTAGGTCCAAATCTTCAACTTGTTGGCTTAGGATCAGACTTCCTTAACAGGACTCCCATAGCACAAGAACATAAAAGCAAGAATCAAAAACTGGGACAGATTCAAACTAAATAGCTTTCTCTCAGCAAAGGAAACTATCAGCAATGTGAAGAGAGAGCCTACAGAGTGGGAGAATATCTTTGCCACTCATACTTCAGATAGAGCACTAATTTCCAGAATATATAAAGAACTCAAAAAACTCTACATGAAGAATACAAATAACCCAATCAACAAATGGGCTAAGGATATGAACAAGATGCTTCACAGAAGATCTACAAGCAATCAGCAAACATATGAAAAATGTTCACCATCTTTAGTAATAAAAGAAATGCAAATCAAAACTACACTAAGATTCCATTTCACCCCAATTTGAATAGTGATTATCAAGAATACAAGCAACAATAGGTGTTAGAGAGATGTGGGGAAAAAGGTACACTCATACATTGCTGGTGGGGATGCAAATTAGTGCCGCCACTCTAGAAAGCAGTGTGGAGACTCCTTAGAAAACTTGGAATGGACCTACCATTTTACCCAACTATCCCACTCCTCAGCCTATACCCAAAGGACTTAAAATCAGCATACTACAGACATACAGCCACATGAATGTTCATAGCTGCTCAATTCACAACAGCCAGATGGTGGAACTAACCTAGATGTCCTTCAACTGATGAATGGATAAGAAAATTGTGATATATATATATATATATATATATATATATATATATATATAAACAATGGAATATTACTCAGCTATAAAGAATAATAAAATTATGGCATTTGCAGGCAAATGGATGAAATTGGAGAATATCATGCTAAGTGAGATAAACCAATCTCAAAAAAACCAAAGGAAGAATGATCTCGCTGATAAGTGGAGGATGACACATAATGGGGGGGGCAAGAATGAAGAAAGGAGGGACTGTAGAGAGGGAAAAGAGGGGTGGGGGGGTGGAGGGAATGGAAAAATTAACAGAATGAATCAAACATCATTACCTTATGTAAATATATGATTACACAAATGATATTCTGTTACTCAATATACAAACAGAAACAAGATGTATCCCATTTGTTTATAATAAAAATAAATTAAAATTTAAAAAAAGAAAATATAACAAAAAAAATAAGGCTGGTGATGTGGCTCATTTGTACCATAAACAAAGAGAAAGAGAGAAAATACAGAATTATTTATTTTCTCCACATTAGAATTAAGTATTGATTGTTTAGACCAGTGTTCCAAAGTTCAGACTCAGAAGCATTGTGAAAAAAGAGCAATGATCCAGGTCAGGTCCTCTTTGTGCACTCACCTGATACATCACATTTAAACAGAACTGGTGTGCACTTGCAGAGGAAGGAGATGGAGCCACAGTGGGAACACCTTCTTCCTCTGCCTACACATTTTACAAAGGGGAGTTGGAGTTTTCTAAATGCACTCACTAAGCAGAGGCATAGTCATTTAAGTCAGAGCTAGGTCTATATTCAGAAAATGGGGTACCTCTCAAGGCCATTAATGAAATGACTACAAGGAAATAGAGATGGAGTAATTGATTTCAAACACTAAGAAGGTCAAGTTGAACCCATCAGTATTTTAGTCAAAGATAAGCACAGTCCTTCAATCAAATGTAAGTAAATCACTGCTGTAATTCCAAGTCTTAATAACCATAGCCAAAATATCAACTGGACCACAAAAAATTCTTAAAGTGTTTTTAAAAATACTTCATAAATCATTCTGTAAGTTAAATAACATTTTTTCATGTTAGTTTCCAAATGTCTTTTGTCAGTGTATATACATAGGTATATGTGGAAAAGTCTAGAGAAGAATTCATGGGTATTTATTGAGATAACATATATGTATGCTTTAGAAAATATATAGTTTCAGTCTGAAAATTATAATTGTATAAAGAGTCTGAAAATTTACTTTCTTCATCTGTAACATAATCGTATACCTTACTTCATGTTTTATAATTGCACTTATTTCTAATCATCATAAATAGAAAATTTATTAAACAGCTTAGTCTCCCATTGTTTTTAATTAAAGCAAATAATAAAAAATCTTTAGGAAAAGTTAATTCAAGTCAGTTCTTTTATGTAAACAACTGATTCACATTTGTCTCACTCTTAGGTAAGATTTAAAAGCAGCTTACCTATAATGCATGTAACACAATGCAGATAAAACAGGGACTACAGATGTTATTGCAAAATGACATTTTGTTTTGTTTCATTTGATGCCTTCTTTTCTCATAATATCTTTGTAGCAGTTGTTAGATGCTAATTATAAATCTTGAAAATTTCCAATCATCCAAATAGACATGTAGACACTGATTTATATTAAAATAGAAATCATGCATTTTAGGTTTTAATCATATAAATATATAACATGATTGCTGGTCTATTAGTGTTTTGAATTGTATAGATTGATACACTCCTGTTACAACTCAGGAGTATTTTTAAAGGTAATGAAATAGAAAACACCACTCTCACCAATGCAAGGAATACTTTTATTTCTGCTGTCAAGGTAGTGTCTTGTCTCTAAATGCATATAACATAATAATTTAAAACTTAAAATTCAATGAAAATGGAGTAATTAGCACCACATTAACAACCTTCTAAATTCCTGTTTTTGCTGTGCTCAATTATTATGAGAAAACAGCACTCAGGATAGAACAAACTTACCCAATGGAACAACCCCACTCTGATTTGTGCAATGAAGCTCTTGCCTGATCTGCACCATCAGATAAATTCAGTTAATTTTAAAGAGCTCATACAAAAAGACCCAGATTGAAATGAAAATGTGTAGAATAAAACAATCCTCATAAAATGAAAAAAGGCTGGCTTGCTATAGGAGGACATAACATCTATCAGTAAAATGAAGCAGCTATCTCAGAAAAAAAAAGATAAAATTGAGATGTCTACATAAAGAAAAATGGAATGAAAGATGACTTTTTTTATACAAAATGAGAAGTGTTGGAGCCCAAAAAAAGGCCATTTACAGTTACATGAATTGTGGACATTTTCCACACTGGATGCTGAGGTAAAAGATCACTTACAGGTACATGAGTTGTGGGCATTTTCCACACTGAATGCTGAGGTCCAGGGTGTTAACTTTATTCTGAATGGTTTTAGTCTAACTGACATCTACTCAGACATCATTCCTGTGCACCGTATTCTCCAGTCACTTAACCCTACGTTGTTCATGTCCTTCAAGGCACTTACTATATTATCCATTTCCCCCACTGCCCCAGAAGGGCACAATTCAGTGTTAATTTGTTCACCACAGTAACACTGGCATATAACATAGTGCCTAGCACATAGTATGCATATGTTATGGAGATATTTCACAGGAAAATGCCTAGATGCCAACAGTCCCCAAAAGATGAGGTGTAACATTTTAAGGATGCATTCTGGAGCTTTCACCTCATCAAAGTAACACCCTTCCCCATTGACTGTGTAGCATTAGTCAACTCAACATTGTGAAAAATGTTCACAGATTCTTAACGGAATCCAAAAATTTAATCTTCTCCAAAAAAGAAAAGATGGGTCTCTGCTTCCAAAGGATATCTGTATCTGTGAGAGAGGGCAGGCCTATAGGTAGTGGGGGTTTTGTATCATTTTTTGTGATAGGAAAAGAAACATTCATTCACTGACAAAGTTTAGTCACCATGTACTTATTGCAGGAACAAAACTCTCAAGTGATGCTTGATTTTATATCTTTGTGATTGGGCTAAAGGACGCCCAGGTAGCAGACAAAGCATTTTTATTTCTGGTTGAGTCAGTGAGGGTATTTCTGGAAGAAAGTAGTTTAAAATGGTAGATGGAAGTAAGAAGATTAACCCCTCAATGCAGGTGGACATCATCTCTTGAGGGCCTGAATAAAATAAAACATGAAGTAAGGACAAATTTACTTCCTGTTTGAGCTGGAACATAGATTCTGCCCTCAGATTGGCATTTCTTGTTCTCAGGCCTTTAGACTCCTACCAGAATTTAGGCCAGTGTCTGCCCTGACCCCCTTCTTGGGCTTCAGATTAGGCTGAATTACACCTCCAGGTTTTTCTAGTTCTCAGAGTGCAGATTACAATAGTTCTTGCTTGGTCTCCATTACCATCTGAGCCTTGAAAAATTTACAATAAATACAACCAATAGAATATATATATATAATATATAGAGAATGTAGTAGATAGATAAATTGACAAACTGATAGATAGATAGATAGATAGATAGATAGATAGATAGATAGATAGATAGATAAAAACTGTCTAAGATCATCTGGCTAGTAAATACAACTGAAAAACAAGAAGTCATCTAAATTCACAGCAATATCTTACTTCAGAAGAATAATCCATACACAAGGATCTTGGGTCTAAAACCCGACAATGGAGAACTTAAAAGCATTTAAAATATAAGCTTAGACTTGGAATATGAGGTTAATATTAGGATGTCATGAATAGGAAATCTTATTCATTGATGAAATTAGAGAGTATATTAGTAAATATATTTTCTTTAGATTTTTATAATCCTGTTACTTTTTAGAACAAGTTTAAAATTTTTCATGTCCTGTAAACCTGAAAAAAAAAATCATATCAAACCAAATAGCAAGTAAAAAACCTTTTAAATTGGAAAAAGTCAATTTAAAACCCATAAAATTATAAAAATAATAATATCAAGGCAAATTTAACCCCAGTTGTAAGACTGATATTTAAGGGACAATTGGATTTAGACAATAATTAAAAATCACCCACATGTCTATGAACTAAAGAGTAAATAAATTATAGCAATAATATCTGCAAGTAGATGCCCCATATCTTTCACTCATTATATATTTATTGAAATACATTTTTCTGGAATCCAACAAAATAATTTTCTTTTTATAAATTTACAATCTTATGTGGCTTGAGTGAGTCACAAAGAGTAATGCAGGTAAATAAATTTAAGAATCTGTAATAGACTACTCTGTTGCAGTTTTTGTTACTTTTTTCCTTGTTTTAGTGATGCAAATCTCTGTGTACTGATATGGAAAGTTTCCCTGGAAGAATTATCAACAAACTAGGGATATAACAGTATGCATGTTTCATTTGTGTTTATTATGTAATAGCACATATATGTGACATGTATTATGTGCACACATTACAGATAGGTATGTATTAAAATATCACAGTAGGAACACATGAGGAGCTAGCAACAAGTTTTGCCTTTGGAATTTAAAAAGGCAAGTGGATATGAGACTTTTTTTTCACTGTCTATCGAGGCAAATCATCTTAAAAAGAAAATGTTTTCTTTTGTTCTGCTCATGTGTGATGACAGAGCAATAAAGGTTTACAGTTCCTTTTACTTACTTAGATAGAAAGAATGCATAACACATGGTACTCACTAGTCTCAAGAATTGCACAGGTTTATAAAAAAATTGACTTGCAAAATCAAAGCAAGGAACCAACAGAAGAAGATGAGATTATGTGATTTACAGTCCAATCTTCCATCCACTAACCCAAATGTTAGCAGAGGGAATTAATAAGGCTTCACAACATTAAAGAATAGTACTTTCCTATGAAAGAGTGATGGTCAATGCAAATAAGAGGGGAGACTAGTATTGTTCTTGTGGTGTGATGAATACAATGAAACTTCAAATTCCAAAGATGCAGTGTAGATGCCACAGCTGAAATGTTCACAGCACAGCCTATTGAGTCTTCTACATTCCACAGAAAATCACAGTGCTATGCAACTAGATCCCTGGAGGTGGGAAAAATTCAAGTAAATGCAGATTTCTCCCCCTCCCCCAATTTTATTGCTCCCTGAAAAGATCTGAAAATAGATGCCCCATATTCTTCACTCATTATATGTTCATCCAAAGACCTTCCTCTGGAATCCAACAAATGTTTTTTTTTTTGGTTTTAATTTAAAATCATCTGCCTTGAGTGAGCATTGACTTTGTGTCTCTCTAACTGATTGGCCATGAAGTCTGACAAAGGCTTCTTAGCAACTGCCTTATGCACAGAAGTAGAAATAACTCTTTGATATACTCACTGTATGTATTTCTCTTGATTTTTTTCATTTGTGTTTAACAGGGTAGATCAAACAGAATCATTAGAATCCTACCAATATCCCACAGGGCACAAGAGCTCCTGGATCACTTTTAAGTTAAGTACTTGAGATCAAAACAGCTTAAGCAGCCTAGAGAAGAGACCAGCGAGTCTAGACAGGAGGATGGAGCTCTTTCAGAGCTGAGGACTCTCCTGGGAGCACACAGAAAGCACTGTGGCACACACGCCATGCCTCCTCCCTGAGGATGAGTGGTGGAGAGATAAGATTTAGCTCATTATCACATCTAGGTAGTGCAGACAGATCATGCACCCTGAACCTCATCCAGGTGGATGATGGGGGTAGACATGAGGCCCTGGGATCATCCAAATTGCCAAGGAAGGGCTGGAGTTGCTTCAGCTGGGACACCAGATGACTCACAGGGCCTGTCACCTCAAAAATAGAGACAGAGTGCTTGGAGGTCAGGCTGAAGTCCATGCTCAGAAGAACAGGGCTCCTGATATACAGTCAGGGCCACCCTTCTCATCCCATTTCTGCCTGAATTGTAATTCAGTCATTCTCTCCTCAGTCATCCAGGTCATCTGATGCGTATGAGGAGGACAATTACAATGAGGTGAACTAAGAGAAGACCCAGACCCTGCAGTTCACTATATGGAAGTGGTCTCCCATGTTGAAGTACACCAGTCCTGCAGTGACACAACACCAGATACAAGCTTACTACCTGATCCTTTGCCCTCCACATACCTTCATGCTTCCTGCCTGATCACTTGTCTTCCACCCACCTCCTGCCCATTCAGCTTCAACTTTGGGGATGTGAGCCATTGACTGTGCTTCCTTGGCCACTCAAGATAACTGTGATTTCTATAAGAAAAGTCAGACCTCTAACACCCTAGTGAGAGGCTGCAGGGTAGTGTGCTCTGTCAGGTATCAGCGAGGTGCCCTGCCCTGTCTGGACCCAGAATGATCCATGGCTGATCTGCTGCCCCCCCACACCCCATAGTTACACTTCAAGTGGGCCAAGAATTTAGAATGCCATTTATTGAAAGATCAGATCCATGGCCCTCACTCCCTTCCTCTTTCCTCTTACCATCACCATGGAGCTGGTGCTTCTATTCAATTGTGGTCTGAAGGAGCAAGGACTAGAAGGGTCTCTGGTTGCCATGGGAACTGTGATGCCACCACATTCTCACACTGCCCCTCTGTGACCTCAGGTGCTGTCTGTGGTGCAAGCATGAGGTCACAGAAGCCACTCCTCAACATTCAGGTGACCCAAGGATGGGACAAAGCCTCTGGAGAGAGAAAGTGTGTGCTCCTACTGAAGCCTGGAACCTCCTTGCCCTTCACAACCACCATGCCCAAGGCTTGCCCCTTCCACTAAGAATACAGTTACTCTCCCATCCATTGCTCCCATGGTGTGGGAGCACTGGAAACCAAAATGAGTCTGGTTTCAGAGAGGACCAGATTGCAGTTGAAGGACTCAAAGAGACATTGTGCTGAACAAACTAAAAATCAGCATATATATCATCTGCTGTGCTTCCATGCAATAGGAAAGAGCCAGGAATTGGCAAGGGCATTGATGTCATTGAAAATGGAATTAGGGTCAGTCATGATGGTTGCTCACAGAATGATCTGGTACTGACTACATTCTCTACATAACAGTAGGTTGAAGCTGAAGAAATGTCCTGTAATATGGACCTAGACCACTAACAAACCCATTTTATTGTGTCCCTTCATTAAAGTTAATTTCCAGCACAAAAACACTTACGCTTTTCAAGCCACACCAGAAGGTCCTTACTCTTCCTTGCACAGGATTCAGCCTTGGAGGTTTGTGCCATTCCTCTTTCAGCATGATGCATGTTCACCTGTGATATTCTGCCCTACTAAAATGTGTTCATCATGCCAAGAGCAGGCTCTTACTTCATCCACTGGCTTCTGCTCTGCATCTTACAGGGGCTGACCAATTCTTAGAGGGCCTGGTGCCACAGAGACACTCATACGGTCAAGAGAATGAAACTTTGGGTGAACAGACATTGGCTAGGAAGTTGAGCATCTGAAGGTGAGTTGAAGATCCTGTGGAAATGTCACTGATGTCACATTCTGAGTGCAGCCCAGTTGTAAGGCAGTATCCAAGGTGTTTGTCCCTAGCAGGTAGAGTGAGCAAAGAATATCTCTCCATGCCTGGCAATTGCCCACTCTCCTCCCTTCAATATACTGAGTGAAAGACTCCCTTATTTCCCTGTGAGCCATGACAGCAGCCAATCGCCTCCACTTGGAACAGCAACTGCCCTGATTGCAGCTATCTCCTGTTAGGGCAATCACAGAAAGGAGAGGCAAACAACCAGACTGACTGTGATGGTTCAAAATTCAAGGAAAACCTAAGGCAGGGTGTTGCTATGCACAATCACCTGCTCTGAGATCTCATCAGCCGTCATGCCTTGTGCCCTAGTGAATTTCCAGACTCGGACAAATCCTGTGTGTTCTCAGGCCTGGAGGAGTGGTTTCAGAGGACAATGCCAATGGGGCTGGTGCTAAGCTGGGTGACACATGAGCCCTCATGCAGCCCCCCATCCTTGCCTGGTCCCCCAGTCCTCATCGGGGCTCACTGCGCAAAGCAGGATCTAGGTGGCCTTGCTGTCATGATGCCTGGTGCGGTCAAACCAGAACAGCACCACCTAGCAGGTCTGGAGGATAGTATGATCTGTCAGGTTCAGTGGGGTGCTCTGACCTGTCTGGACCTGGAACAATCCACGGCTGATCTGCTCCCCCCCCCACAGCCCATAGCTACACTTCAAATGAGACAAGAATTTAGAATCCCATTTATTGAAAGATCAGACCCTGGGTCCTCACTCCCTTCCTCTTTCCTCTTACCATCACCTTGCACCTGGGGCTTTGTTTCAAAAGCCATGTGAAGCAGCCAGGACCAGAAAAATCTCTGGTTACCATGGAAACTGTGGTGCCACCACTATCTCATACTGCACCTCTATGACCTCAGGCGCTGTCTGAGGTGCAAACACGAGGTCACAGAAGCCCTCCTCAATATTCAGGTGACCCAAGGACCAGAGATAGCCTCTGGGAAGCAAGTAAGTGCGTACTCCTACCAGAACCTGGAACCTCCATGCCCTACACACCCGCCATGCCCAAAGCCTACACTTTCTACTGAGAATACAATCACCCATCCTTTGCTCTCATGGCACAGGAGCACGGGAAACCAAGAGAGAATCTGTTTTCAGAGAGGATGAGATTGCAGCTGAAGGACTCAGAGATCCCAGATGTGACATTCAGCCACTTATCTCACTCCATTGAATCTTCAGAGAAAGAGCTGCAAACCTACTTAGCAGTAAGTGGACATTGGATGAGGAAGTTTTTTGTTTTTGTTTTTTTTTCTTCCACCATATATTGGTTCTTGTACAGAGGACCCCATGAGCAATCACCACTTCCCTTTGCCTGTGTAAATTTACTGACAAGGTCTGTCTGTGCTCCTGAGGCATTCCCTCATTTAGGGAAAAAAGATTTACCCAGGAGAAACACCTTCCTCTAAATCACCCATAAATGAGATTGTATGCAAGATCCAGCAGCTCTACCAGCTTGTGCATTTTGCCCAGATATCCCCTGAATAGAAATTGTCCAAGGAAAATTCCAGAAGGGAATAAAGGACTGAGGAAGGAATCAGTGGATTGTGATTTGAATGGCTAGGGACCCAGGTGGGAATGATGCCAGAGAAGTCTCCCTTGATACAAAAAACCTGAGCATACTCTGATTCCCACATAGCCCTGCCTCTCCTCCTGCTGCCCCCGGCCTCTATACTCAATGACGTATTTTTGTGCTCAGTGATCAGCCACAATCCTTTTCATTCTCAATAGACAGGGATAAAGTATTCCCTCAGGTTGCACAACTAGGTTTTGATCTTGTCTTGCACCAAATATTCCTTGAAGGATTGTTGTTATAAGGAAGATGAAGAGCTCCTTAGGAACTTGTTGGATTCATTTGGAGCTAGGTTTTTGGGAATGTATTTGACAGAATCAAATCAGTAGTGGATCTCTTGGGTACATCGAAGGATCTCATGCAAAGCTGAAGAGATGGCTCCACATAGGAAAGCGCTCAGCTAGAATGTGGAAGGACCACCGTTCGAATCCCCATTTCCTAAGATGGATCGGGGACTGAAAAACTGTTTTGAATATGCCAACCATCCACTCTCATCATTTTTTCCCTCTTCTCACCAACTGAATCGGCACACTTGAAAAAGAACCAGTTAGACAAGCAAGCGTTTTGCAATCAGAATTTCAGCATGGAGCTGATGATAGAGGTTGCAGTGCTTTCAAGGTCATCAGCATTTCTTATGAGGAGATGTTCCTTGACATGAGTCAACTCAGAGAAACTCTTAGTTACTTCTCATGAGTATGCTCATGGGGTTATACCATCAGCAAATTCTTGAAGAAGACTATGATCACCAGGTTGCAAATAACACGATCTTCCAAATGACAATGGCACTACTCTTTGGCAAATACCGACCTTCTTGGGCACACTCCAGATGCTGTGCAACTGAAGTGGACAAGCACAGGTCAGCATTTTCCATTTGCACCTCCATGTCATCTGGAAGAGTAAGAGGTGAGGACTAATGACAGTCACCCTTGGCCCTGGCTTTTGCCACTCAGTTTTCCTTGGCATTTGGCTGCAAATGTCTGGATGTCACATTGTATGATTTGGGAATGCAGACAGGTTAGCTCCTGCTGACAGCATTCAGGAGGAAGTGGGGGAATTTGCACCCTAGTCTCCCAGTATCATTGGAGGTCCAGTGTCCAGAGGAATCAAGCCCTTTTTTAGACTGTTGTTAATTTGGATGGAGGTCCTGAAGAGATGCAATGTAGAAATGGGTGAAGGATATGTTGTTCTCATGTGCACCACAGTTTTGGGACTGAGGGGATTGTGCTTTGCAGGGTCAATAAAGACAAAAGAAACCCTTTATGAAAGAATTCAAGCTGAAATAAGGAAAGCAGAGACACTAGGTATGTGGCATGTTGGTGGTGGATATGGCCAGTCCAAGAAATAAAAAGATGCTAAAATTTGAAAATGCTTGAGGATACACTCATCCTGCTCACTAAGACCTATCATGTTTTGGTTGCTGTTTAATGGGTCCTCTTGGATATGAAGTTTTGCCCATTTTGGGTATTCACATTTGCTATTGAGCCCGATGGTTTTGACTAAATGTCTGATATTGATTGAGGTGCACTCTTGATCACGAGAGCCATGTTTCATTGTTACATATCCCAAAGTGAGGTCGTTTTCATTGAAGGTCAATGGAGTACAGGGTGTGGTGCAAAGAAATCTTTTCCTCAGAGGTCTTCTGCTGAACAAACTAAAAATCAGCATATATATCATCAGCTGTGCTTGTATGCAATAGGAAAGAGCCAGGAATTGGCAAGGGCATTGATGTCATTGTGAGCAGAATTAGGGTCAGTCATGATGGTTGCTCACAGAATGATCTGGCACTGACTATCTTTTCTACCTCTACTGTATGTTGAAGCTGAAGAAATGTCCTGGAATTTGGACATAGAACTTTAACAAACCCATTTTTTTGTGTGTGTGTTCCTTCACTAAAGTTAATTTCCAGCACCAACACACTTCTGCTTTTCAGGCCCCCCCCCCAGATGGTGTTTACTCTTCCTTGCTGAGGATTCAACCTTGAAGGTTTATGCCATTCCTCTCTCAGCACAATGCATGTTCACCTATGGTATTCTGCCCTATGAAAATGTGTTCATCATGCCAAGAGCAGGCTCTTGCTTCATCCACTGGCTTCTGCTCTGCATCTTACAGGGGCTGGTAATAAGAATCTTGGCCATTTTTCAGAGGACCTGGTGCCACAGAGGAACTCATCCGGTCAAGAGAATAAATCATTGGGCGAACAGATGTTGGCTTGGAATTTCAGATCTGAAGGAGAGTTGAGGGTCCTGTGGAAAAGTTACCGAGGTCACATTCTGAGTGCAGCCAAGTTGTAAGGCAGTATCCAAGATGGTTGTCCCTGGCAGGTGGAGTGAGCACAGAACATCTCTCCTTGAATGGCAGTGCCCTGCTGTGCTCCCTTCAACATACTGAGTGAATGACTCCCTTATCTCCCTGTGAGCCATGACAACAGTCAATCACCTTCACTTGGAAGACCAACTCCCCATACTGAAGCTATCTCTTGTTAGGACAATCACAGAAAGGAGGGGCAAACAACCAGACTGACTGGGACATATCCCAATTCAAGGAGAACCTAAGGCAGGGTGTTGTGATGCACTCCCCCCTGCCCTGAGCTGTCATTAGCCTTCATGCCGTTTGCCTGCTAGGATCCTATGTGAGTTTCATGACTCAGCCAAATCCCGTGTGTTCCCAGGCCTGGAGGAGTGGTTTCAGAGGACAATGACAATGAAGCTGGTGCTAAGCTGGGTGACACACGTGTCCTCATGCAGTCCCCCATCCTTACCTGGTCCCCAAGTCCTCATCAGGGCTCACTGCCCAAAGCAGGATCTAGGTGACCTTGCTATCATGATGCCTGGTGAGGTCGAACCAGAACAGTGCCCCCTAGCAGGTCTGGAGGGTAGTGTGATCTGTCAGGATTCTGTGTGGTGCCCTTTCCTGTCTGGACCTGGAATGAACCTCTGCTGATGTGCTGTCCCCCGCACACCCCATAGCTACACTTCAAGTGGGCCAAGAATTTAGAATCCCATTTCTTGCAAGATTGTGCCCCGGGCCCTTGCTCCATTTGTCTTTCCTCTTACCATCACCATGGAGCTGGCGCTTCTTTTCAATGCCTGTCTGAAGCAGTCAAAACCAGAAGAGTCCCTGTTTGCCATGGGATCTGTGAAGCCACCATGCTCTCACACCACCCCTCTGTGACTTCACGTGCTGTCTGAGGTGCAAGCACGAGGTCACAGAAGACACTCCTCAACATTCAGGTGGCCTAAGACCTGGAGAAGGCCTCTGGAGAGAGATAAAGTGTGGTGTGTGATCCTACTAGAGCCTGGAACCTCTGTGCCCTTCACACCCGCCATGCCCGAAGCATGCAACTTCCATGGAGAATACAGTCACTCTCCCATCCTTTGCTCTCATGGCATGGGAGCACTGGAAACTAAAAGTGAACCAATTTTCAGAGAGGACCAGATTGAAGTTGAAGGACTCAGAGATCCCAGATGTGACATTCAGCCACTTATCTCATTCCATTGAATCTTGAGAGAAAGTACTGCATATGTAACTAGGGGCATGTGAACATTGGATGAGGAAGTTTTGTTTTGTTTTGTTTTTCTGACACTATATACTGGTTCTTGGACCCAGGACCTCATGAGCAATTGCCACTTCCCTTTGCCTGTGTACATTTACTGACAAGGTCTGGCTGTGTTCCTGAGACATTCCCTCATTTAGGGAAAAAGGCTTTGCCCAGGAGAAACACCTTCCTCTAAATCACCCATAAATGAGATTGTATGCAAGATCCAGCAGCTCTACCAGCTTGTGCATTTTGCTCAGATATCCCCTGAGTAGAAATTGTTTAAGGAAAATTCCACGAGGAAAAAAATGACTAAGGAAGGAATCAGCGGAATGTGATTTGAAAGACTAGGGACCCAGGTGGGAATGATGCCAGATGTCTCCCTTGATACAAACAACCTGAGCATCTTCTGATTCCCACATAGGACTGCCTCTCCTCATGCTGCCCTATGGACTCCATACTCACTGACATATTTTTGTGCTCAGTGATCAGCTACAACCCATTTCATCCTCAATAGAACGGGGTAAATTATTCCCTCAGTTTGCACAACTAGATTTCAGTCTTGACTTGCACCAAATGATCCTTGAAGGATTTTTGTGATAATGAAGATGAAGAGCTCCTTAGGAACTTGTTGGATTCATTTAGAGCTAGGTTTTCTATGAAATATTTGACAGAATCAGACCAGTTGTTGGTCTCTAGGATACATCAAAGGGTCCCCTGGAAAGCTGAAAATGAAGCTCCACTTGGAGAGCACTCAGCTAGCATGTGGAAGGACCATGGTTCAAATCCCCGTTCCCTAAGATGGAATGGGGATTGAAAAACTCTTTTGAATATTTTTTCCTCTTTTCACCAACTGAATTGGCACACTTGAAAAAGAACCAGTTGGACAAGCAAGCGTTTTGCAATCAGACTTTCAGCATGGAGCTGATGATAGAGGTTGCAGTGCTTTCATGGTCACCAGCATTTCTATGAGGAGATATTCCTTGACATGAGACAACTCAAGGGAACTCGTAGCATAGCTCCTTCTTATGAGAATGCTCATGGGGTTATACCATCAGCAAATTCTTGAAGAAGACTATGATCACCAGGTTGCAAATGACAGGATCTTCCAAATGACAATGGCACTAGTCTTTGGCAAATACCGACCTTCTTGGGCACACTCCAGACTCTGTGCAATGAAGTGGACTAGCACAGCTTAGAATTTTCCATGTACACCTCCATGTTATCTGGAAGAGCAAGAGGTGAGGACCAAAGTCAGCCACCCTTGGCCCTGGCTTTTGCCACTCAGTTTTCCTTGGCATTGGGCTGAAAATGTCTTGAAGTCAAATTGTATGATTCAGGGATGCAGACGGGTGAGCTCCTGCTGACAGCATTCAGGAGGAAGTGGGGGAATTTGCACCCTAGTCTCCCAGTATCATTGGAGGTCCATTGTCCAGAGGAATAAAGCATTCTTTTAGAGTGTTGTAAATTTGGATGGAGGTCCTGAAGAGATGCAATGTAGAATTGGGTGAAGGATATGTTGTTCTCATGTGCACCACAGTTTTGGGACTGAGGGGATTGTGCTTTGTAGGGTCAAGAAAGACACAAGAAACCCTCTATGAAAGAAATCAAACTGAAAGAAAGAAAGCAGAGACACTAGGTACGTGGAGTGTTGGAGGTGGATAAAGACAGTCCAAGAAATAAAAAGGATGCTGAAATTTGACAATGCTTCAGGATAAACTCTTCCTGCTCCCTAAGACCTATCATGCTTCTGTCTGCTCTTTAATATGAACTCCTGGATATGAAATTTTGCCCATTTTGGGTATGTTCATTTGCTGTTCAGCTCAATGGTTTTGACTAAATGTCTGATATTGATTGAGGTGCACTCTTGATCACGAGAGCCATGCTTCAATGCTGCATATCCCAAAGTGAGATCGTTTTCATTGAAGGTCAATGGAGTACAGAATGTGGTGCAAAGAAATCTTTTCCTCAGAGGACTGTGCTGAATGAATTAAAAATCAGTATATATATCATCAGCTGTGCTTGCATGCAATAGGAAAGAGCCAGGAATTGGCAAGGGCATTGATGTCATTGTGAGCAGAATTAGGGTCAGTCATGATGGTTGCTCACAGAATGATCTGGCACTGAGTAACTTCTCTACCTGTACAGTATGTTGAAGCTGAAGAAATGTCCTGGAATTTGGTCATAGACCTTTAACAAACCCATTTTTTTGTGTGTTCCTTCACTAAAGTTAATTTCCAGCACCAACACACTTCTGCTTTTCAGGCCCCTCCAGAAAGTCCTTACTCTTCCTTGTGGAGCATTTAGCCTTGAAGGTTTGTGCCATTCCTCTCAGCACGATGCATGTTCACCTATGGTATTCTGCCCTATGAAAATGTGTTCATCATGCCAAGAGCAGGCTCTTGCTTCATCCACTGGCTTCTGCTCTGCATCTTACAGGGGCTGGAAATAGGAATCCTGGCCATTTCTCAGAGGGCCTGGTGCCACAGAGACACTCATACAGTCAAGAGAATGAACCTTTGGGTGAACAGATATTGGCTAGGATTTTCAGCAACTGAAGGAGAATTGAAGGTCCTGTGGAAATGTCACCAAGGTCACATTCTGAGTGCAGCCCAGTTGTAAGACAGTATCCAAGGTGGTTGTCTGTGGCAGGTGGTGTGAGCACAGAACATCTCTCCTTGACTGGCAGTGCCCTGCTGTGCTCCTTACAACATACTGAGTGAATGACTCCCTTATCTCCATGTGAGCCATGACAGCAGCCAATCACCTCCACCTGGAAGATCAACTCCTCAGATTGCAGCTATCTCCTGTTAGGGCAATCACGGAAAGGAGGGACAAACGACCAGAATGACTGGGATGTTTTCCAATTCAAGGAGCACCTAAGGCAGGGTATTGTGATGCATGCTCCCCTGCCCTGAGCTATCTTCACCCATCATGCCTTGTGCCTGTAGGGCCCTTGGTGAGTTTCCTGACTTGGCCAAATCCCAGGCCTGGAGGAGTGGTTTCAGAGGACAATGCCCATGGGGATGGCATTAAGCTGGTGGACCCACATGTCCTCATGCAGCCCCCCATCCTTGCCTGGCCCCCAGTCCTCTTTGGGGCTCACTGCCCACAGCAGGATCTAAGTGACCCTGCTGTCCTGATTCATGGTGTGATCAAACCAGAACAGCACCACCTAGCAGGTCTGGAGGGCAGTGTGATCTGTCAGGTTTCAATGGGGTGCCCTGTCCTGTCTGGACCCAGAACAATCCACGGCTGATATGCAGTCCCTGCATAGCTACAATTCAAGTGGGCCAAGAATTTAGAATCCCATTTTTTGAATGATCAGGACCCTGGTCATTGCTCCCTTCATCTTTCCTCTTACCATCACCATGGAACTGGTGCTTCCTTTCAATTGTGGTCTGAAGCAGCAAGGACCAGAAAAGTCTCTGGTTGCCGTGGGAACTGTGATGCCACTGCCCTCTCACACCGCTCCTCTATGACCTCAGGTGCTGTCTGTGGTGCAAGCACGAGGTCACAGAAGCCACTCCTCAACATTCAGGTGACCCAAGGACCGGAGAAAGCCTCTAGGGAGAGAGAAAGTGCCCACTACTACTGGAGCCTGGCACCTTCCTTCCCTTCACACCCACATGCCCAAAGCCTGCCCCTTCCACTGAGAATACAGTCACTCTCCCACCCTTTGCTCTCATGACACAGGAGCACTGGAAACTAAAAGTGAGTCCATTTTCAGAGAGGACCAGATTGAAGTTGAAGGACTCATAGATCCCAGATGTGACATTCAGCCACTTATCTCGCTCCATTGAATCTTGATAGAAAGTACTGCAAATGTAACTAGCAGAAAGTGGACATTGAATGAGGAAGACTTTTTTTTTTTTTTTATCCTGCCACCAAATATTTGTTCTTGGTCCCAGGACCCCATGAGCAATCACCACTTCCCTTTGCCTGTGAATGATCCAAGGCTGAACTACTGTCCCCTGCACACCCCATAGCTACAATTCAAGTGGGCCAAGAATTTAGAATCCCATTACTTGAAAGATCAGGCCCCTGGCCCTGGCTCCCTTCCTCTTTCCTCTGACCATCACCGTGGAGCTGGCACTTCTTTTCATTTGCTGTCTGAAGCAGCCAAGACCAGAATAGTCTCTGGTTGCTGTGGGAAGTGTGATGCCACCACGCTCTCACACCACCCCTCTATGACCTCAGTCACCATCTGAGTTGCAAGCAGGAGGTCTCAGAAGCCACTTCTCAACTTTGAAGTGGCCCAAGGACCAGAGAAAGCCTCTGGTGAGAAAGAAAGTGTGTTCTCCTACCTGAGCCTAGAACCTCCATGCCTTCACACCCACCATGCCAGAAGCCTGCCAGTTTCACTGTGAATACACTCACTCTCCCAACCTTTGCTCTCAAGCATGGGAGCACTGGAAACTAAAAGTGAATCCATTTTCAGAGGACCAGATTGCAGTTGAAGGACTCAGAGATCCCAGATGTGACATTCAGCCACTTATCTCACTCCTTTGAATCTTGAGAGAACGAGCTGCCAACGTTAACTAGTGGCAAGTGCACATTGGATGAGAATTTTTTTTCCTGCCACCATATATTGTTTCCTATACCCAGGACCCCATGAGCAATCACCACTTCCCTTTGCCTATGTACATTTACTGACAAGGTCTGGCCGTGTTCCTGAGACATTCCCTCATTTAGGGAAAAAGGCTTTGCCCAGGAGAAACACCTTCCTCTAAATCACACATAAAAGAGATTGTATGCAAATCCAGCAGATCTACCAGCTTGTGCATTTTGCCCAGATATCCCCTGAGTAGAAATTTTCCAAGGAAAATTCCAGGAGGAAAAAAAGGACTGAGGAAGGAATCAGCGGAATGTGATTTGAATGGCTAGGGACCCAGGTGGGAATGATGCCAGAAGTCTCCTTTGATACAAACAACCTGAGCATACTCTGATTCCCACATGGGCCTGACTCCCCTCTGCTGCCCACTGGCCTCCATACTCACTGACATATTTTTCTGCTCAGTGATCAGCTCCAACCCTTTTCCTCCTCAATAGACAGGGTTAAATATTCCATCAGGTCTCACATCTAGATTTTGGTCTTGACTTTCTCCAAATGGTCCTTACAGGATTGTTGTGATAATTAAGATGAAGAACTCTTTAGGAAATTGTTGGACTCATTGGAGCCAGGTTTTCTACAATGTATTTCACATTGTCAGACCAGTAGTCAATCTCTAGTGTACATCGATGGGTCTCCTGCAAAGCTGAAGATATGGCTCCACTTGGAGAGGGCTCACCTAGCATATGGAAGGACCACAGTTTGAATCCCTGGACTCTAAAATCGGGACTGAGAAACTCTTTTGAACTTGCCAACTTTCCCCTCTCATCTTTTCTTTCCTCTTTTCACCAACTTAAATGGCACACTTGAAATAGAACCAGTTGGCCAAGCAAGTGTTTTGCAATCAGACTTTCAGCATGGAGCTGCAGTTAGAGGTAGCAGTGCTTTCAGGGTCACCAGCATTTCTTAGGAGAAGATGTTCCTTGATGTGAGTCAACTCAAATGAACTCTTAGCTTAGCTCCTTCTCATGAGTATGCTTATGGGGTTATACCATCAGCAAATTCTTGAAGAAGACGATGCTCACCAGGTAACAAATGACAGGATCTTCCAAATAACAATGGCCATAGTCTTTGGAAAATACCCGACTTCTTGAGCACACTCCAGACTCTGTGCAACTGAAGTTGTCCAGCACCTCTCAGCATTTTCCTTTTGCACCTCCATGTCATCTGGAAGAGTAAGAGGTGAGGACCAAAGACAGCCACCCTTGGCCCTGGCTTTTCTCACTCAGTTTTCCTTGGCATTGGGCTGAAAATGTCTTGAAGTCAAATTGTATGATTCAGGGATGCATACGGGTTAACTCCTGCTGACAGCATTCAGGAGGAAGTGGGGGAATTTGCACCCTAGTCTCCCAGTTTCATTGGATGTCCAGTGTCCAGAGGAATCAAGCCCTTTTTTAGACTGTTGTTAATTTGGATAGAGGTCCTGAAGAGATGCAATGTAGAATTGGGTGAAGGATATGTTGTTCTCATGTGCACCACAGTTTTGGGACTGAGGGGATTGTGCTTTGCAGGGTCAAGAAAGACACAAGAAACCCTCTATGAAAGAAGTCAAACTGAAAGAAGGAAAGCAGAGACACTAGGTACGTGGTGTGTTGGTGGTTTATATAGCCAGTCAAAGAAATAAAAACGATGCTAAAATTTGAAAATGCTTGAGGATGCACTCTTCCTGCTCACTAAGACCTATCCTTCTTTTGGCTGCTGTTTAACGCATCCTCTTGGATATGAAGTTTTGCCCATTTTGGGTATTCACATTTGCTATTGAACTCGTTGGTATTGACAAATGTCTGATATTGATTGAGGTGCACTCTTGATCCTGAGAGCCATGCTTCAGTGCTGCATATCCCAAAGTGAGTTCGTTTTCATTGAAGGTCAAAGGACTACAGGGTGTGGTGCAAAGAAAGCTTTTTCTCAGAGGCCTTGTTGTGAAAAAACTAAAAATCAGCATATATATCATCAACTGTGTTTGCATGCAATAGGAAAGAGCCAGGAACTGGCAAGGGCATTGATGTCTTTGCAAGCAGAATTAGGGTCAGTCGTGATGGTTACTCACAGAATGATCTGGCACTATCTTCTCTACCTTTACTGTATGTTGAAACTGAAGAAATGTCCTGGAATTTGGACATAGACCTTTAACAAACCCATTTTGTTGTGTCCCTTCTCTAAAGTTAATTTCCAGCACCAAAACACTTATGCTTTTCAGGCCCCCCTAGAAGGTCCTTACTTTTCCTTGCTGAGGATTCAGCCTTGAATGTTTGTGCCATTCCTCTTTAAGCACGATGCATGTTCACCTATGGTATTCTTCCTTATGAAAATGTGTTCATCATGCCAAGAGCAGGCTCTTGCTTCATCCACTGGATTCTGCTCTGCATCTAACAGGGGCTGGTAATAGGAATCTTGGCCATTTCTCAGAAGGCCTGGGGCCACAGAGGCACTCATCCAGTCAAGGGAATGAACCCTTGGGTGAACAGACATAGACTTGGATTTTCAGCATATGAAGGAGTGTTGAAGGTCCTGTGGAAAAGTCACCGAGGTCATATTCTGAGTGCAGACCAGTTGTAAGGCAGTATCCAAAGTGGTTTTCTGTGGCAGGTGGAGTGAGCACAGAACATCTCTCCTTTCCTGGCAGTTCCCTGCTGTGCTCCTTACAACATACCAAGTGTATTACTCCCTGAACTCCCTGTGAGCCATGACATCAGCCAAGCACCTCCACTTGGAAGACCAACTCCCCAGATTGCAGCTATATCTTGTTAGGGCAATCACAGAAAGGAGGGGCAAATGACCAAACTGACTGGGATCTTTCCCAATTCAAGGAGAACATAAGGCAGGGTGTTGTGATGTACTCTACCCTCCCCTGAGCTGTCTTCAGCCATCATGCCTTGTGCCTGCTAGGGCCCTATGTGAGTTTCCTGACTTGGCCAAATCCCGTGTGTTCCCAGGTCTGGAGGAGTGGTTTCAGAGGACAATGCCAATGGGGCTGGTGCTCAGCTGGTTGACCCACATGTCCTCATGCAGTCCCCGTACTTGCCTGGTCCCCCAGCTCTTGTTGGGGCTCACTGCCCACAGCAGGATCTAGGTGACCCTGCTGTCATGATGCCTGGTGCTGTCAAACCAGAACAGTGCCACCTAGCAGTTCTGGAGGGTAGTGTGATCTGTCAGGTTACAGTGGGGTGCCCTGTCCTGTCTGGACCCGGAAGGTTCCACAGCTGATCTGGTGTCCCCTGCCTACCCCATAGCTACAATTCAAGTGGGCCAAGAATTTAGAATCCCATTTCTTGAAAGATCAGTCCCCTGGCCCTGACTCCCTTCCTCTTTTCTCTTACCATCACCTTGGAGCTGTTGCTTCCTTTCAATTATGGTCTGAAGCAGCAAGGACCAGAAAAGTCTCTGGTTGCCATGGGAACTGTGATGCCACTGCCCTCTCACACCGCCCCTCTATGACCTCAGGCATAGAGGGAGGAGAGAGAAATTGCGTGCTCCTACCGGAGCCTGGAACCTTTGTGCCCTCACACCCACCATTCCTGAATCCTTCCCCTTCCACTGAGAATGCAGTCACTCTCCCATCCTTTCTCACATGGCACGGGATCACTGGAAACTAAAAGTGAGTTCATTTTCATAGAGGACCAGATTGCAGTTGAAGGACTCAGAGATCCCAGATGTGACATTCAGCCACTAATCTCACTCCATTGAATCTTGAGAGAAAGAGCTACAAATGTAACCAGCAGCTGGTGGACATTGGATTAGGAATTTTTTTCCTTCCACCATATATGGGTTCTTGGACCCAGGACCCCATGATCAATCTCCACTTCCCTTTGCCTGTGTAAATTTACTGACGAGGTCTGGCTGTGTTCCTGAGGCATTCCCTTATTTAGGGAAATATGCTTTGCCCCAGAGAAACACCTTCTTCTACCTCACCTGTAAAAGACATGGTATGCAAGATCCAGCAGAAATACCAGCTTGTGCATTTTGCCCAGATATCTCCTGGGTAGAAATTTTCCAAACAAAATATCAGGAAGAAAAACAGGACTGAGAAAGGAATCAGCAGATTGGGATTTGAATGGCTAATGATCCAGGTGGAAATTATTTCAGAAGTCACCCTTGATAAAAACAACCTGAGCATATTTTGATTCCCCCATAGGCCTGCCTCTCCTCTCCTGCCTCCCAGCCTCCATTCTCACTGACATATTTTTCTGCTCATTGATCAGCTACAACCCATTTCCTCCTTCAATAGACAGGGATAAAATTTTCCCCTCATGTCGAACATCTAGATTTTGGTCTTGAGTTGCACCAAATGTCCTTGCAGAATTGTGATAAGGAAGATGAAGAGCTCCTTAGGAACTTGTACTAGTTTGGAGCTAGCTTTTCTGCAGAGACTTAGTTAGTCCATTAGGGGATCTATAGCATACATCAAATATTCCCTGCAATGGTGAAGAGATAGCTCCTCTTGGAGAGCACTCAGCTAGCTTATGGAAGGACCATGGTTCGAATCCCCTGACCCTCAAACTGGGCGGGGAGAGAAAACCTCTTTTGAATATGTCAACCGTCCCCTCTCATCATTTCTTCCCTCTTTTCAACACCTGAATTAGCACACTTGAAACAGAACTAGTTGGACACGGAATCGTTTTCCAATCAGACTTTCAGCATGCAGCTGCAGTTAGAGGTAGCTCTGCTTTCACAGTCACCAGCATTTCTTATGAGGAATTGTTCCTTGACATGAGTCAAGTCACAAGAACTCCTAGCTTAGCTCCTTCTCATGAGTATGCTCATGGGTTATACCATCAGCAAATTCTTGAAGAAGATGATGCTCCCCAGGTTGTAAATGACAGGTTCTTTCAAATGACAATGGCATTAGTCTTTGGCAAATACCCAGCTTCTTGGGCACACTCCAGACACTGTGCAACTGAAGTGAACTTGCACAGCTCAGCATTCTCCATGTGCAAGTCAATGTCATCTGGAAGAGCAAGAGGTGAGGACCAAAGACAGCTGCCCTTAGCCCTGGCTTTTGCCACTCGGTTTTCCTTGGCATTGGGCCGCAAATGACTTGAAGTCTGCAGAGACATGTTTGGGTAACCCTAAGATGGTGGCTGGCATTGAGCCAAGAGGTGGAACATAATTAGTGTTAACATGGTGTGATCTACTTTTGCCTGATTAGTTAATGTCTCCTCTGTGCTAGTGATCAACAGATATTCCTCATTCTTTCTTGATTGGTACTGAGGGGCGTGCTTCAATTGTGCTAAGCTGATTGGCTGCCTTAGGTATATAAGACATGCACCTATAGGAAGCACCTCAGATAAGCAGCACCTCTGATAGATCACAGAACATGGGGATCACAGGTTGTAGGATGTAGGCCGCATGCCACACGCCGCACCTCCAAGAAATGACCCACCTTTAAGAAGCAGTAGACCTTTGATAAGCGTAGACCTCTGAAAGAGTAGCACCTCTAAAATTAAGCAGTCTTTCTTCCTCTAAGCAAAGTCTCTTTTCCTGATAAGCAAAGTCTCTTTTCCTCTAAGCAAAGTCTTTCTTCCTCTCAAAGCTTCTCTTCCTCTAAAACTAAAAGTAAGCAAAGCCTCTCTTCCTCTATAAACTAGCAAAGCAAGAATGCCCAGATAAAGATAATAGAAGTAGTTCAGTTCCAGGCCACATCTGATAGATTACCTCAAGATCGTTGCTGCGGGTGGCAATAGAAGTCAAACTGTATGATTGGGGCATGCATATGAGTTAGCTCCTCCTGACAGCATTCAGGAGGAACTGGGGGAATTTGCAACCTAGTCTCCCAGTTTCATTGGATGTCCAGTGTCCAGAGGAATCAAGCCCTTTTTTAGACTGTTGTTAATTTGGATAGAGGTCCTGAAGAGATGCAATGTAGAATTGGGCGAAGGATATTTTGTATTCACATGCACCATGGTTTTGGGACTGAGGGGATTCTGTTTTGCAGGGTCAAGAAATACACAAGACACCCTCTATGAAAGAAGTCAAACTGAAAAAGGAAAGCAGAGACACTAGGTTCATGGCGTGATGGTGGTGGACATAGCCAGTCTCAGAAATGAAAAGGATGCTAAAATTTGAAACTGGTGAGAATACACTCTCCTGCTTACTAGGGCCTATCACACTTTTGGCTGCTCTTTAACATGTCTTCCTGGATATCGAGTTTTGCCCATTTTGGGTATTCACGTTTGCTATTGAGCCTGATGGTTTTGACAAATGCCTGATATTGATTGAGGTGCTCTCTTGATCTCAAGAGCCATGCTTCAGTGCTTCATATCCTAAAGTGAGGTCATTTTCATTGAAGGTCAATGGAATAGATGGTGTGGTATAAAGATAGCTTTGCCTCAAGGTCTTGTGCTGAAAAAACTAAAAACCAGCATATACATCATCAGCTGTGCTTCCATGCAATAGTAAAGAGTCAGGAATTGGCAAGGGCATTGATGTCCTTGCAAGCAGAATTAGGGTCAGTCATGATGGTTCCTCACAGAATGATCTGGCACTGACTACCTCCTCTACCTGTACAGCATGTAGAAGCTGAAGAAATATCCTGGAATTTGGACATAGGCATCCAATAAAGCCATATTGTTAGTGTCTCTTAACTAAAGTTAGTTTTCAGCACCAACACACTTCTGCTTTTCAGCCCCCCCCCCAGAAGGTCCTTACACTTTCTTGCAGAGTATTCAGCCTTGAAGTTTCATGCCATTCCTTTTTCAGGATGATGCATGTTCACATATGGTATTCTGCCCTGTGAAAATGTGTTCATCATGTCAAGATGCTTCATCCATTGGATTGTGCTCTGCATTTTACAGGTGCTGGTAATTGGACCCTTGGCCTTTTCTCAGAGGGCCTGGTTCCATAGAGGCACTCATCCAGTCAAGGGAATGAACCCTTGGGTTAACAAACCTTGGCTAGATATTTCAGAATCTGAAGGTGAGTTGAAGGTCCTCTGGAAATGTCACCGAGATCACATTCTTTGTGGAGCCCAGTTGTAAGTCAGTATCCAAGGTGTTTGTCCCTGGCAGGTGGAGTGAACACAGATCATCTCTCCTTGCCTGGCAGTTCCATCCTGTCCTCCTTTCAACATACTGAGTGAATGATTCCCTGATCTCCCTGTGAGATATGACAGCAGCCAATCACCTCCACTTGGAAGACCAACTCACCTGGTTGCAGCTCTTAGGGCAATCACAGAAAGGAGGGGCAAATGACCAAACTGACTGGGATCTTTCCTAATTCAAGGAGCACCTAAACATGGAGTTGGGATGCATGCTCCCCTGCCCTGCGCTGTCATCAGCCGTCATGCCTTGTGCCTGCTAGGGCTCTAGGTGAGTTTCCTGACTCGGCCAAATCCTATGTGTTCCCAGGCCTGGAGGAGTGGTTTCAGAGGACAATGCCAATGGGGCTGGTGCTAAGCTGGGTGACCCACATGTCCTAATGCAGCCCCCCATCCTTGCCTGGTCCCCCAGCCCTCGTCGGGGTTCACTGCCCACAGCAGTATCTAGGTGACCCTGCTGTCATGATGCCTGGTGCTGTCAAACCAGAACAGCGCCACCTAGCAGTTCTGGAGGGTAGTGTGATCTGTGAGGTTTCAGCGGGGTGCCCTGTCCTGTCTGGACCAGGAACGATCCATGACTGATCTGCTGTCCCCCACCTACCCCACAGCTACAATTCAAGTGGGTCAAGAATTTAGAATCCCATTTCTTGAAATATCAGGCCCCTGGCCCTCACTCCCTTCCTCTTTCCTCTTACCATCACCGCAGAGCTGGTGCTTCTTTTCATTCATGGTCTGAAAGCAGCCAGGACCAGAAGAGTCTCTGGTTGCCATGGGAACTCTGACGCCACTGCACTCTCACACCGCCCCTCAATGACCTCAGGCGCTGCTTGAGGTGCAGGTACGAAGTCACAGAAGCCACTCCTCATTATCCAGGTGGCCCAAGATCAGGATAAATCCTCTGGGGAGAGAGAAATTGCATGCTCCTACCAGAGACTGGAACCTACATGCCCTTCACAACCACTATGCCGATGTCTGCCCCTTCCACTGAGAACACTGTCACTCTGCCATCTTTCACTCTCACGGCACTGGAGCACCGGAAACCAAAACTGAGTCCATTTTCAGAGAGGACTTGATTGCATTTGAAGGACTCAGATATCCCAGATATGACATTCACCCACTTATCTCACTCCATTGAATATTGAGAGAAAGAACTGCAAATGTAACTAGTGTCAGGTGAACATTGGATGAGAAAGTTTTTTTTTTTTTTCCTGCTACCATATACCTGTCTTGGACCCCAGACACCATGAGCAATCACCACTTCCCTTTGCCTATGTAAATTGACTGACAATGTCTGGCTGTGTTACTGAGGCATTCCCTCATTTAGGGAAAAAGGCTTTGCCCAGGAGAAACACCTTCCTTTACCTCACTCACCCATAAATGTGATTGTATGCAAAAGATCCAGCACCTGTACAGGTTTGTGCATTTTGCCCACATATCTCATGGATAGAAATTTTCCAAAGAAAATTCCAGGAGGAAAAACAGGACTGAAGAAGGAATCAGCGGATTGTGATATGAAAGGCTAGGGATCCAGATGGGAATGATCCCAGAAGTCTCCCTCGATACAAACACCCTGAGCATATTCTGATTCCCACATAGGCCTGCCTCTCCTCCTGCTGCCCCCAGCCTCCATGCTCACTGACATATTTTTCTGCTTAGTGATCTGCTACAATCCTTTTCCTCCTTCAATGGACAGGGATAAAATTTTCTCCTCATGTCCCACATCTAGATTTTGGTCTTGCACCAAATTGTCCTTGAAGGTTTGTTGTGATAAGGAAGATATAGAGCTCCTTAGGAACTTGTTGACTTCATTTGGAGCTAGGTTTCCTGCAATGTCTTTGACAGAATCAGATCATTAGGGGAAGTATATGGTACATAAAAGTGTTTCCTGCAAAGCTCAAGGGAAAGCTCCTCTTGGAGAGCACTCAGCTAGCATGTGGAAGGACCATTGCTTGAATCTCCAAACCCTCAGACGAAGCAAGGACAGAAAAACTCTTTTGAATATGCCAAATGTCCCCGTCATCATTTTTTTTTCTCTTTTCACCAAATGAATCAGCACACTGGACAAAGAACCAGTTGGACCCGCAAGCCTTTTCCAATCTGACTTTCAGCATGGAGCTGTGATTAGAAGTAGCAATGCTTTCACGGTCACCAGCATTTCTTATGAGGAGATGTTCCTTCACATTAGTAACCTCACACCCTACTTATTCTAACCCTTTCCACACTTTCATCTTATCGCTCTGAGAAGCCCCCTGGCACTTGTGTGTGGGACACAGGACCAGTAGCCACCACTTGCCCCACATGTCCACTGTCCCTGTTTACAAGCTGTATCATTCTATGAAGCTCAGGAATAGGTGGGAGGAGATGGTCATGGTGCCCACTGCTAGCATGAACTCAGTCACCCTGCAGTGAAGATTCAGAAGTAGTGAAGTATGGGGCCTGGCTCACAGTCAGCAGAAACTCTGATGCCATACTGCTGGTGGTGTTGTGACTATGGCCTCCTGCACCAAACACCACCACTTCTGGGGCCTTGGTGGTACATCCAATCCTTCAAAACCCTGGAGGAACCAGAACGGCCACAGGCCAGCAGTATCTCTTCTTCTAGTAGAAGCTCTGCAGGGTGATCAGCACTGTCATCCCCTGGCCCAACACATTCATGAGGTAGTAGATGTCATTCTGTACTATGCCATTTTCTTGCTTCTTCCTGGTACCTGACACCTTGGAAGAAGAACATGCTGAGAACTTGTTGTCCTGAAGAATGCTACTACCACCCTGGCAAACCAACCTTGGGGAAGGCAATGATGACTGTGGTGAGGCAAGAGGTCTGGTTTTGAACCGAATGATCAGTAAATCTACAGTGTTTTGAATCAAGGCAGGGGCTACAATGCCCACCAGGCTCCCAGGAATGTTCCTTGGATCTCTCAATCATTCGACTGCAAGTTGTTGCACTCTGAAAATTTCCTCATTTGGTTTCCAGAGCTCCTGTGACAGGAGAGCAAAATATGGGAGAATGACTCTATTCAAAGTGGAAGGGTCGGGCTTTGAGCATGGTGGGTGTGAAGGGCACGTAGGTTCCAATCTCCGTTAGGACAACGCACTTTCTTTTTCCCTAGAGACTTTCTCTTGGTGTTGGGCCACCTGGATGTTGAGGAGTGACTTCTGTGACCTCCGGCCTGCACCGCAGACAGCACCTGAGGTCACAGAGGCAGCATGACAGCATGGTGTTGTCACAGTTCCCATGACAACCAGAGACACTTCTGGTCCTGGACACTTCAGAACACGATTCAAAACAAGCGCCAGCTCTGCGGGGATGGTAAGAGGAAAGATGAAGGGAGCAAGGGCAAGGGGCCTGATGTTTCAAGAAATGGGGTCCTAGCCTCTTGGCCCAGTTGAAGAGGAGATATGGGGTGTGCAGGGCATAGCTGATCAGACCGTGGATCTCTCTGGGTCCCAGCATGACAAAGAATCCCACTGAAGCCTAACAGCTCCCAAAATCCTCCAGGCCTGCTAGGTGGCACTGCGCTTGTCTGGCCCCACCAGGTATCATGAAATTCGGTCACCTAGTTCCTGCTGTAGGCAGTGAACACCCATGAGGTCTAGAAGACCAGGCAGGAATGGTGGGCTGCATGAGGGCACATGGGTCAGCAAGCTTAGCACTGGCCCCAGCTGGCTTTGCCCTCTGAAACTACTCCTCCAGGTCTGGGCACACCCATGATTCTGCCAAGTCAGGGAACTGGCCTAGGGCCCTAGCAGCCACACATCATGATGGCTGCTGACAGCTCAGTGCAGGGGAGCGTGAAGCTCAGCAACCTGTTTCAGGTGCTGCTTGATTTGTGAAACATCAAACCCAGTCTGGTTGGTTGCCCCTCCTTTCCCAGAAAGTCATAACATGAAACAGCTGGAACCTGGGCAGTTGGACTTCTAAGTGGAGGTGGGTGGCTGCTGGGATGGCTCATGAGGAGAGTTGTGAGGGACTCATTCACTCAGCATGTTGGATGGAGTACTGGAAGGAGCTGTCAGGCAAGGAGAGTTGTTCTGTGCTCACTCCACCTGCCACTGCCAACCACCTTGGCTGCTGTCTTACAACTGGATGCACTCAGAAATTTTCCTGCTGTAATTTTTCCAGAGTCCCTTCAACTCACCTTCAGATGCAGAAATATCTGGCCAATCTGTGTTTACCCAAAGGTTCATTCCTTTGACCAGACTAGTGCCTCGGTGGCACAAGGCCCTCTGGGAAATTGCCAAGAATCCTATTACCAGCCCCTGAATGTTGCAGACCACAAGCCAGTAGATGAAACGAGAGCCTGCTCTTGGCATGATGAACACATTTTCACATTTTCATAATCCCAAATTTGAACATGGAGCATGCTGAAAGATGAATGATTAGGAAGTTTCAAAGGTGAATACTCACAAAGGAAGAGTGTGGACACTTGGGGAGACATGAAAAGCAGAAGAGTATGGGTGCTGAAAACCATCTACAGTGAAGAGGCACTAACAAAATGTCCACTGTTTAAGGTCTACACCCAAATTCTAGAGCATTTCTTCAGCTTCAACATACTCTATCAATACAGGAAGTGGTGCCAGATCATTCTGTAAGCAACCCTCATTACTGACCCTAATTCCCCTTGCGAGGATGTCAATGCCCTCATGAATTCCTGACTCTCTCCTGTAGTTTTCAAGGGACAGCTGGTGATACATATGCTGATTTTTATTTTTTTCAGCACAAGACCTATGAGGAAAGACTTTCCTTACAACACACCACCTACTCCCATGACTTTAAGTGTAAACAACATCACATTGGGGTATGTAACACTGAATCATGGCCCTCACAATACAGAATGCACCACAATATCAGAAATTTAATGAAAACCATCTCTGCTCAAATGTAAAAGCAAAGGCCCAACATGGGTAAAATCCTGAATATCAAAACAGAACAGGTGAAAGAACATCAATATATGTGACAGGTCTTGCTGAGAAAGAAGAACCAGAGCTCAGAGCACAGAGCACACAGAGCCCAGAGCAGAGAGCAGGAGCACAGAGAATAGAGCACAGAGAATAGAGCTCAGAGAAAAGACCCAGATCCAGAGTTCAGAGAGAGAGCCCAGGGCCCAGAGACAAAGCTTAGAGCACAGATGACAGACCCACAGCCCAGAGTACAGAGCCAGAACAAAGAGGCCAGACATAGAGCACAGAGCCAGAGAACAGAGCCAGAGCCCGTACAACATGCCAGAGTACATAGACAGAACACAGAGCACAGAGACCACAGTACAGAGCACAGAGCAGAGAGACAAGAGCACAGAGCACAGAGGCAGAGAACAGAGCCAGAGCCTAGAGCACAGAACCAGAGTTCAGAGACAAAACAAACAGTACAGAGTAAAGAGTACAAAGCACAGAGCACAGAGGCCAGAGACCAGAGCACAGAGCCCAGAACCCAGAAATGCTAAACTCTCGTGTCAGCAAACCAGTACTTCTGTTAAGACCTTTCTGCACACGGAAGTTTTCTAGCTACGTAACACTGACCTTCCACTCCCCCAGGTTCAGCACTTAGGGAGCTGTTGTTATTTTAGTATATGCATAAAAGAATCTCAAAAACTTATAGCTCAGATGAAAGTGTGTTTACAGTCAGTGCCTCCACACATTGGAACTCAACTGTTCTTAAAGTACTCCTGGAGAGTCGGAAAGCAGAATGAAGGCCAGTACTATGCAGGGGCAAGGTTGGCAAATAGAGTGGACTTAAAAGTCCAGCAGTGGAGTCAGGGATGGTGGTGGCCCACACCTGTAATCCTAGAGATTTGTGAGGTTGAGGCAGGAAGATCACCAGTCAGAAGCCAGCTTTGACAACTCAGTGAGACTTGGTCTCAAAATTTCAAAGAAAAGTCAGAGTGGTGGCACATGCCTGTAACCCCACCAACTTAGAAGCCTGAGGCAGGTCAAAGTCAGCCTAAGCAATTTAGTGAGGCCCTAAGAAACTTGGTGAGAACCTGTCTCTGATAAAAATATAAAGGGGATAGGGATGTGGCTCCATTGTTACGTGCCCCAGAGTTCAATCCCTGGTTTAGGGAGAAAAAAAAAAAAGCTGACTAGAGATGCAATTCAGTGGCTAAGTACCCTGGGTTCAGTGCTTAAGACTCAAAAGAAAATGTTAGGCTTACAGGGTTGATTTCACTAAGTGGAGCATTAGACATATGACATCAAAACACATTTTTAGGTTGAGTTCCTCCATGGACAGTACTTTACAATCTGTAAAGAACATAGATTTTGATAATGATGATGATGATAATGATGATTTGCTAAACTCACCAGAAAGAAGACATTATCAAACACATAGATCAGTACTTGATGTGTGCCTGGCACAGGGCAGGCTCTGCATAATCCCTTAGAGAGTCTTAAGGATTTTTCATCTAAAGACCTTTACAAATAAATGTATAAAATAAAATATATTAAGAGCTATTACAAAAGGGTTTTTGCACACTTTGAGTTATATGGTACAGTATAGATTAGTTGCTTATACCAAAATGGGGACTTCTGTTTTCAAGGAATTAATCAAAGAACACAGGAATAATAAATCAACACCAAAGTTCAGAATTTCAGGGTAATTTGTCTTAGGAACAAAGTCTTCCCTATAGATTGAGGCATTTAAAAGAAGTCCTGGTGTTAATGGGATTATTAAAGATCTACCTGAGACCAGATAAATATGTGATGATTTTGTAAAGCACTAGGATTTCTTTCAATTTTTCTTCTGCTGACACTTTCCCCCAAGGGGTCTAGACCTTGTGGTTCATTTTAGCTTGCAAATGAAGTAAGGCTCAGGGTTCCCAAGAGTGTGCATGTGCAGGAAAGGACATTAGTGGAGGTTTACCAGAGAGTGTGTGTGCTGTGGGTGTCTGCATGTATGCCTGTGTGAGGGGGGCAAGAAATCTCAGGGGAAGGAGAAAAGGGTTACAAAGTTGCCACCTAAAGGTGTCTTTCTGCAGTGTGTGTGTGTGTGTGTGTGTGTGTGTGTGTGTGTATAACAGACACCTGAAGCTTCAGAGTTCACAGTTATTCCAAATTGCTCAGCACTGAGAGAGCAAGCTCACAGCCAGGAAGGCAAACCAGAGCCCAGACAACCCTGGGGTAAGGAAGTAGTGGGTGCCAGGCAGCAGCCAACTGAGAAAGGCAAAGCTCTTGTTCTTAAGCTAAGAGGGCTTGTTAGGAGAATCCTTTCTGATTGCTGAGATGGGTTCCTGAGGTTTCTCAAAGTGCACACTGCACATTGCTAACTCTGTGTTGCAAAGTTTCTCTGCTGATTTGGGACTTCATCTCTCACTATGGAAAGTACAGGGCATTGGTTCAAGGCGATATCCAAGTGTATTTGTTGAACTGAGGAATCTGGTGTTTAGTGCTGCTATGGGTACTTAAGCTCCAGTTGGCAGGGACTTTTTTGAGAAGGCACACCATCCATTCTGCTTGCCCAGAGTTGGCATAGGGATTAATTTGGCACCACTGTTAACTGTTTTGCCTCTGTTATATCAAGTGGGAACTAGTATTGCCTGCAAATCCATAATTCCAGAAAGAGGAACCCTTTAAGATGCAGCCTGGGTTGAGAATCTTTGTGAATCCAGAATGTGTTGCAACTCAATGCTTTTGGGGGATTGCCAGATCCTGTACTATGGAAGCTGTAAATGTTAATGTTAAGTACATCTCTGATCTTATCTCTTGATTATATCCTTGCTAATCTAATTTAAGTATTTATTATTCTCTTAGAAAGTGTTACATCAAACTGTAATTGGAAAAAATAAAGCACCACACAAAAGTCTAGTATTTGATAATTTACATATGTTCTTTGAGCAAAAGTGAATTTTGTTCCATTTTGTTAACATGCAAGCAGATTCCTGGGGTGGCTGAGGGTAAGTACTGTGAGATGAAGTCAGGGATGAATGCTTAGCCAAGACTTGTAACTTCCAAGGAGATTGAGAAACTGTAAATATCAGACTGGCTGTCTCTCCATCTCTCTTCCCTTTTCCTTTCTCTCTCTCTCTCTCTCTCTCTCTCTCTCTCTCTTTCTCTCTCTCTCTCTTCCCATTCTTTGTTCACAACAGGATTAATTAGTTTCTCAAAAGTGGGAGTGGGCTCTGTAAATGTTTACAGCCCCTTTAAGGCATTTGGGGCAGTGACATCCCCTGAAACTTCAGCCTGCAGTCTCAGTGTGGCAGCTCTCTTCTTTTCTTCTAAAAGAGAGATGCTGCCTTTGTGTCCCTTTATTTATGCCAGGACAATGTGGAGATCAAAAAGGCATGCCTAGCACAGGCAGTGGAGGCTGCAGTTTCTTATTTCTGTGCTTGCACTTTCTGTGGATTTGAAGGGATGAGCTGCTGGTCTTCCTCCCTTTGGATCAGGAGCTCAGCCCCGAGGAAAAGGTTTTCTTTAAGGTGGAGCTGCACATTGGAAACAATTTGCTCTTTTCCCCCCTTCTCTGCCATAAACACCTAAATGTGTGCACAACTGCTGAGCTTCAGTCACAGCCTCCAGGAGCCTGGGTGGGGGAAGGGATGCAAAAGCCAGGGAAATTGAAAAATGGCTACATGTTGCTGCTCTTCTTCCCCCACACCCCAAGGATCATGCAATGCAGTTGTAATTTTTAAAATGTCCCAGAAATTTCCAAGGCAGCAGCTTATGCTTAACCCTGTGACTTTGGAGGTGAATTTATCCCATTTAACAGCAAGTCATTAGAGAGTGGAGAATGTATTATGATTTCTAATCAGGCCCAGAACAAGTCCAGTACAGGCTTTCTGGATGAAAGAAAGAAAGAAAAAACCCACACATAACACCCTACTTAATCAGAACAGTGGCTTTTTTTTTTTTCCTGCAATGATTTTGGCCAGAGAGCTCCTGTTTTCAAGTCAACAGGAGGGAAGCTGGTTGATGCTACTCCAACTTGAGGGTGGAGAGAAGTACTTTATGAACTGTAAGAGGAGAAAACAAAGGGCCTCAGAGATTCCAGATCTTTAGATTATTTTTCTTGGTGATTTTGTAGAACATGAATGCACTTTGGGATCTTCAGGCATTTGCATTTTTAAACCAGGCAACCAGGGGCTTAGTTTTACTCTTACCAACAGGAATGATATTAAAATGCTGTGCAGTTAGATTACACGCATGCAGGAATAATTCAGAATAAAAGCAAAAACTTTTTTATGTCTAGTATTTTTAAAGTCCACACATATGCAAAAAGGCTAGATCTGCCTCTTGCAGAGCTGCAGGGCCTCTTCCTGGGTGCCTGCTGCAACTGCTCCACACCCAACTATGAGGGCACCCCTCCAGGCCTCAGGGTCAGTGTGTCACCTCTATCCTCTAAATTTATTCTGCCCCACACTGTGGCCTTGCTCAAGATCTTCTAGTGGCTCCTCAACAGTCTGGACTGACCAGCCAGAAGTCCTGCTGTTGTGCCAAAAGGCTCGAGACTCCACAAAGACCACCAGAGACCACGATCAATGCAAGCAACAAAGAGTCATTTATTAGCAAGCTCAAGCCTGGTCCTCTGTGTCCTTAACCGGTGACGCTAAGAGAGGCCCCGAGCCCTCGTTAGCAGGGTTTTTGTAATGAAAGGCAAGCAGTTTTACAGTGTTCTTTTAATTGGTTAACATTTGAACAGCTAAACATTAGTCCTCCTCTGGTTGGGTCCTGCCAATCTATTTGATTCTCATTGGGTCCTGCCAGAACTGAACGGTCCTAGTGGAAGAAGGGAGGAGGGAAGGGGTGAACTATGCAGGAGATGAATCGGGGCTAAGCCCCGCTTCCGACCTTGACAGATAAGGTCTCCAGGCAACCGCACATTCCTCAGACAAATATCTCTTAACAACCTTGGTAAGCACAGGGGCCCAGCAGTCCTGTTTGTCCTTGAGACAGCAGCACAGATACCACCCTGCTGTCAACATTCACCCCTTTCCAAGAACATTTAGAGAGCCAATCTTGGGTCTCTATTGTTTTAATTCTTGCTGCTTAATGGGCTGATATTGGGCCTTTAGCACCATTAGCTGTACTGTATTTATTCTATCTTTAACAAAAGCAATTAACTTATTGATTATACAAGGTCCTACAGTTAAAGCTAGTAACAACAATATTAGAGGTCCCACTATAGCAGACACCACAGTAGTTAACCAAGGGGAAAAATTGAACCAGGATTCAAACCAGCTCTGACTAGCTTCCCATTCTTTCTTTCTGTTTGTTAGTCCTTCTCTGAATTTTGCCATGGATTCCCTCACTACTCCAGAATGATTAGCATAAAACCAACATTCTTCTCCCAGAGCTGCACATAGACCTCCTTGCTTACAGTCTTTAAAGGCAGGTAAATTTGGTAATCAATGAGCTTAGGAGATCCTTAACATTTTATTCTCCCAGGGGCAGTCTCCAACTTCCAGAAGAAGATGACCTTCATGGCCTTCACTTCCTTAATTTGACCCAATCCCATATTTCTATACTAACTGCCTGTCCCCAATTCTGACTTCATTTCCCCCTCTAATACTAGGAAATCCTTCACTGTTGTAGGGAAAATGGGCAATGACCAATCTGGCTTCTTCAAGCTAGAAGTGGGCAGCGTGGGGCAAGCAGTTTGGAGTTCCCTTTTTAGAAATCGGGTCAACTGAGGGGTCCAAGGTAGAAGTCTGGTTGGGGAAGAGCAGGCTATAAAGGCATCTGGGGATGGGTGCTTCTATGAGAGAAGAACAAAAAGACATGAGTACTGAAATGAGATTGATACAATATAAATGTTGGGGAATCTGGAACATGCCAATGAATATATAAAGATGACAGAAGTCAATAATTCCTCACCAAGGGGTGGAAGAACTGAGAAGTTGTTGCCTTAACAAGGCCTAGCAAAGGCTGGAGGGGACAAGGCCTTTATTCGGGGACTTTAACATTGTCCAGGTTATCAGGAATGTAAACACAATATTTAACTCTTAATGTCATCTGATTTTTATACAATATCCCTTTATTGGTATAGCCTGTGTTAAGTAGAGATCTCTATATTTCTGTTACTTAGGGCTAGATAATCATACTACCAAACATAGATAAAGCCTACCTGTGACTGTAGGCCTTAAACTGACTAAAACCTTCTGACTCTAGCAGTTTTCCTTGATAGTTATCAGGCACATTTGCCTAAGAATCTTTCTTTTGTAGCTTCCACTCTTAATTTTAGTGGGATAACACAAATGTACATCTTAAGTTACTTTTAACTATTATTTCTTTTAAATGCCCAAGAATGGCTATATTTTGGTTTTAACTGTTTTGCTGGGTGTCCAAGATCAAGCTGGTCAAATTGACCTGGTTCCTGTCTTGTTAAAGAGTCAGCTGAGTTTCCACAGGGGCCACTCATAGAGAACTTAAGAGCAGCTTCTTAGCTCCATTAGTGCCATTGGTTAGGCAGGGTCTTCTCGTGAGGTGGCTTTCCTTGAAAGCATTAGGGGTGTCTCCCTTTTCCCATGACCCTCCTCTGCAGCAGATGCACTGAGTGATTTTCATCCTCTAGTCTCAACAATCTCCTTGATCAGGAGGTTGTGTGACCCAAAGTTCCAGGCTCCTTAGAGAAGTACTCTTATTCCCTGGGTTCAGGCTGACTTTGAGGGCAAGATACTGTTTTTTTTTTTTTTTCTTGGCCTCTGTATTTAATTCCAATAACTAAGTTTGATCTTAATCATCCAGCAAGCCAGTCTCACCAGGCATAAAGTAAGAGTACTGGGCTTTAACTTTAATGTCCACAACTTTACAGTCATTTACCCTTTTATTAAAGTACTACCACATACTATCTGTTTTGAAGGTGATGGCCTATTATCACAAGTTACCTAGGTTGTATGTTCTGGAAGCAGTTACTTCTGCAAAACAGTAACAGGCAACAGTTTTACAAAATGAAATTAGCAAGAGTAAAAACATATTTAGCTTGTATAATAGTTATCTTGAATTTTGGCTGAGTTCTACATTATATACCCTGTTTGAGATCACAGTAATCTTTACAACAAACATCAAATTTTTGAGCACAACTTTAAATGAGTTAAAGTCTGGCTTACTTTGGAGTCATTCTAACATGTAGCAGGGTGAGACAGAGCCTTATCTCAGGTAAGGCAGGGCTCTTCACAAGTCTTAAGTAAAATGTTCTAATCCTAAAGCTAATTTTTGCCCCTTTTGCCATGACCAGCATGACCAAATTTTCAAGTTCAGTGAGGGTCAAAGGAGTATTAGAAAATAAAGGTTTATAAACACAGATTTTGAAGATTAAGCTGAGATCAGATGGACCTCTGTTCTCTGATGGAAATGCAGATCTAAAGAGTTATGTTAGCAACATTTATACATGTCTTATTATTAGGTTAAAGACTATGTAAGCATTATTCTTTGTTTTCAGGAGAGTTACAGAGGCTAGAACATCAACATAACTTTTTCCCACAACTGCAAAGTGCAATGTTAGGAACTCCGTGTAGCTCTCAAAGAAGCCCACTGTCCAAGGTTACTGTAAGGTGGGCAGGAAATAGAGAAGGGAACTGATGAAACAGTGGTTATCTAGCAAAACAATTTCTTTCTACCCAAGAGCTGTGTGCCTGAGATCAATGTAAGAGCTGATAGGACTCCTGTACAGAGCCTCCCCAGGAAGGCTACTGCCACAGCAGTTAGGCATCTTGTGCTCCTACACAGGAACACTGCCAGGCACCATGCATGCTACAGTCATGATGTCAGGGACCCCAATCTCAGTCATTGTTGTCCCATTTTTGCTATTGTGCATTATACTCTTTCTTAAATGTCATTTTAAGAAGTTTACATATATTGATTCCTGAGTCCATATGAACATTAGTTAATACAGTCTAACATTATATCCAGAATAGGAATCAATCAAAGAAAGGCTGAGAGCTTTTAACTTTTCTTTTGTGTAGCAAAATGCTTTCGCCTTCTACAATATGAACATTTAAACAAATCAGGCTGTCACTAACTCTTAGATATACATTTACATTTACATTTTTATCTCAGTGAAATAAGTAACCAATTTTACATATACCTTCCTGATAATATGTCCCATAATAGAAAATTAAATGACAGAAATAAATCCCCAATGAAATGTACTCTTTAAGTTTAATATTACCAGTACAGACAAGTTTATTCTGGAGAATAGCAGCTTGACAAATTTCCTGCTTTCAAAACTTGTATACCTGGAAAATATGAATACATTTAATATACAAGGAGTGACCATTTCACAATTACCTTGACACTTTAATCTTACTAAATTCAGTTTTTAAAGAAAAAGTTAGACTCTGTAACATAGTACAATACTCTTAACAGTTGTTTAACCATAATTGTATAAACCCCAATTTTTAAGACTAATTGTTTTAAAGAATAAAACTTAATAGACACAAAGTTTAGAGTAAATTAGTGTTTCTAAGAAATCCTTATTATTTTACCATATAGATTAAACTTTGGCTTATATCAGAACATTAGTATTTCACCTTAGGAAAAACCTTAAATAGCTTTAGCTGTCTCACATACACACAGCCAACTTAGTTACACACAGACTTGTTGAAACTTACCCTTTACTTACACACAGACTTTCTTAGCACTTACTTAGACCCTCATGTATTCCATCACACAGGCACTTTCTTACCCAGAAACATTTTATTTTTCCTTTTCATTAAATATATTTCCAAACCCAGAACCTTTTATTTTCTCTTTCCTATCTGTTGACCCCTTTTTGTCCACATTCTGAAACAACTCTTATGAAATTTTTGAATTTAGAAAAATTACTCCAATTTAACAAGATAAAATACTTTGTGGTTTATAGTACTCTAACTGAAACACAGTGAAAGGGGAGATGGTAACTCTAAATCCAAATCTAAGAGCTCCTTGGAGCTTTGCAGAACTGGAGGGAGAGCCGGGGGAAGTGGTAAGGGAGCAGATGGAACGCTCACCCTCCAAGTTGAGGTTTTATCTCTTACAACATAACTCTTAATAACCTTGTTTTTAGTAATGACACAAAGAAATTTTAAACCCTTTTTAATTTACCAACCTATGAAAACACCAATAATGTTTAAGTATGTTACCCCATGTAATTTAAGGACTTAAAAGTACTTGATGTTATTTAACAATGAGCATTTTAACTTTGCAAATTAATCAGATGTCACCAACAAACACATTTGAGTAATCCCATACATGTTAACTCTAATTCACTTATTCTGTAAAAAGCAAGATATCAGACAAGTGTCCTGAACAGTATTTGCTGTCTCTTTCCTGTTGAAGAAAAGTCCTAGAAACAATTGATATTAGACATTGTTTAACATCAACATTCCATTAGTTTGACCACCTAGAGACTTGCGAGTTATTTCTAAAGACATTTTACTTTTATTAGTTTACCCAATTTAAATCGAACCCTTTTAAATCACATGAATAAAAGTATTTGGATCCATTTTTAAATTTTAATTTTAGGAGCGCTCAGTTTTGATACAGACAAAACATGACATTAGCATGACATACAAATAATACAAAATCAAAGGCCTTGTAACTTTATAGGTGAATCTCCATTGCAATGTAACAGATGTTCAAAAACTCTAGTTGAATAAAAATAGAAATGATCAAAAAGAAAAAAATCATTAACCTAGGTGTGCAGGATCAAAATTATGAGCTCAAAAATACAGCATTAGAGAAAAACAAAACAAAACAAGAATCCTAGAGAATGAGTTAGTTCTGTGTAGCAGTCCAGGAGTTTAAAACAGACACTTTTTTTTTCTTTTTTTTTTTTCTTTTCTTCATGTCACCCCCTTTTCCCGCTGAGACTGCTGCAGTTTACATTCCAATGAAGCCTTCAGCAAGGCCAGGCGGGGGGAGGGAGGGATCACCTAGGACTTTTTAATCCTTTGTCTTCCTGGTTGAGAAATCAGGTTAGGTTTGAATGCAGAAAATCACAGAACATTATTTCTTACTACTTTTGAGGAATGGAGCTGCTGAGCTCTCTGCCTAGGGGGATTGGAGTAAACAAATCTCTCAGGAACAAGGAGAAGGACTGTAAAGTACCCTGCAATGAGTATCCCTAAGCCTAAGATCAGATTAACACAAGGAAGAATTTAATAGAAGGCAAGAGTAAAGACCATATAGTACAATACACAAACAGACAGACACATAGCGTGCCAAATCAAAAATTGGCTAGCTGGTACTTTTTCAATAAAAACAAACAATTTCTGATTGTATCAAAGAGTTTCCCAGACGCAACACAATGCCCAAATGGGACAAAGAGTTATCCAGATGGGACAAAGTCGCCCAATTGCAGCACAGAATCTGCCCAGATGTGAGAGTCAACCAAATGCGACAGAGTCACCCAAATACAGCACAGAAGCTGCCCAGATGCAGCACAGAAGCTACCCAGATGTGACAGAGTCACCAGATGTGACAAGTCACCCGAATGCAGCACAGAAGCTGCCCAAATGTAGCACAGAAGCTGCCCAGATGCAGCACAGAAGCTTCCCAGATGTGACAGAGTCACCAGATGTGACAAAGTCACCCGAACACAGCACAGAAGCCGCCCAGATGCAGCACAGAAAATGTCAAGATGTGACAGAGTCACCAGATGCAACAAAGTCACCTGATGGGTCGAGGGGACGTCTCCCGAGACCCTGCTGGGGTCCTATAGTGCGTCCGCCAGGACTATGCCAGCCCAGAACCAGAACCTGCAGGCAATCCAGACCAGAAAACACACGGCAATGCCTTACTCACCAGCCAAATGACTCTATGATCAGGTGTCTAGGTGGGCTTGGGGCATCCCGGACGAGCCCTCATATGTTGTGCCCAAAGACTCGAGACCCCACAAAGACCACCAGAGACCACAATCAATGCAAGCAACAAAGAGTCATTTATTAGCAAGCTCAAGACTGGTCCTCTGCGTCCTTAACCAGTGACACTAAGAGAGGTCCCGAGCCCTCATTAGCAGGGTTTTATAATGAAAGGCAAGCAGTTTTACAGTGTTCTTTTAATTGGTTAACATTTGAACAGCTAAACATTAGTCCTCCTCTGGTTGGGTCCTGCCAATCTATTTGATTCTCATTGGGTCCTGCCAGAACTGAATGGTCCTAGTGGAAGAAGGGAGGAGGGAAGGGGTGAACTATGCAGGAGATGAGTCAGGGCTAAGCCCCGCTTCCATCCTTGACAGATAAGGTCTCCACGCAACCACACATTCCTCAGACAAATATCTCTTAACAATCTTGGTAAGCACAGGGGCCCAGCAGTCCTGTTTGTCCTTGAGACAGTTAGCAGCTCAGATACCACCCTGCTCTCAACACTGCCAACCCTTCTCCCCAGGCACACTCTAACCTCCTCACCAGCCTGGGCAACTCTATGGTGAAATACCCTCCTGAAGCCCCTGAATCATGACTCTTCCAGAAGTCCCCCATAGGTCACTAGAGTGAAAGACTCTCCCCTGCTGTAGGAGGTACCTGCTGCCTTGCTCATGCCTGGAGTATGGTGCTCAGCTTTGCACCTTCCTGAACGCCTCACTTCTTGACAGCTGGAAATGATTCTGGTTCCCCATCTCCACCTACGCCAGAGCAGTGCCCTGCAGAGGCCCTGTATGCATCAGCAAGGCAAGGACTCAGAAGAGGCCTTTGGAATACTATTCCCAGTGCCAGCTGAGGTCACCATCCTCAGGCAGGTGTGAGGAATACTGATTCACCAAGTCAGGTCACTTTGCTTGTGTGGTCATAGAATGAGGGAGGAGACATGGTGGGAGGCACCAGGCTTGGGTAGGAACACAGTTGCAGGGTGTGAACACCTACCTAGGGTTGAGCAGGGAGAAGACAGGAGAAGCAAGGGACAATAAAATGGCCCTGGGAATTTCCCCAGGCTGTGAGGAGATGTGGGGAGCTGTTGAAACTGAGTCAGACACCTGAACACTTGGCAGGCTCTTGAAGGAACTAACCATGGTGAGGGCATGTGGATCTCAGATCAAAACACCATACTTGGAGATGCTAAACTTGGAGACTTCTAATTCTGGCCTTGCCCTGAGTGCTGGGATGAGCTCAGACAAACCATTTGGATGCTGCTAAGTACCAGGCTGCTGGCTGCAGCTGGAGGGTCACTAGGAATGTGTGGTTGATGACAAGAAACTTCATAAACTGGAGACACATCTCCCAGGCCTCTACACCATTTGGGACTTTGAAGGGTAGATGGATGAGTCTGTTTCCAGACCCAGGCAAGTGAGGAGAGCTGGGTGGACACCATGTCCAGTGCTGACTCCCTTCTGTCATGGTGGACATGGATGCTGGGTGAGTGCAGGTGGTAGGCAGGGTCTTCAAAGCAGTGACCCTTTGGACAGGACTGGTTAAGAAAGAAGTGCAAGATTCAGGAAGAAAGGATGCAAACTGGTACTTATGGTTTTTAATTCTCAGTGTCCTCTGGGATCTGCAGAAACAGAACATGAGCCTTCATTGTTCTGTGGATCATTCCCCCTCTATTTAAGTTTATAGGGACTGGGGATATAGCTCAGTTTATGCTTAGCATGCACAAGTCCCTGGGTTCAATCCCCAGCACAAGCAAAAAAAATTAAATTAAATTTACATAATTTTATGTCAAATTTCAAATAATGCAGACATGTATTTAGTAAGAACTACTGTCTTCCTTTGTCCCTTTTGCTCCTCTTCCAGCCAGTTTTGCACTCACTGCAGATCCCTGTGCCTCAATGCATGTACATCAGCATATGAAGGTACACTTGGGTTTTGCTTTTTCTCCTATATTGAAGGGATGATGTTCACACTTTGCCTTTCACTTGACAGCATGTCATAACTTTCTTTACTCATATAAATCTCTCCCCTCCCTTTTTTATAGCTGTATTATATTCCAGAGAGAGACTGCACTATACTTTATTGAAGCATTCCTCTGTTGATGGACATTTATGTGGTCTGCAATGTTTGCAAATAATTAATAAACATCTTGTATGTACATTTGGGTACAGACACATATTTCAAGATGAGAAATATGTGAACTTGTAAAATCCTAAAACAGGAAATATCTTTTATTCTGAACCCCTTCATGTATTCTGGAACTTCTGCACAGATGCCATTCACCTGACATGTGTGAGATGGGTCTCACCCCTTCCTTTCCAGGCATGGGCACTGTGTCTAGATAGAGACAACACACAGATTTAAATCCAAAATTCCTCTTGATCTTTGTTCTCAAGCTAGCAGGAATGTGCTGTGGTTGGTCCAACAGTAGATCAGTGACCTAAGGGTTGTCCGTGTTCCCTGTTGTTAGCATAAACAGACCCATTGCATTGGCTAAGCAGCATTAGGCCTTTGTTGAGGAGTGAGGTGGTGTGTGGATCTTTGTGGGCTGCAGTGGCTCTTCCTGTGTAGGACCAAGTAATTCCTTCAGTTTGTGGGAGGGCGTGGAGGCTCCTGTGCAGGGCACTCCAGGAGTTAACCATGATCCCCTCTCCCTCCTGCCACCATGCTCTGGTTCCATTGGGAGCTTTGTCCCAGGCTGTGGATAATGAGGGGTCATGGGTGAAGACAACTTTTGCCTCCCAAGCTTCTGTTTCTGGCAGATGTGGCCCCTGCTGAAGCCTAAGCAGGTAACTCTGCAAGCTCACTGCTCCCATGGTGGACAGACCAACATGGATTGGCACTGGACATGAGCACCCCATCCACTCCAGGCACCCACAGGTGGTAGTTACAGATGCTGGTCCCTGTGACTGGGCAGGTCAAGGACAAGGGGACGTTCTGTCTGCCAAGATCCTCTTTTGGAAACAACCCTCCTTTTCTTCCAGGCTGAGCTATTGTGTGGTGCTTTTTGGTTTTTGGTTTTCTTTAATTCCCCACTTAAATCTGTGGAGATTCTGATTACTCCACACCACTTGGTGGCCTTTCTCTCTGAGCTGGAGCCATTTGCAGTGGGAAAGAGAGACCACTCAGACCCCAGGAGAAGGTGGGGGGTCAGGGTGTGAGTCTCTGGCTCCAGTGACAGTCTGGGTTTCTGTAACTGCTCCTCAGGTCAGTGATTGGTGACCAGTGATTGGTGGTTGGTGATGGGTGATCCGTGCTCAGGGGCCAGCAGGAGCCTCCCCTCCTGCTCTTTGCTTCATCCTTGGGCAGTGACAGTTGTGTCCCTGCACCAGATCTCCCACCCATGCCACCCCCACCCTCTGAGGGGAGAGAACAATATGCCTGGGGGTTGCATGCTTATCCCAGAAATTCAGTGAAACTCCAGGCCCAGAAAGCAGAGGCAGAAGCCAAAGGGCTGAATCAGGGTCCCTGAATCCTTCCCACTGCCTACCACTGCTCTGACCTGGAGGATAATGGGGGTTGGCAGCTGCCAGGTGCAGGAGATGAGAGTCAGAATTGATTTGGTGGAGACCATAGAGACCTGGAAGGACACCCCTCAGCCCCAGAAGGAGTCTCCTCTCTTCTGTGTCCCTGCCCCTGCCTGGGGATGTTCTCACTGAAATGCACTGGGGTTATGTTGTGTGGTATCCTGGAGGGTAAGGGAGGCCCAGGCCAGAGAAGCATTTCCCAGGTGTGAGAGAGTGGCAGACTGGGTTCAGACCCAAGTTTAGACTGTGAAAGGTTCAGGGTCCTTCATTTCTTTTTTGCTCTAGAACTTAAGGATATTCTCCACAAGGCCCCAGGCTGTGCCTGTTGGGGCAGAGAATGAGCTGAAATCACTGCCAGCAGAGCACTCTCAGGTCCCGGTGGTTGTGGGGCTGTGGTCTGTCCTCTATCAGACTCCTCTGCTTCCAGTGACTGTGAGGACAGATGAGATTTGGGGGCTAAAATGCCTTTAACTAAGCTGTACTGTAAAGGTGTTCCATTATAAGGAAGGGGGAAGAAAGGCACAGGTCAACTGCTTTAGGGGTTGTACATTGGAGCCATGCAGAAGAGCAGAGGCAAGTCCATCTGGAGCCATAGGTGCAGAGTGAGGGTCAGCACAGGACACTTGGTGGCCAAGGGGAGGTGGCAGGAGCAGCTTCAAGGTAGTGTGAAGCTGGTTGGATGTCCTGAGTCCAGTCTGAGAAACCAGGAGCCTGTCTTCTGGAAAGCACCATCTAAAGCCCTGTTGGACCCACATTTTGGGGTCCTTGAAGTTATGTCTTAGGACAGGTCGATATCTCCTGATTTGAGTTTGTTTGTCCTAACCCCATCTTGTCCTTTGGGTGTCCTCCTGTGCCTTCATGTCAGCTCCCACATATTCGGGGGTCACAGGGCTGTGGGTTCCTTCCTGGTTACAGGGTTAGTGATCCACACCATGGAGGAGCAGAGGGCATGTGGCTGCCCTGGATGCCCAGACCTTCCATTGGCATGGAGAACACTGAGGCTGAGGTAGGCCACCAGGAAAGGAGTGTGTGACCACCTATGTCCAACACAAGGGAGCCACCCAGGCCTGTGACAGTCTCCTGTAGTTGGAATTCAGAAGGGGGCCACGTTCTGAGCATTTTGAGGCTGTAGAGGGGCTTCTGGCAGAAAGCAGGAGTCATCTGTCCTCAGAGACTCTCTTCATGCTTTCCTAAAGATGCCCTGTCCAGCTGCATGTCCTCTGTGGGCTCCTGGACCCTCTGTGGGAGTTTCATTATGTAGCCAGTAAGAGCCATTTTGTAAAGTGAAAAGAACCAGATGAGGTTCTTCTAAAGGGGAGAAAGAAGCTGATTGCTACCCCCTGGCCAGTGGTGGGTGATGGCTTATTGAGCATCTGCTACTGACAGACTCTGGGCTAGTCCTTGTCCCTAAGGTAATGCTGAGGTGGGTGTTGCTGTCTTAAGGCAGCAGATGCAGGCAGGGTAACCAGTGAGTCTTAAGTTGGACACTATTGGGTGGGATGAGTCAGAATTCCAACCTGGGAATGTCCCTACCTTGGTTTCTCAGACAGTCGGCAAGTCCACCTGGCACCCACTGACTCTTGTCCTGGCTCCTGCAGCAGTTCCTGTGTGTAACCTGGACTCACTCTGAATGGTCTGGCAGGTTAGCCTGACTCTTGGCCAGCCAGTACCTGAGGCAGATGACAGAACTGTCGCCTACCTGTATGGGAGGATTCAGGCTGGTGTCCCTGACTTTCACTTTTCTCAGTGTAAAGATAGAGGGAGCCCACATCTGTGTAAACACAGACACTTCCCAAACTGCCAAAGAATTTTCATCTCATATCTTATCTGTGAAGGCCAGGGGGCTGACCCAAGAGCAAACCTTGCTAACAACAACCCTCCTCTCGGAGGTCAGGGTGACCCAGAACTTAAGATAACATGCTTTACAATGTTAACCAATTAGAAAGAACACTGTATAACTGCTTGCCTTTCATTATATAAACCCTGCCAAATGAGGGCTCGGGGCCTCTTAGCGTCACTTGTTTCGAGGGTGCAGAGGACCAGGCTCGAGCTTGTTAATAAATGACTCTTTGTTGCTTACATTGATCGTGGTCTCTGATGGTCTTTGTGGGGTCTCAAGCCTTTGGGCACAACATTAGCATGCAGTGATGTTTTGGTGGGGTGACAGCAACCCAGAACACAGCTTTGTGGGTCTTCAGGGCTGTCAAGAGAAAGAAGGACATTAGAGGACAGCTCCTGGAAGCTCTCATCCTGTCTGTAAAGAGTGACTGCAGAAGTGGGGTGACCTATGGCCAAGTCCTCGCTGGCTGTGAAGTGCTGACCATGAAGCTGGGTTAGCAGGGAGAAACTGCCAGATGTAAGCTCTCCAAAAATATTGAAGGAGGTGACCTCTGTGCATCAGGTCTTGGCACATACTCATGGAGAAGTTGAACAAATAAAGGAATGGAAAACTAGGTGCAGGTCAGGGCCTGAGGTGACTGGATGGTGCCCTCAGCTGACATTTCTAAGTCACCCGAGTCTATGGTTTTGGGGTGTGTTTGGGCTGCAGGACATTGCACACATGCTTACCGAGCTCCAAGTGGACTCATGACTGACACTAAGGGGTCAAAGATGTAGGTTTGCAAATGAGTTTTGGAGAAAGGTAATAAGCACTAAGTCATGTTTTAAATGCAAAATGGGTTGAGGATTTGAAATGCTTTCATCCAGACACCAGAGCTGGATACTTGTAATTCAACATGTCAGGGGCAGACCAACCCTGCCATTCTTGGGGGAACTAGAAAAAATAGCTCCTGACCCCTGCTGAGAAGGAGCAGGCCATCAACACTGCTGTGGCCAGTCTCAGCAGCCTGATGTTTCTTTGGCCCTGTACCATGTTGATTTTATACCCTGGGCAGAGCCAGGCTGAGAGTGTCTTGAGAACAGTCATGAAAAGATAGAAAACAAATGCAATTTCTGTCTTTGGGCACTGTGTGGACGAGTCTCTGGGTGTTTATTTTGTGTAACACTGTTCTCATGGGGTTGCTTTCTCTTCTACTTTCTTTGTGAGGACACCTCAGAAACTTAAGCAAAACAGCTGGACCTTATCAGTACCCTGGAAAAGTGTTCTGACTGGAAGTCAAGCTTTCCTACTGAGTGTTCCTGACATCTCTCTGGCTCACTGTAGGTCATTCTCGCTCCTGCCCACCATGGATCTGAATCTTTTTGACTACATGAAGCCAGGGAACTACTCTGACTTCAGCTGTCCATGTAACAGCAGTGACAGCATCCTGGTGGACATGGTGCAGTTCCCCTTCATGCCCCACAAGAGCATCCTGCTCTACACACTTTCCTTTATCTATATTTTCATCTTTATGATCAGCATGATCACCAACACTGTGGGGGTCTGGGTGAATATCCAGGCCAAGACCATGAGCTATGACACCCACTGCTACATCTTGAACCTTGCCATCATGGACCTGTGGGTCATCCTCACCATCCAGGTCTGGGTGGTCAGTCTGCTGCAGGATATCCAGTGACCCAAGGGTGAGCTCACCTGCAAGGTCACACACCTCATCTTCTCCATCAACCTCTTTGGCAGTATCTTCTTCCTCACCTGCATGAGCGTGGACTGTTACCTCTCCATCTTCTACTTCACCAGCACCTCCAGCCACAGGAAGAAGATGGTGTGCCACATCCTGTGTGTCCGGGTGTGGCTGCTGGCCTTCTGTGTGTCTGTGCCTGACACCTACTACCTAAAGTCACATCTGCTTCCAACAATGAGACTTACTGCCGGTCTTTCTACCCTGAGCACAGTATCAAGTAGTGGGTGATCTGCATGGAGCTGGTCTCTGTTGTCTTGGGTTTTGCCATTCCCTTCTCTATCATAGCTGTCTTCTACCTAATGCTCACCAGAGCCATCTTGGTGTCAGGCAACCAGGAGAAGCACAGTAGCAAAGACCATCTTTTCCTACATGGTGGTCTTCCTGGTTTACTGGCTCCCCTACCACGTATTGGTGCTGCTGGACATCTTCTCCATCCTGCATTACCTCCCCTTCAACTGCTAGCTGGAGAATGCACTCTTCACAGCACTGCATGCCATGCAGTGCACTTGTGCAATGCTACATCAATCCCATGCTCTAGAAATTCATCAACCAGAGCTACGAGTACATGCTGATGAAGACCTTTGCCTTCAAGTACTCTGCCAAAATGGACATCAGCAAAGTCATTGACACCTCCATAGTGTCAGAGACAGAGTGCTTGGTGCTGGAGCAGAACACTAAATGACTCACTCTGCAGTGGCCAAGGACAGGGAGTTTGCAAACACAGCCTGGGGCCACATGGTCTCCAGAGGAGAGCAAGGGAGCTTTGGGTCTGAAGAAGAGAAGATATGATATTGTGCATCCTTCTCTCCTTCTATTCCACTGCAGCTGTTGCTCAGCTGTGTATTCTGACACTTTTGCAAAGGCAGAACTGTGTTGTGCAGCCAGCGCTGTGTTTCAAAGCCAATTGCAGGACAGGCTTGCCTGTACAATAGAAGCTTCTGCACTTCCTGAAATTTTTGTATGGTGACTGTATTCAAGTTTCAAGACTTTATTTTCTTACTACTGGCATACCTTATAAATGTATTTGAAAGTTAAATACATTTAACTATAGGTATAATGCTAACATACTCAGGTGGTAGTACTTTTAAGGTTAGTTTGAATTCAGTTTTGACTAAGGATAACATTAATTAATTGTTAGCTGATTAAAATTATATATATAAATAAAAATTACATATATATGCTGGTTGTGGCTGAAATGTTTTATTTATAATAGTTTTATATCTGTGTCATGTGTTGTACCAGTGCAGGATATAGAACTAAATCTGCTGTGTAATGCAGTCTGTGACACTAATAGTATCACAGAGTTACATTTTAAACAAAAGACTGTACCAGTCTGAAAACCTGTGCACAAAATGAACAAAGTCCTCTTAATTTGTAAGTTATTTTTTTAATAAAGAACTTTGTATCCTAAAAGTGCATTCACACCTCATTTGTGAAAGCATGCTTGGCATTGAGACAGCATTCATGATGAAAATACATGGATACATGGATGTAAATGGCATACACAGGCCAGCTGAATAAATATTTTAGAAGACAGAACCACCATAAAGCAAAACCCAGGTGGTTAGTGTAGATGAGTGGCATAAAGGCATAACATTCAAGCACACTAAGTGTTTCTTAGAAGATTTTCAGGTGGTGGTGTATTGGGGAGGGAGTGGGCAGTGTGTAGTGAGGTGTCTGTGGAGGCAGAAGCAGTGCAGGAAATGTGTGGCCTGGGTCTGCCAGGACTCCTGGTCTCCCAGGGCCACCCATCAGAGCCCTTCACACTGTCTCTGATTAGGGTTGGAGGCACAAGTGCTGTTTTCCCTTTCTTAGAAGACCTCTGACCAACACTTCCTGTGCAGATTTTCTGTCTACTATAGACTAGTTAATTACAGTGGTTCCCTGTCATCTACCCCAGGTACGTCCCAAGACCTGAGACCTAGAGGCACCCAACCCTGTGAGTATACTATATATGTTTACTAAGTTTTCTTCTAGACATATACAACTATGATAAGGTTTAATTTGTAAATTAGACACAGAGAGCAACAATAATTACTGAGAATAAAATAGAATAATTATAACAACAGTCTGTAATAAAAGTCATTTAAAAGAGGAATTATGTATTTCTAGAATTTTCCATTTAGCACTTTTTGGCTGCAATTAACTGAAACTTCAAAAAGTGAAACTGGCTAAGGGAAGTCTATTGACTGCCCTTGAGACCATGCAATGAGCAGATTTCTGGCTTGTGGATGGCCACAGAAATCTGCATTGTGACTGTTATTCAGAAGAGCACTCTCAGAATGGCTGACCTCCATATGGAGCCACAGGAACTGCAGACCTCTTGCAGACCTGGCTTCCAGGTGGGAGCTCAGAGAAGGGCCTTTCCCAACCCAGCATGGGTGAGGCCCTCTGTGGGCCAGCAACAAGGAGGGTACTCTTGAGAGCCAGGGCTAGTGGCTGTGCACATGGGCTCACCCACACTCAGCCCAGGGGTCCCTGGGGCTGCAGATGGCACCACCTGCAAAAGGGAACCTATTTCCTGCCCAGGCTGCACAGCCCGAGTTCTGGGGCCAGGGAAGTGTCTCGATGGTTCGAATTTGCCTGACACACCCAAGCCCACAGGTGTGTGCACTCCTACCTTGGTCCAAACAGTGTAATAGTGGGACAACACCACAGGAATGCTGGGATAATAGAACACTATGCTAAAACACAAGACAAGAGAAAAATAAAGGAAGAGAAGGGTGAAGTTGGGGAAATCATGATCCAGTACATGTTCTGACCTTGAAAATGGATCCGTGTTTACTCTGAGGCTTCTACAGTTCAAATGCAAACAGAAAACTCCACAAGCAGTGAATGTAGGTGAGGAGGGGAATAGGAAGGTATAAATCACAGTCCACATGCTTAGCTATGGCAGAGATGGAACAAACATGCTGAACTTATTAAGTTCAGTATTGAGGCCTCTCCCACTCAGGGCCGACCCCTCCTTGCCTAGGAGTTCAGGTATGCAATAGGCAGATGCATAGTGCTGGGGGTAGGTGGGGTCATTGTCTGCTCATAGAAGTCACCTCTGTCACCCTACTTTGGTGGCTCCTGTTGTCCCCTGCCACAAGGGATCATAGATTCCTATTTTACAACTCTAGCCCACGGTGACCACTCAGTTGCTTACTCCCAGACTGAGGTGCAGAGGGTGATGGGAGGGTGTGGAAGGAGACTTTGTCAGCCAAGCCCCTCCAGTCTGTGCATAACAGCATTCCCAGCTGTGAGTTACCCCATTTTGTAGAGTGGGGGCAGTGTGCCTTGAGCTACCCTGTTGTGAGTGCAAGTGCTGAGTAGAACAATTCAGTGTCTTGTATGGACATGTGGATGATCACCAGATGCTGGGCATGCAGAACTGACCAGGAGGAGTGACCCCAACAGTGTGCAGTGTTGCACGTCTGTACCCCAGCCACATGGGAGGCTGAGGTGGAAGGATCACAGGTTCTAGGCAAACCTGGGCAACTTAGAGAGATCCTATCTCAAAATAGAAAATAAAGATCTGTGGTACAGCTCAGTGGAATGGTGCCCGGCTACTGGGTTCAACCCTGAGTACCACACACTGATAAATAAGAAAGAAAAGAATAACTCCTGCTATGCAGCAGAAGAATAAGGCACAAATCAATGGATAAGTTAATCATGTTTATAAAAATTACTACCTGTGAATTTATTATCAGATGCACATGGACACATGGGTATATCAGACCCACATCTGAGAAACAAGGACCTTGAACTCACCAGACACTGCAGACCACCTTACCATGCAGCCCCCTCACCTGAACACCAGGAGAGGCTCCTGAGACAGTGGTAGAGAGTTGCACACTGACCCATCATTTTATCAGACTCCCCAATGTACTCATCAGGGGTCAACAAACCAGGAACTCGGGAGGTCAACAGGTGAACCATTGAGGGACCCTGAGACTTCAGCTAGTTCACACTTCCTGCTTAACACATCCTTGTGAAGCTGCCTGCCATCAGGACCCTGAACGTGACCCTGTGCCATGGATTCCTTTGCTCTGTACCCCTGGGCAACCTGCATTTGTATCTGCTCCCACTTTGATCTCACTGTGAACTCTTTAAACTCTATGGCCACTGTTAACCCTTCCTCAGCCATTTTGTGACATCTCTATCTTTGTGTAATGTGTGGTATGTGCCTTGAGTGTTATTAGTAATTAAGATTGGAATGGAGTAAAAGAACATGTGATTGTTGCATCATGACACCTTGTGAATCCTGAGTACTCAGTGAATTAAAGCTGAGGGAATTGGTATAGCTTGTGAATTTATTGTTATACACCAAGTTCTGACATCCCAGAAAGACACAAGCATGTACCTCTGTGTTAATGGCACAGATCACTCACAACAGAGGGTAAAGACTGAAAAGCACCTGGTTTCAGCAGCCTGTGCCTTTTGCTTTAGGGAAGCTTCCATCTCCCCATGGGTCCAAGGCACACTGTCTCTGTTGCCCCAGGCCTTTGAGACTTCTCTGTGGTCTGTCATCTCCAGGGTGCAGACTCCATCCTGGGATGCCCCAGTGACTAGGTAATCACTGATCCTTCTAGAAATTCCCTTTTTCATCCTGTCTGGAACTCCAAGACTTGTTGATGGATTCCAGGTTATCTGTACTCCAAAGCTTTACTTTGAATTTGACTGCAACATCCTTCCCTGGAGTAATGTCAGAGACAGAAGATGCAGATGAGGGGGTGCAGAAGGTACAGCAGGGTGAAGGTTCATCCTCCAAGAAGGAACAGGACTTCCATTCTACCCTAGACATGTAGGCAGCTAGAGGAGTCATGCCAGGTGCAGATTCAGTGGGAGGAGCCTAGGCAGAAGAACTCTGGCCTCCTGGGGATCCAGAGACCAGAGAGTCTAAAATTCTTCTGTTATAGGTTCATCCATTTTGGTGGCCAGGTCTTTAAAAACACCAGTCTCCCAAGGTGGCAATAAAGCTATTACTACCTCAGCCACTGATGACCTCTGGAACCCCAGGTATGGGTGAACCTCAGAGCTTGGAGAAAAGCTGCCTTGGTTGCCTGGGTGTTGCTTGCTGGAGTCACCACTGGCCTTGAGAGATGGAAAGTCTCCATGCCCATCATTCCCTCCATGTTTGGTGAAGTTTCAGTGGTCCCCATTGTGGCTTGTTCTTGGGAGTCAGTGTCAAATGCTTTCCATCTAGATCCACGTGTAGGTGACTTGTTTTGCCCACACCCTGACTTTCACAAATGAAGAAGAAAAGTGAGGCACTGAAAATGCTGGATGTGGGCACCAAGGAACATGTTCTTGTCTGTTCCAGAACTCTAGGTCCCTTGAGGTCTCCCATGAGTGCTCAGGAACCAGGGATGAGACCCCTTGGACATGAGGGTTGATCTCTGGCAGAGCAGTGAGATATTGTCACTGCACTTGGGGGCTTCTTTGGTCTCCAGGAGGCAGAAGCTCAGGGGTCTGGTAGAGGTCCACTTTCTGTAAGACTTGGGACTCTGCCAGTCAGGGCAATCAGAGGTACAGCCCAAAGTCACCACTGCCCCCTGTCCTGGGGGAATGGGAAGGTTTCACTTTGCTAAACCTTAATTTCCTTGTTGTGGAGTCAGATGGAGATGGTCTTGCTTTGTAGGGTTGTGGCTCAGTCCCTGCAAAGTGTTTTTCAGTGTGCCTGGGGCATACACCATCCCTACTCAGGCAACATGCTCTGTCTGCATTCTCTGGGCAATGTTTGCATTTTTCTTCACAGTAGAGCATTCCAGAGCCACAGGGAGAAGTGTCCACCTATGAGCACTGACTAAAAATGTGAGACCCATCTACCTCAAACTGCTACTTTGTCCCACAGGAGACAGGTGGCAATGTCTACAGACTTTTGGTTGTCATAACATGGGTAGGACATGGACTGACCATTGGGATTGAAGCCAAGAGTGCTGTTTTACACCCCAGGGTGCTCAGGAGCACCCCATGACACAGAGTACCAGACCCAGATCAATAGGGCCATGGAAAGACCATGGCCCAGGAAAAAACTACCTTTAGAAAATAAGGTCATTGTTTGGGCAAGGACTTCAACAACCCCTGGGTGACCCAGGAATATATTCAGGAGGTTCCTTGGAACCTCAGTTTCTTCCTTCCTATCCCTCAGCTGTGGGATTCCAGCTAACATGTAAGGCAGACACAAGTGTGTGGGTCTCAGGCCAGTGTTTTCATAGTGCCCAAGTGGACTTTGATGACATGAATTCCATGCATTAAAGTGTATGGGAACATTTAAATTCCCATAGTTATTTCTGGAATGAACTGATTAAAATATTTTACTAGGTAGGTCAGAATCTTCCTTCTAACAATTTCACAAGAAAAGGCAAAGAGAAAGTCTTCTTGGTGATGATATTAAATCTGTTTGGATGACTCAGAATTTATGTTGGCACAGCAACACGCTGTGTGGTGGGCAGCAGACATATCTGGTGGTGGCAGTTGTGTGACTGAAAGGGCCGGCATCAGCAAGCCATGAAGGGCTGGCTTCTTCTCAGCCTTTCACAGAAAAAGTTTTTGAGGTCCATCTTTTCACTCCCTTTTGCAGGGCACTAAGACGTGATCACATCTCCCCACCATCCTACTCTGTGGGTCATGGTTCAAAATTTTGGTTTTGTTATGTGCCGCACTATAATGAGAATTTGAATTTCATACACATCCTGAAGTGTGAGTGAAAAATCATCAATTCCCTAGCTGTGTGGCCAATGAATGCTTTACCTGGCTATTTATTCTAGACATGTACCCAAATCCATTTCACTAAGACCAGGCTGGCTCCTAGACCCTGGTGCAGTCAGAAAGCCTGTGGTTAATTCTGCTAATGACCATGGATCACAGGACATTACTTTGATGTCTACTTTCTATTTCTTACATAAGAGTGCATAGTAACCCAGGTGCAGTGGTGGATGCCTGTAGCCCCCAATACTCAGGATGTGGAAGCAGGAGGATCCTAGATTCCAGTATAACCTGGACAACTTAAGTGGACCTTGTCTCAAAATCAAAAATAAAAGGGGGTGGAGATTTAGCTTATTGATAGAGCATCCCAGGTTTCAATCCCCAGAATGGCAAAAACAAGACAATAATGCTCAGAAACAGGCTGATTTCTCAAAAATTTCAGCTTTGGGCATGATCCCATACCATTTTTAGCCTAGATGTACCAAGGAGGCCACAGGAAAAAGCTGGGTACCTGGTGCAGCATAGGGCACTTCTGGGTGTCCACTTACAAGTTTTGTTCCTCTCAGGATGGTGCTGTGCATGTCCATAGCCATGGATGTGCCTGATCTGGAGTCTTTGGCATAACATAAATAGAGTCCAGTTCCCAAAGGGTCCAACTAGATCCCAGCATGCTCAGCTCTACTGTCCAGGATGAGACCCTTGACCACTGGTGCATGAGGACCTGCTTGGTATGGGGAATCTGATCCTTCTGGGGATTCCTAGGGGAGCTGAAGTGGGAGCCAAGGAGGAAGAAAGAGGTCAAGCAGGAACATCTTGTTCCTTTCAGGATGCCACCACAACACACCTAGACTGGTGGCTTATAAACTACAAACTAATTTCTCATAGTTCTGGAGGTGAAAGTTCAAGTTTAAGGCAAGGGCATGTTTAGTGTCTTGTGAGAACTCACTTCCTAGTACACAGAAGGCATCTTTTTTTCTGTTTCCTCCCATGGCAGGAGAGACACTTTTTTCCATTAACTTATTCATTCAACCCCAAATTTGCCCACTCAGCCACTGGCCAGTCAAGCTTTATTGAGTACTCACTGTGTCCTGTACACTCTATTTGTCTTTAAATGTCTGAAATGGTTGGGCCTTTGAGAATGCCTCTGAATTGCTTGGACAGGGAGATGGGCAATGGACATGGAGAGATCACTATGGGCAACCTGGTGAGAAAGTTCTGGAAATAAGAACAAGAAGGAAATAATTCTTTAGTTGGGAGGAATCCAGAAGGTTTACAAAGACATGGTCTCCAGGGACAAAGCGTGGCTCCACAGCCCTTATCTCTTGAGATGCTGTCTCCTTTAGAAGCACATGCTTTAGGTATCAGAGGGTGCCCAGATGTCACGAACACTGATGTTGTTCATCATTGCACACAGAAGCAAATCACAGGGTGGGACTCACAGGATGTAGTGACCACCCCCTTCTCTGAGGACAGAAAGTGAGGCTCAGAACAAGGATGGTGAGGAGTGGACCGAGTGGACTCCAGCTTTCTGGGTTGATGGTGGCAGCCTCCTTTGGCTTCCCTGTTCCTGTGCAGCCTGGGGTCCTGTCTCCCTCTCTACAATGAATGCAGCCACCTGGAGTCCAGATTCCCTGAGCATCCTGTTCTTGCACAGGTGACAAGTGTCAGGTTGGTCTTCCTTTCTTCCTAAGTTTAGAGAAAGAGCTAGTTGTTCACAAGAACCACTTGACACTACAAGAGCATGGGACCATGGTTCTGCTGCAGGCTGTTGTCATGCAGGACTTGTGCATCCAAGTCCTGGAGCCCAAGCCCAACTGGACCAGAGGGGCAGGCACTTTCCACCCCAGCACCATAGGCAAGGACATGCTGGTGATATTCATAGATTAGTGTGAGTGAATCTTATGGGAATGGAAAATTTTAAGTACACAATGGCTGTCAATTCTCACCAGTTGCAGAATGTCCCCATCCCACTGAACACAGATTTCTGAAAGCACAGGTGTTCTCTGTGAGCCTGAGCTCTCCTGATTCTACTTGTTGGCACATGCTGCAGGCTCACCTGGCCTGCCAGTCTCTTCAGTAAGAGAGAAAGAAGTCAAATTTTAAAGGCTGCAATCTCATGGCCACACCTGGACAGTTGATAATCAGTGTCTCCTTATATTCTCCTTCTCCTCCACCCAGTTTGTACACGAGTTTTGAATTATCTACTTCATACCAAACATGGCTCCCCTGACACTTTCACCCACCCCCAGCCTGGCCCTTGCCCACGTAGTCTGTACACTTAGTTAATAAAGACTTGACTCACCCCCTCATGCTGTCTTTGAGCACTGGAAGAATCTAGAAATGCTCTTAGCCCCTGTGGTCAGACCTGGAAGTACAGTGGTAGAAGGGCCCAGCTCCTGTGCATCACTGCAGGGCCAACTTCAGGGTTTAAGTCCTGATCCAAATCTTCAGTTGAATCTCAGCCTCCCTCACTTCCCCTCTCCTGTCCTGCTTCCCACACTGTCTGACTCAGGGTAGGAGAATTGACATGTGCCAGTCTAGCAACCTTATTTGGGCTGCTGTAACTAAGTGCCATAGACTTTGTGGCATAAGTATCAAAAATGCTTTCACACAGTCCTAGAGGCTGAGAAGTTCAAGGTCTTCTGGCAAAACAGGTTTGACCCCAGGCCTCCTCTCTTGACCTACAAGTGCCCACCGGCTCTGGGTGTGCTCATGTGGCTTCTGAGTCTCTTCTTCAACAGACACTAATCCTGCTGCATCAGAGGCCTGCCCCCATGATTGCACTGAACCTTAATTACTTCCTCAGGTATTTAGATCTCTACTGTCAGGTCTGCCATGGTGGTGGGATTTTGAGAGGTGAGCCAGTTATTCCTCCTATGGTTCATAATCCTTTACACTGAGCTTCCTTCTTTGTGTATGTCTCCTGTGGGGACTCTCCTGACACTGTGGTGGGGAAGGGAAAAGCCAGTGAGTCCACCTGTGTTTAATGGGAGCCTTCCCTGCTTGGTCCACCATGGACCCCACCACCTAACCCTGGCTCCACATCCTCCTTTTTCTGAGCCTCCTCTATTTCTCTGCCAAGCCTCTGTCCCTGACCAACCCTTTTCACAATATCCTGGTGCTTTTCCCAGGGTGAAGCCCCTCCTGTTGGGCCAGAGCTCCTTCTGTGCTTGTTGTGCAGGGTCACAGCCCGATGTCCTGCAGGGCTCACAGTCATGACTCTAGCATGGAGCTCATCTCCTGGCCAATGAAGGAAGACACAGGAAAATGAACAGAGGAAGCTGCTCCCACAATTTAGTAGGCATGGTGATGATGAAAGCATACCACCTTGAGAGAGCTACCTGTGGTTGCTTTACATGTATGTATGTGTGTGGGTGTGTGCTGAGTATGTGCAGTAAGCATGTCTGTGTTGTGTGGTGTGTGTGATGTGCATGAATGTGGTGTGTGAAAAATGTGTATGCTGTGTGCATTTTGTGGCATGTGTGTTGTGTGCTTATGTGTGCATGGGTGTGATGTGTACATAGTATATGCTATGTGTTGTGTGTGATGTGTGGTACATACGTGGTGATGTATGTTTTAGTGTGTGTATGGCATATATGTTTTTGTCCTATATGGTATGTCTTATGCAAATATGTTATGTGTGTTTTGTGTGTAGTATTTTTGTGTGTAATATATATGTGTAGTGTGCTTGGTGTGTATTGTATGTATGTGATATGTGTGTAGTGCATATTATGCATGTAGTGTGCTGTTTATGTGTAGTGTGTATGGTGTGTTGTGTGTTTTGTGTCATATTTGGCACGTGTGTGGCATGTCATTTGTGTAGCATGTGTTCTACATATTTGGTAGACAGTATGTTGTGTATGTGCAGTATGAGTGGTGTGACTTGTGTGATGTTTGTCATATGTGATGTGCATAGTGTGTTTGTGGTGCATTGCATGTATATACATGTAGCATATGTATGATGTATTGCATAGTTGTAATGTGCATGGTGGGTGTGTTTGTATTATTTGTGTTGTATGTGGTATATTACATGTTTAGTGTATGTGGTTTGTATGTGGTGTGTGGTATATTGTATGTGGGTAGTATGTGCAATGTCTGTTTTTCTTGTCTGCAGTGGATTCTATGTTATTTGTGTGGTATGCATGTTGCATGCCACATACATGTAGTGTGAATGGTCTGAGTTTTGCATTTTTATGCTGTGTGTGGTGTGAGTTGTGTGTTCCTCTTGTATGTGGTGTGAGTTGTTTGTGTTGTGTCTAGAGGCCTTGTGTTCCTGCCCAGCTCCCACTCTCTTGGGGCCACCTGGGCACCCCTCAGCTCACACCATTCCCTCTGGCACCAAGGCCTGATACCTCCTGGCACTTCCGGGGCCTACCTCACAGTCAGCAAGAAACACTGATGCCATACTGCTGATGGTGTCTTGGCTGTTACCTCCTATTCCACCACCAGCACCTCAGGGGCCTTTGGTGGTATATCAAACCCTTCAGCACCCTGTGGAACCTGTGCAGACACATGGCTTCAGAACCTCTTCCTACAGGGCAATCTCTGCAGGCTGGTTAGTACCTCCAAAATCAGCCTCCTCACAGTGCTACAGTAGTGAATGTCATTCCAGAGTTGCACCAGCTCCTTGCTTCTTCCTGGCAACTGGCAACTCTGGAAGAAGAACATGCTGAGACCTGGCTTCCCCAGGAACACCGGCTGTTATTCCCCAAAACTAACTTTGGCATAGGCAGTAAAGGCTGTGAGGAGGGATTAGGTGTGGGTTTGAACCAAATTATCAGCAAATCTGCAATGTGTTGAAGCAGGGCAGTGGCTACACTGCCAACTAGGCTGTAAACAATGACCCTGCAAAGCAGGCAGTTCTCAGGCTCTGTTGGGGGCTGTGCCAGCCAGAACAGCGCCTGATCACATCGGCAGTGGGGAGGTTAATTAACATAAGCACACTCAGGTGATTTATCACTGGCTGTATTCAGTTAAGTCCACATGCACAATGCGTGCACAGGTGATCCCGAGCGGGGCTGCTCGGGCCTGCTCATTTTAACTCTTGCCATGATAGGGCAGCTGGCTCCTCGCCTGATTGCAACTGGCGTGGCCCCACCCTCCACCTCCTGGAGGGAATATAAGCAGGCAGTTGGTTGGGGCATGATAGTAAAGAGCAGCAGTAAGGAGCAACAGCTAGCAACAAGAGGCAAAGAGAAGCCACTAGCAGAAAGGAAGAAGAAGCAGCAAGCAAATAGAAGAAGCTAGCAGAGAGAAGCAGCAGGCAGCAGGGGAAGGCAGATCACAGAGCAGAGAATTGAGAACACACCTCTAGATCACAGATAGGCAGATCGCAGAACGTGGAACACATCAATAAGAAGCACCTCAGATAGATGCACTCTTAGTTCACAGGATGCAGGATGCACCTTTAAGAATAAACAGCAGAACTAAGAAGATATAGATCTCTGAAAGTGTAGTCTCTCTCTCTTAAGCAAAGTCTCTCTTTCTCTCTTATGCAAAGCCTCTCTCTCTCCTCTCAAAGCAGTAAGCCTCATTTCCTCTATCCTCTATAAACAAGCACCTCAGAAATAGAAGTAGCTTAGTTTCCAGTCCACCACCTATAAAGACCCGCACAAATTGTTCTGCAGGTGGTGAAAAATATCTGCGGATTTGACACCGCAAAGAGCCAGTGACAAGGTTCTACCAAGCACCTCAGCTTTACCACCAAGGGATCAGGCCCCCAAACCCACCTTGACTCCATTCAACCATCCCAACAAAGCATGGTTCTCAGTTGCACAGGTGAAGAATAGAAGGCCTGGAGAGACCCAGCAATCCAACTTTGGGACCAGAGCAAATGTGACATCACAGTCAGGGTCACAGCATTCTGACCCCACAGGGACCAATGTTTGACAAACACCTTAAGTGAACAAACATAATCTCCTACTCAGCAAGACTAGGCCCTCAGGTGTGAGGCATGTTCTGAGCTGAGTGGGATAAAGGGGTCCCTGTTGTGTTCAGTGACAACTCACTCACTCCCACAATTAAAATAGCGACAAACTCCAGAAAGTGGAAAAAGTAAGAACACTGTGTGTACACTGTTAATCGAACCACTTTGTCTAACATTTTAATCATTAGAGAATAAAGCAAATAATCTTATTATGTGCAATTAATACTAAAGTTGATATAATAATAGGTTCTTCAAGTCCACCTTTGTAATCTCCATTTCTTCTGTTTTTGCTTCATGAGTTTATAAGTTGTTTCATTTGTACTGTTGATGCACATGCTAAGCAAACACACACATTTTGACGTGCTATAACTTAAAGACTTAAAACAAGACACTGGGAATTACCAGTGATGTATAACCAACATTAGCTAAAATGCACAGAATATTTTTAAAGTTGATATTAAGAGCTGAGGTATAGTTCATTGGTAGTTTACATAGCTTGCATGAAGCACTGGGTCCATTCCCAAGCAAAAAAAAAAAATGAAAAATGATAAATTATGCAATGTGAATGCTACCAGCAAGATATTTGGCATAAACCTTGCCAAAATTCCATAATCAGTTCTTGAAAGTTAAAGACTGGTTCTGTTTAGAGCAGGGTGGTATCTGTGCTGCTAACTGTCTCAAGGACAAACAGGACTGCTGGGCCCCTGTGCTTACCAAGGTTGTTAAGAGATATTTGTCCGAGGAATGTGCGGTAGCCTGGAGACCTTATCTGTCAAGGACAGGAGCGGGGCTTAGCCCTGACTCATCTCCTGCATAGTTCACCCCTTCCCTCCTCCCTTCTTCCACTAGGACCGTTCAGCTCTGGCAGGACCCAATGAGAATCAAATAGATTGGCAGGACCCAACCAGAGGAGGACTAATGTTTAGCTGTTCAAATGTTAACCAATTAAAAGAACACTGTAAAACTGCTTGCCTTTCATTATAAAAACCCTGCTAACAAGGACTCGGGGCCTCTCTGAGTGTCACCGGTTTTCAAGGACGCAGAGGACCAGGTTCAAACTTGCTAATAAATGACTCTTTGCTGCTTGCATTGATCATGGTCTCTGGTGGTCTTTGTGGGGTCTCAAGCCTTTGGGCACAACATATGGGGGCTCGTCCGGGATGCCCCAAGCCCACCCAGACACCTGATCATAGAGTCATAAGTGACACCTTCGGCCGGTGAGTAAGGCATTGCCATGTGTTTTCTGGTCTGGACTGCCTGCAGGTTCTGGTTCTGGGCTGGCATAGTCCTGGTGGGCGCGCTATAGGACCCCAGCAGGGTCTCAGGAGACGTCCCCTCAACCCATCAGGCGACCTTGTCGCATCTGGTGACTCTGTCACATCTGAGCATCTTTTGTGCTGCATCTGGGAAGATTTTGCACTGCATGTGGGCAATTCTGTCACATTTGAGTGACTCTCACATCTGGGCAGCTTTTGCGCTGCATCTGGGCAGATTCTGTGCTGCATTCGGATGACTTGTCGCATCTGGTTAACTCTTTGTCCCATTTGGGCATTGTGTTGCATTTGGGCAACTCTTTGACACAATCAAAATTGTTTGTTTTTGTTGACAAAGTACCAGTTAGACAATTTTTGATTTAGCGCGCTGCGTGTCTGTCTGCTTGTCTATTGTACTATATGGTCTTTACTCTTGCCTTCTATTAAATTCTTCATTGTGTTAATTCAGTCCTAGGCTTAGGGATACTCATTGCAGGGTACTTTACAGTCCTTCTCCTTGTTCCTGAGAGATTTGTTTACTCCAATCCCCCTAGGCAGAGAGCTCAGCAGCTCCATTCCTCAAAAGTAGTAAGAAATAATGTTTTGTGATTTTCTGCATTCAAACCTAACCTGATTTCTCAACCAGGAAAAAAAAGGGTTAAAAAGCCCTGGGTGATCCTCCCTCCCCCCTGCCTGGCCTTGCTGAAGCCTGCATTGGAATGTAAACTGCAGCAGTCTCAGCGGGAAAGGGGAGTGACCTGAAGATAAGAAAAAAAAAAAGAAAAAAAAAGGTGTCCGTTTTAAACTCCTGGACTGCTACACAGAACTAATTCATTCTCTAGGATTCTTGTTTTGTTTTGTTTTTCTCTAATGCTGTATTTTTGAGCTCATAATTTTGATCCTGCATACCTAGGTTAATGATTTTTTCTTTTTTATCAGATCTATTTTTATTCAACTAGAGTTTTTGAATATCTGTTACATTGCAATGGAGATTCACCTATAAAGTTACAAGGCCTTTGATTTTGTATTATTTGTATGTCGTGCTAATGTCATGTTTTGTCTGTATCAAAACTGAGCACTCCTAAAATTAAAATTTAAAAATGGATCCAAATACTTTTATTCATTTGATTTAAAAGGGTTCGATTTAAATTGGGTAAACTAATAAAAGTAAAATGTCTTTAGAAATAACTCGCAAGTCTCTAGGTGGTCAAACTAATGGAATGTTGATGTTAAACAATGTCTAATATCAATTGTTTCTAGGACTTTTCTTCAACAGGAAAGAGACAGCAAATACTGTTCAGGACACTTGTCTGATATCTTGCTTTTTACAGAATAAGTGAATTAGAGTTAACATGTATGGGATTACTCAAATGTGTTTGTTGGTGACATCTGATTAATTTGCAAAGTTAAAATGCTCATTGTTAAATAACATCAAGTACTTTTAAGTCCTTAAATTACATGGGGTAACATACTTAAACATTATTGGTGTTTTCATAGGTTGGTAAATTAAAAAGGGTTTAAAATTTTTTTGTGTCATTACTAAAAACAAGGTTATTAAGAGTTATATTCTAACAGATAAAACCTCAACTCGGAGGGTGAGCATTCCATCTGCTCCCTTACCACTTCCCCCTGCTCCCCCTCCAGTTCTGCAAAGCTCCAAGGAACTCTTAGATTTGGATTTAGAGCTACCATCTCCCCTTTCATTGTGTTTCAGTTAGAGTACTATAAACCACAAAGTATTTTATCTTGTTAAATCGGAATAATTTGTCTAAATTCAAAAATTTCATAAGAGTTGTTTCAGAATGTGGACAAAAAGGGGTCAACAGATAGGAAAGAGAAAATAAAAGGTTCTGGGTTTGGAAATATATTTAATAAAAAGGAAAAGAAAATGTTTCTGAATAAGAAAGTGCCTGTGTGATGGAATACATGAGGGTCTAAGTAAGTGCTAAGAAAGTCTGTGTGTAAGTAAAGGGCAAATTTCAACAAGTCTGTGTGTAACTAAGTTGGTTGTGTGTATGTGAGACACTAAAGCTATTTCAGGTTTTTCCTAAGGTGAAATACTAATGTTCTGATATAAGCCAAAGTTTAATCTATATGGTAAAATGACATGGTAAAATAACAAGGATTTCTTAGAAACACTAATTTACTCTAAACTTTGTGTCTATTAAGTTTTATTCTTTAAAACATTTAGTCTTAAAAATTGGGGTTTATACAATTATGGTTAAACAACTGTTAAGAGTATTGTACTATGTTACAGAGTCTAACTTTTTCTTTAAAAACTGAATTTAGTAAGATTAAAGTGTCAAGGTAATTGTGAAATGGTCACTCCTTGTATATTAAATGTATTCATATTTTCCAGGTATACAAGTTTTGAAAGCAGGAAATTTGTCAAGCTGCTATTCTCCAGAATAAACTTGTCTGTACTGGTAATATTAAACTTAAAGAGTACATTTTATTGGGGATTTATTTCTGTCATTTAATTTTCTATTATGGGACATATTATCAGGAAGGTATATGTAAAATTGGTTACTTATTTCACTGAGATAAAAATGTAAATGTAAATGTATATCTAAGAGTTAGTGACAGCCTGATTTGTTTAAATGTTCATATTGTAGAAGGCGAAAGCATTTTGCTACACAAAAGAAAAGTTAAAAGCTCTCAGCCTTTCTTTGATTGATTCCTGTTCTGGATATAATGTTAGACTGTGTTAACTAATGTTCATATGGACTCAGAAATCAATATATGTAAACTTCTTAAAATGACATTTAAGAAGGAGTATAATGCACAATAGCAAAAATGGGACAACAATGACTGAGATTGGGGTCCCTGACATCATGACTGTAGCATGCCTGGTGCCTGGGAGTTTTCCTGTGTAGGAGCACAAGATGCCTAACTGCTGTGGCAGTAGCCTTCCTGGGGAGGCTCTGTACAGGAGTTCTATCAGCTCTTACATTGATCTCAGGCACACAGCTCTTGGGTAGAAAGAAATTGTTTTGCTAGATAACCAGTGTTCATCAGTTCCCTTCTCTAGTTCCTGCCCACCTTACAGTAACTTTGGACAGTGGACTTCTTTGAGAGCTATACGGAGTTCCTAACATTGCACTTTGCAGTTGTGGGAAAAAGTTATGTAGATGTTCTAGCCTCTGTAACTCTCCTGAAAACAAAGAATAATGCTTACATAGTCTTTAACCTGATAATAAGACATGTATAAATGTTGCTAACATAACTCTTTAGATCTGCATTTCCATCAGAGAACAGAGCTCCATCTGATCTCAGCTAAATCTTCAAAATCTGTGTTTATAAACCTTTATTTTCTAATACTCCTTTGACCCTCACTGAACTTGAAAATTTGGTCATGCTGGTCATGGCAAAAGGGGCAAAAATTAGTTTTAGGATTAGAACATTTTACTTAAGACTTGTGAAGAGCCCTGCCTTACCTGAGATAAGGCTCTGTCTCACCCTGCTGCATGTTAGAATGACTCCAAAGTAAGCCAGGCTTTAACTCATTTAAAGTTGTGCTCAAAAATTTGATGTTTGTTGTGAGGATTACTGTGATCTCAAACAGGGTATATAATGTAGAACTCAGCCAAAATTCAAGATAACTATTATACAAGCTAAATATGTTTTCACTCTTGCTAATTTCATTTTGTAAAACTGTTGCCTGTTACTATTTTGCAGAAGTAGCTGCTTCCAGAACATACAACCTAGGTAACTTGTGATAATATGCCATCACCTTCAAAACCGATAGTATGTGGTAGTACTTTAATAAAAGGTAAATGACTGTAAAGTTATGGACTTTAAAGTTAAAGCCCAGTACTCTTACTTTATGACTGGTGAGACTGGCTTGCTGGATGATTAAGATCAAACTTAGTTATTGGAATTAAATATGGAGGCCAAGAAAAAAAAACAGTATCTTGCCCTCAAAGTCAGCCTGAACCCAGGGAATAAGAGGACTTCTCTAAGGAGCGCTGCAACTCTGGGTCACACAACCTCCTGATCAAGGAGATTGTTGAGACTAGAGGATGAGAATCACTCAGTGCATCTGCTGCAGAGGAGGGTCATGGAAAAAGGGAGACACCCCTAATGCTTTCAAGGAAAGCCACCTCATCGAGAAGACCCTGCCTAACCAATGGCATTAATGGAGCTAAGAAGCTGCTCTTAAGTTCTCTATGAGTGGCCCCTGTGGAAACTCAGCTGACTCTTTAACAAGACAGGAACCAGGTCAATTTGACCAGCTTGGTCTTGGACACCCAGCAAAACAGTTAAAACCAACATATAGCCATTCTTGGGCATTTAAAAGAAATAATAGTTAAAAGTAACTTAAGATGTACACTTGTGTTAACCCACTAAAATTAAGAGTGGAAGCTACAAAAGAAAGATTCTTAGGCAAATGTGCCTGATATCTATCAAGGGAAACTGCCAGAGTCAGAAGATTTTAGTCAGTTTAAGGCCTACAGTCACAGGTAGGCTTTATCTATGTTTACTAGTATGATTATCTATCCCTAAGTAACAGAAGTATAGAGATCTCTACTAAACACAGGTTATACCAATAAAGGGATATTTTACAAAAATCAGATGACATTAAGTAGCTTAACTATATTTTCTGGGGACCTCAATGACATTAAGAGTTAAATATTGTGTTTACATTCCTGATAACCTGGACAATGTTAAAATCCCCAAATAAAGGCCTTGTCCTCTCCAGCCTTTGCTGGGCCTAGTTATGGGAACAATTTCTCAGTCTTCCACCTCCTGGTGAGAGATTGACTTCTGTCATTTTCATGATATTCAGTGGCATGTTTCAGATGCTGCAACATTTACTTTGTACTAATCTCATTTCAGTACTCATGTCTTTTTGTTCTTCTATCATAGAAGCACCCACCCCCAGAGGAGTTTACAACCTCCTCTTCCCCAACCAGACTTCTACCTTGGACCCCTCTATTGACCTGATTTTTTTAAAAAAAGAAACTCCAAACTGCTTGCCCCTCGCTGCCCCCTTTCTGCTTCGAAGCAGCCAGAAAGATCGACGCCCCCTTTCTTTTCCTTACAGCAGTTGGGAGTTCCTAAAGCTAAAGGTGGGAATGAAGCCAGAATTAAGGACAGGTAGTTAGTTTAGAAATAGGGAATCGGGTCAATTTGAGGAAATGAAGCCATAAAGCCATTGGCCTTTGGAAGTTGGAGACTGCCCCTGGAATAATGAAATGTCAAGGATCTCCGGAGCTCATTAATTACCAAATTTACCTACCTTTAAAGACTGTAAGCAAGGAGGTCTATGTGCAGCTCTGGGAGAAAAATGTTGGTTTTATGCTAATCATTCTGGAGTAGTGAGGGAATCCATGGCAAAAGACAGAGAAGGACTAACAAACAGAAAGAAAGAACGGGAAGCTAGTCAGAACTGGTTTGAATCCTGGTTCAATTTTTCCCCTTGGTTGACTACTCTGGTGTCCACTACCTTGTATAATCAATAAGTTAATTGCTTTTGTTAAAGATAGAATAAATACAGTACAGCTAATGGTGCTAAAGGCCCAATATCAGCCCATTAAACAGCAAGAATTAAAACAATAGAGACCCAAGATTGGCTCTCTAAATGTTCTTGGAAAGGGGGGATGTTGAGAGCAGGGTGGTATCTGTGCTGCTAACTGTCTCAAGGACAAACAGGACTGCTGCACCCCTGTGCTTACCAAGGTTGTTAAGAGATATTTGTCCGAGGAATGTGCGGTAGCCTGGAGACCTTATCTGTCAAGGTCAGCAGCGGGGCATAGCCCCGACTCATCTCCTGCATAGTTCACCCCTTCCCTCCTCCCTTCTTCCACTAGGACCATTCAGTTCTGGCAGGACCCAATGAGAATCAAATAGATTGGCAGGACCCAACCAGAAGAGGACTAATGTTTAGCTGTTCAAATGTTAACCCATTAAAAGAACACTTAAAACTGCTTGCCTTTCATTATAAAAACCCTGCTAATGAGGGCTGGGGGCCTCTCTGAGCATCACTGGTTAAGGATGCAGAGGACCAGGTTCAAACTTGCTAATAAATGACTCTTTGCTGTTTGCATTGATCGTGGTCTCTGGTGGTCTTTGTGGGGTCTCGAGCCTTTGGGCACAACATGTGAAGCTCTATGCTAGACCATTCACTTCACATTAATTTAGTATTTTTCACCCTGTGATCAGGGCCATCTAGTTTTGCCTCAAAACTGGAGCACCATAAAAGGAGCAAATGTTTTATACTGAGGTAGTTGCAGATGCCCTTTACCCAGCATTCCCATGTGATCTGATCTGAAATCCTGTGTTGTGGCTTCATCAGCTGCGAACAGCAGCAGAGTCAGGATGCAGAAGGCCTCCAGTTCTGAGAGTCCCTCCTGTCTTTCTTTCTTCACCTTTGCCCCTCCCTAGCCCTACCAAATCCTTAATCCCTGACAGCCCTGAACTGTCCTCTATGTCTGTAACCTGGTCATCTCACCTGTGCTGCTTTGTTGGACTCAGGTAGTATGTTACCTTTTGCATATTTTCAATTTGAATCTCTATGAACTTGTCCAGTTATTGTGTGTAGACAGTTCATTTTTTCTTTGTTAAGTGGTATCCAGGTCCATGGTTGTACCAGTCTTTTGGTTTCACCATTTGCCCTCTTGTATTTCAAGAATGCTTATGGCTAAGAGAATTGTACACCTTGATTGCACAGTACACTCAAATATTTTGCTGTTTTCTTTAAGAACTCTTTGCTTTTATTTTATGTTGAGTTTTAAGAATACCTCATGCACTCAAGATAGTAATCCTTTGCTCAAAGTATCGTTAACTTTTTTTTTTTTTTTTTTTGGTGGTGAATACTGGAGATTGAACAGTGGGGCACTTTACAAGTGATCTACATCCCCAGTTCTTTGTATTTTATTTTTATTTTTAAGATGTGATCTCACTAAATTTCTGAGACTGTCCTCAAATTGAAGTGAAGTTGAAGTAATCTTCCTGTCTCAGCCTCCCATATTTTTGGATTGACAGGCATGGGCACCACACACAGCTTACATTTTAATTCAGTCTGTTACTTGTAGTTTTAGCCACTGAACCAGGGCTTTCACTGAGCAGGAGCTTACCAATTTTTTAAAATTTCCTTTTGTAGATTGCACTTTATTGTCAAATCCTGGAATTCTTTGCTTAAACCTGGATTATAAGGGTTTTTCATTTTGTTTAGTTTTGTTTTAATAAATGGTATGGTTTGGATCTACAACATCCCCCAAACATGTCTGTGCTGCAGTGTTCAGAAGTGAAGAGATTACAAGGGCTCTAACCTCATCAGTGAGTTAACCCACATAATGGGTTAATAATTTGAAGGGAGCAGGGTGAGTTATAGCTCAGTGGTAGAGCATCTGCACAGCATGAGTAAGGCCTTGGATTTCAACCCCACTGGGGACAAAAAATATATAAATTAAATTAATGATTTGAGGGGACTTACTGGGAGGTGTTGAAAATGAGAAACAAGTTGAGTTCGGTTTGACTAGGGGACATGGGTTCCAGGGTGTGGCCTGGGAGACTGTAAGGTCCCTTACTGCCCGTTTGTGTCTCTGTCCCTGATTTCTGGTTGCCAGAGCTGGGCACATTTTCCCTTTCCTGCCCATTCTCTATGAGGTTTCTGCAGGAAAGTTGGCCGACCTCACTCTTGATACCATGAGACAAATAAATCCTGGCTGCTCCGAGGTGCCCTTGTCAGGTGTCTTGGTCACAGTGTGGGGGAGCTGACCAACACACTGTGCATCTTATAGGGCTGTGCTTTCCCTCAGTTCCATGACCCACTCTAAGTTTTGTATAAGATTTGAGACATAGTTCATTTCCTTTTTCCAGTGAATGTTACCTGCTGTCCCTGCACTTTTGTGGACCAAGCTCCCCTTCTTTCACTGAATTGCTCCCTTGTCTTTTTACAGAGTCAGCTGGCCCATTTCTCTGACCCCCTCCTGGGGTTCTTTTCCAAACTGTTGACCCTCTGTCTCTCCCTCTGTTCACCTCACCATTGGTCTTTCTGACTGTGGTCATGCAATGAGTCTGGAAGTCTGGTGGACCATTCTCCACCTGTTCATTCTCATTTTCAAACTATTTTAGCTGTTCCCGTTCCTCTGTCTATCAATACAAGTTGACAATGACCTTGTTTGTGTCTAAGAAAGTCTTGATGTGATACTGACAAGCATTTCCTTGCTCCATATTTTCTGGTCCTAAGTTTTTTACTGAAATGAAATGGTGCTGTGGCTTTTGCCTTTGTCATCAAACAAGAGTTATGAGTTTTGAGAGGAGAGTCTGTTGTATCAACATATGCTTCTGTTTAATGGGTGTTTTCTTTATGCTGGTGTCACCTAGACCCTCTTCTCATCATTCATTTCTGGAAAGATACTTCCTCTGGCCCTTGCACAGGGCAGGTTTGCTGGCAGCAAGTTCTCTATTTGCCTTCACTGGAGAGTGTCTCCCTTACCTCTACATTCTGAAGGGTGTTGACCCTGGATGGAAAATTTTGAGAGGTCTTATAGTTTTGCACCTGAAAAATTTGTACCACCTTCCTCTGGCCTTAATCTTTGTGATGAAAACCTTATTGGAATTCAAAGGACTGATAGTGGGGAAAACCCTTGAGATTTTGCTGTGAAGAGGAATAGATAAACTGGTCCATAGCTGAATAGGACCGTTATATCAAGTCAAGATTCTGGTGTTTTTTTCTACAATAAGAGAGGTTTTGTGCCATAAGCAGCCTACAGGTTCTACGCTCCCCAGCTGTAACTTAGTGATCTGTGAGAAATTTTGAAATGCCTGGAATGGTGGGCACAACTATCATCTCAGCCATTCAGAAGTGTGAGCCAGGAAGATCAAAAACTCCAGGCCAGCCTGTGCAATTTAGGGAAACCACATCTGAAAATCAATTTTAGGACAAATAACTTTGAAATAATAAGTAAATTTCTTACCTTCTCTACTCTTTATAGTGTGATTCAGATCTGGAAGAAATGCTGGTTCATCCTGCGGAGCAGCCAGTGGTGTGGTGACCCAGGAGTCCTGGAATACTACAAGCATGACCAGTCCAAGAAGCTCTTAGGGATCATTATCCTGTGCCTCTGTGAGCAGGTGGACACAAGAAGTGACTACCATGTGGCTTTGTGTTCCTTATCAAGACCAGGATGCACACCTTTTACCTGGTGGCAGAGACAAAGGAGGACATGCATAAGTGGGTGCAGAGCATCCACCAGGTCTGCGGCTTCCAGCAGGAGGTGGCAAACACAGGTACACAGATGCCAGCATTTTCTGGGGGCTGAGGTGACCCTTGGGTGTCCTTTGTAGGTTAAGCAGATGCCAGTCATGGCCAGATATCAGGAGGACCCGGGCCCTCCCTGTGCTCAAATGGGAATCCAAGAAATGTGGGTCATGATGAAGCAAAAGGTGCTCTGTGACCTAATCTCATGCACCCCAACCCCTCCTTCATCTACCATCATGCCACCTTGTCCCTCCCTCAGCTCACACATGCCAACTCTCTACAATCCTCAGGGGAGACCTCTTGGGTCCTCCTCTCTCCAGCCTCTTCAGGTAGACTGACCCTCAATCCTCTGTGATTATTTTTCATGGAAAATTCAGAGCTCCTCCACATCCACCTCAGAAAAGACAGGTCAAGGGGGAGTGCTAATTTACTTTTTTAATTAATTTTTTATTTATTCTAATTATTTGTACATGACAGTAGAATACATTTATATATTTTTTAAATCATACATAAATTGAACTTAATTCCTCATTTTTCTGGTTGTACATATTGTTGCATCATATCAGTCATGCAGTTATATATGTATATGAGGTAATAGTGTCTGTTTTTCTCTACTGTCTTTCCTACACTCATATCCCTTCCCCTCCCTTGAATTCTCTCTATTTAATATGAAGTAACTCTATTTTTCCCTAGCGCCCTGCCTTCTTATTGTTAATTAGCATCCACATATCAGAGAAAATATTTGGGGTTTGCTTTATTGGGTTTGGCTTATTTTGTTTTGCATGATATTCTCTAACTCCATCTATTTACTGGCAAAGGCCATAATTTCATTCTTCTTTAAAACTGAGTAATACTCCATTGTGTGTGTGCATATATTTGATATTTTCTTTTTCCATTCATCCATTGAAGGGCACCTAGGTTGCTTCCATAATTTAACTATTGTGAGTTGAGCTCCTATAAACCCTGATGTGGCTGCATCTGTGTAGTATGCTGATTTTAAATCATTTGGGTATAAACCAAGAAGTGGGGTAGCTGGATAAAATTGTGATTCCATTCCAAGTTTTCTGAGAAATCTCCATACTGCTTTCCATAATGGTTGCACCAATTTGCATTCCCAGCAACAACATATGAGTGTACTTTTTTCCCCACATCCTCACCAACATTTATTGTTACTTGTGTTCTGGATAATTGCCATTCTGATTTGAATGAGGTTAAATCTTAGAGTAGTTTTTATTTACATTCCTCTTATTGCTAGAGATGTTGAACATTTTTTCATATATTTATTGATTGATTTATTCTAAAAATTAATGTTTTATCTGAGGTGCATGTGGTAAAGATTTTCTCCCAGATTGTAGACTCTCTTTATATTATGATTGCTTCTTTTGCTGAAAAAAAGCTTTTTAGTTTGAGTCCATCTCACTAATTGATTATTGATTTAATTTCTTGCACTTTAGGGGTCTTATTAAGGAAGTCAGATCCCAGGCCAACATGGTGAAGATTTGGGCCTACTTTTTCTTCTAGTAGGTACAGGGTCTCTGTTCTAATGTGTAAGGTTAATATCTACTTTGAGCAGTTGTTTGCATTTGTGAAGAGTTAGAGATAAAGGTATATATTCATTTTTTTAAAAATAAGAAACCTTGAATAGCCAAAGCCATCTTTAGCAAGAAAAGTGAAGCAGGAAGCATCACAATACCACATGTCAAATTCTTCTACAGAGTTATAGTAAAACAACTTTCTATTTGCACAAAAACAGACACTTAGACCAGTGGTACAGATAGAACACACAGAGACACACCCACATAAATACAGTTATCACATACTACACAAAGGCACCAAAAACATTAACTAGAGAAAGGACAGCCTATTTAACAATAGTGCTGGGAAAAATGGGAAGCCACATATAACAAAATGAAATTAAACTTTTAGCTCTCACCCTGCTTTTGTGTTTTGATTACAAAATTCTCTTTGGTGTAGTCAGTCTGAACTTCATGATGACATCAGTATAGCTCTGTGAATGTACTAAAAGCAATAGGAATTTGCATTTTGAAATAGTGGCATTCACAGCATGCAAATTACTTCTCAAATTTAAAAAAAAATATATACCCTTGGGTTATGGCAGACCAATGAGGTTCAGGTCCCCTGGACTTGGGAACAGCACTGTGGGCTGTGCCCTGGGCTGTTGCACAGACCCAGAAGGACTGTGCTCATGCCAGTGCTTGTTGCTGTGGTCCTGAGGTCCTGTAACTTTTGAACAGAGGGCACTGTGTTATGATGTTACACCAGGTCCTAGAAAGTGTATGAACAATTATACTTGGAATGAAGTGCTGCTGTGGAACTCTGATTTTTGTCTTCCTGGGAGGATAATGGGCCCATTTCTTCTCACATTTTGTGAAGAGTAGCTCATCTTTTCAAAGTGAGTTTTAACTTGCCTTGTGCACTCTGGTGGGAAGCTCCTTGGTTCTTCATGCATGTCTTCCACCCTGTTGTAGCTGTTGATGCTGCAGACCTGAGTATGTGATGCCAGGGTCAATTGATGTGGGGACAGCATGTTGTATGGACAGGCATCAATCAGGCAATCTTGGGGAGTCTGTCACTAGGACAGGTATGCTGACTTAGGCACCAAGCCTAAGCAAGAGGATGTTTTGAATGATCAGGAAGATTGTTACTGGAGCAATCAAGGAGTTGGTCAGTTTCTTTGTCCTCTAAGCAATATGTTCTCTTGGACTCTTGACATCTTGTTCATGAGGGATATTCTCCTGTTTGGAGGTTCCATTTCTAGATGGAGAACATTGGTTGCATGTGAGAGTTTCAGTACTATGAGATCTTTCTGAAGAGGGAAAGAAGTTTTCCTTCCTTCTCAGTGAAAAATCCACTGTGTTTCAAGTTAGCATCTTTCATAAAATGTACAAAGTGGTTACAAAACTCTCCACATGAGAGTCAGCGTGTAGGGGCTAGTGTTCTGGATCAGTGTTGTAGCACTGGACTGTCATGTGTGATGCCCTGGTTCAATCCTCAGCACTGCATATAATAAACAAATTAAGGGGCTGGGGAGATAGCTCAGTCAGTAGAGTGCTTGCCTTGTAAGCACAAGGCCCTGGGTTCAATCCCCAGCACCCAAAAAAAAATTAAATAAATAAACAAATTAAATTAAATTAAGGTCCATTGACAACTGAGAAAATATATTTTTTAAACAAAAGAGTCAGAAATTAGTCATCAGTATGGGTCCCCAGCTGAGTTGGGAGCTATGAGGGAGCAAGGGTTCAGCATCTGACAACTGCTCATGAAAGAGCCTGTTGCAGTAATGACTCTGTGAAAGAATTTATGTTTTTCTAGTAAAGAAACAGTACTTCTTTCCTGTATAACACTGAAACTTTGCAGAAGGGAAGAACTTTCTGTTGACCTTGGCTGTGTTTGCATAGGCACTCAGCTTTCATTGCCTAAAACTCATTCAAGGAAACACATTTCCATTGCCAGGCCAGTCAAGAGCCTTCCCACAACATGGCTCACATTCCATCCCTGTCATCAGTGAGGAGATGTCTGCCCTCACACCAGCCCTCCACAGCCACAGAAGGATGTGGCAGCAGCTCTAATTTGAGATTCTGCCCTGAAAGCAGAGACATTGTATAAATCCAACTAACAAGTTACAACAATCCTTAGACCTAACCAGAAATGACTCCAGGTCTCACAGGTGAGTGACAGCAGTGTTATGGAGCGCAACTTAAGAACAGACTGATCACCACTGAGAAGTCCAAATTTGAGAGTCTTTATTAAGCTGGCCAGCTGACTGTCTCACACAATGCCCCAAAAAATGGCTATTGGGAGAACAGCCCCAACCACAGGGTTGTAGGGGTTCTTATACCAAAAATCACATTAATCATGAGTGTCTGTTGCTATGATACAAACTAATATCATGAGATCATTGACAGAGGGGGAAGTGGGTCAAACTGACCCTCACCCAGGTACAAACTAAAGAATGGTTGCTACAAACTAACATCATGAGATCATTGACAGAGGGGGAAGTGGGTTAAATTGACCCTTACCTAGGTACAAACTAAAGAATGGTTGCTAACATCCACACAATTACCATTTACATGGTACATTGGTTAAGAGCAATAGAGATAAACATGTCATGCTAAGTAACTGATGATGGGTACAGAGGCGGGGTGTTCCCATGGGAGAAACTTATTTTTTTTTTCATAACATGGAGTCTCAGAGAAAAATGGAGTCTGTTCAGTCATTTCCCTTAGAGTCTGGCCTATAACATTCTCATGGAGTCAGATCTGTCAGTCCATCACATTCCCCACTGGTTTTTTGTACATAATCAAATCATTGATTTATTTGTGGTGTGCTTGATTGTAGTGAGTGTGTAACACCGTTAGTTTAACAGACTATATTTTATCTCCAATATGTTTAGTTAAACAGTTTATTATGCATGGTCCAATTAACAACCCTAACATAATTAGGATCACAGGTCCCACCAGTGAGGTTATTAAAGTAGTTAACCAGGGGGACCAAGAAAACAAATTTTGATACCAATTTTGATCAGGTGTCCTGTTTTCCTCTTGCTCTTTGAGTCTTTTTCTGATTAAAGCTAAACTATCACAGATGACACCTGAATGGTTACTATAAAACAACAGGTTTCCCCCAAGGCTATACATAATCCTCCTTGTTTTAAAAACAGTAAATCTAATCCTATTCTATTTTGTAAAACTACTTCAGTCAGTGAATCAAGGGAATTCTCCAAGTGACTTATAGAGTTTTCTAACTCACTTAAGTCCAAATTTATTTGTTTACTTAAAGTTTTAAAATTCTGGTTTCCAGTGATCAGAGCAGTGGTTCCTACAGCTGTGGAGCCTGCTATACCTATTCTCACTAGGAGGGGAATTTGGACAGGGGCCTGTTTAGATCTTAGTCCCATATGTTCTCTCCCCCCCTCCCCATCATAATAGTACACCTGGGGAATGATGTGAACAGTAATACAAAATTCATCCCATTTGGCAATTTTAAAAAGTTGAAGAGTCAGGCATGGAGTTACTCCTGATGTACAAGCAAATCATGTTCCCTCATAGGCCACAAGATGGTTATTATGTGTACCTGACAGGTTAACCTCCCAAGTATTATGGTAGATGTACAAGTGTGTCTGTAAGGGGAGTGGTTCATATTAAAATTTTGGGTCTGGAAACAAGTTCCCTATCCTTGTAAATCTCCAAGGATTAGTTTGGGCTTTTGCCCTCACTTGCATAAAGTAGGATTTGTCCTTATGTCCTTCTGGGAAAGATTTCTAATTTGGTCTAAGGAGGGGCCTAGAGTAATATTAGCTCCTATCCCTATATAATATGGGGGTTCTGGGTTCAGACACAGCCAGCAATCTCGAGTCATATTAGGCTCTGTAGCATTAATAAAGAAAAAGACAGAGTCCAGTAGATTTAATAAAGGCTTTCATGGCCCAGGATTTGGGGTAGTTAGGGAGGGAAGGGTTGAAGCAGGGGGTATTGTTAGGGGGGGTTGACCTGGGGGTACTGGGGGCAATCAAGGAATTAAGGGTCTGTTGGGACCTATTAGATTTACTTCTCAGGGAGGGTCATATCTCTGAATAGTAAATTCCATGCCTGGGTCTGGCCCCCATATATAGAGTCATAACCCCCAAGTTTTCCCTCATTCCCATCCTCCCCTAGCTAGTGGATGCCATTTTTTTATAGTTGTCATTACAGGGTTACAATCTTCTTTTTTACAGAAGGGTCTGTAAGGTTCCCTTTTGAAGTCAATAAATGTGTCTTTGTTGGTCCATGAGGCTATGGTTTCACATCCCCAGGAAGCACAGTGGTATTGAAATTCCTCTTGACAACTGGGTTCCCCATTTGCTGGGCAAATATAATGTTGGGTATGTTTTAAATCTCTTTCATATCATAAATCCCCACAGGTAAGTATGGTTGTACTATAACCACTTCCTATTTTTATGACACTCATGTCACCAGTGAGGTCACATAAATCTAAAGAAAAAATGGGTTGAGTTGAGGTGACTAATGCCTTAATGACTGTCCCTTCTACAGTTTTCCTTAATTCCCAAGTGTAACTTTTAGGCTGGTGAGGTGTACAATTAACAATGGGAAGTATAATTAAAAGGGCCCAGAAGGGACCCAAGAAAGTCTTATCTTTAGTGGATTGTCCATGGGTTGGGAAGTCCATCTTTCAACCATTGATGCTTCTTCTGATGTGGCCTTCTTGACCTGGGAGTGGTGGGTCCAGTGATGCTTTCCCGCTACCTTGATGGCAGTTGGAGTCATTAAGATCACCAGCAGGGGTCCTGTCCAGTGGGATTCCCTTGTAGATGGTTGAAGTTTTTTAATCCACACTAGGTCACTGGGGTGGAAGGGGTGAGTTAGAGCCTCATCTGGGCAGTGAGAAGGATGGGCTGCTTTGACTAAACCACTGACTCATTGAGAGGCTTGTTGAAGTGCCTGGAGGGACTTTAAGAGATAATGGTTATCTATTTCAGCAAGTTTTTCTTCCCCAAGTTTAGGAATTAATGGAGGTGGTCAGCCAAACATGATTTCAAAGGGAGTGATGCCCATCACATAGGAGTGCATCTGGCCTGAAGAAGGGCAAAGGGAAGGAGTCTCACTCAGTTCTTGCCAGTCTCAAGCTTTAGTTTTGTAAGTGTGTCTTTCAGGGTCTTGTTCATTCTTTCTACTTGTCCTGAACTCTGAGGCCAATAAGTACAGTGTAACTTCCATTTTATATTTAAAGTTTTAGCTAATAATTGTGTTGTTTGAGCTATGAAAGCTGGGCCATTGTCGGACCCTATAGTTATTGGGAGGCCAAATCGGGGAATAATTTCTAAGACTAGTTTTTGACTGTAACCTGAGCTTTCTCAGTTTTGGTGGGGAATGCCCCAGCCCATCCTGAAAAAGTATTTATAAAAACCAAAAGATAATGATACCCATGTAGTCCTGGTTTTATCTCAGTGAAGTACACTTCCCAGTGTTCACCGGGGGCTAGTCCACAAAGCTGAGTTCCTTGTGAGAGACACACCTGGTTACTTGGGTTGACATGTGCACATAATTGACACCTGGAGGAGACTTGTTTGGCATGTTGACTTAATTTTGGCACATAATAATCTTTTTGTAATAGTTCAGTCAATTTGGTGCTACCAAGGTGGGTGCTCTGGTGAAGCTGCTTAACCAGAGTTTGTCCCAGTACTTCTGGTAAGAATATTCTCCCATCTGGGAGCATTTTCCATCCCCTAGAGTCAGTCACAGTCTTTAAAATTCCTCCCAGATGTTCTTCATCCTTTGTGTATGTAGGGCAATAAGCGTGTTGGTAATACAGGTAAGATTTGTAGAGGCCCCACTGGTTTTTGGGCAACCTCTTGTGCTGTTGCAAACGCATACCTACTATCAGTGTAGATATTAACTGTTTTCGCCTTTCCATATCATAATGCCTGAGTAAGGGCAATGAGTTCTGCCTTCTGGGCTGATGCTCCATGGCCTAAACTTGAGCCCATACTACCTGATCTTGTGTGACCACAGCAGCCCCAGCGTACCTGACTCCATTATGGATATAGCTGCTGCCATCTGTGTAGAGCACCTCATCTAGGTTTGGCCATGGGATGTCAGTCAAATCAGGCCATAAGTTTTGGAGGGATTCCAATACTTACAGGCAGTTATGCAGAGGTTCAGATGTGTCATCATCCAGGAGGAGTGCTGGATTCAAGGCTGTGGTCTTGAGAAATTTAATCCAAGGAGGATCTAGAAGCAAGACTTGATACTGGATGAGGCAAGCATTTGATAACCATCTGTCAGGTGGACTCTGTAATAGGGCCTCTACTGAGTGGGGGGCTACAAATTGTAAATCCTGACCCAGAGTCAGTTTATATGCTTCCTTTACTAAAATGGCTGTAGCAGCAACTGCACATAAACAATTTGGCCATCCTGCTGCTACATAATCCAGTCTTTTAGATAAGTAGGCTACAGGGCATTTCCAGGGCCCTAAAGTTTGAGTGAGAATGCCCTTTGCTATTCTTTGCGTCTCAGCCACAAATAGTTGGAAGGGCTTGGTCACATCAGGCAGTGCTAAGGCTGGAGCAGTGGTCAGTGCCTTCTTTAAAGTTTCAAATGACTTTTGTTCTGATTCTGTCCAAATTAGGGAGGTTTCTTTTCTTCCCATGCTTGCATATAAGGGTTTTGCTATTTCTGCAAACCCTGGTATCCACAGTCGGCAATAGCCTACTGCACCCAGAAATTCTCTCACTTGTCTCTTGGTTTTAGGGCATGGGATTTTAAGAATTGCTTCTATACACCTGGTTGAGAGTGTTCTTTTTCCTTTTTTTAACTCATAACCTAGGTATGTGACTGTCTGGGTGCATAACTGGGCTTTCTTTGCAGAGACTCGGTATTCCAGGGATGCTAATTCTTTTAATAAGTCCTCAGTAGCTCTTTTACAATCAGGTACATCTTTAGCAGCTATTAGAAGGTCATCTACATACTGAAGGAGAGTAACTTCTGGATGTTGTTGCTGAAAGCACAACAGATCTTGACTTAAGGCCTCATCAAAAAGGGTTGGGGAGTTTTTAAAACCTTGTGGCAAACCTGTCCATGTCAACTGTCTGGAATAACCTCCCTCTGGGTCAGCCCATTAAAAATCAAATAGAGGTTGGCTTACCTCTGCAAGTGGAAGACTGAAGAATGCATCCTTTAGATCCAGCACAGTGTAGACATGTTGATATGGAGGCAGCAGGCTTAAGAGAGTATAAGGGTTAGGCACCATTAGGTGAATTGTTTCCACCCACTTGTTGACTTCTCTAAGGTCCTGCACTGGCCGAAAGTCCCTGGTTCCCGGTTTTTGAACAGGGAGGAAAGGAGTATTCCAGGCTGATTGGCAAGGTACTAAGAATATTTGCTTCTCTTAATCTCTGAATATGAACAGCAATTCCTTTTTTGGATTCCAGACTGATAGGGTATTGTTTTATCCTCACTGGAGTTGCTGTAGTAGTCAATTGGACAATGATTGGTGGCCGGTGAGAGGCTACACCTGGTGAGTTGCTTTCTGCCCAGACCCCTGGAATCTGCTTTTGAAGTTCAGAGAGATACTTGGTAGATGGGACAGGTGTCTCTTCTGCCATTAAAAGGTATTCCTGGCTCACTGTCAGGTGTCTATTATCCTCCATTTGCCTGCCTCTTGCCTGTCCATTGCCTGCCTTACTCCTATCCATCACCCAACACTCGAGGTTCACCTCCTGATTGTCCAATAATGGTCAGCAAACTGATCGCCAACCGCCAGTGGAGCACCAGCTGCCTGCTGCTGCCTGGAAGTTCACTGTTACAGTACCTGCAGGTTTGATTACATGTGGCTGCCACCATTTTGAGACAACAGGCAGGCCCTGTAGGACCCCTGGTCAGACTGACTGAGCTCCATCTCCAAGAACCCTCAGCACAACAGATCACTCCCTGCCTCTGGGGCCCTCATATCGACTGACTGCTCCCTGCCGCCAGGACCCCCAGACCAACTGACTGCGCCCTATCACGGGGACCCCAGACCGACTAATTGCACCCGGCCTCCAGGATCCCACACCACACCAAACACATGGGACCTCCAGGAGCCTTGCTGGACTAACTGCATCCCGTCTCCAGGACCTCCAGCTGACCATGTCCACCCCTGAGCTGCAGCTCCCCATTTGCCCCCACATTTCGAAGCCAGAGTGGCCATCTTGGATAATCCTGGAAGTCGTAGCTCCAATATTTGAGTGGGGCAAATCCCATCCTGTGATGCCTGCTGGAGGTTTGAAGCTCATTGTCAGGTACTTCTCATGCATCAGGCTACTGAACACTGGGAGGTCTCATTAGTATATGACTGTTATACTGTAGATTTTCTTTTTTCCCCTTTTTAAAAAAATTTAAGTTTTTATTTCTTTACTTTTCTTGCTTTCATTTCCTTTTGTTTACCTGTTCCCTAAGAGATTCCTTCTCACTTTACTGCATGCTAACATCCGATTTCTTTTGATTTCACTCTCACCCTTTCTATTTTCTAGAACTTTCATATATTCTTTTCTTATCCCATTAACAGCCACATTCTATATCCCTCTGCATCCTCTTTGTCCTCCATTAGAAACTGCAGACCTTATTGGAAACCTGTTTGTTTTAACAAAGATAATATTTGAACTCATTTTGTTTATTATGACAATTTTGTTATTGTCCCCATAGGGGCTATTTGGTCTATGATTGCATAGTGTCTGATTTGGGCACTGCTAATATTGATCTCACCTTAAAGAAAGGGTTTTGGAAACCTATAGGGCCACTATAAGCCTACAGGGAGAAATCTTTAATACCCCAGATCTGCACTGCTAGAGGGGAAGATACATGAACAGCATGAAAAAACAAGGGAAGAAAATGATCCAAACAAATCTAGATTCTATAGTAATAGAATCCAATGACAGTATGTTAGAAGAAGTGTCAGGAAAGGACTTCAGATTATACATGATTAAGATGATTTGCGAAGCAAAGGATGAGATAAGAGAGCAAATGTAGGCAATGAATGATAATACCAATAAGCTGAAAGAGCACCTGCAGGAAGCAAAAGATTATTTCAACAAAAAGATAGAGATTCTCAAAAAAACCAAATGGGAATCCTTGAAATGAAGGAGACAATAAACCAAATAAAAAACTCAATGGAAAGCATCACCAACAGACTAAACCACTTGTAAGACAGAACCTCAGACAATGAAGACAAAATATTTAATCCTGAAATTAAAGTAGACCAAACAGAGAAGATGGTAAGAAATCATGATCAGATTTTTCAAGAACTATGGGACATCATGAAAAGACCAAATTTAAGAATTATTGGGATTGAGGAAGGCACAGAGATACAAACCAAAGGAATGAACAATGCATTCAATGAAATAATATCAGAAAATTTCCCAAACCTGAAGAATGAAATGGAAAATCAAATACAAGAGGCTTACAGAACACCAAATGCACAGAATCACAACAGATCCATGCCAAGGCACATTATAATGAAAATGACTAACATTCAAAATAAAGATAGGATTTTGAAGGCCATGAGAGAAAAGCATCAGATTACAAATAGGGGGAGACCAATACGGATAGCAGCTGATTTCTCAACCCAGACTCTAAAAGTTAGAAGGGCCTGGACCAACATATTTCAAGCTCTGAAAGAACATGGTTGCCAACCAAGAATCCTATACCCAGCAAGAATAACCTTCATATTTGAAGATGAAATAAAATCCTTCCATGAGAAACAAAAGTTAAAAGAATTTACAAATAGAAAGCCTGCACTACAGAAAGTTCTCAACAAAATATTCCATGAGGAGGAAATGAAAATCAACAATGGAGGTCAGCAAAGGGAGGAACTACCTTAGAGAAAAAGCACTCAAAGGAGAAACCAAGCCAAATTAAAAACCAAAAGTAAGCCAAGTGACTGGGAATACAAATCATTTCTCAATAATAACCCTGAATGTTAATGGCTTAAACTCATCAATCAAAAGACATAGACTGGCAGAATGGATTAAAAAGAAAGACCCAACAGTATGCTGCCTGCAAGAGACTCATGTCGTAGAAAAAGATATCCACAGACTAAAGGTGAAAGGATGGGATAAAACCTACCACGCACATGGACTCAGTAAAAAAGTGGGGATTTCCATCCTTATATCAGATAAAGTGGACTTCAAGACAAAGTTAGTCAGAAGGGATAAAGAAGGACATTTCATACTGCTTAAGGGAACCATAAATCAGGAAGACATAACGATAGTAAATATTTATGCCCCAAACAATGGTGCATCCCTGTACATCAAACAAATCCTTCTCAATTTCAAGAATCACGTAGACCACAGCACAATAATTCTGGGCGACTTTAACACACCGCTGTCACCACTAGATAGATCTTCCAAACAAAATCCAACCAAAGAAACCATAGAACTCAATAACACAATCAATATCCTAGACTTAATAGACATATATAGAATATTCCATCCATCAATGAGTGGATACACTTTCTTCTCAGAAGCACATGGAGCCTTCTCAAAAATAGACCATGTGTTATGCCACAAAGCAGCCCTTAGGAAATGCAAAAAAAAAAAAAATAGAGATACTTCCTTGTGTTCTATCAGATCATAATGGACTGAGAGTAGAAATCAATGACAAAATATAAAAGGGAAATTACTCCAACACTTGGAGACTAATTAATACGCTATTGAAAGAAACATGGATAACAAAAAACATCAGGGGGGAGATTAAAAAATTCTTAGAGGTCAATGAGAATGACGATACAACATATCAAAATCTCTGGGACACTATGAAAGAGGTACTAAGAGGAAAATTCATTGCATGGAGGGCATTCCAGAAAAGAATGAAAAGTGAACAATTAAATGACCTAACATTACAGCTCAAAGCCCTAGAAAAAGAAGAACAAAATAAGAGCAAAAGTCATAGAAGACAGGAAATAATTAAAATCAGAGCTGAAATCAATGAAATTGAAACAAAAGAAACTATTCAAAAAATTGACAAAACAAAAAGTTGGTTCTTTGAGAAAGTAAACAAAATAGACAAACACTTAGCCACACTAACAAACAGAAGGAGAGAGAAGACTCAAATTACTAAAATACATGATGCAAAAGGAAATATCACAACAGACACCACTGAGATACAGAACACAATGAGAAGCTACTTTGAAAATCTGTATTCCAACAAAATAGAAAGTACCAAAGACATTGACACATTTTAGAGACATATGCTCCTCCCAAACTGAACCAGGAAGACATATACGATTTAAACAGATCAATATCAAGCAATGAAATAGAAGAAGTCATTAAAAATCTACCTTCCAAGTAAAGCCCAGGACCAGACGGATTCTCAGCTGAGTTCTACAAGACCTTCAAAGAAGAACTCACTCCAATACTTCTCAAAGTATTCCAGGAAATAGAAAAGGAGGGTACCCTACCGAACTCATTCTATGAAGTTAATATCACCTACATACCCAAACCAGGAAAAGACACATCAAGGAAAGAAAATTTTAGACCAATATTCTTGATTAATACAGATGCAAAGATCCTTAACAAGATATTGGCAAACCATATCCAAAAACATATTAAGAAAATTGTGCACCACGATCAAGTGGGGTTCATCCCTGGAATGCAAGGATGGTTGAACATCCGTACATCAATAAACATAATCCATCATGTCAATAGACCTAAGGATAAGAATCATATGATTATTTCAATTGATGCAGAAAAAGTATTCAACAAAATACAACACCACTTCATGCTCAAAACACTAGAAAGAATAGGGATAGTAAGAACATACCTGAACATTGTAAAGGCTATTTATGCTAAGCCCATGGTCATAATCATTCTTAATGGAGAAAAACTGAAACCATTCCCTTTAAAAATGGGAACAAGACAGGGATGTCCTCTTTCACTACTTCTATTCAACATTGTCCTCAAAACTCTAGCCAGAGCAATTAGGCAGACTAAAGAAATTAAAGGGATACGAATAGGAAAAGAGGGACTTAAGCTGTCACTATTTTCGAATGACATGATTTTATATTTCGAGGATCCAAAACCTCCTCCAGAAAACTTCTAGACCTCATCAATGAATTCAGCAAAATAGCAGGCTATAAAATCAACACGCATAAATCTAAAGCATTTTTATATGCAAGTGACAAAACAGCTGAAAGGGAAATGAGGAAAACAACTCCATTTGCAATAGCCTCAAAAAAAAATAATAAAACACTTGGGCATCAATCTAACCAAAGAGGTAAAAGACCTCTACAATGAAAACTACAAATATTTGAAGAGAGAAATTAAGGAAGACCTTAGAAGATGGAAAGCTCTCCCATGTTCTTGGATAGGCAGAATTAATATTGTGAAAATGGCCATACTACCAAAAGTGTTATACAGATTCAATGCAATTCCAATTAAAATCCCAATGACGTACCTTACAGAAGTAGAACAAGCAATCATGAAATTCATCTGGAAGAATAAGAAACCCAGAATAGCTAAAGCAATCCTTAGCAGGAAGAATGAAACAGGGGTATCACAATACCAGAACTTCAGCTACACTACAAAGCAATAGTAACAAAAACAGTATGGTATTGGCACCAAAATAGACAGGTAGATCAATGGTACAGAGTAGAGGATATGGACACAAACCCAAATAAATACAATTTTCTAATACTAGACAAAGGTGCCAAAAATATGCAATGGAGGAAAGATAGCCTCTTCAACAAATGGTGCTGGGGAAACTGGAAATCCATATGCAACAGAATGAAACTAAACCCCTATCTCTCACCCTGCACAAAACTCAACTCACAATGGATCAAGGACCTTGAAATCAGACCACAGACCCTGTATCTTACAGAAGAAAAAGTAGGTCCAAATCTTCACCTGGTTGGCTTAGGATCAGACTTCCTTAACAGGACTCCCATAGCACAAGAAATAAAAGCAAGAATCAATAACTGGGATAGATTCAAACTAAATAGCTTTCTCTCAGCAAAGGAAACTGTAAGCAATGTGAAGAGAGAGCCTACAGAGTGGGAGAATATCTTTGCCACTCATACTTCAGATAGAGCACTAATTTCCAGAATATATAAAGAACTCAAAAAACTCTACACCAAGAATACAAATAACCCAATCAACAAATGGGCTAAGGATGAACAGACACTTCACAGAAGAAGATCTACAAGCAATCAACAAACATATGAAAAAATGTTCACCATCTTTAGTAATAAGAGAAATGCAAATCAAAACTACACTAAGATTCCATCTCACCCCAATTAGAGTGGCAATTATCAAGAATACAAGCAACAATAGGTGTTGGCGAGGATGTGGGGGAAAAGGTACACTCATTCATTGCTGGTGGGACTGCAAATTAGTGCAGCCACTCTGGAAAGCAGTGTGGAGATTCCTTAGAAAACTTGGAATGGACCTACCATTTGACCCAGCTATCCCACTCCTCGGCCTATATGCAAAGGGCTTAAAATCAGCATACTACAGAGATACAGCCACATCAATGTTCATAGCTGCTCAATTCACAATAGCCAGACTATGGAACCAAACTAGATGCCCTTCAATTGATGAATGGATAAAGAAACTGTGGTATATATATATACAATGGAATATTACTCAGCCATAAAGAATAATAAAATTATGGCATTTGCAGGCAAATGGATGAAATTGGAGAATATCATGTTAAGTGAGATAAGCCAATCTCAAAAATCCAAAAGACAAATGATCTCACTGATAAGCAGATGATGACACGTAATGGGGGGTGGGAGGGGAGCAAGAATGGAGGAAGGAGGGACTGTATAGAGGGAAAAGAGAGGTGGGAGGGGTGGGGGGAAGGAAAAAATAATGGGATGAATCAAACATCATTACTCTATGTAAATGTATGAATATGCAAATGGTATGCTGTTACTCCATGTACAAACAGAAACAACATGTATCCCATTTGTTTACAATAAAAATAAATTTAAAAAAAAAGGTATTCCTCACTGAGGGGGCAAGTTAACATAGTAGTAGCTGGAGGTTCATTGAGGGTTAATTTGGCAGAGTTCCCTTGGAAAGAGATGGTAGCCTGTAATTTTTGTAAAAGGTCTCTTCCCAGTAAGGGATAAGGACAATCAGGCATCACAAGAAAGGAATGAGTAATTGTTCCTCTTCCCAAATTGGTGATGTGAGCTTTAATGCAAGGGTAAGATTTGTACTTGCCTGTTGCCCCTTGTATGGGGTTTTTTCCCTTGGATAAAGGTTCTTCTGTCTCAGTCAAAACTGAGAAAGTAGCTCCAGTATCCACCAAAAAGCTGACTTGTTTGCCCCCACTCTCTAGTGTGACTCTGGGCTCCTGGGGGCTCATCTGAATAGAGTCCTGGCCCTGTCAGTCTTTAGATCCTTCCATCTGGAGGATTGCAGTTGGCTTTTGTCTTTTACTTGGACATTCATTTTTCCAATGTCCTTTTTCATTGCAATATGCACATTGGTCTCTTAATAAAGCAGCCTTTTTAATTTGTCCTTTATTGGGATAGGGCTCTAGTCTAGAGGGTCCTCTTGAATTTGGACTCTGGGGTCCAGCCATGGCAGTTACCATAATTTTTGCCATGTGTTTCGCTTGTCTGTCTTCAGGTGGGTCCCGGTTATTGTAAGTCTTCTGGGCTATTTCCACCAACTCTGACAGCACTTTTCCCTCAAATCCTTCCTGTTTTTGTAATTTCTTTCTAATATCTGGGACCGACTGGGTAACAAAGGCAATATTTATTGCCCGCCTGTTCTCTGGGGCTTCTGGGTCAATTGGGGTGTACAAGCGATAAGCCTCTAGGAGGCGCTCTAGGAATGCAGCCAGGGATTCATTTGGCTGTTGAATAGTTTCGCTTACCTTAGACAAATTAGTAGGTTTCCTTGCTGCAGCTCGCACCCCACTGAGCAGAGTCTGGCGATACCGATATCGATTGGGAGCCTCCTTACCTCTGTCTGAATTAGGATCCCAGGCAGGTAGGGAAGACGGGAAAACAGTTTCCAATTGCACAGGGTCATCGGAGGGCTTGCCATTTTGTCCCAACACAGTTTTGAGAGCCCCCTCCGAATACGCTCCCATTCCTCCGAGGTAAACAGAGGTGGGGAAGAGGGAGAAGGGCCGGGTGGAGCAGGAGAGGAAGATGGGGGAGAGGGATAGGGAGGGGGGAAAGGAACATCAGATTCCTCTGGTATCTCTGGAATAGTAGCTGTTGACAGTCGTCCCAAGTAGGCTGGTGAGTGTAAAAGACAGATTCTAGAAGAGATATTAATCCCTGGGGCTTTTCAGAAAAGGAAGGGTTTTGATTTTTTCAATTATAAAGATCACTAGTAGAAAAAGGAACATAAACCATAAAAGGTCGTTGTTCTGAACCAGGTGGCACAGGGGCTTGCCTAAGGTGCAGTTGAGGATCTGGTGACACAGAGGAATCTGGGGAAGGGGTGTTGAGGGAGGGGGGATCGGGATAATAATAAAAACCGCTCCCGGTGTGGGGTGGACTCATTGGGGGAGTGGGAGGCTGGGCAGAGGGAGAAGGGACAGGTGGGGAAGAGGGAGAAGGGCCGGGTGGAGCAGGAGAGGAAGATGGGGGAGAGGGATAGGGAGGGGGGAAAGGAACATCAGATTCCTCTGGTATCTCTGGAAGGACTGGTGATTTGGGATCCTGACTGTCCAGGGGAGCAGATTTTGTCAACAAAATAGCTCCTGACTCCTTATATTTTTTCTTGGAGTTCTGCAAACAAGATTTGAGCCACTTAGGGTTATCAGACAGAATATCAATCCAAATTTGAATGTAAGGAATTTCATCAGGATGTCCAGGCCGCCCAAAGACAATTTGTTGAATTTTATAGGTGTTAGTGAGGTCAGTGGTCCCCTGGGGGGGTCATTCGACCTCAAAGATGGCCATTCTCTCTCACAGAATTTAGAGAGAGAAAAGCGGGTTCCGTAGTAACTGGCTCACTTCTGAAATTCCTGAAAATTAGTTAACATGCTCTGGTGGGGAGTACATAACTGACATGAGGGAGACTAACCCATGCTTACACTTAAGGGCAACAAAATCAAAAAGGACAAACAAACACAGAACAGACAAAACACCAAAGACAGACAAGTGGCCACTCCAGATTCCAGACCAGCAGGACTGAGCAACGTCTTGCCAGCCCTGGACTTGGGAAGTAATGTTGTATCCAGCCATCCTCAGAATCCCCAGATGCGGATCCACCAGAAACAGACTTACCAGTCCCCCAGGGGTGCAGAAACAGGTGACTGTCTCGGAGAATTTAGTTCAGTTCTGGGGCAGAGCTCCACAGACCATGCAGCCTGGGGCTGAGGAACGTCTCTCAGAGGCCTTCCCCTAGGAGAAACCTTGTGGCCTCTCCCCTCCACAGGAGTTTCCAGGTCAGTGGTGAGTGGTGGTTGCCCACCAGGCAGGGAGGATCTCGCCGGGACCTCCAAATATTATGGGGCGCAACTTAAGAACAGACTGATCACCACTGAGAAGTCCAAATTTGAGAGTCTTTATTAAACTGGCCAGCTGACTGTCTCACACAATGCCCCAAAAAATGGCTATTGGGAGAACAGCCCCAACCACAGGGTTGTAGGGGTTCTTATACCAAAATTCACATTAATCATGAGTGTCTGTTGCTATGAGACAAACTAACATCATGAGATCATTGACAGAGGGGGAAGTGGGTTAAATTGACCCTTACCTAGGTACAAACTAAAGAATGGTTGCCAACATCCACACAATTACCATTTACATGGTACATTGGTTAAGAGCAATAGAGATAAACATGTCATGCTAAGTAACTGATGATGGGTACAGAGGCAGGGTGTTCCCATGGGAGAAACTTATTTTTTTTTCATAACATGGAGTCTCAGAGAAAAATGGAGTCTGTTCAGTCATTTCCCTTAGAGTCTGGCCTATAACATTCTCATGGAATCAGATCTGTCAGCCCATCACAAGCAGAATACTCTCAGAGTCAGGTCTGATTTTGTGTTGTGATGCCTGCCTTCTTTTTCCATGCCTCTGACCCTTTGGACAGGAAATTCCCCTGACTTCTTCCACCAGGTCCTGCCTTGGCCCTGATTCACTTGTCACGGATCCATATGGCCCCAGGTTCTGGGGTGAACTTGCCTAAATCCACAGCACTTCCCAGATGATGTGATGCAAATATTTGTCAAAGGTTATAATTTCTTACAGGAATTGAATCAAATGCTTTCTACTTTCACCCAGTGCTTCATGGGTGCATCATGGAGATTTTGGGAGCTGCTGCTGGTATTCCTGAAAGATGGTTCATTGGAGGGGGAGATACTGCATCTCTCAGTCCCATGGGGAAAATCCTGGAGACACAACCTGCTGTTTTTCATTTGTTAAAGGCCGCATAAGGAACCATTACAACACTTGTGGCTTGTTCAGCAGAAAACAGATTTTTGTCAGATGGTTTTTTTTTTCTTTATGAAAATTTTGTCTTTTCGGCCTTAGTAGTGGGTTCTCCAGGTGTAATGCAGGTTGACCTGAGTATCTGGGCTCCAGGCCTCCTCCCACCTGAAAGCTGAGAAAGAAACATATGCCTCCACACCCAGTTCTCTTTATAACCCTCCTTGCAACACCTGGATATTTATATCTTTTGCAAACTTCCAGTTCCCTACATAATCCACACAAATATGCCCAGGATAAAGCCTACAGGATCAGTAGAAGACTGGGAAGGACACTAGTTGAATATTGACTTCAGGTGGCATGAAATAACTTCCTGATTACTCTTTCCTAAAGGGATATGGGGAAGATGCTCACAAAGGGGAAACAGTTACCAGAAGAAATATGATGATTTGGTATCACATATGCATTTTGTTTCTGGGGTTGTTTTTGAGGATGCTTTCTTGTCCCTGGGGTATTTCTGGGGCATGCAGGAGAAATCCAGGTCACATACACAGCTGGGCACATAATACATAGTTTGGCCTTTTGCTGTTGGGGCTTATTTAGCAAAGCTAGCATCAGGATGGGGGTCCTCCCTGCTCACGATCTGACCACACACCACATGAGTTACACTTCCTCAGGTTACTCCAGAGCAGTAAGAGCTAGTTTACCGGAGACCCACCCTGTTTTCATGGAGGGCAAAGAGATAACAGTGATGTGCAAGGTGGGAAGGTGCTGCTGGGTCTCACAATGATGTTAAATATCTTTCCTTCTTTTGACGACCCACTTCAGGTTGGGGCCACCTTCCCACATGTCCTTACTTTTTATCCACAGACTCCCTGAGAAACATTTCCTTAGCCAGTGAGGATCCCTGGTCATACAGAGCTGAGCAGAGCTGCCATCAGAAGAACCTTGAAGAATAAAGATGCTCTACCCTGTCACACAAGAGTCAGCCTGCACAGCTCACATACATTGCCTCTTTAGGGGAAGAATCACAGGCTACCTGGTCCTCCAGTGCACTGCCACATGCATCCACCAGTACCTCCACTTGGACCAGTGCATGAGCCATGGAGCAGAGAGTGCAAGATAGGGATGAATGCATCCCATTGACCACAGAGGGCCAGTGGCTCCTATGCCCCTGTTTAGAAATGTAAGTTGGAACAAGCCTGGTCCAGTAACCACATAATGCTAGGGACTCCTGTGCCCCTGCTTTAGAGATATAAGGTGGGACACTCATGGATCCATGACCACACTGGACCAGGGGCTCCTCTGCCCCTTCTTCAGAGGTCTAAAATGGGACAAGCACGGTCTTGTGACCACACTAGACCAGGGGCAACAGTGCTCTTGCATTAGAGCTGTAAAATGGGACTAGCTTGACTCTGTGATCACAGCAGACCAGGGGCTCCTGTTTCCCTGCTTTACAGTTGTAAATATGGGAATGAGGACCTCTCTTCAGGTAAGCACACTACAGAAGGTGATCTAATATAACCCTCAGAGTTCCTTGGCAGTAGCAAGTGATTATTGGGTTCCAGAGAAACTTTCCATTGTCAAGAATCACAAACAGGCATCAGGTTCTCAAGTTTCAGATCTGGAAGCAAAACCTGGTTGATGGCCCTGTGCTGTGGAGTCAGTCATACGTTGCTTCTGCTTCAGAGTTGTGCCATTCCTTGTGCTGATTCATATCCACATGTGCTGTTTAGATTGGAATTGATTAAAATTAAATTAAATTTAAAATCCAGTTTCTGTTCAGGTACCATAGCACATGTCTGTCTTCCCATAGGGTTTGGAGGCTATGGGAGAAGGATGGGAGTTTGAAGCCAGCCTCAGCAAATTAGGAAGACAGTAAGCAACTTAGTGAGACAATGTCTCAAAATGAAACATAGAAAAATGGCTGGAAATATAACTCTATGTTTGAGCACCTCAGGGCACAATCCTTGTTATCAGAAAATAAAATTACATAACATAAAATGACACAATATATTATAAAATAAAATAAAATCCAGAGCCTCAGTTGACCAGTCACACTTGAAGCACCCAGTGCCACATGGGGCTCATCTGGAGCAGGGACTCAGCCTGGAGCAGGCATCTGTTTTCCAGTCTCACCTGTCTCTCACAATACTGTACCTATATCCTGCACACACTTATATTGTTCTTATTCCAATTGTTTGGCCATCAACAGCATGGTCTAAGCTGTTAGCAGCCTAAGCTGGTTCCACTTTGCTCCCAGGGCCAGCAAATCACAAGTTATGCGCCTTACTAAAAATGCTCCTTAATTTAGAAATATCTTATTTCTGTTACAAAGATTAAGATAAATTTAGGTGGCTCACTTCATGATGTATGTGGAATGTTTTCAGACCCAATCTTGATAATCAGTCAAACCCTGGGACTTGGTATCACTTTACAGATAGAAGTGGCCAGGTTGGGACAAGCTCTACTGCAGCTTGGCCTCAGTTTGGGGTTGCTGGCTTTACATCTAGGGCTGCAGCTCCTAATTGGTCTCATTTTATTAATTTCTTTTGAGACATGGGCTCACTGTTGCCAAGGTTGGCCAGGGATTTGCTGTCTTCTGTCTCAGTCTCTTGAATAACTGAATTGAAGGAACACACCACTGAGTCTGGCTGAGACCTTTTCTCTCAAGGTTGCCTGATTCCCTGGAACAGCCTGGCACCTTCCTTGCAAGAGTCCACAGCTCAATCTCCACAAGGAAAGGAGCTGAGTCCAGGAGGAGAAGGCCAGCAAGTCTGGTACCCTGGGCTAGACAACTGCAGGATTGAAAGAAAGCAGTTCCCCAGTACTCTTCGGCTCAGTGGGGCTTCTGGTCAGTCACAGTGTGGTCCAGATTCAGGCTCTACCACTGTCTGACATCTTGTTCACTTTGTTAACTCCTTGGCCTCCTCTAGACTCTTCTTGAGAATGGGAACAGCTAATGCAAGGCTTTCAAGGAGCATCCAGGGGTCTGTGACAGATCAGTCATGTTTCCTGCTGTCCTCCTCACCCTACAGTCCCTCCCACTAATTGCAGAAGAATGGAGAGTACCAGGTCTTAAAATCACATTTCTATACAAGATTCTTAAAATTTGTGTCTCAAAACTAATGTGCATGTGATATATCTCAGGCTCTTGTGGGATATTCCTTCTTACACAGGGAACTGGGGCTCCTGAGATCTCACCTGCCTGGAGACCTGTAGACAATACTGTTCAGCTTGCTGCAGATCACACCTGGCACAGAGGCCCAATACAATGTTGATACTGCACCATCTCACTTCTGAGACACCGCTCATGAAACATGCCTGTGACCCTACTGGAGTGGGCAGTCACTCTGTGTCATCTTCCTCTGAAAACCTCTATTAGTCTTTCCAGCTGGAATTTGCCTTCTTGCTGGATTACCCTAGTTAGATTTCCTAAGACATTAGTGATCAAACCCAAGATCTTGTTGATGCTGTGACAGCTCTTTACTTACCCCAAGCTCTTTTTTTTTTTTATTAATAACAGTCTCATTAAGTTGCTGAGGTTGGCCTTGAACTTGAGATCTTTCTCCTCAGCACTTTCAGTAACTGGAAATACTGGCATGACCTCCACTCTAGTCACTTCTATGATCTCTCAGAGAAATTGAAAATTCTACCTAGTATTATGGGTTTTAAGTTACTATTACTGCTCTGGGAAGACAGAACCCAGAGCACATGATAGGTGAATGATAGAATTTTGAACAGGCTATGCCTGAGGAAAAGTGTGACAGAGGACCTAGAGCTACCCACATCTGGGAAGCATTGCTGGTTCAAAGCTCTCAGTCTTACAGTGTTTACAGATATACCTAGGATTTCTAGGATTTAGAAAGAGAGTCTTCAAAGCTATAAAGTTTAAAAAACACACCAGGATACAGGTGCTTGGGAAGCTAGCTCATCTTTGTAAACTATTTGTTCAATTGAGCTACCAGGAAATCAAAGACAGAAAAAGCAAGATCATGAAAACCAAACTCTGACAGGGCAGCAATATATCCTCCTTCAGAACCCAGGGAGGATACTTCCATGATGGCAGGGGCAGATTCCAGGCACATGTGCAGGAGAGTCACTAAATATAGTCAATTATATTTTATGAGTAAATGTCACATTCTTCTGTGGAGACTTCAGGTGGTGAGCCATGTGTCACAGAGGGAGACCCATGAAGAGTGCAGGGTGATCACAACCCACCTATGTGTGTAGGAACAACAGGAAGAAGATCCCAGCCAGCCCCACAGATGTTCCTTTTTGTGCTGCCCTGGCATCTGTGTTCTAGTGCTGCCTCACTTACACTCAACATGAGTGTGCAGAGTCTTGGTATTGATGTGGTGGTGCTTTTCTCTGATTCAGCTCTTTGACAGTTGAATAACCACTGGGGTTAGTAACAAAGTCACAAAGGAAAGTCTGTGACATAGATTAACTGCCACACACAGGGTAGACAGGGTCAGGATGGTTTCATGAAGAAAACAAAAAGTGTTTATTCTCCAAAGTATTATAACAATCCAGAGCCCACACAAAATGCCACAGAGCACTGGAGTTTTCAGATACTGACTCTAAAGCCCTTTTTAACAACACTCCACATGAGAAAGGAAAACAGTCTCAAAAGTAATGAAAAGGTAGAGAAACCTTCAGTATACTGTCCTATGAGTGAACCCATCATGAATTTGAAAATGAAGACACTCTCAGGAGAAAGAAAATGAGGACAATTTCCAGAATATCTGTCTTGATGACCTGGCCAGGACCAGGTTCTTCAGGCAGAAGCAGGGGACCAGAAAGAAAGGTTGCTCCCAGAAGTGTGCATATTACAAGACTGAGAGAGACTGGCTCCCCAAGGACATGCAAACCATATGACCCATTTTCTGCACACAGGACCCCTATACAAAATAGTCAACATATACACAATTTAAGTTTACTTTCATATAAATCCTGCATTATTAGAATCCTCTTCTTTTGATAAAAGTAAGAGGTGAATGGTTGGAGAGTTTGAAAATATACATATATATTTTCATATATATTTGGACAATACATATATGTGGTGTAATCTCCAGCATCTGTGTGTAAAGCACCTGTGTCAATTTCATTGAGATACAGATTTAAAATCAGGGACTTAATGGTTTAAATCATGTATGAAAAGGAAAAGTTAAAAATTGTCTAGTGAGGCTTCCCGTGGTTTCCTTTTTCCTTGGCTCCTTCAACTTCTCCTGCCAGAAGAGGCCTCTGTGACACATTGTCCATTTAACTCAGGTATCTTCATGTCACCTTCATTGCTTTAGTATTGGGAATTGATCACAAGTGTGCTTAAAGCTAAGATGTACCCAAATCCTTCTTTTTTTAGTGACATTTATTTGTTCTTATGAGAGTAGAATGTATTTTAACATATTATACATATATGGAGAAAAATTTCTGATTCTAATGATGTAGAATTATATGTCATGTAATCACATAAGCACATAGGACAGCCATTCTTTTTCAAATTTTGAGACTGTCTCACTATGTTGCTGTGAATGGTATTGAGCTTGGAATCTTCTAGTCTCAGCCTCCTGTTTCACTGTGATTACAGGTATGGCCACCATGCCCAGATTTGGGATCTTCATTTGAGAGAGACTTTAGTGGCTTTAAATTTTATAACTACAGTTCATTTTCTGCATGTAAAGTGTGCCATTCTATAGCCTCCTGAACCCATTTGTTTCTGATGGGAAATGGGCTTCATTTTCATTCTTCTTCTTCCTCCTTCTAAATGCCTTTTGCTTCTTTATAAAAAGTAATCTGTGAAGGACACAACATAAAACTTACCATCAAAACCTCCCACATCTGTTAATCTGATGCCTGGGACAGTTGGAATGCACAGATCTAGGTAGGCCTGTGAATCCTAGGGATGGAAATGGAATTCCCAAACATCAGGGCTCATGTTTACACAAAGCAGATCTGGCCTGCTCACCTGCCTGTCTTCCTTCTACCCACTGGTGGCTTCTTCTCCATGTGAGCTCCTGAGATTTGAGGAGCTTCCATGAGGCACTTGTGCCCTTGGGTTGACCTGAGATTCCATAGCCCTCTAGAAACAGCTGTCCCCTTGGTATGCATCATTTGGTCTCCTCAAATACATCAAGACCCCTGAGACCTCAAAAACTGAGAGTTGCTATTGTGAATATTGACTCTCTCCCAAATAAAATCCTATAAAGAATCCTAAGAGAAAGGATGAAAAATCAGAATCTAACCCTCCAATACCCCAGAAAAACAACACAGAACAAAAACTCTTGTGAATCTGGAGATATGATGCTGGGGAGCCAGGTGGATCTTATCAATAGAGACCCAGTGGGTGCTGCCCAGGGGAGGTCACTGGAGACACCAGAGTCTGACACAGCTCTGCCTCTTTGTTCCTCTTTACCACTTGACTTACTTTAAAAAATAATGATCAATCCCTTTTCTAGCCTGAATACAGTTCCCACATAGGAAACATTGCTACAGATTTTCCTATTTTACAGAGAGGTATTTCTGGCTCTGAGTGCCTGTCAATAGATATGTTGTAACATATGGTATAAAATAGATCTATGGCGTGGTTCAGTTACCTCCACCTAGCTTACAGAACCCTAGCCCATGAGCTGGTTCATGTGAACCCTTAGAGGAGGCAGAGCTTGCTGGATGATCTCTGATACCACCCCAGGCTGCTTTTGTCCTCTCAGTATTTTCTTTCCAATGTGTGTCCTCTATGGGGCCTGACACAGAGACCAAGCAAGCAGTGTGAGAAGCCTGTCTAAACCTGCTGTGTGCAGGAATGACTGACCCAGAGTGAGGCAGTGTGAGGGGCATAGGGCAACCTGCTGAGTACAGAGAAGAGTGATCCAGAGTGAATATGCAGCAGTGTGTGGGGCTTCTGTACACCTGCTGGGGTGAAGGGAAGACTGACCCACAGTGAGAAGCAGGCAGTGAGAGGGGCTTAAGCAAACCAGCTAGGGTGCAGGGAAGATGGACACAGCTGAGCAAGAAGGCAGTATGATGGGCATGGTTAAAATTGCTGGGATGCAGAGAAGATGGATATGCAGTGAGTAAGCATGCAGTGTGAGGGTTGGGCTGACACCTGCTTGGGTGCATGGAAGACTGACCCACAGTGATCTAGCAGGCAGTGTGTGGGGCATGCACACAACTTCTGGGGCACAGGGAAGACTGACATGGCTGAGGAAAGGCACATAGGTTGTTGACAACTGAGGCAAACACTGGTTGAGTGTCAAGATAGCAATTCAGCAGAAACGTCCATGGTGAATTTTTTACTTTTAATATTATTTAAAACATAGACACATGCGATACCTTTATTTTATTTGCTTATTTATTTTTATGTGATGCTGAGGATTGAACCCACTGCATCATACATACTAGGCAATTGCTCCACAACTGAGCCACAATCCCAGTCTACATCCAGCATGTTTATATTCATGGGTTTGTAGTTGTATCCCAGGTTGAGAGAAGGTCACAGCTGGGATATGAAGATTACAGGTAGAATTCAGCTTCCAAGCCTCAGCTAACTTTTTCCACCCCAGTAGTGCATGGGGCTTCAACAACCCCAGCTCCCTCCTTGGTGTAGCCCTGCACTTCCCTATTTTCTCTTTTAGGAGTGATAACTCAAGATGCAAGGAATTTGTTCCTTTTAAGGAGCGACATCACCACTCAGAAGTTTTCCCAGGGATATTGTCCCTGTGTCTGTAGGATCAATGATCAAGCCCAAGGCCTCTGTATCCCATCTAAGCTACACTGGCACAGAGCAGGTTTTGGACATCGCAGTTGCAGCTTCTCCCAGCACATGGCCTCCAAGAGCCACACAAGAGGTAGCCCCACAGTCTCTGATACAGATAGTGATCATCCATACATCTTCATGGCACACACAAAAACACCACTCTCAGCCTTCCAGATTCCCAAGACATCTGTGATGGATAAAAAAAAAAGTACTGTGGTGGCAGCAGCTCCAGGGAACAAAGCCATGGCTACCGCATACCATCCACACATATTAAATCATGTAGAAACACCTCCACAAAGCTACCCTTCATAAGATCCTGTGGTCAGGAAGAAGGGTAGGTCAGTATCTTTTTCTGTCACTATGCCCTGGCGCAGATCCTTCTCTGTAGTAGACAGAAGCTACTGTCACCAAGGTCAGTGTTAACCCCAGCTAAGGCCAGGGGAGAAGGAGGTAGCATAGAGCCCTCAGTTTGCTGGCCCTCATCGCCCAGGCTCAAGGGAGACTTTGAACACCCTGTGGTCACAGACATATGAAATGCAGGCCTCTGCCATCCCATCTGGTTCCTGGAGAACTCCCTGCTCACTGAGGGATTTGAACCTTCCTGGTTAACCACAGTAGAGTGTGTCAGAGGCTTCAATGTGCCTCAATCCTAGCATTTTATTTGGTATAAATCAAGCCAAAGATGTCTGAAGAAATCTACCTCAATTCAAATTTCAGACAAACCTAGAGGTACTAACAGACTGCTAAAATAATAAGAATGTAAGGGTATTTTTTAAGGCACACTTGCATGTTTTTGGTTGAAGTTTGATATTCCATTTGAGGAATTCCTTCCTTCCACTGTCACTGGTTTTCCCTGAGTGTACTCTAGCTCTGTGGGCACCTCTTCTGCTTGATGTAGGAACATTCTTCATCTCTCTCATTGGTACTCCACTCCAAAACTGGCACAGTCTTTTTTATCTATCCTGGGTTCAGGGAATTTGTACATGATGGAGCTTAATCTCTCTTTCATTTGATGCCAGAGGTTAGGAGAATAACTCATCATGCTCAGAGGCAGAGATGACTCAGACCAGGGTCCTCACATCTGGTTTGGAGCCCTGTGCTCATTCCCCTGACTTGGAACTAAGACAGACATTTGAAAGCATGCTTCTGCCCTCCAGATCTCCCCTCTAGGTGGGAAGATAAATCCTACATATGTAATCCAGTGCCAGCATTTTCATTGTGGCTTGTGGGGGCTGCAAAGTCATCAAACTGACATTGCCTACTGTGCTGGTCATGCTGGGTGGACTGGACAGTAGGATGAAAGGAGAGGTGGATCAGAGATGGTAGAAGTCATGATGCCACATAGTGCAATACCTGTGTCTTGGGGGTATTTCCAAGCTCCCTGTGCTGGGGAGGATGTGTCAGAAGGAACCCTGTGCTAGGGGAGCAAGTCTTGTGTCCTCTGGTGACTAGTAAGACCCAGAGTGACTGTGGAGGGCATGAGGAATGTCCAAGCAGGACCAACATGGGCCATGTGGTTCTGACTTCCTCTGTTACAGCTTTCTTTCCTGGTACCTGCAAGCACTCCCCAAGGGGCACAGAGTGCAGGTCCCTCCATGGAGTCCAGGAGACTTGGAGACAGCTTACACCAAGTGAGTGCATTTTGACTGACTGCACACATTTTGGACAGATTTAAAGCTACACCCCAAGAGTTATCAGCACATCTCCAGTGATGGTAATTCCATCAATGGATACTGCCTAGGCTGTTTTATCACTTCAGTGACCTGGGTCAATGCAGAGCTCCTGGTCTGGAAGAAGTGAATATGTTGAAGTAGACTGAGGCAGAAGCTTCCTGACTCAGGTAGTGGACAGAGTGGTTAAGGCTGGGTGGTGGTCTTCCCACCAGCAGGCTGAACCACAGAGTCTCAACTAGAAGAAGAATAGTGAAGCAGGGGTTGAATCATGTAGGAGATAATGGGCACTCATGCATAAGTCCAGGTCTGTGTGAAAGGCTCTGATGGCTACCAAGGTATCAGTAATCAGACTGGTGGACTGAGGACTTTGAAATGCAGCTGAGAAACATCTCAGTTGTGTGTCTGACTATGGGTCCAGGGATGAGCAGAGAGCTAAGCTGTTCACCTCCACTGCAGATTGTGACCTGCACTGAAAGCTTCTGAGCATGCACCATGATCCTAGACCATTTTTCAGGCCCAGGACTGCCCACGTGATACTTCCCCTAATGAGGTCTGAGAGGCTGACCTGGCATGGTGATGCTATAGGCTCATCCAGCCCATGCATTCTGCAGTCAGGGCTCTCCCTGCCCATTAAATCTCTAGGGTGGTTGGACCCAGTCACCAGGAGCATTTTACACCAGATTTGCCCCATATGATGTTCAATTCCAAGAAATCTAGATGAGACCAGCCTACTGCATCTCTTCCCATTCCTGCTTTGCCTTCCTGACTGGTCTCTCCAGACTCCATAGTCACAGTTTGGACAACACAGTTTTTGCTCACTTGAATACATGTTTTCACCCCCATCTTGTTTCTTGTGGTCAGTGATGGTTGTTTCCTTCATTGTCCTCTCTTTAGGCAGCAGAAAGTGATGTGTGTCATCTGGATGAAGCTGGTTCTGAAGATGAGTGCATGCCCATGAGTACACTTCCCTCCATCCTGCTGGCCATGGTGAGAGCAGGTGGGCATGGGCAGATTATCCATAACCCAGAAGCCCAGGGAGCCCTTACTTTGTCCCTACTAGCTGCTCACCTTCAGCTCTTCTTTCACACAAAGACTTTATCAGAGGAAGTAAGATTCAGCCACCTGCTGTCAACCACCACCTGAAGCTAGGCCAGAAAGGTAAGTACACTCTTTCCCTGTCCCATGTCTTGACAATATCCAGACTTTGTTTACTTTATCAAATATCAGATGGATCCTGTCTTGGGGTTAACTCATTGGGTAAATTATTGAAGCTCAGTCTTGTTTCTTATCTGTGAAATAAAGAAAGCGCCTGCCCCTACATTTGTGAATGGAAAGCCCCAGGGCCATAACTGGGACACTGTATGTGTTCAGTGCAGTCATATCTGGATCTTACAGGGGACTGGATGAAGGACTCTGACATCCAGGTTTTCACTACCCAGCATTGTAGGCCAAGACCCACTGACAGGGCTACAGTGAAGGAACAGAAGGAGCAGCACCAGCCAAAAGAGCCTTGAGTCTGGTTAACAGGAACTCAGTCACTGGGTTTGGAACTCATGATGCAGGTCCTGGAGCCATGTTGCTCCAGAATGGGCTACCCAGTCTAACAGGATCAGTGGGGAGTGGTACCAGTGATCACTTCAGGTGAAGCCTCTTGATGTATATTATAAAATCATAAACCTGAGTAGGATAACCTGGGGTTAGAACATGTGTCTTATTTTGTATCCTACATATGTGTTTACCATAGATAAAGTAGGAATATCATGTATTTGGGAACATGAATAAAATTAGAGGCTGTGCCTCAGGTTTCCCCTCTGAAGCTAGAGTCACCAGGAAGGCCTCCATGAACATGCTGTGTGTTTGTGCTTGTGTGCTGTTGCTGTGTCTGGTCACTGAGTTCCTGCTCTTATTCCAGCAAAGCCAGCAGCCCTGTATTTGTGTGACAGCATGCTTGGCAAGCCTTCCTCCCAGTTACCTAGGCCCATGTGAGCATCCATGTTTGGAGGGTTGTGGGGAGAGAGAGAGATGATTGGGCTGTTTCTGACCTGAGGGTCAGGAAAGTTACACATGAAAAACTGCTGCTGCTGTTGCTCATAGGCCTCCTGAGGCTGGGTATGCTGGTGTGTGAAGGGGAACAGTATCATCACAGATCAGATATTTCTCTGGGCATGGATTGAAGCTCAGACCAGCTGGAGGTCAGAGCATGCAGCTGGAATGACTCCTCATTCTTCCACAGAAGTTGCACTGAGGTCTCCAGCTTCTCTCAAGACCTGTGCTTCACCCTGACACAGAGCACCACAAACCTATACCCAGGACACAGTGAGGGAGTGCTTGTCCATGCTGTGAGCTCCCTTGGGCCCACTCTCATATCCCTGTGACTCTGCTCCCTTGCTTTGCCCAGAATTCCCACCTCCCTTGGGTAGAGTCTGGTTGCAAGTCCTTTCTGAGCACAGAACATCCTCATTCTCTGTGGGAAAGGCATGCTTCCCAGGGAAGTCTCAAAGACCACTGACTGTGGCACAGGTGGCAGAATTGCTGCATTCACAGGGTAGCGCTGGAAGCAGGGAGGCAGAGGGAGCAGTCCACAGTCTGCAATGGGAATGGGTGCAGCATGGGTGCTCCCTGAAATACTGGCTTACAAGGCACAGTTACCCCATACCCGGTCACAGAATAAAGGCTCGACCTGGGTCATTGCATGGGACTCCAGGAGAATTCTACATAAATTGCAGGGGTTCTGGATGGCAACAAGGCTGCTGAAGTTTGAACACATACTCCAGGCCACTAGTGGGTATGTCCAGGGAGCCAAATTAAAGTAGCCACAGAAACTATACAGACCGTGCCCCAAAACAACCTGCTACTATCCTGTCTTAAAGACAGTAGGAGAGAAGTAGTACGGGGGCCATGGTTGCACAGCTGTGCCACCATGAGCAAGTCATGGCAGCTTTCTGAACCAGACTCTCCATGTTCTGACCAATACTAGCAGCAGTATGGTCCACTGCACAGGCACACTGAAGGGCTTGTTGATGGACAGTGCTTATACCACTGTGTTCACTGACTGCTTTTCCTTCTTGTGATAGCAGAGCCTGGGGAAAGCAGATCCTGCTCCCTGTGGCACCAGGAACCCAGCCCCTGAGAAGAGCCCTGACAATGTGGAGTAGTAGGCCCTGTATTTCCAGCAGAGCAACCCCAGTGGCCACCACAAGGTGCCTGGGGATCGGACTTCAGGGAAGACAGCATTCAGTTTCTCTCCCTGCATCAAAGCCTTGGAAACTTCATCCTGGTTTAGATGAGGTCCTCTTGAGGACACAGTGTCCCTCTCTCCACACAGCTTCACACATAAATGCTGAAGCCCAGGTTGCTCCAGGTTATGGAGCCAGTGACAGTTGTTCCTGCCTCCTGATCTGAGTTGTCTGAGGAGCACTCACTGTGGGGCAGATTTTTGGGCACAGCACCTACAGAAGAGACCAGGCAATCAATACAGGAGAATGGAGCTCTCTCTTTCAAAGTTAAGGGCTCTCCATGGAGCACACAAAAGGTCCTCTGGCCCTCACCTCATGCCTCTTCCCAGAAGATGAGTGCTGGAGGGATAGGCTTGGGCTCATTTCCACAGCCATAGAGCATAGACAGATCCTGCACCCTGAACCTCATCCAGATGGATGATATGTATAGAGGTGACATGGGATATTCCAAACAGCCAAGGAAGTGCCTGGGTTCATTCAGGGGACTCACAGAGTCTGTCACCTCAAAGTTAGGGGCAGTGTTCTTGGAGTCAGGTTGAAGCCCATGCTCAGAAGAAGAGGACTTCTACGGCCAGGACCACCCTGCTCATCCCCTCCCTAACTGTGTAGTGACTCAGCCACTCTCTCCTCAGACATCCAGGTCATCTGTTTCCTGTGAAGAGGACAACTACATTGTGGTGGACTGGGAAGACCAAGGCCCTGAAGTGCACCATGTGGGAGTGGGCAGCCATGGGACAGTACCCAGGCTCTGCCAAGGGCAGCAAACCATACACAGTCCCACAGCCACTTTTCCACCTATGCCTTTACCCTCCACCCACCTCCTGCCGACTCAGCCTCAACTTCAGGGACTGAAACTCTTGCCTGTGAGGTGAGGGCTGACCCAGGTGCTTCCTTGGTCCCCCAGAACCCCTCTGACCCAGTTCTTCCTTGGCTACTCAAGATACATGTAATTTCTATCAGCAAAGTGACACATCTACCACCCAAGTGAGATATATTTGTCAAAGCATACTCCCCATTTCCCAAACCACTACACTTGAAAGCTGAGAAAGGACAAGTCTATCAGTCTTTTCTGTCAAACCAGAGAATCGCCATGTTACCCCCTCACTTCCTGACTGCCTTTTTCTACAATGGCTGCATTTCTATATCTTCCTCAGCCTTCACTTCCTCAGTATCTCTTCAAACAAAAGATTGTGCTGTCACCATGAGCAGTGAGCTGCAACCAAGCACTTATGTCAGGGATAAATAGACCAGCAGACTGGCTTCTTGGTGTGCTTGCTTTCATTCTTGATTTCTGTGTGCCCTTCTACATGTAGAATAAATTTCTTGCCCTGCTGACAGAGCTGATAAGTCTTTGAGTTGTTTTTCTTTTTTTCTGCCTCCTGTGGTGCCCAGTATTCTGGAACCTTCCAACTTGATTCTGGGCTCTAGACCATGATTCACACCCAAGACTTACACATGTAGCCAGAGGTGTGCATGATGAAGGGCATTTGGGTTCTTTTTGACAATGGGGAGTTCTGGTGTGACCTCCCAGGCCAGATCTCCCAGGCAGGCTTGACACACTTGGGAAGGGACATTTGGTGATGAAGGGCATTTGGGTTCTTTTTGACAATAGGGAGTTCTGGTGTGACCTTCCAGGCCAGATCTCCAAGGCAGGCTTGACACATTTGGGAAGGGACATTTGGTACTGCCTCCTGTATTTGGAAAACCAGTTGTACACCTGCTCAGTGTTCAAGTTTATATCTGAAGTGAAACCCACCTGCCCCACAACTGTGAATACTAGCCCTGGCTTCCAGTTGTGTACACACTGGCTGGGTCAGCTTGTGCCCATCAACAAAGGGGTAAAAACCCTGCTAAGTTCTCCAAGAATAACATAGCATACAATATGCTGTGTGCACTGGAGACATGACTGTGTGGGGAGCATGTGCTGGGGAGGAAGGGCAGGGTCCCTGTAAACAGGACACATGGGTCTTATCTCATGAGCTCACCCTATCCCCAGCCATATCCCCTTTCCCTGAGCTGACACTGCACCCAGTCAGATAAATTCCAGAGTATCAAGGTCTGGCCAGGAACATCCTGAGATCCTGGAAGGGAAGGCTCTACAGATAGTCCTGTTCAGGACCATTACCTTTCTTGGGATGTCCCTTATCTAGGGTTTCAAAGGTCCCATCTCAGCTCTGCGAGCCTCTGCAGATTAGGCAAGTGATAAGTGAACACATCCATGAACACATGGAGGAAAGAGTTCAAGATGTAACCCCAATTTTTGAGAAACAGACCATTCGAGGGGTCTGGGGGACATCTGATTGTAGCATAAGACACTCAGAAGAGGAATGGTGTTTGTGCCATGTCATGGAGTATGATTACCTGGGCAGATGGGGACACCACCTGGCAGGACAGGAGGTACAGGAAGGAGTGTGGGGGTATCCCCTCAGGATGTGGTCAGCCAATGTGGAAGGAGCAAACTAGGTGGAGGTGGAGAGAGACTGTAGGTAGGGACAGCTGCTTGGTGGAGCAGTCTGTTGAATAGGGCAACTGGATTAGCTGTGGAGGAGCTCCCTACATAGCTTGGGGACTTTTCTAGGGTAATTTAGGAATTTTCATGGATGCTGGGTATGTCGCCTGTTGTGGGCTCTTGTCCTTACCTGCTGGGCCTTGCTGGTTTGGGTGCACCTGAGGCAAATTCCTGTACCCCTTGACACAACTCTCTGGGGAAAGTCTGCTTCTGGGGTCCTTCAGGGCAGAGGGAGAAGGGTGGTAGTTTGTTGGATGAGGATAGTGAGGAGGGAGGTTACAGAACAGGACCCTCTACATGCTCCATGCTCAGGACCCAGCTCTCTGAGGAAGATGACACTCATCTCCCTGAACCCCCATCCATCACCCTCTTCCTTGGGGACACCTCACCTATGGACAGCCTCTCCCACAAGAATTGATGCACAGCATTACAATGAGTCTGACTGAGGAGGTCCCATGGGCTATGCTCTGGGTTGGATCTCCACCTACCTATCTCCTCTGAGGGCACTCCTCCTGCACTGCTTAGCACAGGCCTCTTCAGGGACTCACCCCCACACCACATGCACTTTTTTGCAATGTTCTGTTCACCCTTGTTCTGGGCTTGACCCCCTGAGCAGAAGTCCTCTATATCCCATGCCTCCCCTTGTTGACAGGCATGGCCCCTGGATGCTTGCCTCTCCTCTCACCTCCAGCAACTCCAACCAGAACTCCTCACCTCTGAGGACCAGGTCCTCATTTCCCTGGAGAGGCACATGCTGTCCCACCATACTTCCCAAAATTGGGAGCCCTCCTCAAGCCCAGGTCTGTGGGACACATTGGTCCCCACCACCCTGCCTACTGACACATACTCCCTGCTTACTACTGCCTCCACAAGGTGAGGCCTGTGAGCTGCTGTACAATACAACCTATATCACCTTACCTTCCCCTCACATTGCTGCCCTGAGTGACTTGCTCCTGTTGAAGCAGGATCATTTCCTGTTGCTGACAGTTCACCCATGTTGTCTTCTCATCAATTTCAAAGTCACCTCCCAGCCTACTGCTTCTCTGCCTTGTGCATTCCTGAACGCTTCTCACACCTCACTGCTGCTCTAACTGCTCTGGGCTTCAAAGACACAGAGTTTCTTCCTCTGATCCTGGAGCAGCCCAGGGGCTAGCTAAGCTGCTCTTCTATGCATTCTGAGAGTTTTCAGTATCACTCACTAGATGACCAAGGGGCACAGAACTGGAACTGCTGACACTGCAAAAGGGGTGTTGAGACTGGCAGATGTAACTCTGCCATGATTGACCATTCACGTAAGTGAAATGTGGCATGCAAAAGAGCTAACTGACTGGTAGATGCAATATCCAAATGCTGCTCACTTCTCACACACCCCAATAACCTGCCCACAGTTCTGACTGCCCTGCAGTCCTGTGCACCTTGGAGAAGAAAGCAGCATGCTACTGGGTGTTCACACTCAGCATTGTACCCTGGCATCTCACATCAACCAGTCTGAAAAACTTCCACATCTGCCCATGACCTTCATTCTCTCCTGCAAACTAGAGTCCTGGGACACACCTTGATTACAGCACCCCCTCCAAACCACCACTCAGGGACAGTAGCACAGTGAGAACTGAGCCTAGATTCTCTAGCCCTCTGCCCACATTCTTCAACTGTCACTCATCCTTCTGGGGGATCCTGATGGAGGGTGAGCAAATGCAACCACTGTCTTTCTAAACTTTTACCAGATTGTCACACTCTGCTCCTCCAGATGGTTTCCATGTGTTCCAGGGCACCAAGTACCCCTCAACTCCTGGCCTATGACCTTACCCTTCTGCCTGGGCACCTGCTAATGTGATCAGCTTACTTGTCTGGTTCAGGACTCTTCCAAGGCTTAGATAGACCCACAATACCCACCCTTCTAAATGGCTCCTTGTCCCACAACAAAGACCCAACCTGTCCCAATCCTTTCTTGAAGGTGTTCTTGCACAACCTCTCTACCTCCCACTGTCCACCAGGGAAGAAGAGCTGTCCACAACCAGCACCTTCCAGCACCACAGGCAAAAGACAAAACACCCCTCACAAACATGCTGAGAAGTTCACTTGTGCTGGTGCTCAGGTTGCTGACTACTGAGCCATGCCCTGGAAGGTTGTGAGCATTTAGAGCACCTACAGGTATGTCAGACCTGAGCCCATGAACTGCTCAATTCCTGAGGACCTGTCGTCTGCTTTCACTAGTTTGTAGGTGGCACACAGGTAAACCTCTGGTCCCTAATGGCATCCATGTTTTCTTCCTGCAAGAATGAAGCCCTGAGCCTCAGAAATCTTGGACTGAGTCATGCAGTGCACCCCCAGCAATAGTGACCCTGGGATGAAAAGCAGTCTTTGATCTCTGTGACTGATTAGAACCTTGTGCACATCTTTCATTTGAACCCTCAGCAGCTGACTACAATTTTCTGTGCCTCATGCATGTATGGTGATGAAGGTATTGAACACTCATTAGAGGTAATTTATGACTGATCACATTGACAAATTATTTGGCATGTTTCCTGTGCAAGATGCCCTTCTGATGACATCACTCACTACTTATTCTCGCCCTTGCCATGCTTTCATTCAATGGCTCTCAGAGGCCCCCTGGTGCTTATATGTGGGATACAGGCCCAGTAGCCACCACTTTCCCAACATGTCCACTGTCCTGGTTCACAAACTGTATCATCCTACCAAGCTCAGGAGGCAGATGGGAGGAGATGGTCATGGTGACCACTGCTGGCATGGACACAATCACCCAACACTAAAGAGACAGAAGGAGTGCAGTTTGGAGTCTTGCTGGCTCACAGTCAGCAAGAAACTTGGATGCCATACTGCTGGTGGTGTTGTGACTGTGGCCTCCTGCACCTAATACCTCTGGGGCCTTGGTGGTACATCCAATCTTTCAACACCCTGGAGGAACCAGCACAGCTACATGCCAGCCATATCTCTTCTTTCAGTGGAAGCTCCACAGAATGGTCAACACCATCATACCCAGACACATCACAGCCATGAGGTAGTGGATGTCATTTTGAACTGTGCCATATTCTTGCTTCTTCCTGGTACCTGACACCTCTGGAAGAAGAGCATGCTGAGAGTCAACAAACACTGACTGCCACCCTGACAAACCAACCTTGGGGAAGGCAATGATGACTGTGCTGAGGGAAGAGGTCTGGTTTTGAACCGAATGATCAGAAAATTCACAGTGTTTTGAATCAGGGCAGGGGCTACAATGCCCTCCAGGCTCCCAGGAATGTTCTGTGATCTCGCAATCATTCAATTGCAACTCATTGCACTCTGAAATTGCCTCATTTGGTTTCCAGTGCTCCTGTGCCATGAGAGCAAAAGATGGGAGAGCAACTCTATTCAATGTGGAAGTGGCAGGCATCAGGCATGGCGGGTGTGAAGAGCGTGGAGGTTCCAGTCTCCATTAGGAGAACTCAGTTTCTCTCTCCCCAGATGCTTTCTATGGGCCTTGGGCCACCTGGATGTTGAGGAGTGGCTTCCATGACCTCGTGCCTGCACCGCAGACAGTGCCTGAGGTCAAAGAGGGGTGGCATGACAGCAAGGTGGCAACATGGCGACCAGAGATGCTTCTGGTCCTGGCTGCTTCAGACCGAGTTTCAAAACAAGCGCTGGCTCCACTGGGACGGTAAGAGGAAAGAGGAAGGGAGTGAGGGCCAGGGGCCTGATGTTTCAAGAAATGGGATCCTAACCTCTTGGCCCCGTTAAAGAGGAGCTATGGGGTGTGCGGGGCATAGCTGAGCGGGTTGTTGATCGCTCTGGGTCCCGGCATGACAAGGGACCTCACTGAATTCTGACAGCTTGCAATACCCTCCAGGCCTGCTAGGTGGCACTGTGCTCATCTGGCCACACCTGATATAATGACAGCCGGGTCACCTAACTCCTGCTGTGGACAGTGAGCCCTCATGAAGTCTAGGGCAACAGGCAGGGACAGAGGGCCGCCTGAGGGCACGTGGGTCACCCAGCTTAGCACCGGTCCCAGCTGATATTGCCCTCTGAAACCTTTCTTCCAGGTCTGGGTACACCTGTGATTTTGCTGAGTAGGAAATTGGCCTACAGTCCTATCAACCACAAGGCATGATGGCTGCTGACACCTCAGGACCAGGGAGTGTGCAGCACAGCTCCCTGGCTCAGGTGTTCCTTGAACTGGGAAACATCACACCCAGTCTGGTTGGTTGCCCTCCTTTTCCAGAAAGCCATAACACGAGACAGCTGGAACCTGGGCAGTTTGTATTCTATGTGGAGGTGGGTGGCTGCTGGGATGGCTCATGTGGAGAGTCATGAGGGAGTCATTCACTCAGCATGTTGCATGGAGGACTGGCAGGAGCTGTCAAGCAAGGAGAGATGTTCTATGCTCACTCTACCTGCCAGGGCCAACCACCTTGGCTACTGCCTTACAACTGTGCTGCACTCAGAAATTTTCCTGCTGTGATTTTTCCAGAGGCCCTTCAACTCACCTTCAGATGCAGAAATATCTGGCCAATCTGTGTTCATTCCTTTGACCAGACTAGTGCCTAGGGCACAAGGCCCTCTGGGAAATTGCCAAGAGTCCTATTACCAGCCTCTGAAAGTTGCAGACCACAAGCCAGTAGATGAAACAAGAGCCTGCTGTTGGCATGAGAAACACAATTTAACTGGGCATAATACCAAATTTGAACATGCACCATGCTGACAAAGGAATGATTAGGAAGCTTCATAGGTGAATACTCAAAAAGGAAGAGTGATGACATTTAGGGAGACATGAGAACAGAAGGGTGTGTGTGCTGAAAACCAACTACAGTGAAGAGACACTAACAAAATGTTCACTATTTAAGGTCTATGCCCAAATTCTAGAACATTTATTCAGCTTCAACATACTGTACCAATACAGGAAGTAGTCAGTGCCAGATCATTCTGTAAGCAACCATCATTACTGACCCTAATTCCCCTTGCAAGGACATCAATGCCCTTGTGAATTCCTGCCTCTCTCCTGTAGCTTGCAAGGGAAAGTTGGTGATACATATGTTGATTTTTTTAATATTTTCGGCACAAGACCTATGAGGAAAGTCTTTCCTTACAACACACTACCTACTCCCGTGACTTTAAGTGTAAACAACATCAAATTGGAATATGTAGCATGGAATCATGGCTCTCGCAATAGACAATGCACCACAATATCAGAAATTTAATCAAAACCATCTATGCGCAACTGCAAAAGCAAAGACCCAACATGGGCAAAATCCTGAAATTCAATACAGAATAGGTGAAAGCAGACCAAATGAGTGACAGGATTTGCTGAGAAAGAAAAGCATGAGCCCAGAGGCCAGAGCAAGTGCTCAGAGCACAAAGCACAGACACAGCCCAGAGCACAGAGCCAGTGCACAGAGAAAAGTGCACAGAGAAAAGACCCAGACCCAGAGCTCAGAGAAAGAGCCCAGAGCCCAGAACCAGAGCTCAGAGCACAGAGCATGGACCCACAGCCCAGAGCACAGAGCCAGAGGACAGAGTCAAGAGCACACAGCACAGAGTCGGAGAACAGAGCATAGAGTAAAGAGCCTGAGCCCAGAGCCAGAGCACAGAGCACAGAGCACAGAGAACAAGGCACAGATCTAGAACACAGAGCACAGGGCACAGAGAACAGAAGAGAGCACAGAGCACAGAGAACAGAGCATGGAGCACAGCAACCACAGCACAGAGCCCAGAGCAGAGAGAAAAGGGCACACAGCCAAAGCCCAGAAGACAGAGTGTAGAGCACAGAGCACAGAGAACAGAGCAAGAGAAATGACCCAGATCCCAGAACACAGAGTACAGAACACAGAGTAAGAACAAGTATTCAGAGCATAGAGCCCAGAGCCCACAGCTCAGACCAGAGGCAGAGTACAGAGACAGATCAGAGAGCATAGTGCAAAATGACCAGATACCAGAGCACAGAGCACAGTGCCTAGAGCACAGAGCACAGATGCAAGAGCACACAATGCAGAAAACAGAGGCCAAAGCCCATAGCTCAGAGCCAGAACTAGAGAACAGAGACAAGGTACAGAGCACAGAGCATAGTGTCCAGAGTTTAGAGCACAGAGTGCAGAGCCCAGAGCCCAGAACACAAAACACAGGGCACACAGCACAAAGCACAGAGCACAGAGCACAGAGCACAAGCACAGATGCAAGAGCAAAGAATGCAGAAAACAGAGGCCAGAGTCCATAGCTCAGAGCCAGAACTAGAGCATAGTGACCAGACTTTAGAGCACAGAGCCCAGAGCACAAAACACAGAGCACAGAGCACAGAGCACAGAGCCCAGAGCACAGAGCACAGATGCAAGAGCACAGAATGCAGAAAACAGAGGTCAGAGCCCATAGCTCAGAGCCAGAACTAGAGAACAGAGACAAGGCACAGAGCACTGAGCATAGTGTCCAGAGTTTAGAGCACAGAGTGCAGAGCAAAGAGCCAGAGCCCAGAGCTCAAAGCTTGAGTCAGAGTACAGAGAGAGAGCAGAGAGCCCAGAGCATATTGACCAAGTCCAGGAAACAGAACACAGAGCACAGATCCAGACAAGAGGGTCAGAGCCCAGAAATATGGCTTTGTGCTCCCAACTCTGTGCTCTGTGCTCCTATATGTGCTCTATTCTCTGGTCCCTGTGCTCTGTGATCTGTGCTCTCTGCTATGTGCCCTGCGCTCTGTGCTCTGGGATCTGGCTCTGTGCTCTGGGCCCTGTTCTATAGTATTTGGTCACTGGCTCTGTGTTCTATGCTCTGTGTTCTGAGCTATGTGCTCTGTGCTCTGTGCTCTCTGCTATGTTCTCTTGGCTGTGGCATCTGGGCTCTGGCTCTCTACTCTGGGCTCTGTGCTCTACACTCTGGGCACTGGGCTCTATGCTATGGTCTGTATGTTCTGCAGCATGTGCTCTGTACTCTGTTCTCTATGCTATGTGCTCTGACTCTATGCTCTGTACTCTGTGCTCTGGGCTGTATGCTCTGGGCTCTGGCTCTAGGCTCACTCTCAGTACTCTGCGTCTGGGTTCTGAACTCTGTCTCTGTTGTCTGGGTCCTGGTTCTGAGCTCTACACTCTGTTCTCTGCACTCAGTGCTCTGGCCTCTGGTTCTGGGCTCCTGGTCTGTTTTCTGTGCTCTGTGTTCTGTGCCCTGTGCTCTGGGCTCTGGGCTCTAGGCTCTGAGCACTGGTTCTATGCTCTGTGATCTGGGATCTGGGCCCTGGACTCTGGCTATGGGCACTCTCTATGAATCTGGATCTGGACTCTGGGCTCTGTGCACTGTGTTCTGGCACTGTGCTCTGTGCTCTTAGCTCTGCACTCTTTGCAATGGACTCTGGCTCTAGGCTCCTGCTCTGAGATCAGAGCACAGAGCACAGAGTTCAGTGACCATAGCTCAGAGCCCAGATCAGAGAGCACAGAGCACAGAGCCAAAACACAGTGCACAGAGCACAGAGTCCAGTGTCCAGAGCTCCAAGACAGAGCACAGAGCACAGACCTCAGAGATCAGAGACCATAGAACACAGACCACATCCCAGATCCCAGAGCACTGAGCACAGTGCACAAAGCCCAGAGCATAGATCCAGAGTACAGAGACAGAACACAGATCCCACATCCCAGGCTCACAGAAGAGAGCACAGAGAACAGAGACAGAGCCCAAAGCCAAAGCCCAGAGCGCAAAGTGAAGAACACAGAACACAGAGCACACAGCCAAGACCCAGAGAAGAGAGACAGTGTTCGGAGCTCGGACTTAGAGTTGAGAGAGAAACTACAGCCAGAGCCCAGAGCAGAGAATTCAGACTACAGAGAACAGAGCACAGAGTAAAGAGTACAGTGACCAGAGCACAGTGAACAGGGACCAGAACACAGACCATAGTGCCCAGAGAACAGAGCATAGAACATAGAGCACAGAGACAGAAGCCAGAGATCAAATCACAGAGCACAGAGCACAGAGTCCAGTGCACAAATCATCAAGCCCAGATCTCAGAGCACAGAACACAAGCCCTGAGCACAGTGACCAGAGCACAGAGCACAGATCAGAGAGCACAGAGCCAGAGCTGAGAGCACAGATTCCAGGGCACAGAACAGAGCACAGAGCTCAGAGCTCACAGCACAGAGCACAGAGTCCATTGTGCAAATCAACGAGCCCAGAGCCCAGAGTCCAGAGAGCATGGCATGGAACACATGCCCAGAGCCTAGTGAACAGAGCCCAGAGCATAGATCCAGAGTACAGACAGAACACAGAGCCCTCATCCCAGGCTCACAGTACAGAGCACAGAGGACAGAGACACAGTCCAGAACCAGAGTCCAGAGTGGAGGGTACATAACAGAGAGCACACAGCACAGGGCCAGGACCGAGGGAACAGAGATACAGTTCAGAGCACAGACAAATAGTATTGAAAGAAAGCCTAGAGCCATAGCCCAGAGTACACAACCCACAGCACAGAGCCCAGAGCACAGATTCAGAGCACAGAGACCAGAGAACAGAGCCCAGAGCACAGAGCCCAATGCACGCAGCACACAGGACAGAGTCCATTGTGCAAATCAAAGAGCACAGAGCCCAGAGCAGAGATCATGGCACGGAACGCAGAGCCCAGAGCCCAGTGAACAGATCCCAGAGCATAGATCCAGATTAAACAGACAAAACACAGAGTCCTCATCCCAGGCTCACAGCACAGAGCACAGAGAACAGATAAACAGCCCAGAGTCAGAGCCCAGAGCACAGGGTATAGAACACAGAGCACACAGAACAAAGCAAGGACCAAGAGAACAGAGATACAGTTCAGAGCACAGACCCAGAATATTGAGAGAGAGCCAAGAGCCATAGCCCAGAGCACAAAACCCACAGCACAGAGGAGAGTGCAGAGCATAGAGACCAGAGCACAGAGCACAGAGAGCAGAGCACAGACCCAGAGCCCAGAGTCAGATCCTAGAGCATAGAATGTGGAGCACAGAGGCCAGAGCCCATGGCCCAGAGTCCAGAGAGCAGAAGACAGACAACAGAGCCAGAGCACTGATCCAGATCCCAGATGGCAGAGTGCATAACACAGAGCACACAGCACACAGCACAGAGCACAGAGTACAGAGAACAGTGCAGGAGCCCAGAGCCAAAGGCCAGAATGTAGAGTGCAGAGCTCAGAGCCCAGAGCACAGTGACCAGAGCACAGAGCATAGAGCAAACAGCGCAGAACCAGAGTCAAGTGCAAAGAGTGCAGAGCACAGAGCTCAGAGCACAGAGCCCAGAGCAAACAGCACAGAGCAGAGCTCGTTGTGCAAATCAACAAGTTCAGAGCCTAGAGAACAGAGATCATGGCAGAGATCACAAAGCCCAGATCTCAATGAACAGAGCCCAGAGCATAGATCCAGAGTGCAGAGACAGAATACACAGCCCACATCCCAGGATCTCAGCACAGAGCACCGAGTACAGAGACACATCCCAGAGTCAGAGACCAGAGCACGGGTAGTAGAACAGAGAATACAGAGCACAGAGTCAGGACCGAGCAAAAAGATACATTTCAGGGCACAGACCCAGAGTATTGAGAGAGAGTCAAGATTCATAGCCCAGAGCACACAGCCCATAGTATAGAACACAGAATACAGAGTACAGAGCACAGAGAACAGAGCAGAGAGCACAGAGCATAGAGCAAAGAGGACAGAGCACAGAGCAAAGAGGACAGAGCACAGAGCAAAGAGCCAGAGCACACAGTCAGATTTAGAGCCCAGAGTTCAGAGCACAGAGTCCAGAGCACAGGGCTCAGGGTTCAGAGTGCAGAGAACAGAAGACAGAGAAGAGAGTCAGAGCACTGATCCAGATTCCAGAGCACAGAGTGCAAACACAGTGCAAAGAGCACAGAGCACAGAGCACAGAGCCCAGAACTCATAGCCAGAGAAAGAGAACAGAGACAGAGCACAGAACACAGCACAGTGACCTGAGTCCAGAGCACAGAGCTAGAAATCAAGGCCAGAGCTAGCAACTTTGGCTCTGTGCCCTGTGCTCTGTGCTCTGTGAGGCACTCTACGCTCTGTGCTCTGTGCTCTGTGCTACGATCTCTGGTCTCTGAGCTATGAGCTCTTTGCTGTGTATTCTGTGCTCTGCACTCTGTGCTCTGGGCTCTGGCTCTGTACTCTGTGCTCTATGCTCTGGGCTGTATGTTCTGGGCTCTGGCACTAGGCTCCCTCTCAATACTCTGTGTCTGGGCTCTGAAATCTGTCCCTGTTCTCTGGGTCCTGGTTCTGTGCTCTGCACTCTTTGCTCTGCACTCAGTGCTCTGAACTCTGGCTCTGTGCTCCTGCTCTGTTTTTTGTGCTCTATGCTCTATACTCTGTGCTCTTTGCTCTGAATTATGCGTGCTGGGCTCTGGCTCTAATTTCCTACTCTGAGACCAGAGCACAATGCAGAGAGCACACTGACCACAGCACAGATCCCAGAGCAGAGAGCAGAGAGCACACAGTCAGAGCCCAAAGCACAAAACCCACAGCACAGAGGAGAGTGCAGAGCACAGAGAACAGAGCAAGAGCACTGATCCAGAGCTGAGAGCACAGAGTGCAGAGCACAGAGCACAGAGCACAATGACCAGAGACCAGAGCTTAGAGAACAGTGCCCAGAGCCCAGATCACAAAACACAGAGCACAGAGCACAGAAACCACAGCACAGAGCACAGAGCCAAGAGCCAAGAACACAGAACACAGAGAACAGCGGTCAGAGCCAAAAGCTCAGCACCGGAGCCATAGAACAGAGACAGAGACCAGAGCACAGAGCACAGTGATCAGAGCACAGACCACAGAGCACAGAACATAGAGCACAGAGTTCACAGCACAGAGACCAGAGCAGAGAGCACAGAGTCGAGAGCCCAGACCCAGATTACATAGCCAGAGTACAGAGACAGTGCACAGAGCACAGAGTACAGTGGCCAGAGACCAGTGCTCAGAGCACAGTGCCTAGAGCCTAGAGTGGAGAGCCCTGAGCACAGTGTTCAGAGCACAGAGTACAGAACACAGAGCTCACTGGACAGAGCACAGAGCAAGAGCCCACAACAAAAAGTGCAGAGCAAAGCACACAGAGACCAGAGCTCAGAGACCACAGACCTTAGCACATAGAACACAACTCAGAGCCCAGAGCCCAGAGACCAGAGCACAGAGCACAAAGACCAGAGCACAGAGCACATAGCTCAAATTATAGGTCCAGAGTGCAGAAACAGAACAGAGAGACCACATCCCAGAGCACACAGTACAGAGCAGAAAGAACAGAGACAGAGCCCAGAACCAAGACCCAGAGAACAGAGAAAGAGTTCATAGACCAGAAGCAGTGTAGTGAGACAGAGCCTAGAGCCAGAGACCAGAGAACACAGCCCAGAGCACAGAGCACAGAGTACAGAACACAGAGACCAGAACAGAGAGCACAGAGCCAGAGCCAGAGCAAGAGTATAGAGACACACTATGGAGCACAGAGCACAGAGTCTGAGCCCAGAGCAAGAGCCTAGAGCAAAGAATACCGAGCCCAGAGCCCAGAGCAAAGAGCACAGTGCAGAGAGCACAAGGCACAGAGCTAGAGCCCAGAGCACAGAGTAAAGAGAACAGAAGACAAAGAACAGAGCTAGAGTACTGATCCAGATACCAGAGCACAGAGTGCATAACACAGAGCACAGATCACAGAGCAGAGAGCACAGAGTACAGAGAACAATGTGGAACCCCAGAGCCAGAGACCAACAGAGTCTAGAGCCAGAGCCCAGAGCACAGAACGCAGAGTACAGAAAACAGAGCACAGAGTAAAGAGCACAGAGACCAGAGTACAGCGACCACAGACCAGACCAGAGACCACAGAGTAGGGAGTACAGAGCACAGAGCAGAGAAAACAGAACAGGAGCCCAGACCCAGAGCCCACAGTGCAGACTACGGGGTATAGAGCACAGAACAAAGAGAACAGAGACAGAAAACAAAGACCAGACCCAGAGTATTGAGACAGAGTCTAGAGCCACAGACCAGAACACACAGCCCAGAGCCCTAAGCACAAAGTGCAGACAGAGAACACAGCATAGAGCCCAGAGCACAGAGCATGGAGGGCAGGTAACAAAGCCGAGAGCCCAGACCCAGAGTACAGAGACACAGCACAGAGCACAGAGCACAGTGACCAGAGTCTAGAATGCAGAGTCCACAGGACAGAGCCAGAGCACAGAGCACAGAGCACAGAGCCCAGTGCACAGAACAGAGCAGAGAGCCAGAGCCCAGAGCCCAGAGTGCAGAGAACAGAAGACAGAGAACAAAGCCAGAGCACTGATCCAGATCCCAGAGTATAGAGTGCATAACACAAAACACAGAGCACAGATCACAGAGTACAGAGAACAGTGCAACAGCCCAGAGCCAGGGGCCAGAATGAAGTGTGCAGAGCCCAGACCACAGAGCACAGATACCAGAGCACAGAGCCATAGCCCAGAGCCAGAGCCTAGAGCACATAAACAGAGTTCAGAAACAGAACACAGAGCTCAGAGCCCTGAGCTCAGAGCCAGAGCCAGAGTACAGGAACAGAGTAAAGAACAAAAGGACAGTGACCAGAGTCCAGAGCAAAGAGCCAAGAGCACAGAGTCTGAGCCTAGTGTCAGTGCCCAAAGCACAGAGTGCAGAGCCCAGAGGCCAGAGAACACAAAACACAGCACAGAGAAAATAGCCCAGAGTCCAGAGCTCAGAATCAAAGCCAGAGTACAGAGACAGACCACAGAGCACAGAGCACAGTGACCAGAGTCCAGAGCTCCAAGACAGAGCACAAAGCACAGAGTTCATTAACCAGAGACCAGAGCACACAGCCTACATCCCAGAGCCCAGAGGACAGAGCCAAGTGCACACAGCCCAGATCATAGATTCAGAGTACAGAGACAGAACACAGAGCCCACATCCCAGGCTCACAGGAAAAAGCACAGAGCAGATCACAGCCCTCAGAGCACAGAGACCAAAGCACACAGCATAGAACATAGAGCCTTTTGCTCAAATCAACGAGCCTAGAGCCCAGAGCCCAGAGTCCAGTGAACAGAGCTCAGATCATACATCCAGAGTACAGAGACTGAACACATAGCCCACATCCCAGGCTCATAGCACAGAGCACAGAGAACAGGGGAAAAGCCCAGAGCCTGAGCCCAGAGCACAGGGTTTAGAACACAGAACACACAGCTCAGAGCCAGGAACAAAAGAACAATGTACAGTTCAGAACCCAGAACCAGAGTATTGAGAGAGAGTCTAGAGCCACAGCCCAAAGTACACATCCCACAGCACTGAGCACAGAGTGCAGAGCACAGAGACCAGAGCAGAGAGCACAGAGACCAGAGAACAGAGCACAGGGCCAGAGACAGAGTACAGAGACAGAGCACAGAGCCTAGTGCACAGAGTGCAGAGAACAGAAGACAGAGTACAGAACCAGAGTCCTGATCCGGATCCCAGAGCCCAGAATGCATAACACAGAGCACACAGCACACAGCACAGAGCAGAGAGTACAGAGAACAGTGTAGCAGCCCAGAGCCAGAAGCCAGAATGTAGTGTGCAGAGCCCACAGACCAGAGCAAAGAGACCAGAGCACAGAGCCAGAACCTAGTGCCAGAGCCTAGAGCACATAAACAGAGTACAGAGACAGAACACAGAGTTCAGGGCCCAGAGCTCAGGGTCAGAACCAGAGTCCAGGGACAGAGCAAAGAGCACAAGGACAGTGACCAGAGTCCAGAGCAAAGAACACAGAGCACAGAGCCCATGCCCAGACAGTGCTGAGAGCAGAGTGCAGAACACAGAGCCAAGAGAACAGAACACAGAGCACAGAACATAGAGCACAGAGCCCATACCTCAGAACCAGAGAAACAGTAGAGAGAGAAGGCACAGAGCAGAGAGCATAATGACCAGAGTCCAGAACACAGAGTACATAGCACAGAGCCAAAGTCAGGGCAGAGCACAGAGCTCTGGGTTTGTGCTCTGTGCTCTATGCTCTGTGCTCTGCATACTATGCTTTATGCTCTGTGCCCTGTGGTATGTTCTCTGATCTCTTACCTCTATGTCTCTCTGCTCTGGTTTGTGGGATCTCTGCTCTGGGTTATGTCTCTGGGCACTGTCCCTCAATCTGGATCTGGGCTCAGTGCTCTGTGCCCTTTGCTCTGGCTCTGTGCTCTGTGCTTTGGTCTCTTTGCCCTGCACTGTGTGCTCTGATTTCTGTGCTCTGTGCTCTTTCTCTGTACTCTAGTTCTGTACTCTGGGTCTGGGCTCTCAGCTCTCTGCTCTGTGCTCTGGTCTCTGTGCTGTGTACTCCGTTCTCTATGCTCCGTGGTCTGTGGTCTGTGCTCAGGTTCTATGCTCTGTGTTCTGGCTCTGTGCTCTGTGCTCTCTACTCTGTGCTGTGTGCTCTGGGCTCTGGCTCTAGGCTCTCACTCAATACTCTGTGTCTGGATTCTGAAGTCCTTCTGTGTTCTCTGGCCCTGGCTCTCTACTCTGTGCTCTGTGTTCTCTACTCAGTGTTCTCGGCTCGGGCTCTGGGCACCTGCTCTGATTTCTGTGCTCTGGGCTCTGGGCTCTGGCTCTGTGCACTGACACTGACACTGGGTCTGGACTCTGTGCACTGTACTCTTACTCTGGGCTCTGGGTCTTGGCTCCTTCTCTGAGACCAGAGCACAGAACACAGAACACAGAGACCAGAGCTCTAAGACAGAGCACAGAGCACAGAGCTCAGAGACCAGAGGCCATAGCACACAACCCACATCCCAGAGACCAGAGCACAGAGCCCAGTGCACATAGCCCAGAGCATAGATGCAGAGTACAGTGACAGAACACTGAGCCCACATCCCAGGCTCATAGACCAGAGCACAGAGAACAGAGGCAGAGCCCAGAGCCAGAACCAAGTGTGCAGAATACAGAACACAGAGCACAGATAACACACCCAGAACCCAGAGAAGAGAGACAGAGTTCAGAGTCCAGACCTGGAGTTTAGAGACAGATTCTAGAGCCAGAGCCCAGAGCACAGAACACAGAGTACAGATAAAAGAGCACAGAGTACAGAGCACAGTGACAAGAGACCAGAGTACAGAGCACAAGGCACAGAGAACAGATCATAAAGCACAGAGCCCAGAGCCAGAGACCAGAGTATAGAAAAGAGATCACACAACACACAGCAAGAGCACAGAGCCCAAATCATCAAGCCCTGAGTTCAGAGAACAGAGCGCAGAACCCAGAGCACTGAGCACAGAGACCAGAGCACATAGCAAACACCCAGAGCCCAGAGAACAGTGCCCAGAGCCCAGAGCAAAGATCAGAGAGTACAGAGCCAAAGCCAGGATCACAGAGTACAGATCACAGAGCACAGAGCACAGAGCCAAGAGGACAGACAAGAGCACACAGCACAGTGCACAGACCCACTGCACAAATCAATGAGCTCAGAGCCCAGAGCACAGAGATCATGGCAATGAACACAGAGCCCAGAGCCCAGTGAACAGAGCCCAGAGCATAGATCCAAAGTACAGAGAGAAACAGAACACACAGCCCACATCCAAGGCTCACAGCACAGAGCACAGAGGACAGAGACACAGCCCAGACCAGGGTCCAGAGTGCAGGGTGTAGAATAGAGAGCATATGGCACAGAGTCAGGACAGAGAGAACAGGGATACAGTTCACAGCCCTGAACCAGATTATTGAGAGAAAGCCTAGAGCCATAGCCCAGAGCACACAGCCCACAACACAGAGCACAGAGTGCAGAGCACAGAGACCAGGGAAGAGAGCACGGAGACCAGAGCACAGAGCACAGAGCTAAGGCCACAGAAGAGAGACAGAGCAGAGAGTGCAGAGCACAGAACCAGAACCCAGAGTCAGAGCCTAGTGCACAGGGTGCAGAGCACAGAGCATGGAGCACACAGCTGAGTGCACAAAGTGCAGAGAACAGAAGACAGAGAACTGAGCCAGAGCACTGGTCCAGATCCCAGAGCACAGAGTGCATAACACAGAGCAAACAGCCTACAGCACGGAGTACAAACAACAGTGCAGGAGCCCAGAGACAGAGGTCAGAATACAGTACACAGAGCCCAGAGCAGAGCCCAGAGCCCAGAGCCAGAGACCAGTGCCAGAGCCTAGAGCACATAAACAGAGTACAGAGATCGAACACAGAGTTCAGAGCCCAGACTTCAGATCCAGAATTGTCGCATTCCTTCTGCCCGCAGAGAGAGACACGACACATCAGTTGTTCATCAGAGCTCTTTATTCTTCTCTCTTCCTCCTCTGATCATCCTCTGATGATCTTACAAGGCAGTTACAGTCATATTTATATGAATCATGAGCCAATCAGGTTACAGAGGATGTGGGGAGAGCAAGATTACAATGTAGTATAAAACGGGGTAAAAAGAGGGTACACGGAAGAACTAGATTTCAATTTAATGTATCAAGAGAGTTCATGATGGGCATGGGTCACCTCGTCCAATCAGAGCAATTCTTTTTGGTACTGGCTTAGTGCCGGGGCAACTTCCTTAAGCAGTGTTAGCAGTTTGTTGCAAACCAGGTTGCCCCGGCTCAGTGCCAGTGTGGAAGTCCTTGTCAGCTGTTTGTTGCAAACCAGGTTGCCCCGGCTCAGTGCCAGACTGGAAGTCCTTGTCAGCTGTTTGTTGCAAACCAGGTTGCCCCGGCTTAGTGCCAGGTTCCGCACTGAAGTCCTTGATGTTGCAAACCAGGCCGCCCCGGCTCAGCGCCAGGTTGCCCCGGCTTAGTGCCAGACTGGAAGTCCTTGATGTTGCAATCCACTGTCTCGGCATTAGGGCCACACTGAAATCCTGAAAGCCAGGCTAGGATGGGGTCTGCAGCCCCCAACACAGAGCCAGAGTACAGGGACAGAGCAAAGAGCACAAAGAGGGCAGAGCACAGAGCCCAAGTCAAGACCAAGTTCCCAGAGCAAAGAGTGTGGAGCCCAGAGCCCAGAGAACAGTATACAGAGCACAGAGCACAGAGCCCAGAGCCCAGTGAACAAAATTCAGAGCATAGATCTAGAGTACATAGACAGAACACAAAGCCCACATCCCAGGCTCATAGCACAGAGCACAGAGAACAGAGGAAAAACCCAGAGCCAGAGCCCAGATCACATGGTGTAGAACACAGAGCACACAGCACAGAACCAGGACCAGAAGAACAATATACAGTTCACAACCCAGAACCAGAGTATTCAGAGAGTCTAGAGCCATTGCACAGAGCACACAGACCACAGCACTGAGCAAAGAGGAGAGCACATAGGACACAGCAGAGAGCACAGAGACCAGAGCACAGAGCCAGAGTGCGAGTACAGAGACAGAGCCCAGAGCACAGGTCCCAGTGCACAGAATGCAGAGAATAGAAGACAGAGAACAGAGCCAGAGCACTGATCCAGATACCAGAGCACAGAGTGCATATCACAGAGCAAAGAGATCACAGCACAGACTACAAAGAACAGTGCAGGAGCCAAGAACCAGAGACCAGAATGTAGTATGCAGAGCCCAGAGCCCAGAGTTAGAGCCCAGAGCCAGAGCCTAGAGCACATAAACAGAGTACAGAGACAGAATACAGAGCTCAGAGCCCAGAACTTGGAGTCAGAGCCAGAGTACAGGGATAGAGGAAAGAGCACAAGACAGTGACCAGAGACCAGAGAAAAGATTGCAGAGCACAGAGTCCGAGCCCTACCCAGTACCCAGTGACAGGGTGTGGAGCACAGAGCCCAGAGAACAGAACACAGAGACAAAGCAGAGAGCCCAGAGAACACTGGCAGGAATCCAGGGCACAGAGTGAAAAGCACAGAGCCAGAGCTCAGGGTCAGAGCCCAAAGCTCTGGGTCTATTCTCTGTGCTCTGTTCTCTGCAATCCATGCTCTGTGCTCTGTTCTCTGTGCTATGATCTCTGGTCTATGAGCTCTGTACTCTGTGCTATATCTCTGAGCTCTGGTCTCTGGGATCTATGCTCTGAGATCTGTCTCTGTGCACTGTCTCTCACTCTGGGTCTGGGCTCAGTGCTCTGTGCACTATGCTCTGACTCTGTGCTATGTGATCTACTCTCTGTGTTCTGCACTCTGTGCTCTCTGCTCTGGCTCTATGCTCAGTGCTCAGTGCTCTGGGCTTTGTGCTCTGGGCTCTGGCTATAGGTTCTCTCTCAATACACTGAGTCTGGGCTTTGAAGTCTGTCACTGTTCTCTGATTCCTGGCTCTCTACTCTGTTCTCTGGGCTCTGCATTCAGCAATCTAAGATCTGGCTCTGAGCACCTGCTGTGCTTTCTGTGCTCTTGGCTCTGTGCTCAGTGCTCTGTGCACTCTGCTCTGGACTCTGGCTCTGGGCATTGTCTCTGACTCTGGATCTGGACACTGTGCTCTGTGCACTGTGCTCTGGTTCTGGGCTCTGTGCTCTTTGCTTTGCACTCTGTGTTCTGGGTTCTCATCTGGGCTCTTTCTCTGAGCCCAGAGCATAGATCACAAAGCCCAGAGCACAGAGCACAGAGCCCAGAGTCCAGAGCTCCAAGACAGAGAACAGAGCACAGAGCTCAGAGACCAGAGACCATAGCACACAGCCCACATCCCATAACCCAGAGCTCAGAGCCCAGTGCACAGAGCACAGAGCATAGATCCAGAGTACAGAGAATGAACACAGAGCCCACATCCCAGGCTAAGAATAGAGCACAGAGCACAGAGCCAGAGAGAATATGGAGTGAAGAACACAAAACACACAGTACACAGCCAGGACCCAGAGAAGAGAGACAGAGTAGAGAGCCCAAACCCAGAGTTTAGAGACATATCCTAGAGCCATAGCCCAGAGCACAGAACTCAAGGTACAGAGAACAGAGCACAGAGTGAAGAGCACACAGCACAGAGCACACAGCACAGAGCACAAATCATCAAGTCCAGAGCTCAGAGCACAGAGCACAGAGACCAGAGCCCTAAGCCCAGTGACCAGAGCACAGAGCAAAGACCCAGATCCCAGAATACAGATCTAGAGCACAGAGAACCGAGACTAGTACACAGAGCATAGTGCCCACAACCCAGAGCACAGATCAGAGAGCACAGAGCCAGAGCTGAGAGCACAGAGTGCTGAGCAAAACTCACAAAGCACAGAGCAGAGAGCACACAGAACTGGGCACAGAGTCCATTGCACGAATCAACAAGCCCAGAGCCTAGAGCACAGAGATCATGGCACAGAACACAGAATCCAGAGCCCAGTGAACAGAGCCTAGAATATAGACACTGAGTTCAGAGACAGAACACAGAGTTCACATGCCATGCTCACAGCACAGAGCACAGAGAACAGAGACACAGCCCAGAGCCAGAGTCCAAAGCGCAGGGTGTAGAACACAGAACACACAGCATAGAGCCAGGACCGAAAGAACAGAGATGGAGTTCAGAACGCAGACCCAGAATTTTGAGAGAGAGCCTAGAGCCATAGCCCAGAGCACAAAGCCCACAGCACAGAGCACAGAGTGCAGAGCACAGAGACCATAGCAGAGAGTACAGAGACCAGAGCACAGAGCACAGAGCCAGAGTACAGAGACAGAACACAGAAAACAGAGTGCAGAGCACAGAGTCCAGATCACAGACCCCAGTGCAAAAAGTGCAGAGAATAGAAGATAGAGAATAGAGCCAGAGCACTGATGAAGATCTCAGAGCGCAAAGTGCATAACACAGAGCAGAGAGCACACAGCACAGAGCAGAGAGTACATTGAACAGTGCAGGAGCCCAGAATCAGAGGCCAGAATGTAGTATGCAAAGCCTACAGCACAGATCCAGGGTCAAGAGCACAGAGCCCAGAGAACAGAACTCAAAGCACAGAGCACCGAGCACAGATCTCAGAGCTCAGAGACACAGCCAGAGAACAGAGACAGAGCACAGAGCAAAGAGCACAGCAACAGAGTCCACAGACCAGAGTCCAGGGAACAGAGTGCAGAGCACAGAGCCAGAGTGCAGCAACAGAACCCAGAACTCTGGGTCTATTCTCTGTGCTCTGTGCTCTGTGCTATGATCTCTGGTCTCTGAGCTCTGTGCTCTTTGCTGTATCTCTAAGCTCTGGTCTCTGGGATCTGTGCTCTGAGATCTGTCTCTGGACACTGTCTGTCACTCTGGGTCTGGGTTCAGTGCTCTGTGCACTGTGCTCTGACTCTGAGCCCTGTGCTCTTGTCTGTGTGCTCTGGGCTCTGGCTCTAGGCTCTTTCTCAATACTCTTGGACTGGGCACTGAAGTCTGTCTCTCTTCTCTGGGTCCTGGCTTTGTACTCTGTGGTCTGTGCTCTGCACTCAGACTCTGGGCTCTGGCACTGGGCACCTGCTCTGTTTTCTCTGCTCTGTTTTCTGTGCTCTGTGCTCTGTGCTCTGTGCTCTGGGCTCTGGGCTCTGTGCTCTGGTCTCTTGGGTATGGGCACTGTCTCTGACTGTGGGCCTGCACTCTGTGCCCTGTGTACTGTGCCCTTGCTCTGGAATCTGTGCTTTTGTTCTGTACCTTGTGCTTTGGGCTCTGGCACTTGGCTCCTGCTCTGAGACCAGAGCATAGAGCCCAGAGCCAAGGGCACAGAGCACAGACAACAGAGTTCAGAAATGAGAGCTCCAATACAGAGCACAGAGCACAGAGCTCAGGGACCAGAGATCATAGCATACAGCCCACATCTCAGAGACCTGAGCACAAAGCCCAGTGCACTGGTCCCAGAGCATAGATGCAAAGTACAGCGATAGAAAACAGAGCCCACATCACAGGTTCACAGAACAGAGCACAGAGAACAGAGACATAGCCCAGAGCCAGAGTTCAGAGCATGGAGTGCAGAACATAGAGCACAGAGCACACAGCCAGGGCCCCGAGAAGAGAGACAGAGTTCAGAGTCCAGAACCAGAGTTTAGAGACAGACCAAGAGTCAGAGTGCAAAGCACAGAAAGTGGAGTACAGAAAACAGAGCACAGAGTAAGGAGCATAGAGACCAGAGCATAGTGACCACAGACCAGAACAGAGAACACAGAATAGAGAGTACAGAGCACAGAGCACAGAGCACAGAGCACAGAGCATAGAACACAGAGTGCGGAGCACAGAGACCAGAGCACAGAACACAGAGACAGGAGCACAGAGCAGAAAGACGAGAGTCCATACCCAGAGTACAATACCAGAAGACAGAGACAGAGCTCAGGGCAAGATCACAGAGCACAGAGTGCAGAGTACAGAGATGAGAGCACAGAGCCAAAGCCCAAAATCAGAGCCTAGAGCACACAGTGAGGAGGACAGAGCCCAGAGCATGGAGGGCAGTGCACCTAGTGAAGAGAACAGAAGACAGAGAAAAGAGCCAGAACTCTGACTCAGATCCCATATCGCAGATTGTGTAACAGAGAGCACAGAGCACACAGCACAGAGAAAAGAGTACAGAGAACAGTGCAGGAGCCAGAGTCAGAGGCCAGAATGTAATGTGCATAGCCCAGAGCCCAGAGCAGAGAGACCAGAACACAGAACCAGAGCCTAGAGCCAGAGCCTAGAGCACATAAGCAGAGTACAGAGACAGAACACAGAGGTCAGAGCTCAGAACTCAGAGCCAGAATGAGAGTACAGGGACAGAGTAAAGAACAAAAGGCCAGTGACCAGAGCCCAGAGCAAATAGCGCAGAGCACAGAGCCCGAGCCTAGAGTCAGTGCCCAAAGCACAGAGTGGGGAGCACATAGCCCAGTGAACAGAACACATAACACAGAGCACAGAGCACAGAGCCCAGAACTCAGAGCCAGAGACAGAGAACAGAGACAGAGCACAGAGTGAAGAGCACAGTGACCTGAGTCCAGAGCACAGAGTGCAGAGCACAGAGCTAGAACTCAAGGTCAGAGCCAACAGCTTTGGGTCTATGCTCTGTGCTCTGCACTTTACGCTCTATGCTCTGTGCTCTGTCCTATGACCTCTGGTCTCTGAGCTATGAGCTATGTGTTGTGTTTCTCAGCTCTGCTCTCTGGGTTCTGTGCTCTGGAATCTGTCTCTGGGCACTGTCTCTCATTCTGGGTCTGGACTCAGTGCTCTGTGCTCTGTGCTCTGGTCTTGGTGCTCTGTATTCTGTGCTGTGTGTTCTGTGCTCTGTGCTCTGGTTTCTGTGCTCTACACTCTGCTCTGTTCTCTGGCTCTGTGCTCTGTGCTCTGTGCTCTGTGCTCTGTGCTCTGGGTTGTGTGATCTTGGTTCTGGCTCTAAGCTCTCCTTCAATACTCTCCATCTGTTCTCTGAATTCTGTCTCTATTCTCTGGTTCCTGGCATTGTACTCAGTGCTCTGTGCCTTGCACTCATTGTTCTTGGCTCTGGCTCTGGGCACCTACTCTGTTTTTGGTGCTCTGGGAAATGAGCTCTTGGCTGTGGGCTCTGGGCTCTGGCTCTGTGCACTGTCTCTGACTCTGGATCTGGACTCTGTGCTCTGGCTCTAGGCTCTGCACTCTGGGCTCTGGCTCTGGGCTCCTGCTCTGAGTACAGAGCCCAGAGCAAAAAGCCCAGATTTCAGAGCTCCAAGACAGAGCACAGAGCACGGAGCACAGAGCTCAGAGATGAGAGACCATAGCACACTGCCCATATCCAAGAGCCCAGAGCACAGAGCACAGAGCTCAGAGCACAGATCCAGAGTACAAAGACAGAACACAGAGCCCACATCCCAGGCTCACAGAACAAAGCACAGAGAACAGAGACAGAGCCCAGAGCCAGAGTCCAGAATGGGGAGTGAGGAACACAGAGCACAGAGCACACAGCCAGTACCCAGAAAAGAGAGACAGAATTCAGAGCCCAGACCCAGACTTTAGAGTCAGATCCTAGAGCCAAAGCCCAGAGCAGAGAACACAGACTACAGAGAACAGAGCACAGAATAAAGAGTTCAGTGACCAGAGCCCAGAGCCCAGAGCACAGGGCCCAGAGCACACAACACAGAGCACAGAGGTCATTGTGCAAATCAATGAGCACAGAGCCCATAGCACAGAGATTATGGCACAGAACAGAGGGACAAGAAACCAGTGAATAGATGCCAGAGCATAGATCCAGAGTACAGAGATTAAATAATTCATCCCAGAATCACAGCACAGAGCACAAAGGACAAATAAACAGGCCAGAGTCAGAGCCCAGAGCACAGGGTATAGAACACAGGGCACACAGCACAAAGCAAGAACCAAGAAAACAGAGATACAGTCCAGAGCACAGACCCAGAGTAGTGAGAGAGAGCCAAGAGCCATAGCCTAGAGCACAGAGTCCAGAGCACAGAACACAGAGACCAGACCAGAGAGCACAGAGACCAGAGCACAGAGCACAGATCCAGAGCTAGAGTACAGAGATAGAGCACAGAGCACAGAGCACAGAGGAGAGAACACAGAGACACAGCCCAGAGTCAGATCCTACAGCACAGAGTGTGGTACACAGAGCCCAGGGCACAGATCCCAGGGCACAGAGTGCAGAGAACAGAAGACAGAGAACAGAGCCAGAGTACTGACCCAGATCCCAGAGGGCAGAGTGCATAACACAGAGCACAGAACACACACCACAGAGCACAGAGTACAGAGAACAGTGCAGCAGCCCAGAGCCAGAGGCCAGAATGTAGTATGCAGAGCTCAGAGCCCAGAGGACAGAGACCAGAGCACAGAGCCATAGCCCAGGGCCACATCATAGAGCACATAAACAGAGTACAGAGCCAGAACACAGAGCTCAGAGACCAGAGCTCAGAGCCAGAGCCAGAGAACAGGGACAGAGCAAGAGCACAAGGACAGTGACCAGAGCCCAGAGCAAGGGTGCAGATCATAGAGCCCAAGCCCAGACCCAGTGCCCAGAGCACAGAGTGCAGAGAACAGTGCCAAGAGAAGAGAGCACAGAGCACAGAGCACAGAGCATGGAGCCCAGAGCTTAGAGCAAGATCCAGAGTACAGAGACAGCACAGAGCAGAGAGTATAATGAACTGGAGTCCAGAGCCCAGAGTGCAGAAAATAGTCAGAGCTCAGGACCAGAGTTCAGAGCTCTGGGTCTATGTTCTCTGCTCTGTACCCTGTGCTCTGCACTCTATGCTCTGTGCTCTGTGCTATAGTCTCTGGTCTCTGAGCTCTGTGCTCTGTGCTGTGTCTCTGAGATCTGTGCTTTGAGATCTGTCTCTGGCCACTGTCTCTCACTCTGGGTCTGCACACAGTGCTCTGTGCACTCTTCCATGGCTCTGTGCTCTGTGCTCTGGTCTCTGTGCTCTTTACCCTGTGCTCTGTGATCTGTGCTCTGTCTGTACTCTGGCTCTGTACTCTGGGTCTGAACTCTTGGCTTTCTGCTCTGTGCTCTGGTCTCTGTGCTTTGCAATCTGTGCTCTATGCGCTGTGCTCTGTTATCTTTGCTCTGGTCTCTGTGCTCTGTGCTCTGGGTATGTGCTCTGTGCTCTGCTCTGGGTTGTGTGCTATGGGCTTTGTTTCTAGGCTCTCTCTCTCAATATTCTGCATCTGAGCTATGAAGTTTGTCTCTGTTCTCTGGGTTCTGACTCTGTGCTCTGTGCTCTGTACTCTGCACTCAATGTTCTGTCCTCTGACTCTGGGTACCTGCTCTGTTTTCTGTGCTGTGATCTCTGTGCTCTGTGCTCTGGTTTTGTGTTTGGGCTCTGGGCACTGTATTCCATGCTCTGGTCTCTGTTCATTGTGCTCTGTGCTCTGGGCTCTGGGCTCTGTGCTTTGTGCTCTGCACTCTCTGCTCTGGGCTCTGGGCTCTGGGCTCTGTGCAATGGGCTCTGGGCTATGTGCTCTGTGTTTTGTCCTCTGGACTCTGAGCTCTGTGTTCTGTGCTCTTGGCTCTTGGCTATGTGCTCTGGGCTGTGGTCTCTCTGCTCTGTGCTCTGTGTTTTGTGCTCTGGGCTCTGGGCACTGTGCTCTGAGCTCCGGCCTCTGTTCATTGTGCACTGTCCTCTGTGCTCTGCACTGTGTACTCTGTGCTCTGTACTCTGTTCTCTGGGCTCTGGCTCTGTGCTCTCAACTCTGTGCTCTGGGGTCTGGGCACTGGACACTGGGAACTGTGCTGTGTAATCTGGGCACTGGGCACTGTGTTCTGTGTGTTGTGATCTGGGCTCTGTGCTCTGTGTTTTGTGCTTTGGGCACTGTTTTCTGTGTTCTGGTCTCTGGTCACTATGCTCTGTGCTCTGTGCTGTGTCTCTGTACTCTGACTCTGACTCTGAGCCCTAGGCTCTGGTCTCTGGTCTCTGTACTCTATTCTGTATGTTCTGTGATGTGTGCTCTGCACTCTGCACTCTGGGCTCTGGCTCTGGGCTCTGGCTATTTGTTCTTGCTCTGTGTTCTGCACTGTGCTCTGGGCTCTGGATCTGTTTTCTGTACTCTGTTCTCTGTACTCTGTGCTCTGGGCTCTGGGGTCTGGGCTTTGGGCTCTGGCTCTGTGCTCTGTAATCTGGGTTCTGGGCTCTGGGCTCTGTGCTCTTGACTCTGGCTCTGGGCACTGTCTCTGAATCTGGGTCTGGACTCTATGCTCTGCACACTGTGTTCTGGCTCTGTGCTCTGTGCTGATTGCTCTGCACTCTGCACACTGGGCTGTGGGTCTAGGCTCTTGCTCTGAGACCAGAGCACAGAGAACAGAGCACAGTGACCACAGCACAGATCCCACAGCAGAGAGCACAGAGCACAGAGCCAGAGCCCAGAAGACAGAGTGCAGAGTACAGAGCAGAGAACTGATCCAGAGCCCAGAGCACATAGTACAGAGCACAGAGCACAGAGCCAGTGCACAGAAAACAGAGCACAGAGCACAGAGTGCAGAGCACAGAGCACAGAGTGAGAGCACTGATCCACAGCCCAAAGAGCAGAGTACAGAGCACAGAGCACAGAGCCCAGAGCACAGAGCCAGAGCACAGTGCCTAGGGTATAGAAACTGAGCCCAGAGCCAGAACACAGAGCACAGAGCATAGAGCAAAGTGCACAGAGCACAGATCCAGAGCACAGAGCTTAGAGTACAGAGCACAGAGCAGAGAACCAGAGCTCAGGGTGCAAGGTACAGAACATAGATCACAGAGCCCAAAGCAGAAAGCCCAGAGCCCACAATGCAAAGCACAGAGCACAGAGCACAGAGCCACAGCCCAGTACCAAAGCCCAGATGGCATAGTGCAGAGCACAGCATATTGAACCCAGAGCCAGAGCCCAGAGACAAAGCCAGGGCCCATAGCCAGAGCACAGAGCACAGAACTGAGAACACAGAGCACAGAGCACAGAACAGGAGCCCAGAGTCAGGGCCCATAGCAAAAATTGCAGATCACAGAGCCCAGAGCACAGACCACAGATTACAGAACTCAGAGCACAGAATCCAGACCTAGAGTACAAAGAAAAAGCCCAAAGCCAGAGCCCAGTGCACAGATCCCAGAGGACAGAGCCAGAATCCAGAGCACAGAGTCAGAATCCAGAGTGCAGAATACACAGCATAGAGAAAATAGACAGAGCCCAGATCCCAGAGCACAGAGCAAATAGCTTAGATACCAGAGTACAGAGCACAGAGCACCAAGATAAGACCCAGAGTACAGAGACAGAGCACAGAGCCCAGACCCAGAAGATTAAGACAGAGCCTAGAGCAGCCAGAGCTCAGAACACAGAACTCTGCACACAGAGAAGAGGGCACATAGTACAGAGCACAGAGCTAGAGCCCATAACAGAGGCCAGAGCAAAGTGTGCAGAGCACAGAGTCAGAGCACAGAGCATTGAGCACAGAGCATAGAGTACAGAGCTAGAGTAAAGAGCATAGTGCACTAAGCACAGAGCAGAAAGCCATAGCCCAGAACCAGAGCCCAGAGTGTAGAGTGCAGAACACAGAGTATAGAGCTTAGAGCCAGAACCCAGAGACAAAGCCCAGGCACATAACCACAGCACAGAGCACAGAACTTAGAACACAGATGCAGAGCACAGAGCACAGAGCACAGAACACAGACCCATGGTACAAAGACAGAGCCCAGAGCCAGAGCCCAGTGCACACTTTCCAGAGCACAAAGCGCAGAGCACAGAGCACAGAGCACATTACCATAGAACAGAGACAGAGCACAGAGCACAGAGACCAAACATCAGAGACCAGAGCACAGAGCACAGAGACCAGTATCCAGAGTACAGAGCACAGAGCACAGAGACCAGTATCCAAAGCACAGAGCACAGAGTTCAGAGCACATAGCACCAAGACAGAGTCCAAAGCACAGAGTACAGAGCAGTGAGGCAAGACCCAGAGTAGAGAGAAGGAGCACAGAACCCAGACACAGAGTATTGAGACAGAGCCCAGAGACAGAGCCCAGAGTAAAAGCCCAGAGCACAAGCCCAGAGCACAGAGAACAGAGCACAGAGTGCAGAGCACAGAGCACAGAGCCAGAGCACTGATCCACAACCCAAAGAGCAGAGTGCAGAGTCCAGAGCACAGATCAGAGAGCCAGAGCACTGATCCAGACTCCAGAGTGCACAGTTGAGAACACAGATCCAGATCACATAATCCAGACACAGAGCACAGATCCCAGAACCCAGCAAAGAATGCACAGAGCATAGAGTACAGAGAGCAGAGCAGGAGCCCAGAGCCAGAGCCAGAGTTCAGCGCATAGAGCAAAAAGCACAGAGCACAGAGTCAGAGCACAGAGCACAGAGAGCAGAGCAGGAGCCCAGAGCCAGAGCCAGAGTTCAGAGCATAGAAAAAAGAGCACAGAGCACAGAGCCAGAGCACAGAGCACAGAGCCAGAGCACAGAGCACAGAGTACAGAGCACAGAGCAGGAACCATTGCCCAGAGTGCAGAGCAGAGAGCACAGAGTGCAGAGCCAGAGCACAGAGCACAGAGTGCAGAGCACAGAGTGTAGAGCACAGAGCTCACAGTAGGAGCCCTGAGCCAGAGACTATAGCACAAAGTTCAGAGCCCCAGCACAGTTACCAGAGCCAAGAGCACAGAGCAGAGAGCACAGAGACAGAGCCCAGAGCCAGAGCCCAGAGTGCAGAGTGCAGGACACAGAGCCAGAACAAACTGCCAGAGGACAGAGCCAGAGCACAGAGCACAGAGCACAGACCCACAGTCAGAGACAATGCCCAAAGCCAGAACCCCGAGCACAGAGCCCAGAGTGCAAACCACAGAGCACATAGAATGGAGCACAAAGCACAGAATGAAGACACACAGTACAGAGACAGACCCCAGAGCTGGAGCCCAGAGCTGGAGCCCAGAGCACAGATCCCAGAGCACATAGAACAGACCACAGGTACAGAGCACAAAGCCAGTGCACAGAGCATAGTGCACAGAGCATAGTGCACAGAGCACAGGGCCCAGGCCCAGAGCACAGAGCCCAGAGCACAGATTACAGAGAGAAGATGGCAGAGCACAGAGCACACAGCACAGAGCCCAGTGCCAGGGCACAGAGCACAGTGCTAGAGCATAGCACACAGAGCCCACAGTGCAGAGTACAGGGTACAGAGCCAAACAAAGTGCACAAAGCACAGAGCTCAGACCCACAGTCTGAGACAATGCCCATAGCCAGAGCCCAGAGCACAGACCACAGATCATGGAGCACAGAGCCAAGACCCAGAGTACAGAGACAGAGCACAGAGCCCAGACCCAGAATATTTAGACAGAGCCCAGAGTACAGATCCCAGAGCACGCAGTACAGACCACAGAGCACAGAGCACAGAGCCAGTGCACAGAGCAGAGCGCACAGAGCACAGGGTCCAGATCCAGAGCCCAGAGCTCAGAGTGCAGAGCCCAGAGCACAGAGCACAGAGAGATGAAGACAGAGCACTGAGCCAGGATGCAGAGTACAGAGACAGCAAAGAGCACAAACCCAGATTATGGAGACAGAGTCCATTGCCAGAGCTCACAGCACAAATCCCAGAGAACTGATCACACAGCACAGAGCACAGAGAAAGGACCACAGAGCACATTGCATAGAGACCAGAGCCCAGAGCCCAGAGCTCAGACCCAGAGTATAGAGACAGAACACAGAGCCCAGAGCACTGAGCTCAGAGACAGAGTACAGAGCACAGAGCACAGTCACAAGAGACCAGAGCTCATTTCACAAAGCCCAGAGCCCAGAGCATACAGCACAGAGCCCTGTTCACCTGCACAGTAGGACAGTAAGAGCTTACCTGAGAGAGGAGACCTACATCACAACCACAGAGATTTTCCTTCTGAACACCCCATTGGTTGCATCCTTAGCCACAGGGTCTGTGTGCAAAGCACCGAGAGCAATGCTGTTTGCAACCATCTACCTGGGCCTGAGCCTCCCCTCTCCCCTGCACTCATCCACAGGCCCACCCCAGCCAGTCGTCATGTTTCTCCTCATCCCTTCTCCTCAAGTTGCGGAGAGCTTTCCTCTCACACCTAGTGTGACCTCTGATTCATCAGATGTCCTGGGCTTCCAGATGGGATCCACCAACTTCACATAGCCCAGAGCCCAGAGCCAGAGCCGACAGTGCAGAGTGCAGGACACAGAACCAGAACAAACTGCCAGAGGACAGAGCCAGACCACAGAGTGCCCTTTCCATAGCAGAGACACAGCTTCTGCCAACACCAGGCCCCCTAGAATGATAGACATGTTTTCTGGAACAATGCTCTTATTGCAGAGCACCCTTACTAAAGAAGGAGCTCCCCACCTGGGGACTGGGGCAGCTTGCTGGTGTTGGATTTTCAGACAGAATATCTTACTCACTGCCACCTAACTCAATTCCACAGGACACTCTCCTGAAATTGAGGTTGTGGACATGTCGTTCCAGAGGCAGAGACCTCAGCTTGCCTGTGCTCCTTGGCTGTGGATCTGGCTTGCTCAGGTTCTCCCCTGCTGGGAGCCAAGTGCCCTTTGATTCACAGTATGACTCATCTATCCCTCAACTAAAAGGGCTCCAGAACTTCCAGAGAGGGGACACAGACATCTCAGGATCCCAGTTTCCTCCTGCACAGTACCAGCAACTATGTGGGAGAACAGGGCTTGGTGCAGGTTGGATGAAACCCTTAAATTTGTAAATAAAAGGTTTCTTGGACCATGCACTGAGGGGATGTTGGGTGAAGGGAGACCAGAGGCCAGTGGGTTGCTAGGCTCCCTGGCTGGAGTAGATGCTGTCCAGTGCCCCTACCTTTCTTGGTGCATTTCTCCAAGTTGCAGCCCAACATCTGTACTCAGGAAGGTTCTACTTTCTGCACCAAAGGTGCTCTTCCAGAGCTCCTGTCAGGCCTGCTTCCTACACCTCACCTGAGGCTCCTGCCTGGATTCTCCCATGGTGCACATCCTTTCCACATGTGGGCACCAGCCAGACCTGGGAAGAGGTCCTGACATGCAGAGCATGAAGAGCATGTTGTGAACACTGCAAAGAATCCATGCTGTGGCCAGTCCACATAGGGCTGGAGATGTGGGGCCTGAATGGGGCCTCAGAAAAAAGAAAGCTTGATCTGTTCAACCTCCCTCCCATTGCCATGCTTCACTAGCCCTGTTCCCCTCCTGCAGCCCTGGCAAGGGGATACCTCTGCCCAGAACTGAGGACTGTCCTGTGAAGGGTATTTCAGTCCACCCTCACTGTCCAAAAATGTATGATGTAGTGTCTTGGAAGCTGTGAGGCTTGGGCACCTGGAGCTGACCCTAAAAGGGAGTCCAAGTCTGTTGGGCAAGAAATGTGTGCAAGGCTCATGCAAAACCCTTGGACAGAGACAGACAAGCAATCTGCACTCAGGAAGGATCTGAATGCAGTCCCTGTACCTATTGAAGAAATCATTAATACACCATGGTGTCAAGGACTGGTTCCTGGAAGCTGTTATAATTAGGTTAGGGTTTGGGTTGCTGTGATTTGGAGTTCAAACAAATGGTGTGTTTCAGGACAGTGAGGGGTAGCAGCCCAACTGAAATTGTTGTAGTATATTTGGACAGACACATGAGACACCAGGAATGGCAGCAGGAAGCAGTGTTTATACGTGCCAGCCCTGGCTCGGTGGATTCTTATCCAAAGGCTGAGCCTTTGGCACAAGGAACATAGCCTTATATAATTTTGTTAATTTACTTTACATACTAGTTCTCTGTCTCTTGTATGAAGTATCTGACATTCCTTGTTAAGCATTCTATTTCTAAGACTAGCAACAATGTCCCAACTAAGATATGGAAAGATCACATTGACACTGATAATGCCATCTTATCTTCCTTACTATGAGAAAATCTCTACCCAAAATAAGTTAGATATGCAGATATACATTACTTAGGTCACATAGTTACACCTTGAATAACCCTGGGAAATATAATTTCATGAATGGATGTTTGTTTGCTTTTTACTTCTCTTCATTTTCTTTTTATAAGAGAACATTTTTCTGGTCTTCTATCTTTAGGCTTCTTTTAAAGGACTGGAAAGAGAAAACAGAAAGACAGAATTGGATTGAGGCAGGTCAGGTCAATCACTGACCCAGCCTATTGCTGAAGTCACCCTGACTTAGTGAAGAACAGGTGGGGAATCAGTATCGGTAAATTTCTCACTCAGAAGGAAAACCTTCCTGGGAAGCACAGACATTTGGTTGCATTAACCGCCAATGAATTTAGAAGCTAAAACATCCAATTACCCATATTATTAACTTGAAATGAGCTCAACACATTTTATTATTCTAATTCATCAATATAAATCGGTTACTTTTTTGTTTGCTATTTACTCAACATATAAAATATCCCTAGGCCAGAGGTTACTGATTAAAACATTTTGTTTGGCCCACCCATCCTGTCTCTGAACCCATGTGAAAATACTTTCCAGAGGTCCTGCACCTTTGACTTCCCTTGACTGTGGCCTCCAAAGCCTGCATTCAACTCCTGTTTTTAGGTGGTGGGGGGTGGGTGTGTTGTGTTATTTATTTTGGCCCCAAACTCCAGGGCTCAGGGGATCTTCCTGCCTTTGGTACTGAGCATAGATATGAAGAACAAGGTACAAATGTAACAAATGAGCAGCATATTTTTTTTTGCAAAGTAAAGATTACAAAGTAACAGACTCCTACCAAGAGCAGAGTAGTCAACAGAAAAATTACTGACTTGTTCTCTTCAGAGGCTTCTTCCTCTTTCTATCACCTCCCCCTCCACACTCCCCATATTATCACTCACCGATACCACCAAGCCCATGTGTTCTAATCAGCTTGTTCACTGCTGTGACTAAATAATGTGAGCAGCCCAATTATAGAGGAGGAAAGACTTATTTGAGAACTCATGGCTCCAGAGAAGGCCAGCTCCATTCCTCAGAGGCCAAGGTGAGGCTGAACATCATGATGGAGGAGTGTGGCAGAGGGAAGCAGCTTGCATCATCAGAGAGCAGAGAGAGACTCTACTCTCCAGATACAAATCATATACCCCACAACCATGCCCCAAGTTCAACCTGATCCAACCGCACCTTACCACATCCCATCAGGGATAAATTCACTGATTGGGTTAAGACTCTCACAACCCAATAATTTCTCCTCTGAACCTTCCTGCATTGTCTCAAATATGAGCTTTTGGGGGACACCTCACATCTAAACCATAACACCATGCATCTTGGTCTTTCTGTTGGATTCCCCATTCATGTCCACAAGCACATCTGTCAGCTAGGCAGTTGACCTTCTTGGTGAACCATCTTTACTCTTGCTGTCTGGACATGAACCTGCCCCTGCCTTCCTCCTTCACCATTCTGCCCTGGCTGCACATGCAGTTCTAAATCTCACTCACATCCACCCTTGAGCCAGCAAATGCCCAGAGATGGCCTTGCACCCTGAGTCACTACCTTGGGCCTGTCAAGGAGCATCCAGGGGGTTCTAAGGCACACTTATCACTGCATAAGTGTGCAGGCCTCCAGCTCACAACTGCTTTGTTAGCCCTGCCAACTAAGTCATACCTATGGGCCTGGAGAGGTGTAGCCCCAAAGAGAGATTTGGGGCTTAGGCTCTGAGGACATTGTTCAGGGAAATCTGAGGAATAGGAGAAAAAGACTTAAAAAGGTGGAGTCAGGGAAAACCAGGAGGCCTGCTGTTGCACTCCAGAGGAGCCACTCCTGCCTGTCTTGGCTTCTCCACAGTTGTGAGAGCCAATCAGATCCTTTGGGCTGAATCCTGATAGCAGGGTGGTCAAGAGCACAAAGGGTGAACACAGAGCAATAAAACATGCACAGGCTGCAGGGGAGGCCTGATGTGATGGAGGGGTGCAGAGAGGCAGGAATGTGACCCTGGATTTCTCTCCTGAGTTCCAGGTAATCTCATCTGTAAAGAGGCATCATGAGGTATAGTTTTCCATGTCTCAGAACTTCCTAGATATTTCTGACTCAGGAACAATTAATTCTATTCCCACATAGTCATTGGGTAACTGAGTAATCAAAAGCAATTTCATTTTCATAACCTAGCCCTGCTCCTGGGATTTGAAAGTTGTCAATCTGAGGGAGGAGCAACTCTGGACATGTGAAGGGACTGCAGAGGTCTGACACAGCACCTAGTGAAGGGTTCCTGAAGTGTTCAAAAGAGAAAGGTCCCAAAGGGAGAAAGGCTGCAGAGAAACTGAAAAGATAGAAAAAGATTGCACCTGTGTAAATATGAGGCTCTTCCCAAACTGCCCTCAACCCCTCATAAAATCTCAAAGAATTTTCGTCTCATCTCTTATCTTATCTGTAAAGGCCAGGTGGCTGACCCAAAAAGCAAACTTAAAGATAATGACAACCCTCCTCTCAGAGGTCAGGGTGACCCAGAACTTAAACTAACATGCTTTGTATACAATTTTATATGTTAACCAATTAAAAAGAACACTGTAAAACTGCTTGCCTTTCATTATAAAAACCCTGCTTAACAAGGGCTCGGGGCCTCTTAGCGTCATCGGTTACCGAGAGCGTGGAGGACCAGGCTCGAGCTTGCTAATAAATGACACTTTGTTGCTTGCATTGATCGTTGTCTCTGGAAGTCTTTGTGGGGTCTTGAGCCACTGGGCACAACATCTTGGGAGCTCACCCGGGATGCCCCAAGCCCACCCAGACACCTGATCATAGAGTCATAAGTGAAACCTTAGGCCAGTGAGTAAGGCATTGCTGCATTTTTTCTGGTCTGGATTGTCTGCAGGTTCTGGTTCTGGGCTGGCAAAGTCCTGGCGGACGTGCTATAGGACCCCAGCAGGGTCTCAGGAGACGTCTCCTCAACCCATCGGGGTGACTCTTTGTCACATCTGGGTGACTTTGTCACATCTGGGCAACTTTTGTGTTGCATCTGGGCAGCCTTTGCGTTGCATCTGGGCAACTCTTTGTCACAATCGGAAATTGTTTGTTTTTGTCGACAAAATACCAACTAGCCAATTTTGATTTAGTGCGCTATATGTATGTCTGTTTGTGTATTGTACCGTACGGTCTTTACTCTTGTCTCATATTAAATTCTTCATTGTGTTAATCTGATCTTAGGCTTAGGGATACTCATTGCAAGGTACTTTACAGTCCTTCTCCTTGTTCCTGAGAGATTTGTTTACTCCAATCCCCCTAGGCAGAGAGCTCAGCAGCTCCATTCCTCAAAAGTAGTGAGAAATAATGTTTTGTGATTTTCTGCATTGAAACTTAACCTGATTTCTCAACCAGGAAAAAAAGGGTTAAAAAGTCCTAGGCAATCCCCCCTCCCCACTGCCTGGCCTTGCTGAAGCCTGCATTGGAATGTAGACTGCAGCAGTCTCAGCGGGAGTGGAGGGGGGGTGACCTGAAGGAAAAAAAGGTGTCCATTTTAAACTCCTGGGCTGCTACACAGAACTAACACATTTTCTAGGATTCTTTTTTTGTTTTGTTTTTCTTTAATTCTGTATTTTGAGCTCATAATTTTGATCCTACATACCTAGGTTAATGATTTTTTTTTCCTTTTGATCAGTTCTATTTTTATCCAACTCTAGAGTTATTTTTAAACATCTGTTACATTGCAATGGAGATAAACATTACAAGGCCTTTGCTTTTGTAATAAGCGTGCATAAAATTAAAATTTTAAAAATAGATACAAATCCTTTTATTCACATGATTTAAAGGGGTTTGATTTGAGTTGGGTAAACTATTAAAAGTAAAATGTCTTTAGAAATAACTCACAAATCTCTAGGTGGTCAAACTAATGAAATGTTGATGCTAAACAATGTCTAATATCAATTGTTTCTAAGACTTCTCTTCAACAGGAAAGAGATGGCAAATACTGTTCAGGACACTTGTCTGATATCTTGTTTTTTTCAAAATAAGTAAATTAAATTTAACATGTATGGGACTACTCAAATGTGTTTGTTGGTGACATCTGATTAATTTGCAAAGTTAAAATGCTAATTGTTAAATAACATCAAGTACTCTTAAGTCCTTAAATTCCATGGAGTAACATACTTAAACATTATTGGTGTTTTCATAGATTGGTAAATTAAAAAGTGTTTAACATTGCTTTGTGTCATTACTAAAAACAAGGTTATTAAGAGTTATGTTCTAACAGGTAAAACCCCAACCCAGAGGGTGAGCGTTCCATCTGCTCCCTTACCACTTCCCCCTGCTCCCCCTCCAGTTCTGAAAAGCTCCAAGGAGCTCTTAGATTTGGATTTAGAGTTACCATCTCCCCTCTCACTGTGTTTCAGTTAGAGTACTATAAACCACAAAGTATTTTATCTTGTTAAATTGGAGTAATTTGTCTAAATTCAGAAATTTTATAGGAGTTGTTTCAGAATGTGGACAAAAAGGGGTCAACAGATAGGAAAGAGAAAATAAAAGGTTCTGGGTTGAAAATATATTTAATAAAAAGGAAAAGGAAATGTTTCTGGGTAAGAAAGTGCTTGTGTGATGGAATACATGAGGTTCTAAGTAAGTGCTAAGAAAGTCTGTGTAAGTAAAGGACAAGTGTCAACAAGTTTGTGTGTAACTAAGTTGGTTGTATGTATATGAGACAATAGAAGCTATTTAAGGTTTTTCCTAAGGTGAAATACTAATGTTCTGATATAAGCCAAAGTTTAACCTATATGGTAAAATGACATGGTAAAATGACAAGGATTTCTTAGAAACACTAATTTACTCTTAACTTTGTGTGTATTAAGTTTTATTCTTTAAAACAATTAGTCTTAAAAATTGGGGTTTATACAATTATGGTTAAACAACTGTTAAGAGTATTGTACTATGTTACAGAGTCTAAATTTTTCTTTAAAAACTGAATTTAGTAAGATTAAAGTGTCAATGTAATTGTGAAATGGTCACTCTTTGTATATTAAATGTATTCATATTTTCTAGGTATACAAGTTTTTAAAGCAGGAAATTTGTCAATTTGCTATTCTCCAGAATAAGCTTGTCTGTAATGGTAATTTAAACTTAAAGAGTACATTTTATTGGGGATTTATTTCTATCATTTAATGTTTTATTATGGGACCTATTATCAGTAAGGTATATATAAAATTGGTTACTTATTTCACTAAGATAAAAATTTAAATGTACATGTATTACTAAGAGTTAGTGACAGCCTACTTGGGATGACTGTCAGCACTTACTCCGGATCCTGTTCACAACCGAGGAGCATGAGAGAATCCAGATGGAAGCCAGAAAGTTGGTCCCAGGGGACAACAGACAACCCACTGTAAACCCTGACTTAACTAATGCTTCTTTCCCCTTGTCCAGGCCTCCACAAGATGAATGGGACTACAATATGGCTGAAGGAAGGGAGAGTCTCTGGGTTTTATCGCCAGACTCTAATGGGAGGTCTCCGGGCAGCAGCTCATAAGCCCACTAATTTGACCAAGGTGTATTCAGTCATGCAAGAAAGGCAGGAATCATCCTCAGCTTATTTAGAAAGATTAATGGAGGCATTTAGACAGTACACTCCTATGAATCCAGAGTCACCCGAGAATCCGGCAGCAGTAGTAATGAGCTTTGTTAACCAGGCAGCACCAGATATAAGGCATAAGTTACAGAGAATAGAGGACTTAGAAGGGAAAAGCACTTAAGACTTAATGAGAATAGCCCAGTGGGTATTCAATAACAGAGATGCACCAGAAGTAAAACAGCTTAGGGCTACTAGGGAAATGACTAAAGCATTAACAGTAGCAGTGCAGGGCGGAAGGACAGAAAAAGAAAGAAACAGACTCCCGGGCAATCGACCACCACCTGGGAACTCCAGGGCACATTATCTGGGTCAGAATCAGTGTGCCTACTGTAAGGAGGAAGGTCATTGGGCAAGAGAATGCCCTTAAAAAAAAGAAACCACAGATCCAGAGATGGTAAATGGACGACTAGGAGACCATCAGTCCTGGTCACCCAAGATGAAATGCATGATTAGGGGTGACAGGGTTTGGAACCCTTCCCTGAACCTAGGGTAACTCTGAAAGTGGAGGGGAATCCAGTGCAATTTTTGGTGGATACAGTGCAATTTTTGGTGGATACAGGAGCTCAATATTCAGCTTTGACTGACCCTCAAGGAAAGATTTCAACAAGCACTTCATGGGTGCAAGGGGCTATGGGGATTAAAAAGTGCCCTTGGACGACCAAATAAACAATAGACTTGGGAACGGGAAAAGTGTCCCACTCGTTCTTAGTCATACCCGACAGCCCCTATCCCTTGTTGGGAAGAGATTTATTAACCAAAATCAGGGCCCAAATTCATTTTCACCCCAAAGGTGCCCAGGTAACAGATGGACAGGGAAAATTGTTACCTATGCTAACTCTTACTTTGGAGGATGAATATCAGCTACACCAGCAGCTGCAATCCCCTGATAAAAACATTGAAGACTGGGTACAGTGGTTCCCAGATGCTTGGGCAGAGACTGGGGGAATTGGGCTAGCTAAACATCAGCCCACCCTCTATATAGAAACAAAACCAGGAGCTAACCCCATTAGGGTTAAACAATACCCCATGACCAGGGAGGCTCGAACAGGAATAACCCCCCACATCAGGCAACTGCTGAACCAAGGGGTACTACAACCTTGCCAGTTGGCATGGAACACCCCCCTGCTTTCAATACGGAAGCTCAACTCAGATGAGTATTGCCCAGCACAGGACCTAAGAGAGGTAAACAAAAGGGTAGCAGACATACACCCTACTGTGCCTAATCTGTATACACTTCTGAGTGCGCTTCCTCCTTACAGACAATGGTATATGGTGCTGGATTTAAAAGATGCCTTTTTCAGCTTACTTCTAGCTCCAAAGAGCCAAGAGCTATTTGCCTTTGAATGGACAGACATTGATAAGGGTATCAATGGACAACTTACCTGGACAAGATTGCCGCAGGGATTCAAAAATTCTCCCACTTTGTTTGACGAAGCTCTACATGAGGACTTGGGCACCCTCAGCTCTCAATCCTGCTATGCTGATACCTGATCCTGACCTGGACACACCCATGCATGACTGCTCAGAAGTCCTAGCCCAGGTTCATGGGCTTATAGAAGACCTGCAAGATCATCCGCTGCTCGATGCAGATGCAGTGTGGTTCATGGATGGGAGCAGCTTTTTACATCAGGGTCAAAGATAAGATGGCACGAGAAATAGACCTCCAGAGACTTGATTACGGTTACTCAACTCCCAGACTCTGGCCCACAAACCCTTCCAAAAGACCCAACTTACACGGAAGAGGACTTATCATGGATTCACCAGCAGCCACTAGCCCAATGCTTAGATGGATGGTGGAAAGACTCTGAAAGCCGGATAATACTTCCAGAACTGATGGGACAGAAAGTGTTGTGCAGGCTCCTCCAGACCACCCACATGGGGACAAGAAAATTACAGGACTTGATGCAGCAAGCAGGAATTAGAATTAAAGGTGTTCAAAATAAGATAGAATAAATACGGTACAGCTAATGGTGCTAAAGGCCAAATATCAGCCCATTAAGCAGCAAGAATTAAAATAGAGACCTGATATTGGCTCTCTAAATGTTCTTGGAGAGGGGGGAATGAAAAGATAGAAAAAACTTACACCTGTGTAAATACAAGGCTCTTCCCAAACTGCCCTCAACCCCTCAAAAAAGCTGCAAAGAATTTTCGTCTCAACTCTTATCTGTAAAGGCCCAGTGACTGACCCAAAAAGCAAACTTAAAGATAATGACAACCCTCCTCTCAGAGGTCAGGGTGAACCAGAACTTAAACTAACATGCTTTGTATACAATTTTATATGTTAACCAATTAAAAAGAACACTGTAAAACTGCTTGCCTTTCATTATAAAAACCCTGCTTAACAAGGGCTCGGGACCTCTTAGTGTCACCGGTTACCGAGTGCGTGAAGGACCAGGCTCGAGCTTGCTAATAAATGACTCTTTGTTATTTGCATTGATTGTGGTCTCTGTGATCTTTGTGGGGTCTCGAGCTGCTGGGCACAACAAAACCATCTGGGAAGACTGCAGGGGAGGGGATTCTTGGGGAGAGAAGTGAGCATCCTGCACAGGGGCATATAGTCCTCCTGCCATCCCCATCTGCCATGGTGAAAGAGCTTGAACACCTGGCTGAAGAAAACTTTGTCTTTTTAAACTTCTCCCTGAAATGTGCTTGTAGCAAACAGAACTTGTGCATTCTTTATAGTTCCTCAGTCTGTGTCCTCCAAAACCTGAGGCCTTATCTTTCTGAGTCTGTGCTAGTGAGGGCATGTGTGGTGTGCTTGCATGAGTTGTCTGTATTTGCTTAATTGGTGAAAGAAAGGGGAAAGCTTGCATTTGCAGTTAAATTATGACTGTGCTCTCTGGGCACCATAGAATCAGCAGCAAGCAAATTGGCCCTGCTCTTGTGGATCCTGTCTTCAAGCAGGAAGACAGAAAATCAGCTCTGAATAGCCAACTGGTGAATCTGATGGTGATGCATCCCAAGAAGAGAACCCTGGATAAGAAGATGGCAGAGATGGAGGTGAAAGGTGTGGATATGGAGGTGAAAGATGAGAAGTTTTCCTGGATACTTCCCTTCAGAACCTCTCAGGGCCTTCATCATAACATGTGTGAGACTCCATAAGGAAATGTGGGGATGTAGCCTGCCCCAGGCGGAGCCCCAGAATATCAAGGGATGTTGCTTGTGATCTGAGGAGCACTCAAATGTTCTTCTAATTCTAAGGAGGAAAGTTGGGCCCAGAGGACAAGCAGCTTGCCCAGGAAGTCACAACTGGTCCCCTGGGCTGGAGCTTCAGCCCTGCATGCATTGGGACCTCTGTTTTCTCAACTGCACTCAACCCAGGCATCATTAAATTCATTCCTCTGTCAGATGCAGCTAATGTTTAAATGATTACCTGTGTATTGCACTCACCTGGGCTGAATTGTTAGAAACATATCAGGCATTTTAGCACTATGGTGAATTTTTCAATAGGAGAGAATATAATGAGCACAGGATGGAGAAGAGAAGAGGGGGACTTCTCTGCCTCTGTGTATCTCTCTGTCTCTGTGTCTTTGTCTTTCTGTCTTTCTCTCTCTCTCTCTCTCTCTCTCTCTCTCTCTCTCTCATTCACATGTGCACACACACACACACACACTTTTTTTACTCTCTTGCTTGCAGATTATGGGACTGTTGGGGTCACTTTTTTAGGTGGTAGGAACTCTTTGAATGGAGAGCCTGAGGGCACCAGAGAGAGGGCTGGACCTTAGCACAACCAACTTGGGTTTCATTCTGTCTCTACCAGTGACCAGTGATGGGCATTCAGGAAAGTAACTTCCTAGTGTCTCAATGGCCAGAGAGAAATATGATCCTACTGTTGTGAATAAAGCTGATGAGTGCTTTCCTGTGTTTTCACCTGGAATACTGGGAGAACACTTGGATTCCAGGCCACATCCCCATATCTCTTAAGGAACTCTGCAATGGGAACCAAGAAACTGCACTTTTGCATATGGACCTGGAGAAAATGGTGCATTGGAACCAGACTCTGAATTTTGGAGAACACTTGCTCTAAAGTTGTAGGATTTCCATTGAACTTTCACAAATTGATCAGAAAGGGCACTTGTATTTTCAATATCAGTCTGGTAAATGGCAGACTCCTTGAAATTCAATTGAGATCACTGTTCTAGGGTCAAAATTAAAGCCAGGGAAAGGCAAAATGGTAAGATTGGCTGGAGTGGAAAATGAAGAGTGTAATCTGCAAGGAAAAGCAGCTGCATGGACTGCAACCTGCTCCCCACAGACCCCTGGAGAGGGACTGGAGGGAAGGCCTCCAGGTCCAGACATACTGGTGGTACCACTTTTGCTTTCCACAGTTCCCTTATGGGTTGGCAGATTCCACTTTTCTGAAGAGGGAGGACAGGGCTGTGACCTTCTCAGAGTTGTGCAGCTACTGAACAGAGGGAGATTCAAAGTGAGGCTTTTCTGGTGTTTGTCTTTGTCCTGTTTATTGGATGCCACACTGCTTCATGGTAAAGAAGCCCATGAACATGCACCTGCATTCTCCTTCAGGCTCAGCAGCAGTGGAGTAGAAAAAGAAACAAGAAACTGCATGAAAAAAAGAAAAAATTGGAGCAACAAAATTAGAATGTTTGTAGAAAGAAAAAGTAAAGAAGCATTCATATGGTAAGGATCACTGGACTTCTGGGTTGCCATGAATCCAGACTTGTTGGAGTGGAACACTTAGATGGGGGAGGTGGTTACATTGATTTGGGACTTGAAATCATTTTGAGAGTCTCCCTCCTCCCTGAACTCATGGACTAATCTGAGGTTAAGAGTGCATCTTTTCAATGCATAAGTACAGATGACTGATGGGTTTCAGACAAAGCCTGCCAAATGACTGTATTCTAGCAGGGATAACAGAGAGAGAGGATGCATCCATACTGTGGAATTTCAGGACACAGTATACTGTCAGAATGGGTACAGTGACCTTCTCACAGCACCTTAGTGAAAGGCAGAAGTCCCATGGCCTAGGAGGCTTCCTGCCATCCAAGCACAGGTTAGATACTTCTCCAGAGACAGGTGGATCTGTGAGTTACATCCTGAACCTTTGAGATGTATTCTGAGGTTGGAAGTAAACTTACCTCAGGTCAGTGTCCTCTAACACATTTCTTTCCTCCACTCTGTGCCCGTGTCACACAGGACCAGAGTCCTTGTGTTGAGCAGTCACAGACTGAGCCAACCTGAGAACACAACACCTCCTACAGCTACCCACAGCACCTGTGTGTGGCTGGTCACCTGTACTGTGCTGTCAGTAAACATCCCTGACCTGTACAATTTTCCTTTATTTAGTGGACAACATCAGGGAGCCCTACAGGTCTCGGGTCAATCCCTTCAGCAGATGGGGTCCAGCAGATCCCTGGAGAAGAGCCCACTGGGAGTGAGTCTTTCACCTTCTATCCTCTGATAGGAGAAGATTTTCTCTGCTCTTGAGCTGTCCCTCTGCCCAGGCATCAAGCCAAGAATATTGTCATCACAAGATGCCTCTTCCGGATTCCATCTGGAATTGGATACATGTCTCTTTCTCCCATTCCTGCAGAGGTTTTCTTCTCAAATAGTTATTGAACTTCTACAATAATTAGGAGCCTACAACACCAAGAAGTGTAGGTTCTCAGGAGCCACAAGCTAACAGGGAAAAAGGAGAACTATCAGGCAAATGTCATCCAGCATGCTAAGCAGAGAAAGGACAGGATGCTGGGCAGATTCAGAGAAGTGTTCCCTGCACTTGATCAACTGGACTGTGTCCTGAAGGACTTTCAGAAGATGGCTAAGCAAATTGGGGAGATTGGGGACAAGAGTATTCCAGAGGACAGCATTGGAGAAGCCCAGGGGCCTGGTGCATGATGGAGGAATTCCAGAGGCTCCGCAGTAAGAATGGAGGGTGGGTGTTGGAGTGTGTTCACAGGGAAAAGGCAAGGGTCTCAGAAGACTGGTTCACACTCTGAGTATAAATCCTTAGGGTAAGTCAAGGTAATTACAGGCATTTGCTGAGTTGCTTGCCCATCACAGGGAGTGTAGGAAGGTCCACCTGGATCACTGGGTCGCAGGTGACCATCAGGTTGCCCTGTTCCTAGGTTCAGGAAGGTCTGGTTGAGGGGAGCCCTGGAGCTGGGCTTCAGTTGTGTTTCACATTCTCCTTCAAGAGTCCTGAGCAATGAAGTACCATGACTTAACCCATGAGAAAATAACAGAACCAGAAGTAGGTTCTACTTAGCAAGAAGTGGGTGCAGACCACCTTGGAGACCTGCAGAGCAACAGGATGAATGCCCCAGTTGGAGTGTACCTGGAGGCTCTTCTGGGATGAAGGGGCACCATGGCCTGCCTACCAAGGGAGGTTCTACTCTGACACAGGGGATGGTGGCTCAGAGGCTGATCTGAAGTGAAAGCAGGCACACACCCCACACTTAGGGTTCTGTCCTTGGCATGGGCAGCCCTGGGCGCCCAAGGACCCTCTCCCTTGCAAACTGCTCCCCACAGCCCAAGTTGGGAGCACAGCCCTGCCACACCTTGTGTTTCACCAAACATCTCTGGAATACTGACTGGTTCTAAACCTAAGAACTTAAAAACTGCCTCATTTTCTCCAGAAAATGAACTTTCTTAAGCCTGTGCTGGCCTTATACAAACATTTACCCAATGCCTATATTAAAGCCTATTGATGGTGGATGGTGAATAGATGTGGGAGGTAGTAGAAAGAAAGCAGGAAGGCAAGGAGGAATGGAGCAAGGAAAGGAGGAGGGCAGGAGGGACAGGAAATTACCTGTTGGCCAGCTGTTGGCATTAATATGATCCAAGATGCTGAAAAACTACATACACCCTAAATGTGCAATGGAGAAAAAAGTTAAAACCATCCTGGCTCTTCGGCTATGAGGACTATTTCAGAACAGAGGAAGGTAATGAAAAATTTTATGAAAGATGTGGAAAAAATTTAAATATAACCATATTTCTCTGCTGCAGGCCACATGCTCACTACACTGCCCTCAGGATTCTGGGTAGGGTGGTCAATCTCTCCTCTGCTGCTCTCACGCAGAGGTTCCTGAAAACCCAGACCACATGCTCATAAGGCACCCCTGAGAATTGTGGCCAGGGTAAACCATCCTTCATGGGCAAATAACACAAAGAAAATCCATGGAGCTACAGGCCCCATACCCCCAGAAAGCCCTGATGTTATATAGTGCAGCCTATTTTTTCTGCTCCAGGAAGCTACAGGACACAGTCTTACCAGGAACACTGAGGATGCTGAGTAGTGTCACATTTTTCATGAGACCTTCACCCAGCAGTTATAGGGAGCTGTAGACCGGATGCTCACCACACACCCCTGAGGATTCTGGGAAATGTAACACATCCTTTCTTTTCAGTCTCACCCAGGGGACGCTGGGAACTTCAGGACAGAGGCTTACCAGGAACCCAGAGAATTCTGGTTACTGCAGCCCACCCTTCCTTTGCAAATTTCACCCAGGAGCTACTGGGAGCTGAAAGCCACATGGTCACCCCACACCCCTGAAGATTGTAGATAGTGGAACCAAACGTTCTTGGCAGCCCTCACCAAGAGTTTCCTAGGAAGTGCAGTTCACGTGCTTACCTGACAGACAGGATTTGGGTTAGTGCAGTTAATTCTTCCTTTTCAGTCATAATCCAGAGTTTCTGGAATCTGTGGGGCACACACTAACCATACACTCCCAAGGATTCTGTGCAGTGCAGTCCATTATTCCTGTGGTGTCCTCATGTAGAGGCTCCTGGGAGCTACAGACCACATGCTCATAAGGCACCACTTAGGATTGTAGGCAGTGTAACCCAAACTTCCTCGGCAAACCTCACTCAGAGGATCAAGGGAGCTTCAGACCACATACTCACACAATCCCATATATTTCTGGGTAACGCAGCATACACTTCATCTGTAGCCCTCACCCAGGTACTCTTGGGACCAGCAATCCTCATGTTCATAAGGCACCCTGAAGTTCTGGGTAGTGCAGAACATCCTTCCTTTACAGGCCTCAACTGTAGACTCCAGGGAGTGCAGGACACATGTGCACCACACAACCCTGATGATTCTGTGCAATACAGTCCATCTCTCCAGCAGGCCCCATGCAGAGAATCCTAGGAGCTGCAGGCCACATGCTCACCACACTCCCCTGAGAAATCTGAGCAGTATTACACATCTTTCTAATTCACTCATCAACCAAAGGCTCACAGGAGCTGCAATTCACATGCTCATAAGGCACACTCAAGATTCTGTGTAGTGCAGCCCATTCATTCTCTACAGCCCTCATCCAGAGGCACCTGAGAGCTCCATACAACATGCTCACTACAATCCCCTGAGGATTCTATCATTGTAAACCATTCTTCCTGTATGGCCCTCGTGGAAAAACTCCAAGGAGCTGCATGCCACATGCACACCACATACCCCTGAGAATTCTGGTTAGTGCAATGCATCCCTTGTGTAAAGCCACACTCAGAATATCTAACCATCCAGGAAACTAAGCCCCACTAATAGGTTAGGAGTCCCACATACTGGGACCTCAAGGGCACATCTTCATATCCACAACAGTGACTTTTGGAACACACAAGTTGCTGCTGACCTTGCCTTTTTCATGTCCAGGAGGCTACTGTCTTGTTTATTGACTCCTCCTCCTCCAGGTCTGTGAGGCCAGAAGGGCAGGGTCATACTGTTAGCACACAAAGGCATAGGATTTTCCATTGTCTTTTTTCTCTGGGAGGGTGAAGGGATAAAAGCCCTAATAAATGTCAAAATGTAAATTTTTCCTTTAAAATTTTTTTTATTCTTATGTCCTTTCTTCCAACTTTTTTTCTTTTTGAGGACTCTCAGCGATACTGTTGTTCTTTTTTCAGTCAATATGAATGAAAAGGAGAATTAAGGGAGAGAACTATTCCTTTGCTCATGATTTGTCACTCAGTCTTCAAAAGGAAAGTTCTTCTTGCAGGCATGAGGCTGGTTGCAGTGTTAGTGATGAACAGGATCTTGGGTTGGACCTATTTTATTGACCTTGGACTTAGAGGTGTGATGTGCAAAATGTGTCAGTATTATGAGTTAAAGTGATTTGGGGTAATAGCATATACTAATGTCATTGATGAGAGCGAAGTATGTAAGAGAAATTGCTGACATGCAGATCAGTCATAAGATGCAACACCCTGAGCCTGAATGGTAGGAGAGGAAACCACAGAGGAATAAGTGTAAAATCTGCAGGCTGCTTGGAGACACAGAATCACAAAGTGCTCTTTCCATCCATGATATGCTGCTTATCCATCAAATTTCATGGTCCTATAGCAATAGTCTGAGGAAAGGGCACCCACATAAGCTGCTACTCAGACCAGCATGGTTGGTGTGTCCTGCAGACACCATGGAAGCCATGGCCTCCTAGGCATTGCTAGCATTGTGTAGATCAGAGCCATATCTTAGAGAAATACTCTAGTGTTTTTGGTAGAGCTTTGTTTGTGGTTCCATGTTTAGGAAATGTTTACTCATCTAATATTTCTTGACCGCTTTCTAAATTTTAGGAGATTTCTGAAGTATCTTGTTCTTACTTTGCCTGGAAGCATATTTTTTCCTTGATTTTATATTAGCACTATATTTACAAAAAGTTCTGCACATTATCATGATTTAAACAAGATTTAAATTCTTCTGACATTACTCAATAAAATATCTTTAAATAGAACAATTTATGATTAGCTAGAACATCAAAAATAACTTCACATGGATATATTAGTAATGACTATTTAAATGAAATTACATAACCAGCAAATTAGGTTTCTTAATAAAGCAATTTAAAAATTGTTATTTGTAATTTCATGGGAACTGTGCAAAGTTAACCTAGGAAAAAGTAAGTGTTGCAAATACAATTTGAAGAGAGGAGCTAATTACAAAATGATTCCAAATTAAACTAACTGAAGTTAAACAACAAGAAACAGGATGAGGGAAAAATCAAAGATGCTTTTGTGTACATTGTTAATCTAGATGTCTACCAAACCCACTTTGTCCAACATTTAATCATTAGAGTGTCGCGTCCCTCGCCCGCAAGAAAGCACGACACAGGAAACTTCCTTCAGCAGTTTAATCAGGACCTTATTATTAGATAACCATGGTTTCTCTTTTCTCTACCTCTACTAAGAAGTCACGGTCATATTTATATGAATTATAAGCCAATCAGGTTACAGAATATGCGGGGAGAGCAAGATTACAATATAATACAATCAGAGCAACTAAAGGGTGTGTGCAAGCACGAGTCACTTTTGTCCAATCAAAGCAGTTCCTTCTGGCCCTGGCTCAATGCCGGGGCCACTTTATCAGCTGCTGGCTTAGTGCCGGGGCCAGTTCTTTCGGCAGCGTCAGCCATATGTTGCAAACCAGGTTGCCCCGGCTTTGTGCCAGTCCTTGATGTTGCAGTCTATGTTGCCCCGGCTTAGTGCCAGGGTACAGTCTTTTCAGCCTTCAAGCCGGAGTGGGGTCCGCGGCCCCCGACAGCTCCCCCTTTCTTTTAATATAATAGAAAGCATACTTTAGCAATAACCGATCTACTCCTGTCACTTGGCCCATGCTCATAGGTGCTTTTACGTATGACAGTTGGCATAACCAGATATGGGCTTGTTTATTAAAAAAGTGCTTCAGACCCTAGCGGAAACCAGCGCCATCTTGTCATGGCGGCGTGGCGGCTTGCCACAGCGCTCCCCCTTTATTATATTAAAAACACAGGTGAAGGTAGAGGCCCTATCCTACTGTGCAAAAGTGGCAGATAGTGAACGTCAGTCCCAAAGTGGCGCCTTCTCTAGGCCTGACATCACCCAAGCCGATGCCTTTTTTCGTAGGGTGGGACGTGGACATCAAACCCACATGCAATAGAGCATGCCTTCCTTGAGGTTTAAAAATAAAACTCTCAAGTGCAGTGCTTTGCCTCGCATCCTGTGTCTATGAAGTCATAGCGGTATGGAAAACCATACTTGGGGGAGCTTATCCAGCTTGTGCAACCGCAAGGGCCTGAAATAGGAAAATCGCCCTACTTGCCAATGCCGTACAATACAGGGGCACCATAATGAACACAAGATACACAGTAACAGTTCATCTCCTCCAATATCATTGTTACAGTTCAAGATTAAGGGTGAAAGTTACAAGGCAATTAAAGCTTTAGTTACTGCAAGGAATCTGTAGTATGTAAATACACAATCCCCAAAGAAAAGTATAAAGTAATAACAGCAGTACCTTGCAGACACCTAGCGTAAATGACAATTCCAGCTTTAACAGAGATATACTAAAAATGCCACTTATTTTCGTGTCAGATTAGCCAACCACACAGAAGGTGACACCCCTTGCTCAATGGCCAACACAGTCTGAATTAACATTGCTTTTTCACGTGCTTGGCGTACTCTTAACTTGTAAATAAACCAAAAGCAAAGGCAGATGCCTGCAAAACAAATACAACCAAAGATTCCCACACCAACCCATTCTTTAAAATAACTAAAAGCAGAGGTAAGCCAGCTAGAGAACTGACTCAAAGTAACAGGTTTAACACGGGTGTCATTTAAAATCGCAATCTGCAATAATTGTTGATTCATCAACTTTTCAGCTTCTAAGGACCAATTGCCTGCAAGAAAGGTGGAAATCAAGTGGCTTTGATTCTTTGCTTCTTCATATCTTACTGGAGTTATACACATGTGTTTATGATTCCCGATGCAATCCAACTTGTGCAATGTTGAAAAGTTCATCCAACTGTACTTGTAGTAAATCTATCCTTTGATTCGGCCACCAAGATCCCTGATAGGATATGTCTGTTGACGCGGTCCTGGGATTCCTAGCACCTGTGCAGTTTGCTTGTATGACTTGATTAATGGTTTGCTGCTGTTTGAACTTGATTGGTCATGGCTAGAGCAGCGGTAGTGGCTGCAGCAGGCAGAGACAGCAATAGCAGTTATTATGGCTGCGGTAATGCCAAAGTCTCTCTTTTCCCTGAAGAGGTGCACCAACTGGAAAATTATCTGGATTGACCTCCACTGGGACAGGTACAAAGGTGGGTACCTTTACAATCACAGCAACAGATTCACTACCGTTCCAACACTCTGAAAGCAGGCAGGTAATATTATCATTAGAACAATTTAAAATCACTTCTGAACTGTTTGATAATAGAAATAGAAAAGGGGGGGCAGGCGGCGAACAATGTCTGTCAGCCGCAGAATTATCATGTGCATCCAAAGTTAAAAAATTAATGGTAAAAAGAGCCAAAGACAAACGCTCTTTAGGAGTACAGCTTGCTCCTATTCCCCCTTTTTGTCTTTGTAAAAGTTCTTTAACCGTTCTATGAGCTCTCTCCATGATTTCCTGATCTAGAGGGTTGTAAGGTAAGCCATGAGTCAGTTGCACTCCCATAGTGGAGCAGAAAGAGGTGAATTGTTGACCAGTGTACGCTGGCCCATTATCTGTCTTCAAGGAGCATGGAAGGCCCCAGGCGGCCCAAGCCTCTAGGCAATGGGAGATGACATGATGGCCTTTTTCTCCTGCCAAAGCAGAGGCATGCATAACTCCAGAAAAAGTATCTACTGAGACATGAACATATTTTAGGAAACCAAACTCTGTAATATGAGTTACATCCATTTGCCAAATCGTAAGAGGTCACAAGCCTCGGGGGTTAACATCAAAAGAAGGGAGATGATGAAATGGAACACGATGAGAACAATCTAAGACAATCTGTCTCGCTTTTGCTCGAGGAATAGAGAAGCGCTTATGAAGTGTTTGGGAGTTAACACGAAACTTATTATGAAAGTCTTGAGCACTGTTAAGAGAAGAAAGAAAACAAATTGTATGGGTAGCAGCATCTGCCCTTGTATTTCCTTTAACAATAGGTCCAGGGAGAGCCGTGTGAGCTCTTATATGTACAGGATAAAAGGGTGTAGAACGGTTTAAGATCAAATTTTGTAACTGAATAAATAAAGATGAAACCTTGTTGTTAGGATTGACGGCATCTACAGTTTCCAACACCTTAAGTGCTCCTTAGAGAAGTCCTCCTATTCCCTGGGTTCAGGCTGACTGACGGCAAAAGATCCAAATACTGGTGTATCTTGCCTTCTGTACTCCAATCTCTAAGTTTGATCTTAATCATCCAGCAAGTCAGTCTCACTAGTCATAAAGTAAGAGTACTGGGCTTTAACTTTAATGTCCATAACTTTACAGTTATTTACCCTTTTATCTAACTGGAGTCTGTATTAGTTTTGGAAGTTACCACTATTTGTTAGGTGATGGCTTATTATCACAAGTTACCTAGGTTGTGTGTTCTGGAAGCAGCTACTTCTGCAAAACATTAATAGGTAACAGTTTTATAAAATGAAATAAGTAAGAGTAAAAATATATTTTGCTTGTATAATAGCTATTTTGAATTTTGACTGAGAACCACATTATATTTCCTATTGGAGATCATAGTAATTTTACAACAAAAAAAAACCAATCTTTTGATTATAACTTTAAATAAGCTGAAGTCTGACTTATTTTGGAGCCACTTTAACATGTAGTAAGGTGGGAGGCAGAGCCTTATCTCAGGTAAGGCGTGGCTCTTTACAAATCTTAAGTGTTCTAATTTTGATGTTGATCTTTGTTCTTCTTAAATATCATTAAGTAGTCTACATATACTATTTCCTGAGTCTATATAAACTTTATAATTAACACAATTTAACATTGTATCTAAAACATGAATTAAAGAAAGGCTGAGAGAGTTTTTAACTCTCCTTTTGTGTGATAAAGTGGCAAAATACCTTTATGTTTCACAAAATTAACCTTTAAACAAGTCAGGCTCTAACTTTTATAAATACATTTATATTTGAAGTTCTTTATCTCAATGTAAAAAGTAACAAATTTTACACGTACCCCATTGATAGCAGGTCCTATAATAGAACATTAAATGATAGAAATAAATCCCTAATTAAAATTTACTCTTTATAAGTTTAAGATTACCATTACAGACAAGTTTAATCTGGAGAATAGCAGAGCTTAATAAATTCCTTGTTTTAAAACTTGTGTACCTGAAAAATATGAACACATCTCATATACAACTAGGAACCATTTACATAATTACCTTGACACTTTTTTATCTTACCAAATTCAGTTTCTTAAGAAAAATGTAGACTCTGTAACATAGTACAATACTCTAACAGTTGTTTAACCATAATTGTATACACCCCAATTTTTAAGACTAATTGTTCTAAAGAATAAAACTTAATAGACACAAAGTTAAGAGTAAATTAGTGTTTCTAAGAAATCCTTGCCATTTTACCATGTCATTTTACCATGTAGATTAAACTTTGGTGTATATCAGAACATTAGTATTTCACCTTAGGAAAAACCTTTAATAGCTTTAGCTGTCTCACATACACACAACCAACTCAGTTTCACACAAACATGTTGAAACTTGCCCTTTACTTACATAGACTTTCTTAGCACTTACTTAGACCCTCATGTATTTCATCACACAAGCACTTTCTTACCCAGAAACATTTTTTTTCCCTTTTACTAAATATATTTTCATACCCAGACCCTTTTATTTTCTCTTTCCTATCTGTTGACCCCTTTTTGTTCACATTCTGAAACAACTCTTATGAAATTTCTGAATTTAGATAAATTGCTCTATTTTAATAAGATTAAATATTTTGTTGTTTATAGTACTCTAATTGAAACACAGTTGAAACCTTTAGAACCCTTTGTATATAGAATTGTACTTGTTAAGACATAACTGTTAGTAACCTTGTTTCTAGTTTAGCGATGACACAAAGCAAGTTTAAACCCTTTTTATTTACCAACCTATGAAAACACCAATAATGTTTAAGTATGATACTCCATGGAATTAAAGAGTTAAGAGTACTTGATGTTATTTAACAATGAGCATTTTAATTTTGTAAATTAATCAGATGTCTCTACAAACACATTTAAGTAATCCCATATATGTTAACTCTAATTTACTTATTCTGTAAAAACCAAGAAAGCAGGCAGGTGTCCTGAACAGTATTTGCTGTCTCTTTCCTGTTGAAGAAAAGCCCTAGAAACAATTGATATTAGACATTGTTTAACATCAACATTTTATTAGTTTGACCACCTAGAGACTTGCAAGTTATGTTTAAAGACATTTCACTTTTATTAGTTTACTCAATTAAATTGAACCTTTTTTAAATCACGTGAATAAAAGTATTTGGATCCATTTTTAAATTTTAATTTTAGGAGCGCTCAGTTTTGATGTAGACAAGACATGACACCAGACAGCACGACATACAAATAACACAAAATCAAAGGCCTTGTAACTTTATAGGTGAATCTCCATTGTAATGTAACAGATGTTCAAAAACTTTAGTTGAATAAAAAATAGAACTGATCAAAAAGAGAAAAAAAAATCATTAACCTAGGTATGCAAGATCAAAATTATGAGCTCAAAAATACAGCATTAAAGAAAAACAAAACAAAACAAGAATCCTGGAAAATGAGTTAATTCTGTGTAGCAGTCCAGAAGTTTAAAACAGACACCCTTTTGTTTTCTTTTTTTATCTTCAGGTTACCCCCCTTTCCCGCTGAGACTGTTGCAGTTTACATTCCAATGCAGGCTTCAGCAAGGCCAGGCAGGGGGGAGGGAGGATCACCCAGGACTTTTTAACCCTTTTTCTTCCTGGTTGAGAAATCAGGTTAGGTTTGAATGTAGAAAATCACAAAACATTATTTCTTACTACTTTTGAGGAATGGAGCTGCTGAGATCTCTGCCTAGGGGGAGGACTGCTTCAAGGACATGGGTGTTCCCTCCCTAGGTGGCCATGGAGCTGCGTGGAAGGGATCAGGAGGGGGGCCTTTTTCTGTCTCTTGTGATAGTTTCTCTTGATCCAACAAGCCCTTATCTAAAAACCAAGGGGCTTTGTCTTCTACAGCTTTTAAAAACTTCCTCGCTGAGGAAACCTCTAAAGGTGCTCCATTAGCCTTTAATAAAGCCTTTAATAGCCCTTCCATGCGAAGGAAGGCAGCGGCTAAGCCTGCATTTGTTAATGGGCCACCTATTTCTCTACAAGCTTTCATCCATGCCTCTATGTCTTTGCTTTTAAATGGATTAATAGCATTTCTGCATTCTCTTGTACATTGTTTATATACTAATTGTTTAATTAAAGGCATAGCTACATTAGCATCCCCGAAGATCTTCCCTGCTGTATCTACCATTCTAGCCACGAAATCTGAAAATGCTTCTGTGGGGCCTTGGACAATTTTTGTTAAGTTACCTCGCACCTCTCCTTTATTAGGGAGTGCTTTCCAGGCAGCAATGCAGATCTTATTAATTTGTTCATAAACCTCTAATGGAAAGCCTGTTTGCTGATTGGCAAATCTACCCTGCCCCAGAAGCATATCCACATCCCAGGCAGGTTTGCCCATAGCTTGGTTGTGTGCAGCCTGTTCATTGGCCCCCTCTAACATGAAGGCTCTCCAGTCTAAATATTTACCTGGGGAAACACAAGCTTTCACTAAACTGGCCCACTCCGAGGGGGTCATGCAGAATCTATTGAGCCCCTCTATTTGGGCGATAGTAAAAGCAGCATCCACACCATAAGTGCGGACAGATTCTGCTATATTCTTTATCATTTTAAATTCTATGGGTTCCTGATGTCTTCCCCCATCATTGTCATGGAATACAGGACAGGCAAACCCCAGCTCTACATGGGCAGCCCTCCAAGCTGCAGAGTTAAAAGTTCTACCCGTGCTCGGAACCCCTCCCACATACGGGGGAGGATCATAGGCTAGAGCTGGCTTCTGTTCTTCCTCATAGTCCTTTTGTCTAAAATCTTTTTGCCTCTTAGTTCCCCCTTCTTTTATCTTTACCTTCCGTAAGTGCTGCGTTAGCTCTTTCACTTTCTCATCACCGTCTGATTCTGACTCCCCTGTATCTTCTGGTGTTCTAAGGGCTTTTAAATCTGGGTATAGTCTCCTCTTTGGAATAGCTCCATAAACCTGCTCTCCTGCACTATGTTTCACTCCTTTCTCCAATTGTCCCTGCTCCTGAAGGAAATCCAAATCTTTTCCCAACTTATCCCAGCTAGTAGGAATCAAGCTTCCGGAGACAGCAAACCATGGGGCTGCTTTATCAATTCTTACAAGGAATGTTTCTAAAGTACTGCGTTTAACCTTGAGCTCTTTAGAGCGCAACAAAAAATCTAAAGGCTGTACTAATGAACTAGATGGAGAATTGCCCATAATAAAAGCAGTGTTCAGAGCCAGCAGAATGAAAGCGAAAGCAAAATTATGTAAAGTAAATCCCTGCTCTCTCTTTGTCTACAGAGGAGCGTCAATCCCCGCTCTCTCTATGGAGCGTCCCACTTACCTGTGGGATTAATCCCCGCTCTCTCTATGTCTACAGAGGAGCGTCCCACTATATGTGGACCCCACTTACCTGTGGGGCTTACCGGTGCACCCCCTGACCGCTGAAGGTTCTGAATTCCCAGGTTTCGGCACCACTTGTCGCGTCCCTCGCCCGCAAGAAAGCACGACACAGGAAACTTCCTTCAGCAGTTTAATCAGGACCTTATTATTAGATAACCATGGTTTCTCTTTTCTCTACCTCTACTAAGAAGTCACGGTCATATTTATATGAATTATAAGCCAATCAGGTTACAGAATATGCGGGGAGAGCAAGATTACAATATAATACAATCAGAGCAACTAAAGGGCGTGTGCAAGCACGAGTCACTTTTGTCCAATCAAAGCAGTTCCTTCTGGCCCTGGCTCAATGCCGGGGCCACTTTATCAGCTGCTGGCTTAGTGCCGGGGCCAGTTCTTTCGGCAGCGTCAGCCATATGTTGCAAACCAGGTTGCCCCGGCTTTGTGCCAGTCCTTGATGTTGCAGTCTATGTTGCCCCGGCTTAGTGCCAGGGTACAGTCTTTTCAGCCTTCAAGCCGGAGTGGGGTCCGCGGCCCCCGACATTAGAGCATCAAGCAGATAATCTTATTATATGCAAATAATACTAATGCTGATTTAATAATGGATTCTGTTTCAAGACTGCCTTTGTAATCTCCATTTCTTCCTCTTTTTGTTTCATGAACTTATAAGTTGTTTCTATTGCACTGTTGGTGCTTAAATGCTATAACTTAAGTTCTTAAACCATAGAAATCTGGAAAGTACCTAGGATTTGTAAAACAATATTAGGTGAAATGCACAGAATCTGTTTTGAAAGTTAGCATTAGGAACTGAGGTATAGCTCAGTGTTAGATCACCTAGCATGCACGCAGACCTGGGTCCAATCCACATCACAAAAACATGTAAAATGATGAATCATGCAATGCAAATGCTACTAGCATGGCACTTGGCATAAAACTTGCCAAAGTCAGTAACATGGTCCTAAAAGGCAAAGACTAGTTTCAACATTATTTTCTGTAATTTCCTGTTTCAAATTTATTTTCCCCTCAGAATTTGTAAAACTTAATAGTAAAATTTTTAATCTTTGTAAGATTTGCATTATTTTCATAAAATTTGGGTGATGTTAGATTTTTGAATTTTTTGTTCAAATAAAATATTGCTCATTTTTAAAAGGCAAAATCTTCAAAATTATAGTATGTTTCACAAACCCTCAGATAAGCAAGTTTTATATTAAACATTAATAATTTCTTAAGCATGCAAATCAGTTATAAACATCAAGGATATATCACTGACCAGTAATTATATTTAAATTAATAAAATTTTACTTTAGATCCCAAAGTCACTGTTAAATGAAGAGACTTCCACAAGTCAAACAAAGTGATTTATTGTACAAGTTAAAAAAAAAGGATGATTCACAATCCAGGAACACAAGAGCACAAAATTAGGGACACAGGATCAGGCAGCACATAGTGACAGAACCCAGATGTTTCTGGCTGAATGTTACCTACCCCCAAAAAAACTGCCAGTCTTGACCAGTTGCAATAACTTTGTGGGTATGCAGAAGACCAGTCCCTAGGAAGGGATGGGCTGGGTCCACCTGACTACATCACACACCTCAGCTGCAAACAGATTGTCTGGTTGCTCAGATGTCTCAAGAGCTACAACCTTGGTACTCAGCTCCAGCACTGGGATGTGAGGGAAGTCAGCACCACTTTCTTTATTATAGGTCACCCTCCTCCTTTTGCTGAGTTTAAATGTTTAGATATTTATGTCTCTCAGGGGTTGAGGTTGCAGCTGGTCCTCCATATATGCCAATTCCACATACTCATATTCAAACAATCTTAGCTGCAAAACAGTTAGAAACAATTTCATCTGTACTATATAAATAGGTACATTTTCCTTGTTATTACTGCCTAACTTTTTATATAGTGTTTATGTTCTACTGGGTATTCTGTGGAATGTCCTGATGGTTTAGAACATGCAGGAGGGTGTGCATGCATTATATGCAAATGCTGTACCATTTGCTATGAATGACTTAAGCATCCCTGGGTTTTGATATCTATGGGGTTTCTGGAACCCATCCAGGCCAGAAGTTAAAAATTTCTGTTGATTTTGCCTGTGCAAAATTTAGGTGATCTCTGTCTGGCATTGTGTTGTCTCCAGCCACACACTGGATATGTAAGAAAGTCAGTCAAGGGAGCAGACATGGAATCCTCCCAATGTGCCTTGGAAAGCTAGGCATGGAGATGAGTGGGTGATGTTGTCAATGAGATTTATGCAAATGAGATATCCAGGGGTGTAAACTACTTTTGGGGGAAATATGGATGAATGAGAAAATGGGTGTAACTAGGGAAATATTTAGGGCCAGGAGTGGCTCTATTTATGTGTCTCTATATGTTTATGAATATTCATGTGTTTGTATTTTGAGAAATGAAGATATTGGCGCATATTCATTATTTGGTTGACAAAACTAATTCTAGTTAGGATCACAGGAAACCAAAAGTTACTGCTGCTGGGGAAATTCTTCAATTCTTTGTTTTTGAAGATACCTGGAATTTTTAAGAGCAGCATTGAGAAATATAAATATGAGAAAAGCATGTTTTAAAATACATATTTTCTGAAATTCATGGGACCTCAGTACTATAGGAAGGGGACCACACTTCCCTTGGCCTGTCCTCTTGAAGCTCATGGTCAAAGAAGCAGGCTTTCTTCTTTGTTCCATTCTCTCACTACCAACCCTGTCCAAACCACCATCTTCTCTTGTGACCACTGCAGTCACCTTCTTCCTGGTTCACCTGCTTTCCCTCTAAATCCTCCTCTAGCTCCCACTTTTCTAATGAGAAGCCAGGGAAAGTCATCCCACATCTGAACTTTGCCCCACTTGGATCCATAGTATGATTTTCTACTGCAATCAGAATAAAATGTGAAGTACTGGGGAAAGTAACAAATGGGATTTAACTCCTCAGCCTCTTTCCTATTGTCCTCATCTCAAAGGTCTCCTCAGAGATGCTTTCTGTAGCCATCTGGTCTAAAATAGATGCCCAGTTCCTACCATCCCTGTCACCTTACTCTGTCTTCACAGCTTCAAGAATCACATCTTATCTTGTTCCCCTGTGCTGTCTCCCCAATGAAAATATAATTTTCAATCTAATATGAAAGGTCCTATTTGCTACAATCATCTAGGTACCAAGAACTGTGCCCAGCACACTGTAGGTGCTCAATAAATACTGGCTAAATTAATATCCTTTCACTTGTCAATACCTTCTCTAGCTAGTGTTCCATGTTCTCAGTCCTATGGTTTTACAAGAAGTGCTCCCATTTAATAACCATGGTTTGTGGTGTACGGTGTCAACATAACTGCAGCAAATTTGAAATGGATAAAAATAGGTTTCTGCCAGGCATTCACAACATGCAAACTTAAGGGGAGTTTTATTAAGCAATGTGGAGCATCCCTTTGTTAACTGGGTAAGCAAACCTGATCACCTTGTCTCCAATGGACAAGTACAACATTAACTTTGCTTCTGAAAGACGAGCTAACTTAGAGGACACAGTGATGCAGAGTGGAAGAATCCTTCAGGAAAGCAGAAAGACATTCCCTTGAGTGTGATATGTCCTTTATGTTTTTTTTTTCTTTTTTTGTATGAGGAATTGAACCAAGGATTCTCTTGTATTTATTATGTCTTCCTTGCAAAGGGTATGGCTTTTCATTGGTTTTCTTTGCCATCATATCCCCTGAAACTAACAAGGCTTAATTGGTTCATTCATTCACTCCATTCCTTCATTCATCCAGCAAGGGTTTAATGAGGTTCTGTTAGATGCCAAGCAGTTTCATGCACTGAGGCTATAGCAATGAACATAACAGGCCATAAACTGAGCTTTCTTTGGGAGGTAGTTAGGTCATGCTAGAGTTTGAATTTGGAATATTCCCCAAAGACCTCAATGACTTAGCCCTATTGGGAGGTATAGGAAATTTTAAGAGGTGGGTTGTAGTGGGAGGCTTTATGTTGCTGCCCGCAGCAACAATCCCATGGAAATTTATCAGAGGTGGACTGGGAATGAACTACTTCTATTTCAGGGCTGCTTACTTGCTTGCTTTTAGAGGAAGAGAGGCTTTGCTTAAAGGAAGAGAGACTTTGCTTAATTTTAGAGATGCTACACTTTCAGAGAGGCTATGCTTTCAGAGGTCTACTGCTTCTTAGAGGTGGGTCACTTCTTGGAGGTGTGGGGTGAAGCATGCCTCATGCAACCTGTGTCCTGGTCCTGTGACCTGCAACCTGTGACCCAGAGGTGTGTTCTTAGTCCTGCATTCTGCAATCTACTCCCAGGTGAAGAGAATGTCTTATATACACTAAGGCAGCCAATCAGCTTAGGATTAAGTAGCACGATTGGAGCATGCACCATGGTATCAATCAAGAAAGAATGAGGAACATGTGTCAAACACTAGTGCAGAAGAGACATTAAACAATCAGGCAAAAGGTCATAAGAGATCACACCGTGTTAACACGAATTATGAGCAACCTCTTGGCCCAATGCCAGTTGCCATCTTAGAGCTGCTTAAACTTGTCTCTACATCTCCCCCTTTTTAGTTTTAAAAGAAAACTTTAATGGATGTGTGATAGCTATCACTACATCTGGATCGACTGTGCCTGTCTTAGGCGTCCACATGTCCTACTGACATTCTTACCCATCATCGGATAACCAAAAATCTTGATATTATCGTCTTGGCTCCTGTCTTAGGTTGATATATCAGCCACATGAGACTTTCTCATCTCTGACTACTAGTCGTCCATTTGAGACAACCAAGCCTGGGGAGAAGTTCCACTTTCTAATGTGACAAGTGCATTTTTTACAATAACCTTATCCCTTTGTTGGCGTAGGCACATCTTACACATGCAATAAAATGCCAGCACAAACAGACACATGAATAAATCTAAGTTTCCCAAAACTGGGGCCATGTGTAATGTCCATTTGTCATAAATGACCAGGCAAAAAGCCTTTTACCAACAAGAGGGACTAGAGAATGAGTTACACAGGTTGAAAACAAGCAGCTTGCTTTACTGAAGAAAAAATGAAAACTGAGTGGCCAAATCAGTTTTATGATTACCCTCATGTAAAGGATCAGGTAAGTTGGTATAAGCACTAATATGTCCAACAAACAAGGGCTCCCCACACTCCCACAAAAGCCCCTGCACCTGCGAAAACAATTTGAATGCTGGAGTATGAGGGGCCACAAGTCCAGCCAACTCCAATCTGGGAGTTGCCTGAGTGATGCAATCACTATCAGCAAAAAGATTCATCTGTTGCTCCTTAAACTCTACAAGGGCTATAACAGCTGCTTCCATTTCCACCAATTGAGCCAATTTTTGAGATGTATGATAGTATCTTGGTGAATAACTATTGCAGCAGTACCATTAGAAGAATCACTCAGGGCCTTAGGAATAGGTTGTTTTTTATGAGCAGAAAGGATTATAACGAGGAACCATCTGAATTTGTGATTCAACATTGTTCCCTTCTAAAGTTCCATACATTTATGGGCCCAATGATTTTGTAACATCTTGCCCTCAACATCAGTAACTAATCTGCACTTGTTAGCCCAGTGTTTTCTTTTTCTGCACTTTGGGCAAAGACCTGGGGCACGAGGTGTAACAGATTTTACTTTAGTCATCTCTTGTCTTTTGTTAGGGCATTGTCTCTTTGCCGCTGTATATATCTGTGCATACACTCCAGGATCATATTGATTTTGAATATCTATTGAAGTGTATTGGCCTTCTTCTATTAGCATACCAACATTTCTACCAGGAAACCTTGCTACTGCGTTTCTGCAAGCAGTTTCAACAGCTATTTCCTGCCACTGAGCTCTCCGATTCAGATATTGTCCTCCAGATAACACTGCTCTACATAGTTGTTTCCAATCAGTCATAACTGCCTCTTTAAAGTTTTTCTAATGGTTGATGGTATCTCGATTTTGGTCCTCAAATATGGGCAGGTTCCATGACTTTTGGGGTTCTTTATTAGATGTAGCTCTCCCCTACCTTTTTCCCTTGTTCTTAAGTTTTCTGAGTAATTGTTTTCTATTCCTCACTTTGTTCTCTTTCCCATTGTGGCACCTTGAGCAGCCTTTCCTCTATAAACCCTAGGCTTATTTCTGCTAGAGTTTGAATATATGATTGTGCAGTGATTTCCTTCACTGTCGTGTCTTTTGTGACCTTTAGTCATTTGGGTCTTTGAACAACCCTTTCTTCCTACTATCCCTTGCCCTTAAACCACTCTGGCCAGAGACTCCCATGAGGTTCCTACTTTCCCTCACCCTATTCCTGTGAGGTTCCTCAGTTTACCTGCTGTGCCAATTCCCGGAGGTGGACTTGGAATTTTCCCTCACTCTACTCCTGCGAGGTTTCTCAGTTTCCCCACTGTGCTGATTTCCCCGTACAGGCCACCATTTGTTGCCACCCACAGCAACAATCCCACAGGAATTTATCAGAGGTGGACTGGGCATGAACTACTTCTATTTCTGGGCTGCTTACTTGCTTGCTTTTAGAGGAAGAGAGGCTTTGCTTAGAGAAAGAGAGGCTTTGCTTAAAGAAAGAGAGACTTTGCTTAATTTTAGAAGTGTTACGCTTTCAGAGAGGCTATGCTTTCAGAGGTCTACCGCTTCTTAGAGGTGGGTCACTTCTTGGAGGTGCGGGTGCAGCATGCCTCATGCAGCCTGCATCCTGCATCCTGTGACCTGCAACCTGCAACCCAGAGGTGTGTTCTTAGTCCTGTGTTCTGTGATCTCCTCCCAAGTGACGAGAATGTCTTATATACACTAAGGCAACCAATCAGCTTAGGATTAAGTAGCATGATTGGAGCATGCGCCACAGTACCAATGAAGAAAGAATGAGGAACATGTGTCAAACACTAGTGCAGAAAAGACATTAACCAATCAGGCAAAAGGTGATAAGAGACCACGCCATGTTTACACTAATTATGCGCCACCTCTTGGCCCAATACCAGCCGCCATCTTAGAGCTGCTTAAACATGTCTCTATAGTTTTAGGTTATTGGTGGCATGCTTTCAAGGACATTGTGGGTTTTTAGTCTCTCTCTCTCTCTCTCTCTCTCTCTCTCTCTCTTTCTCTCTCTCTCTCTCCTCCCCTCCCCTACCTTCCTCACTTTCAACTCTCATGGAGTGAGCAGCTTTCTCCACCAGTGACTTTCTGCCATGATTTCTGCCTCACCAACAGGTTAAAAATGATAGGTCCAACTGACCATGGACAGAAACCTCTGAATCCATGAACCAAAATGAGTTTTTTCTTCATAAGGTGCTTGTCTCAGGTATTTGTTACTGTAATGGAAAACTAATCAGTACAGGTACTGGTACAAGAAACATATAACAAAATAGGAAGAGAGGATATAAAGTTCATGTGTAGGAGAAACCTTAGATGGTGGCCTTGCTGAGATTCCTATTAAAGACATGGAGGAGGAATGGAGTTAGTCATGTGAACCTCCTTCCAGGGAGGGAACAGTTAGTGAATAAGAATGGAGGTGGGAGTGTACCCATATTGCTACACAAGAATAAGGAGACCAGGATGACTCGAGGCAGGGAGAAAGAGGGAAAGTAGGAGACTAGGTTGGAGTGGTAAAGGAGGTTAGGGAGGGATGATCATGTAGAATCTCTACACATTGGGAGAACTTTATTATGAATAAAATGGGGAGCCAAAGAAGAATCTTTTATTACTTTAACATATAGTCCACATTCAGGTTTTTATAACTGTCTCAATAATGTCATTTTTAAAAGAATATCCAAATTTTTATTGTCACTTAAGGCAATAGCTTCCACAAGGGGTTAAATCAAATTTCACAGTGTGTATTATATAATAATTACCACTTGAGGCTACTAGGACTGCACTAAGAAAGACTATGTATAGATTTTAAAATTTTAACAGAGTTTTCAAGATGGCGGGCTAGAGGGCGGCTGCATTTCATGTTGCTCCAGGACTCAGGATTCAAAAGAGGAGATAGTGAGTGACTTGGGACCAAGTCAAAGCCGCCAGGTGTGTCTCTCCCATTGCGGAGGTGTCCCAGATGGGGCGGTAGCCCCAGAACACAGGGAACTTTGTGAAGTAGAGTTGCCCGGTGAGACACCCCTCCCCTCGCTGGAGCGGTAAACACAGACCGCTGGGAACTTTGCAGAGGAGGCTGCGCAGCACAACGCTTGGTTTCGGAGCAACCTGCCAGGGCTCCGGCGGCTGCCAGAGGAAGAGCTGGGCGGCGAGCTGTTTGGACTCAGCAACCTCCTGAACAACGGGGGGGGAGCTGTCCTGAGGAGGTGGAGGTGCGCAGTGAGTTGCTTGGTCTCCAAGCACCCACACAGAACACCAGGTGGCTGCCTGGAGGAAGAGGCAAGTGGCGGGTCACTGGGGCTCAGAATATATGAACAAGGCTCCAGGTGGCTGCTCAGAGGAGGGGTCACATAGCCAGGTGATTAGGTGCAAAGCACGGTCCGGTCCGGGGACCTAGGCGCCTTTTGTTGAAAGAGCTACACAGAGACAAGCTGAAGGGCAGAGTGAAGGTTCCAGGACTGCGGGAAGCTTCTCTGAGGAGGGGCAACCTAAGGAGACTCGTCTGCGAAGGGTGAGGCTCCCAGACCCAGGAGGTAGGTCCGGGACCCTGGGAATGTTGCCTGGGAAGGCTGCCCTGCCCAGGCAGTAGTTGTGGACTGAGGGGAACCTCTAGGAGGGGAACTGACCAGCGAGAACTCCCCACCGGGTGAGTATTCCCCGCTGGGTGAAGTTTTTCCACAAGGACTGTAAAACCAGAGACACAGGCCCAAACAGGCCTTACCTCAGCCCGCAGTCTAGTTCCCCTTTGGATGACCATTGGTCAACAAGTAGAGGCACCTCTGTCCACTAGCAGGGAATATACCCCACCTGAAGACCACCACCCCTAGAGAGGCAGCTTCCTTGGGGAGCACCACAGTGTCAACTTCCTCTAAGACTTCAGGCTACTGAAGGATAAGAGGGGATATGCCAGCAATCTTCAGGGACATTATAGGTCTATAGAGGAAATATGCCACATTTCAGCAGTCCACTGATACCTGAACAACATGAGAAAACAAGGGAAGAAAATGCCTCAAACAAATCTGGATGTTACATCAATAAAATCCAATGACAGCATGGCAGAAGAAATGTCAGAAAGGGAGTTCAGAATGTACATAATTAACATGATAAGGGAAGCAAACGATGAAATGAAAGAGCAAATGCAGGCATTGAATGAACACACAAATCGACAGTTAAAACAGCAAATACAGGAAGCAAAGACCATTTCAATAAAGAGTTAGAGATATTGAAAAAAAAACAAACAGAAATCCTTGAAATGAAGAAAACAATAAACCAAATTAAGAACTCCATAGAAAGCACAACCAATAGGATAGAACACCTGGAGGACAGAACTTCAGATATTGAAGACAAAATATTTACTCTTGAAAACAAAGTCAAACAAACAGAGAAGATGGTAAGAAATCATGAACAGAATCTCCAAGAACTATGGGATATCATGAAAAGGCCAAATTTGAGAATTATTGGGATTGAGGAAGGCTTAGAGAAACAAACCAAAGGAATGAACAATCTATTCAATGAGATAATTTCAGAAAATTTCCCAAATCTGAAGAATGAAATGGAAAATCAAGTCCAAGAGGCTTATAGGACACCAAATACACAAAATTACAACAGACCCACACCAAGGCACATTATTATGAAAATACCTAACATACAAAATAAAGACAGAATTTTAAAGGCTGTGAGAGAAAAGAACCAAATTACATTCAGGGGGAAACCAATACGGATATCAGCAGATTTTTCAATCCAGACCCTAAAAGCTAGAAGGGCCTGGAATAACATTTTTCAAGCCCTAAAGGAAAATGAATGCCAACCAAGAATCTTATACCCAGCAAAACTTACCTTCAGATTTGACGATGAAATAAAATCATTCCATGATAAACAAAAGCTAAAAGAATATACAAAAAGAAAGCCAGCATTACAGAACATTCTCAGCAAAATATTCCATGAGGAAGAGATGAAAAAAAAGAAGCAAATCAGCAAAGGGAGGAGCTATCCTAAAGGAATTCTCAAATAAAGAGGAACCAAGTCGTGTCAAAAATAAACAAATAAATGAATAAAATGAGTCAAATGACTGGGAATACAAATCATATCTCAATAATAACCCTGAATATTAATGGCCTGAATTCATTGATCAAAAGACATAGACTGGCAGATTGGATAAAAAAAAAAAGATCCAACAATATGTTGCCTGCAAGAGACTCATCTCATAGAAAGAGATAACCATAGACTAAAGGTGAAAGGATGGGAAAAAACATACCATGCACATGGACCCAGCAAAAAAGCTGGGGTATCCATCCTCATTTCAGAAGGGATAAAGTCAGAAGGGATAAAGAAGGACATTTCACACTGCTTAAGGGAAACATAAATCAGCAAGACATGACAATCATAAATATCTAAGCCCCAAACAGTGGCTCACCCATATATGTCAAAAAAATCCTTCTCAATCTCAGAAACCAAATAGACGATAATACAATAATACTAGGTGATTTTAACACGCCTCTCTCACCACTGGACAGATCTTCCAAACAAAAATTGAACAAAGAAACCATAGAACTCAATAACACAATCAATAATTTAGACTTAACAGACATTTATAGAATATACCATCCAACCAAGAGTGAATACACTTTCTTCTCAGCAGCACATGAATCCTTCTCTAAAATAGGCCATATATTATGCCACAAAGCTAATGTTAGCAAATACAAGAAGATAGAGACACTTTCTTGTATTTTATCAGATAATAATGGATTGAAATTAGAAATAAATGAAAGAGTAAAAAACAGAAATTACTCCAACACCTGGAGATTAAACAATATGCTATTATATGATGAAAGAATAACAGAAGATATTAGGAAGGAAATTAAAAAATTCTTAGAGGTAAACGAGAACAAAGAAACATCATATCAAAATCTCTGGGACATTATGAAAGCAGTACTTAGAGGAAAATTTATTTCATGGAGCGCATTCAATAAAAGAAGTAAAACTCAAAAAATAAATGACCTAACACTACAGCTCAAAGCCCTAGAAAAAGAAGAACAGACCAACACCAAAAGTAGTAGAAGACAGGAAATAGTTAAACTGAGAGCTGAAATCAATGAAATTGAAACAAAAGAAACAATACAAAAAATTGACAAAATAAATAGTTGGTTCTTCAAAAAAATAAACAAAATTGATAAACCTTTCAGCCACACTAACAAAGAGAAAATGAGAGAAAACCCAAATCACTAATTTTCGGAATGAACAAGGAAATATCACAACAGACATGACTGAAATACAAAACATACTTAGAAACTATTTTGAAAATCTATATTCCAACAAAATAGAAAATTTCGAAGACATCAACAGGTTTCTAGAGACATATGAATTGCCTAAACTGAACGAGGAGGACATACACAATTTAAATAGACCAATTTCAAGTAATGAAATAGAAGAAGTCATTAAAAGCCTAACAACAAAGAAAAGTCCAGGACCTGATGGGTTCTCAGTCGAGTTCTACAAAACCTTTAAAGAAGAGCTCATTCCAATACTTTTCAAAGTATTCCATGAAATAGAAGAGGAGGGAACTCTCCCAAACTCATTCTATGAAGCCAATATCACCCTGATACCGAAACCAGACAGAGACACATCGAGGAAAGAAAATTTTAGACCAATATCCTTAATAAACATTGACGCAAAAATTCTAAACAAAATTTTAGCAAATCGCATACAAAAACATATTAAAAAGATAGTGCACCATGATCAAGTGGGTTTCATCCCAGGGATGCAAGGTTGGTTCAACATCAGGAAATCAATACATGTAATTCACCATATTAACAGACTTAAAGTCAAGAATCACATGATTATTTCAATAAATGCAGAAAAAGCATTTGATAAAATACAGCACCCCTTCATGCTCAAAACACTAGAAAAAATAGGGATAGTGGGAACATTCCTTAACATTGTAAAGGCCATCTATGCTAAGCCCATGGCTAACATCATTCTAAATGGTGAAAAACTGAAAGCACTCCCCCTAAAACCTGGAACAAGGCAGGGATACCCTCTTTCACCACTTCTATTCAATATCGTCCTTGAAACTCTAGCCAGAGCAATTAGACAGACCAAAGAAATTAAAGGGATACGAATAGGAAAAGAAGAACTCAAACTATCCCTATTTGCTGATGATATGATTATATACTTAGAGGAACCAGGAAATTCCACCAGAAAAGTCTTAGAACTCATAAGTGAATTTAGTAAAGTAGTGGGATATAAGATCAATGCTCATAAATCTAATGCATTTTTATACATAAGCGATGAATCTTCAGAAAGAGAAGTTAGGAAAACTACCCCATTCACAATAGCCTCGAAAAAAATAAAATATTTGGGAATCAATCTCACAAAAGAGGTGAAAGACCTCTACAATGAGAACTACATAACACTAAAGAAAGAAATTAAAGAACACCTTAGAAGATGGAAAGATCTCCCATGTTCTTGGATAGGAAGAATTAATATTGTCAAAATGGCCATACTACCAAAAGTGCTATACAGATTCAATGCAATTCCAATTAAAATCCCAATGATGTACCTTACAGAAATAGAACAAGCAATCATGAAATTCATCTGGAAGAATAAGAAACCCAGAATTGCTAAAGCAATCCTTCGCAGGAAAAATGAAGCAGGGGGTATTGCAATACCAGAACTTCAACTCTACTACAAAGCAATAGTAACAAAAATGGCATGGTATTGGTACCAAAATAGACAGGTAGATCAATGGTACAGAATAGAGGACACAGAAACAAACCCAAATAAATATAATTTTCTCATACTAGACAAAGGGGCCAACAATATGCAATGGAGAAAAGATATCCTCTTCAACAAATGGTGCTGGAAAAATTGGAAATCCATATGCAACAGAATGAAACTAAACCCATATCTCTCACCGTGCACGAAACTAAACTCAAAATGGATTAAAGACCTCGGAATCAGACCAGAGACCCTGCATCTTATAGAAGAAAAAGTAGGTCCAGAGCTTCAACATGTTGGCTTAGGACCAGACTTCCTCAACAGGACTCCCATAGCACAAGAAATAAAAGCAAGAATCAACAACTGGGGTAGATTCAAACTAAAAAGCTTTTTCTCAGCAAAGGAAACTATCAGCAATGCGAATAATGAGCCTACAGAGTGGGAGAAAATCTTTGCCAATCATACTTCAGTTAGAGCATTAATCTCCAGAATCTATAAAGAACTCAAAAAACTCAACACCAAGACTACAAATAACCTAATCGAAATATGGTCTAAGGAAATGAACAGACACTTCACAGAAGAAGACCTACAAACAATCAACAAACATATGGAAAAATGTTCAACATGTCTAGTAATAAGAGAAATGCAAATCAAAACCACCCTAAGATTCCATCTCACCCCAATTAGAATGGCGATTATCAAGAATACAAGCAACAACAGGTGTTGGCGAGGATGTGGGGAGAAAGGTACACTCATACATTGCTGGTGGGGCTGCAAATTAGTGCAGCCACTCTGGAAAGCAGTGTGGAGACTCCTTAGAAAACTTGGAATGGAAACACCATTTGACCCAGCTATCCCACTCCTTGGCCTATACCCAAAGGACTTAAAATCAGCATATTACAGAGATACAGCCACATCAATGTTCATTGCTGCTCAATTCACCATAGCCAGATTGTGGAACCAACCTAGATGCCCTTCAGTTGATGAATGGATAAAGAAACTGTGGCATATATATACAATGGAATATTACTCAGCCATAAAGAATGATAAAATTATGGCATTTGTAGGCAAATGGATGAAATTGGAGAATATCATGCTAAGTGAGATAAGCCAATCTCAAAAAACCAAAGGAAGAATGATCTCGCTGATAAGTGGATGGTGATACATAATGGGGCATGGGAGGGGTTAGTTTTAGGGATAGAGTTAGGGTTAGGGAGGGGGCAAGTATGGGGGAAGGAAGGACTGTAAAGAGGGAAAAGAGGGATGGGAAGGGTGGGGGGAAGGGAAAAAATAACAATGAATCAACCAACATTACCCTATGTAAATTTATGATTACACAAATGGTATACCTTTACTCTATGTACAAACAGAGAAACAACATGTATCCCATTTGTTTACAATAAAAAAATAAAATAAAATAAAATAAAAAATAAAAATTTAACAGCTTTATAATGCCAATATATACCTTTACTCTCATCAGGATCCAATCAAGGATCATATACTGCATTTAGTTATATCTTCCTTTTTTCCTTTAACAGCTTTGTTGAGATAAAATTCTCATGCCATATAATCCACTCATTCCAGGCATAAAATTCAATAGGTATACATGCAAAGTTTTGCAACCACTACTGGAAACTGATTTTAGAATAATTTTGTCATCCTATAACCTTTGGCTATCACCCCCAGGTTGCTCAATTCCCAATTACTTTCTATTTCTGTAGATTTGTCTCCTCTAGATATTTTGAAAAATGAAGCATACAAAATATGGTCTTTTATGTCTACTTTCTTTCACTTGCAATAATTTAAAAGGTCATCCAAGTAACAATGTCAGTCCTTTGCTCCTTTTTCTGACAAAATAATGTTCCCTTGACTAGGTATATCTCTTTTTATTTACCAAAGGAGGGTTCTGAACAGGAGAGTGACCTAATCTCAGTGGCATTCTACAAGGCTAACTCCAGCTCTTTCTCTAAGAAGCAGAAAATGAGCAACTTTGATAAATGCTACTTTTAGAAAAAATAAGATGAGATCCAAGAATTGACCTGTAAGTGCTCAAATAGTTTAATAAATAAGGGATTTGAAATTTACTTAGCAGACATATTCTGATATATACCTTATAAATGACATTTTATGGGTTTTTTAAGATTTGTTGTTGCTTTGAATAATTAAATATGAAATATATAATAATTGATTAATAAGCAATAATTTTAGGTTGAATGCTTGATGCACACGGGTACAGGAATAATTGCAGAAACATTCATTTACCATGGTTTTTGATGTTAATGTTCCTGAAAATTATTCTTTTGGTTGATATGAAATGTACTCCTCAGAATAATCCTTCTCTAAACACAACTCAACATTATGGTAATTATTGAAGATTTCATTCTGGCTTTCAGAAACTAGCCATAAAAAAGTTGATTCTTGGACAAACATCTTTTCAATGTCTGCAAATTAGGTAGACATAAGTTTACTTTTGTTCTGAAGGCGTTTGTGACATCTAAAAGGTCGTAAAAATTGGACCAAACAACTAGAGTATGAAGAGTTACCTCCCTGTGTCTTCTGTCATTATTTGAAGCAACAGGGTCCTATTCAAACCATTGAATCCTGAGTTGGAAATGCATCTATGGACTCGGGGTTTGCAATAGTTAATAGTCTATCCAATTCTGGACACAAGCAACTTTTGGGGCTGCAAATCTTTGTGGGAAGAATGAGGGGAAATGAAAACTAGACATAAAAGGGGAGAGAGAAAATGTGATCTGCATTCAAAGAAGATCAGTGCTCAAGGTGGATGTGATGTATTAAGGACCATGTGAGAAATAAACACACAGCACAGCAAGCCTGATTTGCACATACTGCACCAAACCTGCTTCACCACGACCAGAGTCTCAGCTGGGAAAGCCAGAAAGCCAGTGTGCTTTTGCTACCCCTTGGAAGGAGCTGGCCTTGAGCATGGACCTGGGGACCGCCGCTCCCCTGCGCTGTCTGCCCATCGGACTGGGAATTTGGAGAGAATCCCTGGTCCCGCGACATGCACGCATGCGCGAGTGCGCACGTGTAGGAGCAGTGGGCAGCTCCGACCCCTAGGCTCCAGTGCTACCAGATCAATACAGGCTCTGGACCAGTGGGAGAAGGAAAGACTCAGCGGCTGACCCTGGGCCCAGGCGAGGGGAGGGACCCCACTCGCTTGACCACTCCTGTGTCTGCACCGGGCTCGCCGCCATGCTGGTAAAAGCAAAAGGACCTGAACCCTGCTTTCCCCTGCGTGCGACCCCACCCTCTGCTCTGTGGCGCCGTCTCTCCTCTGGCGGAGGCAGGCTGCATGGGAGGGGCGCTTCCCTATGAAGAGGCCTCCATGCTGCTCCAGGTACAGACCTGCCAGCTCGCCCTCCCTGTGCCCCGACTACGGCTCCCCACGCCACTTTGTCGGGTTGCAGCTCTCTGGTTCCAAGTCTCTCTTTCCCTTTCTGCAGCCCCACGGAGGCCCTTGCGCTCTCTGTTGCCCATTGGGTCCCACGCTGGTCCCTCGACCCTCGCGAGGGTGGGAGGACCTCCGCGGGCACTGCCCTTTCCGCTCCCGACAAGCGGTGCACCCAGGAGGGGGACACCTAGTGCCCTGGTCCCAGGCATCCTACAAGGGTTCCCTTCCGTGCCTACCGGCCTCTTTGGGGTCCATGTCGGGGAAAACTCGCACCGAAATTCTCTTTTGATTTATCCAAAGCGTTGACAGCGGCGTCTAATTCCCCCCTCTTCCGCTGACAACCCCCGGTGTCTCCTAGTCCTCTATTCCCTTCCCCTTTACCAGATTCCTTGGCCTCACTGCACCTGTGTACACGAGTTTCTTTACTCTTCACCCATCTTAGTTAGTGTTTCTTGTGTTCTTTCTGGAGGAAGGTGGGGCGGTGGGTGTGAGAGAACAATGGGGACCTGCTTTTCTGGTTGCTGAATGCCTGTGAGGCTTAAAGGGAGCACGTTTCCTTGATGTTCTTCAGGGAGGCAGCAGGAACAGATGCCAGCCAGATCTCAAAACTACTGTAGTGGAGGCCTTTCTTTTGAGACACGTGCAATTTTGTAAAATACTCCCTGAAGATAACCAGTGAGATGCCATCTCTGTAGAAAGCATCCTTTTAGTGAGTACTGACAGCCTGCCCTTTCTCTTTCCGTGGTTCCCCCCAAAGTATGGAATGATAGAAAAGGTGCATGATTCTTGTTCTGTTTTCCTGTTGCTGAAACTCTCAGTGACTGAATCACAGAATGCCCTTTTTTCTGAAAGAATATCTTTCGCTCAAATTGCCTGTGTTGGATAATGTACCCACACTTCAGGAACACTGGGAGAAAACTTTCTGGCCCAGGTTGATTTTACCTGTTGTTTATAACTGCAACCTAACATTGTATTGGTGGCAGGTGAGCTGTATTGGAACGAGTGTTTTTTAAAAAGAATCAAGGCAGATCCTGAGTTCACTGCCCAGCATTTTCAATGGGTGTAAATGTTTTTGCATCAGCGTTTCTCTGATGTAGGTGCCAGGCCTAAATATGATGTATTGATCAAAGAGTTTGTCCTCCACTCTCCTTCCCTCATTACCATTTACAGTTATTTGGTATTTGTGTGCAGGTGGTGTACCATTCAGTATAATATTGCAGTTCTTGAAAGTATAATATTGCAGGATCTTGAAAGGTGATTTTCTGGAGATGGTAATGCCAAAGTATCCAGAGGACCTAGACAGGATCAGATTTCTTCTGAGGTAGGGATTTGTCCTTGATTAGTTTTGACCCCTAGTACCATAGGTATGTAACCAAATACATTTTTCCTTTTGCATTTTCCTTTCCTTGCATAGCTGATGATCTTTGCGTTTTACAGAAATGACAGTTTTTAAGCAATTAACAATGTTAACCTCTTAGACCTCTTGAGACTTTAAGTAATTTTTTTCCTGCTAAGTTCAATAAAGAATTACAGGAAGTCTCATTTTTCAAGCAACATTTACTACATTTTTAGTTAAAAATAAAAATTCAGTTTGTAATTTTTATTTTTAACAATTCTGGGTTCAAGATAAAATTTAATAACTTGGTAGATTGGAAAAAGAATAAATGAATGTAATAGGAGGAGCATATTTAAGCTGCAGTAATCTACATAATTAAGGCCAAGTTGTGTGTAAAAGAACTCATTTGTGTAGTCTTACAAGGCTAATGGAGGCATCACTGAAGCTTTCTAAATAATGTAAGTTGTGTGTAATGTAGAGTCTACAGAGATGGCAGAGAAAGCATCATTACCAGTCTTTTCAATTTGCTTGAGATCTTAACTGATTTACAGCACTGAAATGGTACAAAGTGATATATCAGGATGACATAGGGTCAGCCTGTGAAGCTGTATGATGTCAGCCTATTAGTTCAGTCATCATAATTAAACCATATTAGAGGGGCAGCTAAGCAGGAGTCTGGCATTATCCTTCAAACATGGGTGCTACATTTATTTTGTTCATAATGGAAAGGCCAAGATAGCTAAGAACAGTAGTGTTTCTAAAGAAGGGAAAGTCTTACAGAACTATGAATTTCTGAGGGAAAAATTGAAGATAAATGCAGAGATGTTCAGTGTGCATTGATCAAGTAGCTTTTCACTTGATGGAATAGAAACAAGTGCTTTGGTGCTGACTCTTTGCAGATCTGGTCTGTGTATTGAATCATGCTTTACATGAGCTTGAATTTAACTTGACCTTAGGGACCTTCTATAATAACAAAGGACCAGATACTTCTTTATCTCTGATCCTTTCATTAGCACTGAGTTTGCACTGTATTGGTGCATGAGTTGACATGTTATTTCTCTAACTCATCAGTGACCAGATTTCCATTAAACACAAAGATATTTGCATTGAACATATGAGCAATTTAGGAAAAGAAGATCCTTGCTTTTGCTCAGATTTCTTAGGTTCCTTTTTTAATTTATGGATCATCTTTGGCCATGTAGTCTAGTAAAGTAGCCCCATGTCACATATGGTTATTTGTTTAAATGATTTAAAATTAAATTTAAATTTTTTCTCAGCACTGCCTATATTTTAAGGGCTCAGTAGCCACATGTGATGTGTGGATTCCATATTGAGCAGTGTGTATATAGGATATCTCCATCATTGTAGAAAGGTCTAGACAGTGCTTCCCAAGGACCTTCCCCTCTCTTCTCACTTGTATCTTCTACTAGTGAATTTGGGAGGTTGAAGGAGACAGACATATATTGGTTAATTTAAGTGCTCTAGTTAGAACACAGTTTGGAAGTGACATTTGAAGCTAGTGTATAAAATGATTTCTGTAGATCTTATTTGTCATTAATGTCATGGAGTCTAATTTGATTTATAGCATGGTGTAAGAGAAATAATTGCACATTTTTTACAGAAATTTTGCCATGTGCCATGCCAGGCATTATTTTTAATAGTTTTAAGCCTCAAAACTTCCCCTAAGAACTATTGTCACATTTTACAGATAAACTGAGGCCAGAGCAGTTGGTTGTCTTCCCTCAGGCTCATAACTAGTGAGTGATTATGATGTATCATCTTATCTGGGATCCAGATAAGGCAACATGACTCCAGACCCACAGCCTTAGCTGTGCTTTTGATTTGCATCTAGAGCACCCAGTTAGGCATTGTGTGGCGGTGCTTTACTATGTCAGTGTAGATATGACTTGTCTTTTTTTTACTTTTTAGGCCTCTAGACATATATTCCCTCTTGTTCTTTTTTGGGGCTGTCTTCTATTGTCCCCTTCTAAATGTTTAAAAGGGAAAAGTAATTTTAATATTTATCTAAGGAACACATAATTTGAAGAAAATCTGACATAGAAGTAACACATTTCAAAGCCTAGTTTTTTATTTCACCTTTTCTGTATAATTCCTGCTGCTTTTCTTGAGTTTTATTGTATAATCACAAGGTAATGGGTACTTATGAAGAGCGTTTTAGTAGTTCAGTTTATCTCATTGACATTACCCTGTTTTTCCTGAGAGGTTAAACATGCATCTTGAGGTAAGACTAGTTCATTGCAAATTCCTTGGGGATTTTTAGGGTAAATGTTTGCATATTCTTTTGTTTAATGTCTTACATTTCACTTGTTCTCAGCTTTTTGAATGGAGTAGTGGACCATTTAAGAAGCTGACAAAACCAAGAGTCCTGAATCTTCTCTTCCATCCTCCCATCCAAAAATGTCCATGTTCTGGTGAGTTTGTGTATATACTTAAGCAACCCCAGTGCATGATCCTTCAGGTGAAGTACATCCATGGGATTGTCTTGCCAGGCACTTTCATAAACACTGATGTTTGATGTTTAAAGTTGCTATAAAGGCTTTCTAATCCAGATGGCTCATGTTGAGATGAGCAGTGTGAGGCTGAGAGAAAATGACCTGCTTGTATAAAGTTACCCACGTGGTGTTTGCAAGCAGGAAAGCCAACCCCGGATCCTCCTACTGTTGTTGAGCATTATTATTATTATAATTATTATTATTTTCATGATAGTAGAGTATCTTTTGAAATATTGTACATATATAGAATAACTTGTTCCAGTTAGGATTCCATAATTGCAGTTGTGCATGATTTTGATTTGCATCTAAAACACCCAGACAGGCATTGTGTGGTTACCTTGGTGGTATGTTTATATATGAGGACAGGGTGTTCCTCTTGTTTGTTTTTTTCCTTCCACACTCCCTACATTTCTGAGGCTTCAGACTGAGCATGTCCAGTAGAGCTTGGGCAAAGGGAGGGGAAATGAGTTTTTATTTGGCATGATACTGAGAGTTTATACCTACTCTTTGAGCTAAATAGAAATAAAGTCTGACAGAGAGATATTTGTTTCTCTATGTTGAAATTGATATTTTTCTTTCATTCTAGAAATGGAAAAGAAAAACCCTATGTCTAATTTAATCAATGGGACCTTATTAGAAAATGGGTGTTCCAAGGTTGTACAAACTTCAGATTAAACCAGACAGTTCTGACATAGGGAGACATGGAACTCCTGCAGACTCCCCAAAGAAGATCACATTCTCCACCAAAAACTGAAGTTTGGGATCTTTAGAGAAGGGCTAGGGGGCACTAGGGAGAGAGTTGGAAATGTGTGAGAAGAAAAAAGATAATTTAATTGTAAAATGGTAGAGAAAATTGGTATGAAGTCATAAAGCAACTGTGAGGTAGAAGTGCTCTGGTACTTCTCTGTATGTGGCTTTAATTGTTGGTACAGTGATGGCTGGTTGTTCTTTGGAAACAGGGGCATTGCCTCTGGGTCTCAAACTGAAAGCTCTTGACTTTGTATCTGCCTTTTCTGCTGTTATCTGGTAGACAAATAGTCTGATGAGGTGATCTCTTATTTGATTTGAGGGATAAATACTTAAAGTCTTTTTAACACTTAAAACTTATAGCATCCTTTTAAAAGAAAATAAAGATAGTGCCAAATAGCATGTACTACTTCCCATCTAAGTTAAATTCTTCATTGATGTATGCATTAAGGTAATGTCAGTTTTATAGTAGTTAGTTTTACAGGCAAAAAAGTAACATTTACTTCTGTTGCTCACTGACTTGCAGAAATCAGCAGGCTCTAGAATATTCAATTGCATAAGAGACTTATATCTTTTGGATAGAAAGAGCAAAAGCTTTAGTAAATGGTACCTCAGAAGTCACTGGAAGTGCAGTATTGGAATAATTGAGCATCTCCGCCAGTTTTGTCATCAACCAAAAACTTCAGAGAAGAGTCTCTTGAAAATAAAACTTCCTACCCTCTTAAGGTCTGAGGAGTCTACCTGGTGTGATTCTCCCAAATCTCTTCTGCTTGATTGTTGGTGTTTGAAAAAGGAGTTTTATCATTTTAAAGAACCCAGGTCTGTGGTATAGTGGATTGGTTTCTTAACTTTTTTTTGGACAAGAGACCTGAATTTAAAGAAAGAGTACATATACATACAAGTATAAATTATGCATATGTGTGTTTTTGAGCTCAAGATGTAAATATTCAGTCATATTTGAGAAGTGGGATATAAGAGTCTGCCTATTGATTTGAAAATATATTTTATTTATGTATGTTTATATATATTTACATATTTATAAATATAAATATATTATTATATATTTTGAAAATATATTTTATACAAAAATTTTAAAGCTATATTTATAGTTTCTCCTAATTTTAGGGCTAGTTTATTATTGATACTTTTTTCTTACAATCTCAGATTTTTAGGATATATTTACTCATACTATTCATTCATTTTCCTGTCCTGGTCTATCTTTTGTGGTTTCTTTGTGATAAACTTATTTAAAGTTGAAGTATTTCAGTGCTTGTTTAGCTTTTGCCTTTCAATTTCAAACACCACAAATAAAGAACTAACTCTCTTTGAACTATTATAATTGGGCATTAAATTATTCATTTAGCTAAATGCAAAATCATTTGTTTAGAGCAAAGGAAAACATCATTTTTAATGAAGGAGGAATATTAAGTACACACATATTTGGTAATTTTGGTATGGTATTGTAATAAGTACATGTTCTTAATTTATTCAATGAATATTCATTCATTCTTAGAGGCACAATAATTTAAGACACAATAAATTTAAATGCAATAACATTTAAGAATTATAACAAGGTAATGTAGGAGTGAGCTGTGCTGCAGCTCATGAGAAGATTGCTGTGGTATGGAGGGACACATGGTCTTGCACAGGTAGGATGGAGACACTGCTTAGCACAGAGTGCTTGGGAGATCAACACGGGTGCTGAATAGGCTGGAGCAGCACTCTCTGATAGAAGCAGATGTTCTGTGTCTGTGCTAATAAAATATCTATGGCTACAGGTGGCTACCAAGCACTTAGAAAGTGGCCAGGACAACAGGGAGCTGTATTTTTTTGTCCTAACTTACTTCTGCTTCAGTAGCCATGATGTCTGTCATGGAGCAGCCCAGGTATGGTGACTGGTGAGCATCTCCACCTGACCTCTCTGGTTTTCCCAGTGGAACCCAGCAGGGTAAGGCAGAGGAGATGTTCAGAATGGATGGGTTGGGATGACAGTTTGAAGGCCTTGATGTGTTAGAATAGGAAGCACTTCGAAGTCACTGAAAGTGTTGGGCTTGCAGTTGGGATTAGAGCAGGTAGAACTTTGATACCAGGAGATTTATAAGAAAGCTATTGAATTATTTGTGTGGTATTAAATTTCTGGTGAAAGTAGAAGTGGAAAAATGCAGAGTTTTGCAGGAAAAATGGTAGAGACTGGTGATTGGCTATAGAATAACAAGAGAAGGTGGATCTTAAATTTCCAACCTTAGCAGGGGAGATATGGTTCTGTACGGAGAAAGACTTGTATAAATGATAAGTTGGGGTTGACTAGACATGTTGAACTTAAGGTGGGGTGACTGAGTGTTCTTCAGGTACATTGCAGGGGCATATCTGATTTTAGGGAAAAGTTCTGAGTTTTGTGTGGGTTCCCTTGGCAGCTGCCTCCTTCTTATTCTGAGGGGCCCATGAGTAAAGAAACAACCAGTGCTTTGACTGCTTTGGAGCCCAAAGAAGTTAGGAGAAGGAAGAGGCATGTGTGAAATAGACAAAAAAGAAAGAACTGTTAAGGTAGAGAGTCCAGAGAGAGGTGAAACCAGGAAGCTGTGGGAAGAAACTCCAGAGTAGGTCTAGAGAGGGAAGTTTGAGATTCAGCGTGAAGGAGTGAAGGTCACATGACCAAATGAATGCATTGACAAGTCTGCAAAAGCAGCAGAATGGGGGTCCAGGTTAGAGGAATTCACACTGCAGGGCTCATGCCAGCTACCACTGTCCCAGGAGGCAAGTAAGTTACTGTGTCAGGGTGGAGAGGTGAGGGAATCAGCAAACAGCAGTGGAGTTTAAGAATCTGGAGAAGTTCTGGAAGAACTGTTGTAGATAGTATTTCAGAGAGTTGAGAGAGGATTCAAGTTCTAAATAGGTGGATGAAAAGCCTGGGGTGAACAGAGGTAATCACTGCCTTCTAGTGTCACTCTGGCATGGTGGACCTGGGGATAGCAAACAGGCTCAGAGGTGGGACCCTAGAGTCAGTTTGCCAGGGCTTAAATCCAGACCCAGCACTTGCATTTGCAAAGATATAATTAGCTTTTGCTTCTCCCTTATCAGAAAGAAGAGAGATAATAATATCAGTCTCAGAATTGCTACAGAGATGAAATTATTCTTCCATGTTTCATCTAATTTGAAGTTGTGCTAATTGTGAGATATTATTTCCTATACCACTGAGAGGAAAAACTGTCAGTAAACACAAATGTATCACAAATTATAAATTTTCATGGCTTCAGTGGTGTTAAAATGTTAGAGGTGCAGCTCACAATCAGTGAAACTAAGAATATGTGAAAGACTAAGCATAGGTCTTGGCATATAATAAACATTCATATATGTTAACTATTTATAAAAATCACTGTTTTTTAGAGTCTAGAATTAAAATGTTAATGAGGGCAATATTGAGTTCATCTAGATAAGGTAGCCTAATGGATTAAGTGAATCACGGGAAGTTATGAAGTGGGTGTCCTGGTAATGAAATTGTGAGATATCAAGTTTGGGAATTTGTAGATAGAGCATTGTCCTGATAGTTCTAGATAAAGGTCTTAAAGAAAAGTATAGTAATTGAATCAAGAGAAGAAGCCCTTTAATGATTTAAAGAAGCTATTTAAAAATAATGGCTTTTTAAATAACTAAAATAAGTATTTTAATTTTTTATTGATTTTCTTACTGCATCCATTAGTGTTAATTTTTTCTTTATTACAGCAATACATGCTTAGTGAAGGAAAATTCTGGCATGAATTCTTACCATAGTGGGAGATGGAAATAGAGAGGTTGATTTCCATCAGTTTGGGGGCATTATTAGTAGCCAACTACAGAGTACTTCTCCCTGTGCTCCAAGGGAAGAAACCGTAAAGGAAAATTTTTATAGATTTGACAGCTTTCATATGACCAATCTCACAAACACGGCCTGAAATAGCAGATTGAAACCAGTTATTTTTCTTTGTAAGAAACTTTTAAAAATAATAGGAAATATTACTCTAATAGAAAAATATAGGAAAGGGATATGAACAAGTAATTTAAAAATAAATAAAATACAAATTAATAAACATTAAATGTTCTGTTGGGTTCTGCATAAGACTACTCACTGGCATTGGAATGATATCTTCTCTTTTATTTTGTTTTTCTGTATGGACTAGAAAGTGTCAATATGGGAATGCTAGACTTCCCTCATTGAAGAAAAGGTGAATCCTAAGACACTCTGGAATTACAAGGAGGGACAGGATGTATCTATATCTATACATATCTAACCATGTGTTTGTATCCATATGTATTCATACACACACACATTGTGTATGTAGTGTGTGCATGTATACACATTGGACTTACATAACTTCTGTAAAGCAGGCCTTTTCCATCCCATTTCTGTGATATTACCCTGCTTTCCTCATGACATGATTTTGGGCTTGGAATGTCCTTATTAGAATGTGAGGTATTTCTAACCCTTTCTGGGCTGTCAGTTATATGCATATTTTTCAATCAACTGGCATGATTGATGAGCATCAAAGACATTAGTCCTCCCTAGAGCATTTTAAAACAGGCCTCTTTCCCATCTACCTATATTGCAATATGAGATTTTTGTAGTGGCATTTACTGATTCATGTGAAGCACAGTGATATCTTGGAATATGGTTTGATTATTGAGATGGATTGGTTTATGAGGTACTAAAGTAAAGGGAAAAATTCTCCCATGTAGTAAAATCTCTTATAAAGTATGTTAGGCATCAGCATTTGATTTTCCAGATTTTTCCCTTATGGGTAACAGTTAGTGGTAATGGGTCTAAATGTCTTTTCACATGCTGCCCCTAAGGAAGAAGTCTGCTGGTGACTAGTAGGGTCCTTATTTACTGTCATATTGTCTTACTTCAGCATTAAGTGGGCTCTTAGCTCACTACTAGACAGAATCAGAATTTTTCTGCATCTTCAGCCTCACCACATCACCTTTCTTTTAATTAGTTGCAAATATTTCAAAGTTGTGGGGGGGGTGGATGGGAAGCTTGAAAAATCTCACCTACAGGTTCATCATTGACCAGCCACCCAACCATAAGTGTGTTCGGAATGATGAGTGACTGGGAGTGCAGGCCCTGAACTGGTGTGCACTGGTCCAACCTGTCACTCAAACTCTCTAAGCCAAGTTGGAGAGGGAGGGTAAATGCCAGGATCTTAATTTTATTATAGACAGTAGCTTTGTATGAAAGGGAGTAACAGTGCAGTAAATGTTGCAATAGGAATTTTACATTAAGCCCTTTTGAAACTCATGACAGCTGATGGTATATAGCTCACCATGTCCTTGGTTATAACTTAATGTTTTGCTTTTTGCCCATTACTGGCTTTGCAGTCTGGCATAATTAATAACAACCTCTTTATTTCCCCTGTAATCAAGTTTATGTACTCAGGACATTAGTTAGTTCAAGCATGAAGGAACATTTGATTGATTTTTTTTTCTGTTAACTGTACAGAATCAATTATCATTTAAATGATTGTCACAAAAAATGGTATAGCATTTATTTGCATTTAAATAGTGAAAAGTAGTCAAATGGTGTGGCCCAGATATTGCTCTGTATTCTAGGAAAATATTTAAAAAGAGCACATCCTGAGTGTGGGGTTTTGCTTTTGAAGCTAGCAATAACAATTCATCAAGTACTTCACATGTTAGTACCATCCATCATGGGGCCATGGTTGGAGGGGAGATGACAGTGCAATACTAATCTCTACTTTAAAGAAGCAATTTAACTGTGAAGAGATGAGAGCAATATAAAAAAGTTAAATGACAAGCCTTTGTTGTGATGTTACGTGGTCTTAGATTGAAGGTATTTCACTTCTAGGTGGGATGGGGCTCCCGATCAAGGGATTGGGAAAGAAGTTTGATGTAATTGGTAGAAATTTCTCTTCCTGCCTGCTTTTCTTACTTAGTTCATTCTCAGCAAGTTTTTCAGTGTCTGTATGTTTATACTTGTATTCATAGTGTATGGCATATACAGCTTGATAAAGTTGAGATACAGAGTGTAAATGTAGGATCTTGTGACTGAGGAACAGTACAAACCTGCTTGTCTAGTCTGGCTTCTGTTGGGACACCTTGATTCCAGCTATTGCTGTAACTCTGGACCGAGTCCCTTAGGGTATGGGCAGAGTCTTCTGATCCCAGTGTTGGTACCATGTGGAGCACAGTGCTGCCCACATCTGCATGCCAGAGCCTCGTGAACAGTTCCCCACCCTGAGGGGTCCCTCTTCCAGGGTTATATTGGGAAGCTTTTAAAAAGTCCCCCTGGGACTACACTACAGTAGTTGCTCATGGCTTGCATGTTTCCATTTTGATGTTTTTAAAAACATGCCCAGAAATGTACTCTGGTGCCTGAGAGTGCTGTGGGTATGAGCCATTCAGGTCTTCTTCTCACAGGAGCACTTGAGAGACAGAGGAGCCTGTCCTATGTGCTCAGTCATGCTGTTTAAGAGCCAGGCTGACTTTTGCTCCCTCTTTTCCTTTGAGAAGAGAGAACAGCTCTGTGTCTTTGACATGTTCCCCTTTTCCCCTGAAGCAGCCAGCACTTCTTTGATTCTGAGTCTAGAAGTGCAGCTACAAAAAGCTGCTGAGGTTACAGAGAGAAGAGAGGGAGAGTGTGGAATAGAGCCATTTGTCCAGCAAAGCTGAGGAAAGGTTCTGTCATACTGGGGGTGAGTGGGTAGGAGGAGGGGCCTCACTGCTGGCATCTGGTAGGTAGGAGCCTGTGAGGTTAGCTGGTCTCCTCATGATGCTGAAACCAACAGAGCTGGAGTGGAGGGTGGAGAAGGGGTTGGGAGGCAGGTGGATAGCTGACCGTGTGGTTGCCATAGCTTACATGTTCACTTTCTCTACCTGTGCTCCTTACTCCTTAACCCCGGTCCTCCCGAGTCCCAGGAACACTACAACTTACAACTCTACACCAGGCATCACAGTGGATACTGCAGTGTTTTACTTTATTGAAATGGGATATTTGATAAGTATTACCTGAAGGGAAAAATGAACCACTAATTTTTTGTATTATTTTGTTTGTTTTCCATAGAGGATCTTATAAATAATCCATGAGAATGTAAAGAAATTGAATTCCTTAAAAAGAGCTTAATTTCAACATTCCACAGACTCATCATAAGGAAAGGATATTAAGAGTTCAGCACAGGCATGAGCTGTTGATGTGAAGCCGAGGTCCAATTTCCTCTAGACGAATTACAACTTAAGTTTATTTTAAGCTCTTTAGATGGAAATAAATTTAATTTTGTCATTTCTGCCCTGGTAACATTCTTGGTTTTTACATGTTCTAGGAAAGTGGGAAGGTGTCATGAAGGAAAATGACAAAACAAAACAAAGACAAAAATGATTTGGGACATGAAGGAATAGAGGGATGAAAACAAAACTAGAAGTGAATCTTTGCTTGTGGGTCCTTCAGCTTTATCATCAGGAAAAGAGGTGGTTGCTAGGAAGGAGGGGTGGTGGGAGGGCCTAGGCACAATCCTTAGCATATCTGACCCTCACTTTTGTCATCTCTAAAGTAGTTCTCACAGGAGCCTCATCAGGATGGAGAAAGGTGATACAGGTCAAGTACCTGCATGGTGGTGATGGTGGAGAGGATGTGGGGATTTTCATTCTTTTTGAAGACTTTAGCTGTGTTCAAGATTGATAGGAACTGGCACTTACCCTGGTGATGTTTCCCATAGATTGATCGGCAAAATACTCTTTCCTTTCAAAATTAGTGGCAAGAGTGACAAAAGTGATTTCTCAAGCCAGAATTTTTCAGATACTCTCTAAAAAGGCCTATTTCTTGCTGATACTGTAAATTCCAAGAGGAGGATAGAGTGAATCACATGTTAAAGCTTTCATAATATGAGAAAACTCTCAGGGTTAGCTGTCATCCACTTACATGTTTAACAGAAGTTTTGAATCTCCAACAGGCAGTTCTGTCATATTTACTATCTTCTGTCTACATAGTAGCTTTATTATCATTCTAAGACAAATAGAAGTAGTTAAGAGATTTCTCAGTTAAATCATATTGCATTCCAAACAGCAATTGATTTTTGCTGAGGTTTCTTGGGAATATTCATTCCATTTTTCATATCCCATAGTGTGACTAGTTGACAGTTAATTGAACTCATTTAGATTTCCATTGCAAGGTGAGAAACATGAAGCTGGGGATGCATGGGATGCAATGGTAGCAAAGGAAATGGCCCAGGCTGTTGGCCATCATGCCTGAACATGTGTTCCTCCATAGATGAGCAGCCCAGTCATACTGCTGTGATCTTACAGGGCACCCTATTAGATGCTTCCCCATGCACCTCACACACACATTATTTCGGTGAGCATGGTAGTGGTAGGAACTGTATCATTCTTCTCTTCATTCTATACATCTTTATGTTGGTAGTAAACATTTAGATAATATTTTCAGTTATAGTTGGTGTCTTAGATGTCGAAGCCATACAAGAGGATAACTTGGATTCTCAGGACTTTGTAGAGCAGTGCATTGTTGTTTCAGTTCTGATTTGTAAGTCTGTCACTGTAGGGAAGTTATGGGATAGGAGTGGACTGAACTTGACATCGAAGGCACTAAAGGCCTAGATTTATGGTACAGGTCCACCTGGTTCTGTGGACAGTGCTTATCTATATCTGAAGGGTTAGTTCTCTAAAAGCAGAGGAGAACTTAACTTATTTTAGCTCTTAGCTCGAGGGAGCTCTTACTACTCAAGAAGAGGGCTGCTTTGGAGGTGTTCAAGTGAACAATTGTTAGTTCACTCCAATTTTTGGCAGGTTGGAAACCAGGTGTCACTGATTGTCACATAGGGTGATGTCTGGCTGATCTTAATGTCCCCTTCCTCCAGTGGTTATATAAATGTTGATTTCTAGACATTTTATTTTTCCAAGTGCTGATTTGTATATTAGAAAAGAATCATGATCAAATTACTCTTGAGGATATTTGAATAAAACAGAATGTTTTTTCTTAGAAATTTATGCATTAAGAATTTCAATGGACATTTGAATTTTTAACAGAAAGGGGGCCTGAATGGGGGAAACTTTCTTTTTTCTCTTTTGTTAAATGAAGTTTTTGATCATGTAGCTGAACTGCTTAATGAAAGAATACACTCCCATCCATTATCCCATGCACCCAGAATTGGGTCACATGTTCCACTGCTGGGTACAGGATGCAGTCCTGTGAGAATCCCAATTCTAGTCTATTATTCTATGACTGTGTGGTTTCTGTGAGTGTCAGGAATTTTAGGATGTCTCTGGAAAAAATCTTGGGAATCCTAATCTGTTTTGAGGATTTAGCTTTTGTTAGAATTACACAGCTGACTCAGTACCTAAGTGAAATCAAGCAGTAATGGAAGTTGCATTACAGGTCCCTTGGTATGTTTCCCTTTGACCCTTTTTGATGTTTTAATTTAAGTATCTTAGGAGGCAGGAATTAACTTCATCAGTCCTTGAACCCTGTCTACAATTGGATGCTAGTCTAGATCACATATACCTTTCCTCAGTGCTAATTAATATCACCATTGATCACTTTATGCGACTTACCTCCTACCTCTGAGGTGTTTTACATCTCTATGGCATCTAGTGAAGGCAGAAAGACTTTATGTTGTAAAAACACTGAACTACAATATTCAATAGTTGGCTCATTAGTACTGTGAAACCCCCTTGTTCATCTGCTGTAGGAGCTCAGTTCTTGCTTTGTATAGGTAGTTCTAAGATCATTCTATCTGTTTAAGAAGGTAGCTCCCTGAAATAAGCCTGGGCATATGTGTTTAATTGGTTTATTGAGTTAGTATGAAGTTGTCTTTTTTTCTTGAATAACTTATCCAGCTGTTAAACAGTTTCAAAGCAAATTAATTGGTAACATGTATTTTTGTGTCTTAATTCTTTTGATCTTTATGCCATGATATTTTACCCTTATTTAAGTCAGAGTAGTGAACCAAAGAACAAGTGAGGGGAAACGTGAGTCCCTTGCTTCAGTGACTGTAGGCCACTTATCTTTGGTCAGTTGCCTTTTTTTATAAGGTAGGAGTCTGGTTTTTGTTCTCTAGTCATATTTCAGATCCATGTTTTCTCTTACTGAATAATTATATCCTCAGTATTTAATGAACTCACTCATCCTGTCTAGTTGCCTGGTTTCCATACCAGTGCAAGAATCATAAAACAGCCTCTTGCTGAAGCTGATAGAGTGTTGGCAATTTTTTGCCTTCCTCTCCTCTCATCTTTATCTTAAAACTTCAACTGTCCCCTGTTATCTGTGGGTGGTTGGATCCAGGATTCCCAAGGATACCAAAATATGCATGCCTGAGTCGCTACATAAAATGGCCTAGAATTTGCATGTAACCCATGCTCCTATTTCCCTATGCTTTAAATCATCTCTGTAATACCTCAGTGAAAGTGCTATGCAAATAATTGTATTATTAGGGAACATATATATGTTGAACACATGTACAGATTTTCTTTCTTTTCTATCTTCTGTTGGTTGAATCCACAAGTACAAATCCCATAGGCATTGAGGGCCAACTGTACCTTCAGACACAAGCTACAATAATTGTCCTTTAAAACTTTCTGTGGGAAGCTGGGATCTGTAAGGTGTGGAGTGGCAGAGAGTGTATTGTTGTCACTCACACAGTTGGATAATTACATGCTTCTTTATTTGATGAGGCCATGGTGGAGAGAATGCCATGGCTAATTAGGTGTTCTTTAAATATGAAGCTGGGTACACAGCTCTTCGACGTATTTAAAAATTCCTTGTTTTTTTTTCTTCTTTTTAACAATAAGGAATACCATATCTAAGAAGGAGCAATATAAGAACATCTTCTAGGTATTAAAAGGATGTCTTCTAGCAGGCCTAATAGAAATCTTCCTCTTGGGTGAGACTGCATGGGAAAGGCTTCTGAATTAGAACCCAGCCTTAAGCTGCATCATTACTACTTCCAGAACTGGAGCACAGGGTAAGTCAACCTGACTTCTGAGTAGAGTGTATATGTGGCTTTAGTTCATGAATTGCTTTGTGTGTGTGTTTTATAATTACCAAATGTTGGCATAGAAGGACTTAAAAAAAGAATTATAATTTTTCACTAAATACTTGGTAAAGTTTAGAAAAATAGAATTGATCTTCCAGACTCAGCAGCCACTGTTATTTCAGTATATTTACATAGTTGTTCATGTCATTTATTCCATTTATATTTTGCTTATAGTTTTTTCTGAGTTATTTATTTTAATTTTTTGGTACTGGGTGTTGAACTCCATGGTTGCTTTACCACTGAGCTATACACCTAGTCCTTTTATTTTTGTTTATTTTTAGAGGGAGGGAAAGGTCTCACTTGATTGCTGAGGCTGACTTCAAACTTGTGATTCTTCTACCTCAGCCTCCAGTGTTGTGGAGGTTACAGGTGTGCACTCCCAAGCTTGACTACAAAGGACTTTTTTTGTTGTTTGTGTATGTATGGTTCTAGGGATGGAGGCCAGGGTCTCATACATGCCAGGCAAGCACTTCACCACTGAGTTATACCCCAAACCCTTTTCAAAATTATTATGTAGTTTTTGTGAACATAATTTTAAGGGCTCCATAGTATTCCATTGAGTGGATTCACATAGTTGACAGCTATTTTCTGATTGTTATAATTTCTCTTTTCTTCTGTTGTAAATCATTCTCTCATGAAAATCATTGTGAGAAACATTCTTCCCTTTTCACTTTATAATATTTCCTTAGAGTAAATTTCTTCTGGAACAAAGTTCCTTATATTTTTCAGGGCTGTGGGGGTTGGGAGCTGGTGGTTCTTTTCTGGATGGGTGCTTTCTTTTCCATCCATGTAAAGTGTTTGTATTGGACAAGAGGGAAGAAAATCTCTGTTTGCTTACTCATGTATTTATTTGGCACTTTAGACTGATATGGACACTTCACTCTTGACATAAACTAAGGCAGGAAGTATAAAAAGGGACAGAAAGTATTGGCTATCCTACCAAGGCCATAGTATCATGGACTCATTTGAGTCCATTATGCAAGGTAGGTTACATGTTTGATTTGTTTATAAAACATGCTTAAATCAAATAGGTCAAAAATCAGTCATCAGTCTATATTTTCTTTTGTCTAAGCCCATTTATATACAGGTTTATATGCAGGTTTGTGATCTTTTCACTTTAAATTTTGCAAATGGCATTCAGTTATTTACTGTCCAGTTGGTACCTCCAGTTTTGTGAGGTGAAAATTTTAATTTTTTTTATTTTCCTCCTTCTGTGGAGAAGTCTCCCTGTATTGAAGAATTACCTTACATGTCTTCCTGAAACAGATTGAATCACACTGGTACACTGATTTAAGACCTCAATTTGCCACAGGAGAGTTGCATCACAGACCCTTTCTGGTCATGTCTCTGTCCTGCATATTAGCTTTGTATCATCTCCACCCAGATTAAGCCTGTCATTATTATTACCAGTTTGCTGGAAGGTAGTGGGTTAGAAAGGGTGTTTAAAACCCCAGGTTCTAGAGTCAGGCAAAACGGATTCAGATATTGACTCTGCCACTTACAACTCTGTATGTAACTTTGAACCAGATATTTAACTTTTTAATATTTCACTTTATTTACCTATGAAATAGGGACAATAGCAACCTTTACTTCAGAGTTTATTGGTGAGGCCAAAGTAGTCAGTAGATGTGAGGTATGAAACCATGTGCATAGTGGAATGGGTGCTCACACTGTGAGTTCTGTAGTTTTTGCAAAATTCTGCTCATCCCTTAAGGCCTACCTGATATTTTCTCTTTGGAAAAACTTCCTAGAATTAATTGTTCTTTTCTGCACTGTAGTAGATTTGCCTTAGTCCATTTGGGCTGCTGTAACAAAATGCTGTAGACTGGGTGGCTCACAAACAACAGAACTTTACTTCTTTCAGTTCTTGAGGTGGAAATCTAATATCAAGGCTCTGGCAGAGTGGGTGTCTGGTGAGGAACCCTTCCTTCCTTTTAGGCAGAGGGCCTCTTCCCATTGCAACCTCACCATGTGGAAGAGCAGAGACATCTCTCTGGGGTCTTTTGTAAGGTCAGTCATCCCATCTAAGAGGACCCTTCTTTCATAACCTCAGCCCTCCTAGAGACCCCACCTCCAAGACTATCACCTCGGGAGTTAGAATTTCAGCATAGACATCATGGGGATGGGGGCACAAACACTCAGACCTCATTATTGTTTGTACTTTTTTACAGTGTTTATCACACTGTATCATGATGAGCAGCATACAAATGCACAGTACATGGACTTTTTGTTGTTGTTGTTGTTTCTGTGCCTGCAGTTGACCTTAGTACTAACAAGGTCTTCTGACCAATGGCCTAGAGATGGCTTGATAAAACATTTCAGTACAGTGCTTTGGAGCCAGCAGGCAAGTTAGCAGTTTGCTTTGTAGGAGTCAGCTGTTCACACACTGACTCTTCCACTGATTCATTAGTTAGCTCCTTTAGGATGTTGGATCTCTTTGTTTCTGTGTCTGGCAGGCACTTAACACAACTTTGTGATTCTCAATTAGAATACTTAAAACAGCAGACCTTATTGTAAACCTGTTTGTTTTACTGAAGATAATATTTGAACTCATTCTGTTTATTATGACAATATTGTTATTGTCCTCATAGCGGCTATTTGGTCTAGGATTGCATAGTGTCTGAATTGGGCACTGCTAATATTGATCTCCTCTTAAAGAAAGGGTTTTGGAAACCTATAGGGCCACTATAAGCCTATAGGGGGAAATCTGCAATACCCCAGATCTGCACTGCTAGAGGGGAAGATATATGAACATCATGAAAAAAACAAGGGAAGAAAATGATCCAAACAAATCTAGATTCTATAGTAATAGAATCCAATGACAGTATGTTAGAAGAAATGTCAGAAAAGGACTTCAGATTATATATGATTAAGATGATTCATGAAGCAAAGAATGAGCTAAGAGAGCAAATGCAGGCAATGAATGATAATACCAATAAGCTGGAAGAGCACCTGCAGGAAGCAAAAAATCATTTCAACAAAGAGATAGAGATTCTCAAAGAAAAAAAAATGGAAATCCTTGAAATGAAGGAGACAATAATCCAAATAAAAAACTCAATGGAAAGCATCACCAAAAGACTAGACCACTTGGAAGACAGAACCTCAGACAATGAAGACAAAATATTTAATCTTGAAAATAAAGTTGCCCAAACAAAGAAGATGATAAGAAATCATGAACAAAATCTCCAAGAACTCTGGGACATCAAGAAAAGACCAAATTTAAGAATTATTTGGATTGAGGAAGGCACAGAGATACAAACCAAAGGAATGAACAACCTATTCAATGAAATAATATCAGAAAATTTCCCAAACCTGAAGAATGAAATGGAAAATCAAATACAAGAGGCTTACAGAACACCAAATGCACAGAATCACAACAGATCCACACCAAGGCATGTTACAATGAAAATGCCTAACATTCAAAATAGAATACTTAAAACAAGGGACTGAAATAGTGGTTCTTATTACATCACCCCCAATATACTCCCCTCGTATAATAACAAACTACCAGAATTGGACATTGCCCTAATTTTGATAATTCACCCCCTCTATTTGAAAATCATTGGTTAAAAAGTAGCTTGGGGAGTAAATGATGAGGTACAGTACAGGAAGAAATATAGTTCCTCTATGAATTGTTACTGGTGTCTGAAGAGAAGTTGTCTTTCTGTTTTTTGTGCAAAACCAATCTATAGTAAAAAGTAAATTACCATACCAGTAGGTACACTCTGACCAAGTGTGACTTTTGATAGTAGCCTGATTTTTTCTCTTTCCTGTTAAAAGCAACAATACCAGACTCAGAATAATTCATAAATTTGGTAAAACTCTTTTCTTTAAAATAGAAAACTTGCCTCCTGTAACCTACCAAATAAAGTTGAGCCTTCACACTTTGCTTTCTTAGTTCTTTAGAGAGCTAATAGTTCATCAGACATTTATTGAGGTATACTTCCAAACTTCAAAGAAAGGGGAATTGTAAGAGTCCCTCAGTCACCTTTTGCAGTGAGGAAGGGATGTATAGATTGTCACCCTGTAACAGACACAGGGTTGCAAACCTACACAATTATGCAATTTACAGTTGTTCACAATCATCTTGTTAAATGTGGGACTCAGTAATGATTTCTGTCATTTCATTCCTGTTATTGGTAATCTGTGCCTCCTCTTTTATTGATTAGTCTTGCTAAGGATTTATCCAATTTTATTAGTGTTTTCAAAGGATGAACTTTGATTTTAACAGGGTTTTTTTTGTAGTCTACTTTAGAAGAATAGTTTCTGTTCTAATTTACTTGTTCTTTCTTTAGGGTTGATTTAGTATTCCTTCCCCCCCCCCTTGTGGAAGATACATAGAGTACTGAAATTTTTTCCCCTAATGTATGCACTTAGGCTGTAATTTCCCTCTAATAACAGCTCAATTCACATCCTACAATTTTTGATGTGTCATTTTTATACTCATTCTGTTAAAAATATTTTGTCTCCACTGTAATTTCTTCCTTGAATCATAGGTTAAAAAGTGTGGTTTTCAATGATAATATTTTTGTTGATTTCTTAAATTAAGATTAAAGGAGCCTGGTGTGGTGGTGCACACCTGTAATCCCAGTAATTTGGGAGCCTGAGGCAGGAGTTTTGTGAGTTCAAGACAAGCCTCAGCAACTTAGGGAGCCCCTAAGCATCTTAGTAAGACTCTGTCTATAAATAATATATTAAAAAGGATAGGGATGTTCCTCAGTGGTTAAGTGCCCCTGGGTTCAATTCCTGATACCAAAAAAAAAAGAAAAAATTAAAGAATCTTAGTAATTAAATGATTTTACTTCTTTGATGCATGTTGAGATTTGCTTGATATGTGGTCAACTTGGGTAAGTATTCCATGTGTATTTGAAAATATTTTGTATTCTACAATTGTGGGGTACAGTGATTGTTTTAGTCAACTTTATTATCACTGTGACCAAAAGACTTGACAAAAACAGTTTTAGAAGAGGAAAAGCTTATTTGGGGCTCAGGGTTTCAGAGACCTCAGTTCATAGATGGCTAATTCTATTGCTTTGGGCCCAAGGTGATGCAGAGCATCATGGTGGAAAGGTGTGAAGAAGGAAAGCAGCTCAGAACATGACATCCAGGAGGCAGAGAGGGATGACCTTGCTCACCAAGGACAGAATATACCTCAGAGGCACACCCCCAGTGACCCACCTTCCTCCAGCCTCAACCTCCCTACCAACACTTAACCACCAAATTAATGTCCATCAGTAGATTAATGCACTAATTGGGTCAAAGCTCTCATTACCCAGTCATTTCACCTCTAAACTTTCTTGCATTGTCTCACACATCAGTTTTTGTGGGGGACATCTGATATCTAAACCCTAACAGTGATCTGTGTACATGAAGTTGATCAAGTTTTCAATCTTGTATCTCTTCTATATGTATCAATTTTTGTTTGCTTGTTTTCTCAGTTAATATTTTAATCTCCCTCCTGGATTGTGGATTTGTTTGTCATTTTGAATCTTTCAGGTTTTGCTTTATGTTTATGGAGGCCATTATCACTTGCATATAAACTGGAGTTTGTATTGACTACATGGTTGGTCAACCCTTTACATATGAAATGTCATACCCTCCCCCTTTCAATCTTGGGTCAGAGGCCTTAAAGTTTTATTTTCTCTGAATGGATAACTGACTGCCAGCTTTTTGGTTAGAATATACATTGTGTAGCTTTTCCCGTCCTTTGGCTTTTAATCTTCCTATGTCCTTATGTTTAATCTCTGTATCTTGTAAGCACAGCACTGTGAAGTGGTGTTCCCCACCCAGCTCCACCTTTTAGTTGCTGTAGTTTAGTCTGTTTTGTAATTAAGTAATTATTGATACTTTGGGAATTGGACCTAAATCATATTATTTTCTATTTGTCATCTATTATTTTTTCCCTTTTTCTCTTACATGCTTGGATTATTATTATTGTTATTTATTTTGTTTTGGTACTGGGTATTTAACCCAGAGACACTTTGCCATTGAACCGTATCCTTAGCTCCCTCATTTTTATATATTTTTATTTTTTTAAATTTTTTCCTGGTTGATGGACCTTTATTTTGTTCATTTATTTATATGCAGCACTGAGAATTGAACCTAGTGCCTTTCACATTAGGCAAGTGCTCAACCACTGAGCCACAACTCCAGCCCTCTGTTCTTTTATTGTTTTTTTAGTTACACATGACAGTAGAATCCATTTTGACATAATTATACAAGCATGGAATGTATCTTATTCTAATTAGGGCACCATTCTTTTGGATGTAAACAGTGGTGAGATCCACTGTGGTGTATTCATATATGTACATAGTAAAGTTAGGTCAGATGCAGTCCACTGTCTTTCCTTCTCTATCCTCCCTCCCATTCCTTCATTCTCCCCTGCTTAAACTGTTCTGTTTTCTCCCCTCCTTGTTTTACATTAGCTTCTACGAATCAGCAAAAATACCGGGCCTTTGCTTTTTGGGACTGGCTTATTTGACTTAGCATGACAGTCTTTTGCACAGGGTCTGCAACAATGGAGGGGACCCACAGCTGATGCTTAGCAACTAAGGGGGACTCAATCAATGACTCACATGCCAAGATCTGAGGAGAAGCTTTATTTGGGAGAGGTGGAACACTTGTCACATAGGAAGCTGCTCTGTCTTTACTGCATATAACACTGTGTTTTATATGTTTGCAATTAAGTGAGCCACATTTCTTAAAGACTAAGCCTTGCATAAGCAGTTACTAGTCTATTTTGGGGCAGATTATATATTGGTAACAGAAGGTAAAACACAGCCATGTGAACGCAGAAGGTGACAGTTTCTCAGACCACAGAAGAGCTGTCTTACAGTCCATTTTGTTCAGAACACAGGAAAAGGATGATGGGACCCAAGTCCCCGAGTGGCCTGAAAGGTGCATGCCATGTTGGCCTCCTTCCAGGGGCAGGGCGGAACCCTAGTCCCCAAGTGGCCTGTTTGGCATGTCTGTCTCCTGAGAGAATGCCACATAGGCCTCCTTCCAGAAGGGGCCCACAATTTCTCCCAGATCCATTATCTGACAAGCATCATAAAGTCATTCTTCTTAATGACTGAGTTATACTCCATTGTGTGTGTGTGTGTGTGTGTGTGTGTATACAACAGATATACATATATCACATTTTCTTTATTCATCCATCTATTGTAGGGCACCTGGGTTGTCTCCATAGCTTACCTGTTATGAATTGAGCTGCTATAAAAATGAATATGGCTGCATCACTGTAGCATCCTGGCCTTTCTTATTTTTTATTTTGAGGTAGGGTCTAAGTTGCTTAGGGTCATGTTCAGTTCCTGAGACTGGCCTCTAATCTGTGATTCTCCCTCAGCCTCATGAGTTGCTGGAATTACAGGTTTGCACCAGCATATCCAGCAATCACAGTATTTTTAAAAATTCTGCTTTTGTTTCCACTGTTACCTTGTGTTTTAGTTTATTCTTTTAGTTGTTATATTATGAATGAATTCATAACTTTTAGTGGCAATAATAAATAATGCTTTACCATGGTATAGCTAATACAAGAAACTTATAGCACTGACTTTACTTAACATGCTTTGCTAATTCTACATATATTTAAATAAGACAAAATATTTATATTATTGTTGTGTGAAATCAGTATTCCTTTTAGACTTCACCTTTATTTACCCTTCTGGAGATTCTCATTATTTTCAGTAGTTCCTTACTTCTTTCTGAATTATTTTCCCTTCTGCCCAAAGAACTTCTGTGTTTCTTTTAGATGTAGTCTGCTGGAAGCCAGTTTTAAGTCACATACTATTTATTTACATTTGCCATGCTAAAGATGCCATTTCATTGTCTTGTTTCCATTGTTTCTGTTGAAATGATAGCTGTCAACCTTATTTGAAATATAATGTCTTTTTAAAGAGTTTTATCTTAGATTTTTAGGTATTTTACTGTGAGATGACACATTGAAACATATAGACTTGTATTTTTGTTTCATGCATCTATGACTGGAGTCTACTATCAATTTTGGAAAACCCTTTGAGTGCTAAAACCTTTTTAATGCATCTATTATGTCTCTTTATTTTCTTATTTTCCCTCTTAAACTCAAGACTTTTTTTTAATGATCTCTCAGATTACTAACTCTTTTTGTTTTTGGTAATTAACCTTAAGTCTTCCTGTTTAAAGTCTTCACTACTTATTTTTCAGTTCTAGAATTTTTAATTGATTTGTTTTTTAAGAATTGGAGTTTTCTGTTAAAATTCTCACTCTTCTTTTCCCTTGGCATATCAGTCAATAATTTTTGACATTTTCAAGTCTGTATTTGGAAGTTTCACTGTGAAATTTATTGGCCTTTCAGGTCAGTTTCTTTTCTGTTTTGTTTTGGTCATTCGTTCCTGCCTCCTGGATGCCTGGATAGCTTTTTGTTGATGCTGTACATTGTGAATAAAACCTTGTAGAGGCTGAGGATTATGTCTTCTCCCTCAGGATGGTGTATTGCATTTCTTTGTCTAGCTGTTAGAGGATGACATTCATCACCTTGACCCAATCAGGGATTAGGATCATTCTTGGCTTCTGATGATGTGCAGACTGCTCCTGTTCTGTTTTGGCTTTGCACTGAGCATTCACCTTCAGGAGACTCTGATAGAAGCCAGAGTATTCACCAAGACTCCTCTTTCTTGGTGGACACTCACCCACAGGTTTTTCTAATCTCAACATTACTGGGCTATTGGGGGCCCTGCTTAGTGTCTTAGCTTCTTTTTAGCTGCTTTCTGCTTCCCTGCTAGCTCTCTAACAGGCTTTGGCAAATGCCTGGAGAGGAAAAGAAGAGAAGATATTCAGTTCACTTCTTTGCTTATTCCTTCTCTCTAGGATCTTAGCTCTTTAAATTTTTTTTTTAATTTCTTAACTCTTTTAAAAATTTTCTTAGTTGCTCTGTGGTGCCTTTAAAAAGCTGGACATTATGTTTTCTGATTTGGTGATGTTTAGGAAAATGGTGAGTCTGGTACTAGCTGCTACCCTATCTTAGCCAAAGTGAGTCTCTTAACCTACCTCAACTCTTCTGTCTTCATCTGGAGCAGCTTAGATGGAAAGTTCAGTTCAATTTGACTGAAGACTTTGGCATAGCATGTCAGTGTGTGCTTCATTCTTTTTCATGGCAGTGCCGTTTCATGTCAATGTGAAAACAAGGATTAATTTCCTACATCACTTGCCCTATTGCCTGTAGACAGAGACTTGTTTACTGAAAACAGCCTAACAAGCTAAGTGTATGTAGCTTAAGAAATAAATCAGAGGTTTTAAGATTGATGTATTTTTACTGCTTTCTATTGAGTTCAGTTTTTACTGATTGAGGTATGTATATTTTTAGGAGTTACAAATGAATCTCAATAGAGGCATCACAGTATCAGTTGAAAATTTGGATTTATTTACACTAAGGTGTTATTTGTTTCTATCCCAATGCTTACATAAAAAAATGACATACTACTTTTAAATTGCCTTAGTTTACTCATCTGTAAAATGGAAGTGGTTCCATCACCTATGTCAAAGGATTGTTAAAAGGGTTAAATATTGATATAGTTCTGTGCTGGTATCTATACCTTAAACTGGGTGGTTTAAAATTTTTATTTTCTCTCATTTCTGGAGGCTGCAAAGTCCAGGATGGAGGGTCTGGACAGTCTTCTGGTGAGGGCTGTCTACCTGGCTTACAGATGGTTGCCTTCTTGCTCTTTGCTAACAAAGCCCTTCTGCAGTTCTTGGGCACAGGTGTTGGGGATCTCCTTCTTCCTCTTATAAGACCATCAATCCTGTTGGAGTACAGTGGCCAGCCTTATGACTTTATTTGACCCTAAATACTTCCTTAGAGACCCACATCCAGAGTTCCACCAGGGACTGGGGCTTTAGTATGTGAATTTCAGGGGAATGCCATTCAGTCCTTGGCAAACTGGGACAGATGCTCCATGACTTAGGGCAGGGCTCCATTCCAGTAAAACCATTGTGTAGTAGAAAAGTGGTGAAGTTGAATCACTGTAAGCCAGGAACCTTCTGTACATAAAAGTACTTAAAATAGTAACCTGTTACATAGTAATTAAATGAATTATGGTTGCATGACTCTAAACATCTCCCCCTAATTTTCTTTTCTAGTTACTGACTTTGGATTACATTTTAGAACAGCAGGAATAGTGATTTCTACCCATCAGGACTGCTAACTAAGAAGCTACAGAGAATCCTATGTAAATAAACTGTGATCTCCTTTGCTGCCCCTTTACATGGGGAGACCCCTATATTTCACTGCATCCAGGAGTGTATATCCAGCACCATCATTATGAGTGTGATGAGTTTGTTTTCCTTCACAAGTCCATCTGTGAAGAGACTTCTCGGGTGGAAACAGTGTGATGAAGAAGAAAAATGGCCAGAAAAGGCTGTTGCTGCATTGGTGAAAAAACTGAAGAAGAAGAAGAAGGAAGCCATGGAGGAGTTGGAGAAGGCCCTGAGCTGCCCCCGGGCAGCCCAGTCACTGTGTCACCATCCCCCACCCGCTGGATGGTAGACTGCAGGTCTACAACCGTAAGGCACTGCCTCACGTCATATACTGCCACGTGTGGTACTGGCCAGATCTTCAGAGCCACCATGAGCTGAAGCCCCTGGAGTGCTGCAAGTTTTCTTTTGGCTTCAAGCAGAAGGAAATCTGCATCAATCCCTACCATTATAAGTGCATAGAAAGCCCTGGTGAGTGTGTCTTTCTGTATTGATCACTTTATGTGCCAAGCAGCAGATACATGATCTTTGAAACAACAGAATTTCTGTCTTTGGTTGTAATTCCAAAGTGTCAGGCCAACTTGTGTGTGTGTGTTCGTGTGAGAGAAAGACAACATGAGCCCGTGTGTTAGTTCGCTGGCTCTCTCACTGTAACAAACACCTGAGATAATCAACTCATAAGGAGAGAAGGTCTGTTGGGCCACAATTTGAGGGTTTTCAGTTCATGATCATTTGGATCCTTGCTTTTCGGTCTGTGGCAAAGCAGCGCATAATGGCATGGCATGTGTGGCAGATCAAAGCTCCTCTCCAGTATGGAAGCTGGGGTTCCACTCTGCCCCTCAAGGCCATGCCCTCAAGGACTGGAAGACCTTCAGTAGGTCCACCTTATAAAGGTCTTTCCACCTGCCTATAATGCCACTCTGGGGAACAGCCTTTAACACGTGGCTTTGGGGTACATTCCCAATCCAAACCATAGCAGCCCATGACTGTTCCATACATTTTAACAGCTTAGAACTCCTTAATCAGCTCTGTTGGAAACAGGCTGTGGAAATCGTCACTGCAGTACCAGTACCACTAATTTTTAGTAAATGTTACATTTCTGGATTTATTTTTTGTTTCACTTTGTTTCTATACATTTCTGTAGATAAATCCAGCTTAAATATATCACAAGAGGAGAAAATTAGGAAGTAACATGCTGTTGCTTGGCATCGATGTACACGAGGGAAGTACATCATGGTGGCAGTTGGGACTTACTACTTTGTGAGAACAGCACTTATCATCTCTAGTGGTGGATATGAAGGAATTAGGCTATGACATCATTTGTTACTATTATAAGATATTCCTAGCTTTTATGTATATGTCCCTTATTGGAGGTAAAGAATATCCACTGATCTTCCATACCTGTGGATTCTGTATTCTTATGTAGAACCAGCTGATGATTGAAAATATTCAGAAAAAATACATCTCTCCTGAACACGTATAGATAATTTTATTTCCATTATTCTCTAAACAATAGAGTATAAGAACTGTCTACATAGCACTTGCATTGTATTAGGTTTTGTAAGTAATAAGAGATGATTTACAGTGTGTGGGAGGATCTATGTAAGTCATATGCAAATCCTACACCATTTTATATAAGGGATTTGAGCATCTACAGATTATAGAATCTGAGGCAAGCCCTGGCACCAGCCTCCCATGGATAGATGACTATGGTTTTTGTTTTTATTTTTTTTAATTTTTCAAATTTTACAGACCATATTTTTATTATTTGTACACAAATGGGGTACAAATTTTAATTTCTCTGGTTGTACACAATATAGGTTCACACCATTCAGGTAATCATACATATACAGAGGGTAACACTGTCTGTGTCTTTATACTATCTTTCCTTCTCCCACCCCCTACCCTACTCTCATTTTCCTCTACACAATCCAGTTTCTCCATTCTTCTCTTACCCCACATCCTACCCCAAACCCCATTATATATCATCATCCACTTATCAGAGAAAATATTTGGCCTTTGGTTTTGGGGGATTAGCTTATATAATTTAGCATGATATTCTCCAACTCCATCCATTTACCAGCAAATGCCATAATTTTATTCTTCTTTATGTCTGAGTAAAATTCCATTGTGTATATATACCACAGTTTCTTTTTTTTTAATTTATTTATATTGTAAACAAATGGGATACATCTTGTTTCTCTGTACATGAAGTAGAGGCATACCATTTGTGTAATCATACATTTGCCTAGGGTAATAGTTTTTGATTAATTCTGTTATTTTTCCTTTCCCCCCTCCCACCCCTCTTTTCCCTCTATACAGTCCCTCCTTCCTCCATTCTTGTCCCCCTCCCACCCCCCATTATGTGTCATAATCCGCTTATCAGCAAGATCATTCATCCTTTGGTTTTTTTGAGATTGGCTTATCTCACTTAGCATGATATTCTCCAATATCATCCATTTGCCTGCAAATGCCATAATTTTATTTTTCTTTATGACTAAGTAATATTCCATTATATATATATATATATATATATATATATATATATATATATATCAGTTTCTTTATCCATTCATCAATTGAAGGACATCTAGGTTGGTTTCACAATCTGGCTATTGTGAATTGAGCAGCTATGAACATTGATTTGGTTGTATCTCTGTAGTATGCTGATTTTAAGTCTTTGATACCAGTTTCTTTATCCATTCATCCACTGAAGGACATCTAGATTGGTTCCATGATCTAGCTATTGTGAATTGAGCTCCTATAAACATTGATGTGGCTGCATTACTGTAGTATGCTTATTTTTAGTACTGGATAACTGGGTCAAATGGTGGGTCCATTCCAGTTTTTCTGAGAAATTTCCATACTGCTTTCCAGAGTAGCTGCACCCATTCACAACTCCATGAGCATGGATGAGTGTGCCTTTTTCCTCACATCCACACAACACCTATCATTGCTTGTGTTCTTGGTAATAGCCATTCTAATTGGATTGAGATGAACTATTAGGGTGTTTTTGATTTGCATTTATCTAATTACTAGAGACTTTGGACACTTTTTCATATATTTGTTGCTCACTTGTATATCTTCTTCTGTCAAGTGTCTGCCCAGGTCTTTAGTCCATTTACTGATTGGGTTCTTTGTATTTTTGGTATAACACTTTCTAAGTTCTTTATAAATTTTTGAGATTAGCACCCTGTCTGAAGTGTATGTGGAAAAAGATTTCCTCTATTCACATTATTAATTGTTTCCTCTGCTTAGAAAAACTTTTTAGTTTGAATCCATCCCATTTATTGATTCTTGCTTTCATTTCTTGTGCTCTGGGGTTCTTGTTAAGGAAGTCTGTACCTAAGAAAACATGAAGATGATTTGGACCTACTTTTTCTTCTATTTGGTAAAGGGTCTCCAGTCTAATACCCAAGTCCTTGATCCATTTTGAGTTTAATCTTGTGCAGGGTGAGAGATGGGGTTTAATTTTCATTTTACTGCACAGGAATTTCTGCACTATTTGTTGAAGAGTTTATATTTTATTCATTGTAAGTTTTTGGCACCTTTATCTAGTATGAGATAATTGTATTTATGTTGGTTTGTCTCTGTGTCTTCTGTTCTGTATCACTGATCTGCTCATTTTTTTTGGTACCAATACCATGCTGTTTTTGTTACTATTGGTCTATAGTACATTTTAAGCTCAGGTATTGTGATACCTCCTGCATCACTCTTCCTGCTAAGGATTACTTTGCTTACTCCAGGTCTCTTATTTTTCCAGATGAATTTCATGATTGCTTTTTCTATTTCTATGAGGTATGTCATTGTGATTTTAATTGGAATTGCAATGAATCTGCATAGCACCTTTGGTAGTATGGCCATTTTGACAACATTAATTCTGCCTATTCAATAACATGGGAGATCTTTCCATCCTTTAAGGGTTTCTTTAATTTCTTTCTTTAGTGTTCTGTAATTTTTATTATAGAGTTCTCTCACCTCTTTTGTTAGATTGATTCCAAATTATTTCATTTTATTTAAGGCTATTGTGAATGGAGTAGTTTTCCTAATTTCTCTTTCAGAGGATTCATCACTTTTGAATAAAAATGCATTAGATTTATGCATGTCAATTTTATATCCTGTGACTTTGCTGAATTCATTAGTTCTAGAAGTTTCCTGGTGGGGTGTTTTTGATCCTCTAAATATAGAATCACATCATTGGCAAATAGTGATAGCTTGAGTTCTTCTTTTCCTATTTATATCCTTTTAATTTCTTTGGTCTGTCTCATTGCTCTGGCTAGTGCTTCAAGGACAATGTTGAATAGAAATGGTGAAACAGGACATCCCTGTTGTGTTCCAGTTTTTAGAGGGAATGCTTTCAGTTTTTCTCCATTTAGAATGATGTTGGCCATGGGCTTATCATACATAACCTTCACAATGTTGAGGTATATTCCTACTATCCTAATTTTTTCTAGTATTTTGTTCATGAATGAGTGCTGTATTCTGCTAAACACTTTTTTTGCAACTATTGAAATAATCATACAATTCTTAAATTTAATTCTACTGATGTAATGAATTACATTTATTGATTTCTGGTTGTTGATCCAACCTTGCATCCCTGAATGAATCATACTTGGTCATGGTGCATTATCTTCTTAGTATGTTTTCCTATGAGATTTGCCAGAATTTTGTTAAGGGTTTTTGCATCTATGTTCATCAGGGATATTGTTCTGAAGTTTTCTTTCCTTGATGGGTCTTTGTCTGGTTTTGGTATCAGGGAGATTCTAGCTTCATAGAATGAATTTGTAACAGTTCCCTTCTTTTCTATTCCATGGAATACTTTGAGGAATATTGATATTATTTCTTCTTTGAAGTTCTTGTAAAAATCAGCTGAGATTCCCTCTGGCCTCAGGCTTTTCTTGGTTCATAGGTTTTTGGTGACTGCTTCTATTGCATTACTTGAAATTGATCCATTTAAATTGTGTATCTCCTCCTGTTAGAATTTGGGAGGATCATTTGCCTCTAGAAATTTGTTGATGTCTTTGAGATTTTCTATTTTGTTGGAGTACAGATTTTCAAAATAGCTTCTAATTCTGTGACGCATTTCAGTGGTGTCTGTCATATTTCCTTTTTCATCTTGAATTTTAATAATTTGAGTTTTCTTTCCTCATTAGTTTGGCTAAGGATTTATATCAATTTTGTTTACTTTTTCAAAGAACTTACTTTTGGTTTTGCCAATTTTTTAAATTGTTTCTTTGTTTCAGTTTCATTGATTTCAGTTCTGATTTTAATTATTTCCTGTCTTGTACTACTTTTGGTGGTGGTGTTTTATTTTTCTAGGACTTTGAGATGTAATGTTAGGTCATTTATTGAATTTTATTCTTTTATTGAATGTGCTCCATGCAGTGAATATTCTGCTTAGTACTGGTTTCATAGTGTCCCAGAGTTTTTGATATGTTGTATGTTGTTCTTGTTTACCTCTAAGAATTTTTTTATCTCCTCCCTGATGTCTTCTGTTATCCATGCTTCATTCAGTAGCTCATTATTTAGTCTCCGGTTGTTTCATTTTATCACTGATTTCTAATTTCTTTCCATTATGATTTGATAGAATACAAGGTAGTATCTCCATTATTTTGCATTTAGTAAGGGCTGCTTTGTAGCATAATATATGGTCTGTTTTAGAGAAGGATCCATGTGCTGCTGAGAAGAAAGTGTTTTTGCTCATTGATGGATGGAATATTCTATATGTCTGCTAAGTCTAAATTATTGATTGTGTTATTGAGTTCTATGGTTTCTTTGTCCAGTCTTTGTTTGGAAGATATATCCAGTGGTGAGACCGATGTGTTAAAGTCACCTAGTATTATTGTGCTGTGATCTTTTTGGTTCCTGGAATTGAGAAGGATTTGTTTAGCATACACTGATATTCCATTGCTTGGGGCATAAATGTTTATGATTGTTATGTCTTGTAGGTTCATAGTTCCCTTAAACAGTAAGAAATGTCCTTCTTTATCCCTCTGACTAACTTTGGCTTGAAGTCTACCTTATCTAATACAAGGATAGACACCTTCACTTTTTTACTGATTCCATGTGCATGGTATGTTTTTCCCCATCCTTTTTCACCTTTTGTCTGCAGATGTCTTTTCCTCTGAGGTGAGTCTCTTGAAGGTGGCATATTATCAAGTCTTTTTTTTTCTCTAATCCAATCTGCCAGTCTATGTATTTTGATCATTCAGTTTAGGCCATTAATATGTAGGGTTATTATTGAGATATGATTTGTATTCCTGGTCATTTTGACTTATTTTTGGTTTTCAACTCAACTTGGTTTCTCCTTTGATTAGCTTTTCCTTTAGGGTAGTTACTCCTTTTGCTGACTGACATTGTTGTTCTTCATTTCCTCCTCTTAGAATATTTTGCTGAGAATGTTCTGAATGCAGGCTTTGTATTTGTAAATTCTTTTAACTTTTGTTTATCATGGAAGGATTTTATTTTTTCATCAAATCTGAAGTTTAGTTTTGCTGGGTAAAAGATACTTGGTTGGCATCCATGTTCTTTCAGACCTTGAGATATGTTGTTTCTGGGCCCTTCTAGCTTTTAGGGTCTTGACTGAACAATCTGCTGATATCTGTATTGGGTTTCCCCTCTACATAAACTGGTGCATTTCTCTTGCAGCCTTTAAAATTCTATCTTTATTTTGGATGTTAGGCATTTTTATTATAATGTGCCTTAGTGTGGATCTGTTGTAATTTTGTATATTTAGTGTTCTGTAAGCCTCTTGTATATGATTTTTCCTTTCATTCTTCAGGTTTGTTAAATGTTCTGATATTATTTCATTGAATAGGTTGCTAATTCCTTTGGTTTTTATTTTGTGCCTTCCTCAATTCCAAAAAATTGTTAAATTTGGAGTTTTCATGATATTCCATACTCCTTGGAGGTTTCGTTCATGATTTCTTTCCATTGTCTCTGTTTGGTCAACTTTATTTTCAAGATTAAATATTTTGTCTTCATTGTCTGAGGTTCTTTCTTCCAAGTGATCTAGTCTGTTGGTGTTGCTTTCTATTTTTTAATTTGGTTTATTGTTTCCTTCATTTCAAGTTTTTTTTTTTCAGAATACGTATCTCTTTGTTGAAATGATCTTTTGCTTTCTGCATTTGCATTTTTATCTGTTTATTGGAGCCTGCATTTGCTCTCTTACCATCGCACTTTCTTCATGTTTTTCATGTACCTTCCCCTCTAGCAGTTTGGGTCTTAGGTATTGCAGTTTCCCCCCTATAGGCTTACAGTGACCCTGCAATTTTCAATAACTCACCTGACAGTGAGCTTGTAGTTTCCAGCAGGTGTCTCAGGATGGGAGCTTTCCCACCTAAAGATGGTGGCTTATGCTTTGGGGATAATCCAAGGTGGTTGTCCCAGCTTCTGAATGCATTGGTAGATGGACGCAGAGTCTGTGTGTGGTGTGGGTGGGCCAGGGTCGTGAAGAAGTTCTGACTATCTTTTTAAATTATAGTTTTGCCCTCAAGTTAGAATCCTTGTTTTGGACAATTGGGTCAATTGAAAGAGATTTGATATTGAAGCATTTAAGTATCTCATTGTCAGATTGGGGCCAGTTTTGCTTATGGAATGGCTGTGAATAGCTAATGGTCAGGAAGGTTTCCTAATGGTGAATGTGTAGTAGAATCACAGGGTTCCCCTTCTAGAATTCCTGACCGTGGGATAGCTGGTAATCTGTTTTAACAAGTACTTCAGGTATTGCTGGCATAGTCATTGGATTGGTGTTTGGAAACTACTGAGCCAAATCATGTAATAACATGGTTTTCAAGTAAAAAGTATTCCAAAATATTGTTTTTATAAAAGGTATATAAAGAGTATTTAAAGACTAGGGAATAGCTTAGAAACTCCTTTGTATTCACCACCCTGTTTGATGACAGACTACACACAACTGAAACCCTTGTCCTTGTTCTCTGACCACTACTCTGAATTTGATATTTATCATTCTTGTGCATATTTTGTACTGTTATGATATATATATATAAATCCATGACAACATATACTATTATGTTGTATGCTTTAGAATGCTATATAATATTAGCATTTCCTTTTGCAACAACTTATTACATTCATTCAACATTATATTTTTGTGATTCTAAATGATCCATTTTAGGATTATCTTGTCTAATTCTATGAAGAACCCTCTGAGTATTTATTGAAATTTCATTGATACCATCTGGGGAGGATTGACATAACTATGCTCTGGAGCATATTATTTAATATTCTTTAAGTTTTCTTCACATCTTCTCATAGATGTATTTCTAGGTGGCCATTTTTATCATATCTTTGGAAATTGCATTGTTACAGTTGTTCCATACTAAGAAAGTAGTTGCTTTTTTCCAAACAACCTTGCCAAATTCTCCCTATTAGTTCAAATGTAGACATTCTTTACTGCTCATTATGCCAGATATGCTGGAATTTTTTTTTTAAATCACAAAGATTAACATATAATCACATGGTCATCTTTAGTTAGGAGTTAAAATGGAGCTATGAGTTTGAAAGAATAAAAAGCAGGGTCTAAGTAAGATGTGCAAATATTTAGGGCAGTGGTGCTTTGATTCCTACAGTGACTTTCCAGGCTACAGAGGGAAGATTTTAGACATGAAATTGCAAGGAAACTGAGACTCTCATAGATTAAGTGACCTGTGTGTCAGACATGTGGAAAGGAGAGCTGTTTTGACCTGAAAAGTATTCTGAAGACAGGATCCACTACTGCAAAGCACTGGGTGTGTGCCCTACCCACTATCTGGTCCCAGCCTCTAGCTTCCAGTGAGCACTATAGGAGGTGGTTGCCTCCCTCCTGCTGGTCACCCTTAGGTTCCCGTGCTGTAGGATACTCCCCCGTCTTGCTGAACCTCTGCACAGTGTGTCCTGCCTTCCCTCCCAGCTTCATTTCTTGCTCATCATGTCTGTGTACCATGTGCTCTGTGGGGACACCTGGTGCTCTTTCCTCTGCCTTCATACCTCCCTCCTCCCTTTCCATTCAGCTCACTCTGTCCTTGGCATCTCACCTTAATGGATGTCTGTTTCTTGGGCAGCCTCTTAATACCTTCTCTGCAGCCCAAATAGGTCATGCCTGTGTCACAGCAGCCTGAGTTTCCTCCTAGTGCTCTGCACTTTGCACTGGGATCACCCTTGGCTTCTCTGTAAGACAGTGATTAAAGCCTCATGAGGGCAGAGGCCATGAGTACATCTCCATTTTCAGTGACTTGCATTGTTCAATAGATGTTTTCTGTAAAATGAAAATGCTGGTTCTGACTTGTGTTTATGGTCATTTGCCCATCTTTCTAGAGATGAATTTACAGTTCCTCCTCTATATTGTCTTACCATCCACTGCTCTTCTTTGGTCATTTCAGTGCTGATGAAGATTAAAAGTAAAACTGATACTGAGATGATTTTGTTACTCTTAGTAATTTACATAGTATAATAAAAGGTCTGATAAGGAGGAGGTGGGAAACTTACTAAAATAGGCATTTTGTGACTCCGTAAAAGTCATTTCAGTTTCTCTTTACCTAAAAGTTTTGGGAGTCATGCATAAAACAGTTCTAGAAAACTTTTTGAGACTGAGACTTAGAGCTATTTAATTTGAACATATCAAGATTTTACTTTGTCATATTAGTCCCTGGTATGAAACTTGGAACAGATGGCTTTTTTCCCAGAGGCTGCTGTAAAGTAGCCTCTGTACCTTGTTAGAAGCCAGACTAGATCTACCCCTTCCTCTCATGGAGCAACCCTGGGTATTTTTTTTTTAAACAGGAAAAAGGGAGTATGGCATTCTAAGCTGCAAATGCACTACTGTACAATGAAATTACTTGAAAACCTATTTTGAACAGGAGTATAGCAGTTTAAGCATAATATACTTAGCTTATTAGTCTCTCAAACTTGTTTTCTGGAGAGTTCCCAGCAGCTCTTCAGAAAAACCCAACAGAAATCTTGAGTATCTAGAAGGTTTAGAGTAGTAATTCTCAAATTGTGGTCTGCTTACTGATGGCAGTAGCTTCATCTCAGAATGTGTTAAAAATGCAAATTTTTAAATCAATAAATAATAATTATATACCTTTTTATACAATGTGATGTTTCCACACATGTGTACATTGTGGAAAAATCAAGCCCTAATTAACATTTCCATCACTTCTCATCATTGTCACTTTTTGTAGTGAGATTTAAAATCTACTTTATTATTGATTTTGAAATATACAATATTAACTGTGGTTTCTATGCTGTACAGGAGATCACAGAACTGTTCTTTCTGTCTGAGGGAAACTGTCTTCTTCATCTGTCCCCTCTTCAGCCTCTGGTACCCTCTGCTGCTTTCTCTTACTTTCAACTTTCTGAAATTCCACAGGTGGATCATGCAGTACAGTCATGCTTCGCTGTGACTATGATGTCTCCTGCCTGAGTGTCAGATCCAGCTGCCTGGGTGAGGTTGTCGAGTACTGAAAAGAGATACTATAGGATTGGTCATGCAGCATTTTGAATTTTGTGTGTTTGGAGACAAATATAAAATTGACTTATTCTTTCCAGATTTTTTCTTCTGCCAGTATTCATTAAGATTAGTGTGCTGATGATATAAGGCATCTTCATGTGGGTAGGAAAGTAGGGGAGAAAGACAAACATGGTTTTTTAATTTGTCTCAAATGCAAGTTTTTCCATTGTTCTTTTGGGTATCTTTTGCCCTCAGTTTCTTTGACCAAAAATTATTTTATTGATTTAAGCAATTGTAGTTTTTCCTCAACTTATGCTATTTATTTTGTTACAAATAAAATAGTGTAAAATAATCATGTGGGGAAACTGAGTTATGGAAACACTTTGAATAGATTCATGGCTATTAGTAACAATGGTGGAGCGTGAGGAGTGGGGTGCTGGAAAAGTGCCTCTTTGACCATCACTGACAAATACATCTTTGGAAAAGTAGAAAATGTTAGGCATTTTGTTTATTGTGTGTGTGGACACTTGGAGGACACAGTATACTCCAGGAGCATCTGAAGACCCTGACCCTGCTGTGGTGTGGCAGGTGGATATTCTCCTGGGCTTTAACTAGCTTTGGGAACCAAAGCTACTTATTAGTGGTTGAATTAAATGGAGGTTTTCTTTTTCTTTAAAAAAGTAAATATCAGTGGTGGTTAAGTCAGTCATCTGACTGTTGTATTGAAAAGATCATTCTTTTGCTATCTGCTGCTACTAAAGTGCCTTAATGCAGACCTCCTAGCATTGGCCTTTTTTAATGTTTTCCACATGGTTCTTGACCATTGTCATTTGTACTTTGAACTTAATCAACTCAAAACACTGTGCTAAACTTGAGATTAACATTCTGTGATTTCAGTTTCCATCTTTACTGTAACACCCTGGAGTTGGCTTGCAGGTGCCTTTCTTTTTAACATGATAGCTGCCAGCTGTTTAAATTTATGATACACATGAGAGCCTCCTCACCTGTTGACTGAAAGCAGGTTTTGATTTTGAATACTTCAGTCACCCTGTAATTCATGACTTAGTAAATTTAATCTTGAAGACAAAGTCTTAAAATTATAGAAATGGAGAGCAGATTGGTTGTTGCTGTGGTAGGAGAAGGAAATGGGTGTGACTGAAAGGGATGGGCTGAGGGAGGTCTTCTTTATTTCAGTGACACTATTCATATTGTAGTGTAAAGGTGAGCTGAGTTTCTCCCTTCTCATGACTGCATGTGAGTCTGGTCATCTCAATTTTAAAAAATGGCATTACATGAAAAGGCAGCTAGTTCAACTCACAGCTCAGCCACCTGGGCTTTTCCTTTGACAGGTTGTACCTTTATGTTGGTGCAATGGCAGAACACATTTAGCAAAACTACTTCTAATTTTTGATTTTGATATTTTCCTTTGCTGGTGATGTGCAGTAGGATACACTCCTGGTGCTGAGCAGAGCATTGAGCCTCAGCTCCCAGTCGGCCACATGGTCATGGGGGAGACACTCTAACACTCTGCAGGGTCTGTGTTGCTCAGCTAGGATGTTAGGTTAGGTTAGGATATAAAATGCATTTCCACACCCATGGGTTGATGGGATCAGTGTGCATTTGGAGGGTAGAGAAAATGTTGACTTTTACATAAAGCTTGAGTGCTGGCTGCTCAGGGTCTGATGATTGATATTATAAATGAGATTGCAACCTGTGTTCATTAAAAGTATTTTGAAAATTTGTGATTAATTAGCACCATTAACTGTAAAAATTAAAATGAGGTATGTGTTTACATATATCACAATTTCTCTTTATTCAGACATTCATACCACACAGATGACTCCTCAGGAACTGTGCCTGCTTAAGGAAGCCTGGCATGTGTCTCTAGCAGTGTGCTTAGTTGAATAACAGAGGTTTGGACAAAGGTGCACCTCACTTACAAGCCTAAGGGCACCAACAAAACTCTATTCTCACACAGTTGGACTTATGTGTTCCAGCCTATATGGTGGTGTTCATGTGCATATATTTTGCTGTACCAAGGATTTAAATCAGTTTATATGTAGAGATAGAAGGTAGGAAAGTGTTATTAATAAAGTAGATCAAGGAAAACAAACAAAAATAAAAATATTAACTAAGGAAAATGGGAAGATTTTGGCTCCTTACAGTTTCCGGGCTATTGATAGATTCCTATGTGCAGTTGACCCTCTGCATTGACTGCTGATTGAAAAAAAAATTTAAAACAATAGCTGTGTCTGCCCTGACTGTACACTATGGTTGGGATGCTGACTGACCCTAAAGACCCATGTGTTAAAGACTGGGTCCCCATGTCACTCTTCTTGAGAGGTGCTAGCGCTTTTAAGAGGTGGGCCTAGTGGGATGAGTTCAGGTCATTCAGGACATTCCCCTTCCATGCCATTGAAGGAGATCTGGTATGGCTCTCTCCTCACTCACTCTGACCCCTGGCTCCTCATGTGGGCTCTTTCCTTCCCTGCACTTCTGCCTCAACAAAGATCTGATGGGCCTACCAACCAGGGACTGTAACTCCAGAGGAAATCCACAGCCCAAAATAAACCTTTCCTTTTGTAAGTTAATTGTCTCCCATATTTTGTTCATAGGTGCTTGTAGGGCTGAACACACCAGCCAGCTAACAACAATTAAAGATTAAAAATATGACTGAGGAAAAAGCTATTTTGAAAATCATAGAAAAATATTCTTTGGAATACATGAAAGAAGTTGTGTGTATACTGATTGCAATTATATGAAAATAGTTTTTTCTTTCAATAAGTAACCTGGCTTGGAGCTGTGACCCACGCCTGTAATCCCAGGTACTTAGGAGGCAGAAGTCAGAGGATCAAAAGTTCAATACCAGCCTAGGCAGCTTAACAAGATGCTATCTGAAAACAAAGGCCGGGTTTACCCCACTGGTGGGGCAGCCCTGGTTCAACCCCAATACCAATCATCACCACCAACACCACCACCACCATCATCATCACCTAGCTAACTTATCCATGACTGGGTTTGGGAGAAATAGTATTTGGGACTTTTTAAGTTATGTGTTTTGGCTTATTAACCTCACATGTGAATTTCAATAGTGATTTATTCAATTTGATTTATTTGCAGGTTTGGGGAGGTTTTATGTGTGGCTGGGGGATGCAGAGAGGTCACAGGTGACTTGCCTCATGTGGGTAGTGTCCTGTTCCCCCTTATTCTTTAAATAAAGAAAAGATGACTTGGGACCATGCCTGTCTTAGGTTGTCCATGGCAAATTAAATCCTTACCCATCATTGGAATTCTGACCTCCAGGCGTCAGAACCCTGTCTTAGGTTGGTATGCATTTCCATGGATCTTACCTGTCTTTGACTACTGGTCCAGCATGCTTAGCCATACTTGGGGGGATGTGCCTGTCTCAATGGCTGTCAAAGTCTGTACTATAGCCTGTTGATGACATCGGGCATCTTGGTGAGCTCTGATTTGGCTGTGTATAACATAGGCTATCCCTAAGCAGATAATAACCAGAACAGCCACTGTTCCAGCCCACTGTTTTGTCAATCCCAGGGCTTTAGATAACAAAGAGAACATTTTGGATACCGATGCAACTTGAACCCTGGTGGCATTGACTAAGCATTTCAGCTCGTAGTTGACTGGTTAAATTATCAAACGCAGATGACCAATTACCAGTAAGGTAGACAGAGAGAATTTTTAGATAACATAGCCACAGAGCTAAGGTTACTATAAGCAATAGGGGTGACACCCACTGCTCTTAAAGGATAAACACATCCCAGTCCCAAAAGTTCTTGCAAGATATCCACGTGTTCTTGTAGTAAGTCCACTCTTTGATTTACAAGGAGTATGCCTGCTGTTAGATGTTGGTTTAGGGTCTCTTTAGTCTGTAAGGCTGCAGCTGTATTTTCGGCCAAGTGATTTTTGTTGCTGTCTGTATGGTTGTGTCAATGCTGCGGTTGCAATGGCAGTGATCACAGCTGCTGTGATGCCAAAATCTCTTCTGTTTCTTGATAATAGCACTGGCAGTACTGTATCTGTAACAAAGACTGGGACTGGTAGGAAGGTAGGAATACGCATTAAGACTGCCAGCGGGAACCTAGAAGCATTCCAACATTGAGAGAGATAGCATAAATCTGAAGTACAATTGAGAGAAGCGGTTGTTTCGTTAGTTCAGAAACATAAAAGGGGGAAACACACAAACTGGGGTAGGTGGAAAGGTACATAATTGAACTGTTCCTCCTAAGAGACTGAAAAGAGGTTGTAAGTTAGTTCATGGGGGGAAAGGCTACAAGCATCATGGTCATCAGGAGTATGTTCAGCATCTTCATTTTGTTGGTCTGAGTTACTTGTTGGTAGCATTGGCACTGGTCGAGTTAGTCACTCAGGAACCCAGATAGGCAATGTTTTGTCCTGAGGAAACACACAAACCGAGCCACGGCTCCAGTAAAGCACCGGGTCCGGGCCGTTCCATTGTCCTGTAAGAACATCCTTCCATTTTAACATCACTCTATCATGTTGTTTATGATTGCCATGTCTCTCAGCAGCAGAGCGACCCTCATTATCCAGAGTTAAAAAATTTAAATTAAAGAGGCAAAGAGAAAGTTTATCTTTAGGGGAACTGAAGGTCTCCCCCATTCCCCCTTTTTGTTTATAAAGAGTCCTTGTGGGTTATAAGGTATACCTGTGGTTAGAGTTATTTCAAATTTAGTGAGAAATTGGTTCTTACCAAATTTAGTTTTTAAAGAAAAATTTAGACTTTATAACGTAGTACAATACTCTAACAGTTGCTTAACCATAATTGTATAAACCCCTATTTTTAAGACTAATTGTTCTAAAGAATAAAACTTAATACACACAAGTTAAGAGTAAATTAGTGTTTCTAAGAAATCCTTGTTATTTTACCATGTCATTTTACCATATAGATTAAACTTTGATTTATATTAGAACATTAGTATTTCACCTTAGGAAAAACCTTAAATAGCTTTAAATGTTTCACATACATACAATCAATTTAGTTACATGCAAACTTGTTGAAACTTGCCCTTTACTTACATAGACTTTCTTAGCACTTACTTAGACCCTCATTTATTTCATCACACAAGCACTTTCTTACCCAGAAACATTTCCTTTTCCCTTTATTAAATATATTTCCATACCCAGAACCTTTATTTCCTCTTTCCTATTTGTTGACCCCTTTTTGTTCACATTCTGAAACAACTCTTATGAAATTTCTGAATTTAGATAAATTACTCTATTTTAACAAGATTAAATATTTTGTTATTTATAGTACTCTAATTGAAACACAGTTGAAACTTTTAGAACCCTTTGTGTATAGAATTGTACCTGTTAGGACATAACTCTTAGTATCCTTGTTTTTAGTTTAGTGATGACACAAAACAATTTTCTGTACAAACACATTTGAGTAATCCCATGCATGTCAATTCTAATTCACTTATTTTCTTAAAAAAAAACAAGATATTAGACAAGTGTCCTGAACAGTATTTGCCAGCTTTTTCTTGTTGGAGGAAAGTCCTAGAAAAATTGATGTTAGACATTTTATAAACATCAACATTATATTAGTTTGACCACCTAGAGACTTGCAAGTTATTTTCAAGACATTTTACTTCTATTAGTTTACCCAATTTAAGTCGAACCTTTTTAAATCATGTGAATTAAAAGTATTTGGATCCATTTTTAAATTTTAATTTTAGGAGCACTCAGTTTTGATACAGACAAAACATGACATCAGACAGCACAACATACACATAACACAAAATCAAAGGCCTTGAAACTTTATAGGTGAATCTCCAAAGCAATGTAACAGAAGTTCAAAAACTCTAGTTGAGTAAAAAAAAAATAGAACTGATTAAAAAAGTCATGAGCTCAAAAAAAAAAGTAGAATTCAAAAAAAACAAGAGTCCTTGAAAAATGAAGCGGCCGTTAAGTACTTTAGTAAAGCACCATAAAATTTACTTTTGCTGGAGTTCAGGTAAGACTTTTGCTCTCTCTCTTTATTTATTTATTTTATTTATTTATTTATTTTTATCCTTGGGTTTGAGACCGGTCTCCTACTGAGCCTTCAGGCTTTCTCTATTTACATTTCAATGTAAGCCTTGACTGAGATTTGGATCTGAAAGGGGTAAAATGTTCCAGCAGAAACTTGATGCCTAGGGCATTTTAATCCTTAATCCTGGTTAGTAATCAATTCAGGTTTGGATGCAGAAAATTGTGAAACAATTATCTCCCAATATTTGTGGGGACTGGGGCTACTCTATTATACTCCTTACTAGGACATGCCACTGATGGTTGGGCTGGTTTGTTTACTATGTGGCTAAATCAGCTTATGAGGGGCTATGGGTCCAACCAATTCCAATTTGGGAATTGCCCGAGTGATGCAATCAATATAAGCAAAAAGATCTGTTACTCCTTAAACTCTACAAGGGCTATGACAGCTGCTTCCATTTTGTGAGCTTTGAGTTGAAGAGTTCTGTGCCCTGTTTCTTAAATGATTTGATAACATCTTTCCCTCAACAGTAACCAATTTGCACTCGTTAGCCCAATGTTTTTCTTTTCTGCGCCTTGGGCAAAGACCTGAGGCATGAGGTGTAACAGATTTTACTATAGTTATCTCTTATCTTTTGTTAGGGCATTATCTCTTTGCTGCTGATTTTGTGCATCTATTGAAGCGTATTGGCCTTCTCCTATTAACATCTCAACATTTCTATCAGGAAACCTTGCTACTATGTTTCTGCAAGCAGTTTCAACAGCTATTTCTTTGCCACTGAGCTCTCCAATTAGACATTGTCCTCCAGATAACACTGCTCTGCATAGCTGTTTCCAATCAGTCTTAACTGTCTCTTTAAAGTTTTTCTAATGGTTGATGGTATCTCTATTTTGGTCCTCAAATACAGGCAGGTTCTACAAATTTTGAAGCTCTTTATATTAGGTTTAGCTTTATACTACCTTTTCCCCTAGTTCTTAAGTTTTCACTACCACTTGGTTATTTCTTTGGGGGTTCTTTGTATTAGATTTAGCTCTCCTTTTCCCCTTGTTCTCAAACTTTCCGAGCAATTGTTTCCTAGGTCACTACCACTCAATCCTTCCTCATTTTGTTCTCCTTAAGAGCTCTTTTCTGTTGCTATTAGATCCTCTCCAAGATGTTCCCACTGTGGAATATTTAATAATCATCTAAAAACCAAGGAGCTACCTTCTCTATTGTATCTAAGAATGTTCTAGCAGTTTTGGTTTTAAAGGTGTGCCATTGGCCTTAAGCAGTTCCCATAAGGGTTGTTGCATACGAACTTTTGATATTTCAGACCCCATCTTGTACAATGTAAGCCGCGTTCCGCGTGCTTATCTAGTCCTTGAACTGCCTTTCGCTTAGTCCAGGGTGTAGCCGCCTTTCGCGTGCTACCAAGGCTGCCTTTCACTTGTTTATTTTTGACCTTTTTATAACCGGTTTAACTTGTTAAAATTTTAGAATATTTTACCTTGTTTTCTTACTTATCCTTGTAAAATTTTCATTCCCGGGTTTCGGCACCACTTGTGATCGCCCACCGCCCGAGGGGACAATCACAACACATACGCTCTTGAGCATAGGAACCAAAAAGTCCAAAAAGCCTTTTATTCCACAAGTCTCAGACTTATATTGAGAACATCAGCCTATCAGAGAGTAGACTACCAGGAAAGTCAACCTATCAAGGAACAGCCTCCAGGCAGATACCAGGATTGCCTCGTGTACAACAGCCAATCAGAGTTACTTCCTAAAACTTGTTTACGAGGGCAGCTATGTTTGGCAAGCTGCCAGGTGCCATCTTAGAGATCAGGCCACAGTGCGGCTCTGGGACCCTCAGAGCCTGCCCCTGACACTTTCCTCCCCATCTCAAATACTCCTGAATTCACTAGTATAATCAACTCTTCACTTTCAAATATTCTGTACTAATATATTTAGCAAAGAGCATATACCTAACATCATTCTGACAGCAGTATGGTCAGCATACAATTTTAGAAATCAGACCAAATTTAGAGATCAGGCCACAGTGCAGCTCTGGGGCCCTCAGAGCCCACCCCTGACATCCTGTGTCTTTGATGGACCCTTGTCAAAGGGAAAGGCATAGATGGGATATTGTCTTATGTAATGATCTCAGGACGCTTGTCTTGGTTTTATTTTCAGCCTCCTTGGTACTGGGTTTTGAAAGTCTCGGAGAAAAGACTGGAGATTTCTTTCCCCAAAATGTATGTTCTACCCTATTGACATTTTTCACTTTAGAATAAAAATATTCCCTTCAAAGAGTCAGAATCATGACTAATAATCATAAATTAGCCAGATCAGCAGAACTTTGCCCAGATTTGGGGAAAAATGAAATTTGTTTGGGAAAGAGATGGGGAAGTAAAAAGAAGATATTCATTTTTAAAAGCACAACTGGGGGACTTGAACTGTTATGAGAGATCCCATGAGCACTTTGTTAAACATCTAGGTGAATTTAAAGAATCCCCAGTTTGGTGATTTGCCAGCCAGGCTGGGATTTAGTACAGTTGTTAGATCCTGGTATCAACTAGTTTGAAAATCCACAGGCTTGCCTTCTCTCACTTGGCGTGATCCAGAGTCCATGGCTTGGAAGCTCTTCCCTGTATTTGGAAGGTAGACTGAGAACCCTGGCTGCTTGCCCATTTCTCCCTCATAATCTTGGTTGACCTCCTGGGATCCTTAGCCTGAAGCCAGACTGCAAAGCTCCAGTGCAGTTATGAGGTCATCAAACTGCTATGGGCCAGAAGTAACCATATCTTCATCCATAAAAGAGTCTGGAAATGTGTTCCCTGGACTAAATAAAAAGATTTAGGTCAAAGAAGGACTGGCAGGTTTTCCTCCAGTTTTTAAATGGTTCATTTATGCTCTGGAATCTGAGCAAAGTTACTGGATGAAAGCTCACATTTATTTTCTGCCCACAGCAGTGCCTCAGGCTAGGGCAGCTCTGCAGGAGATGCTACAATTCTTAGTTCACTCTCAAGGGAACCCACCCATGTCTTAGGAGGTTACAGCCTGGTGCCTGTAGTCAATAATACCTTCACTGATTACTGTCTGCCCACCTCTCTGGAGATGCACTTGGAATAAGGCAAAAGAAGAGTACATCTTTATGAGGGGTGTTTGGGCAACTTCTTGCAAATTAAAAATAAATGTACATGGATGTATGTGTATACATACATATGTACATGTAGGTGTGTGTGTGGATGGTATAGTGGGTATATATATATGTGTGTATATATATTCATATATATGTGTGGGTATAAACACACACATACACCCACACACACAGTGAAACTGGCCTTGTATAGTTTTTTCTCTATATTTCTCTATCAACATAAAGGATATATGTCCTGTCTCTCTCACTCCATATTTATATCATGTATATATGTGCGTGCCTGTATATACACACACATATATATGCAGACATACATCCATAAACACATGTCCTGTTTCAATCTCATCATTGATACGTGTGTGTGTGGGTGTGTGTATACTAATTCCTTCTTGAAACACCAAGTGACTGAAACAGGTCATATATGTAGACAGCCAGTTGTAGCAGTCAGTGATGTTTTTTTTATGTGAGCACCTGGAATTTTCCCCAGTGGATGGTGGTATACTGGAGAGATTTTTAATTTAAGATAGTCAAGTTAGAAAATGGCTGGGGATAAATGCTTTTGGATTGTCAACCCTGTGGCTATGAACTAGGAAAAAGGACAGCTAATTTTAAAATGTATTAAGAGGCAGATGATGGGTGTGTCCTAGAGGCCAGCTTGAAGGAGAGGTCCCTGGCCAAATCTGTGATGGTTTGATCAGCAGAATAATTAAGGACAGAGTAGATCACTAGTAGTAACTGGAACAGGAATCCAAGGACCCTGATGATGTAAATCAGTGGGGGAGCTTGTGTGTGGTAGAGGGCTGATTACCAACTGTGAATGTGGAATAAAGTTCTTGAAGAAATTCAGGACATATGAGGATAGTAAAAGGAGATATTTATTTCCCTGTAGAAGTAGGGTGTTTCAACTCTCCAATCGTTTTTTTTTCTTTTTTTTTTATTATTGTAAACAAACGGGATACATGTTGTTTCTCTGTCTGTACATGGCGTAAAGGCATACCATTTGTGTAATCATAAATGTACATAGGGCAATGTTGTTTGATTCATTCTGCCATATTATCCCTTCCCCCCCACCCTTCTGACCCCTCCCCTCCCTCTATACAGTCCTTCCTTCCTCCATTCCTGCCCCCCTCCCTAAACCCAACTCCAACCCCAACACTAACGCATCCCACCCCCCATCATCTGTCATCATTCACTTATTAGTGATATCATTCTTCCTTTGGTTTTTTGAGATTGGCTTATATCACTTAGCATGATATTCTCCAGTTTCATCCATTTGCCTGCAAATGCCATAATTTTATCATTCTTTATCGCTGAGTAATATTTCATTGTATATATATATATATACCACAGTTTCTTTATCCATTCATCAATTGAAGGACATCTAGGTTGGTTCCACAATCTGGCTATTGTGAACTGAGCAGCTATGAACATTGATGTGGCTGTATCTCTGTAATATGCTGATTTTAAGTCCTTTGGGTATAGGCCAAGGAGTGTGATAGCTGGGTCAAATGGTGGTTCCATTCCAAGTTTTCTAAGGAATCTCCACACTGCTTTCCAGAGTGGCTGCACTAATTTGCAGCCCCACCAGCAATGTAAGAGTGTACCTTTCTCCCCACATCCTCGCCAACACCTGATGTTGCTTGTTTTCTTGATAATCACCATTCTAATTGGGGTGAGATGGAATCTTAGGGTGGTTTTGATTTGCATTTCTCTTATTACTAGAGATGTTGAACATTTTTCCATATGTTTGTTGATTGCTTGTAGATCTTCTTTTGTGAAGTGTCTATTCATTTCCTTAGCCCATTTGTCGATTGGATTATTTGCATCCTTGGTGTAGAGTTTTTTGAGTTCTTTATAGATTTTGGAGATTAGTGCTCTATCTGAAGTATGATTGGCAAAGATTTTCTCCCACTCTGTAGGCTCCTTCTTTGCATTGCTGATAGTTTCCTTTGCTGAGAGAAAACTTTTTAGTTTGAATCTATCCCAGTTATTAATTCTTGCTTTTATTTCTTGTGCTATGGGAGTCCTGTTGAGGAAGTCTGGCCCTAAGCCGACATGTTGAAGCTCTGGACCTACTTTTTCTTCTATAAGATGCAAGGTCTCTGGTCTGATTCTGAGGTCCTTAATCCATTTTGAGTTTAGTTTCGTACATGGTGAGAGATATGGATTTAGTTTCATTCTGATGCATATGGATTTCCAATTCTCCCAGCACCATTTGTTGAAGAGGCTATCTTTTCTCCATTGCATATTTTTGGCCCCTTTGTCTAGTATGAGAAAATTCTATTTATTTGGGTTTGTGTCCGTGTCCTCTATTCTGTACCATTGATCCACCTTTCTATTTTGGTACCAATACCATGCCATTTTTGTTACTATTGCTTTGTAGTAGAGTTGAAGATCTGGTATTGCGATACCCCCTGCTTCACTCTTTCTGCCAAGGATTGCTTTAGCTATTCTGGGCTTTTTATTCTTCCAGATGAATTTCATAATCTCTTGCTCTATTTCTGTAAGGTACATCATTGGGATTTTAATTGGAATTGCATTGAATCTGTATAGCACTTTTGGTAGTATGGTCATTTTGACAATATTAATTCTTCCTATCCAAGAACATGGGAGATCTTTCCATCTTCTAAGGTTTTCTTTAATTTCTTTCTTTAGTGTTCTGTAGTTCTCATTGTAGAGGTCTTTCACCTCTTTTGTGAGATTGATTCCCAAGTATTTTATTTTTTTCGAGGCTATTGTGAATGGGGTAGTTTTCCTAATTATTCTTTGCGAAGATTCATCACTTATGTATAAAAATGCCTTCGATTTATGTGCATTGATCTTATATCCCGCTACTTTACTGAATTCACTTGTGAGATCTAAAAGTTTTCTGGTGGAATTTCCTGGTTCCTCTAAGTATACAATCATATCATCAGCAAATAGGGATAGTTTGAGTTCTTCTTTTCCAATTTGTATCCCTTTAATTTCTTTGGTCTGTCTAATTGCTCCTGCTAGAGTTTCAAGGACGATATTGAATAGAAGTGGTGAAAGAGGGTATCCCTGCCTTCTTCCAGTTTTTAGAGGGAATGCTTTCAGTTTTTCACCATTTAGAATGATATTAGCCATGGGTTTAGCGTAGATGGCCTTTACAATGTTAAGGAATGTTCCCATTTTCCCTATTTTTTCTAGGGTTTTGAGCATGAAGGGGTGCTGTATTTTATCAAATGCTTTTTCTTCATCTATCAAAATAATCATGTGATTCTTGACTTTAAGTCTATTGATATGGTGAATAACATTTATTGATTTCCTGATGTTGAACCAACCTTGAATCCCTGGGATGAAACCCACTTGATCATGGTGCACTATCTTTTTAATATGCTTTTGTATGTGATTTGCTAAAATTTTGTTGAGAATTTTTGCGTCGATGTTCATTAAGGATATTGGTCTGAAATTTTCTTTCCTCGATGTGTCTCTGTCTGGTTTAGGAATCAGGGTAATATTGGCTTCATAGAATGAGTTTGGGAGAGTTCCCTCCTCTTCTATTTTCTGGAATCCTTTGAGAAGTATTGGAATGAGCTCTTCTTTAAAAGTTTTGTAGAACTCGGCTGAGAACCCATCTGGTCCTGGACTTTTCTTTGTTGGAAGGCTTTTGATGACTTCTTCTATTTCATTACTTGAAATTGGTCTATTTAAATTTTGTATGTCCTCCTCGTTCAGTTTAGGCAATTCATATGTCTCTAGAAACCTGTTGATGTCTTCGAAATTTTCTATTTTGTTGGAGTATAGATTTTCAAAATAGCTTCTAATTATGTTTTGTATTTCAGTCATGTCTGTTGTGATATTTCCTTGTTCATTCCGAATTTTAGTGATTTCTCTTGTCTTCTCTTTGTTAGTGTGGCTAAAGGTTTATCAATTTTGTTTATTTTTTCGAAGAACCAACTATTTATTTTGTCAATTTGTTGTATTGTTTCTTTCGTTTCAATTTCATTGATTTCAGCTCTCAGTTTAATTATTTCCTATCTTCTACTACTTTTGGTGTTGGTCTGTTCTTCTTTTTCTAGGGCTTTGAGCTGTAGTGTTAGGTCATTTATTTTTTGAGTTTTACTTCTTTTATTAAATGCGCTCCATGAAATAAATCTTCCTCTAAGTACTGCTTTCATAGTGTCCCAGAGATTTTGATATGATGTTTCTTTGTTCTCGTTTACCTCTAAGAATTTTTTAATTTCCTTCCTAATATCTTCTGTTATCCATTCATCATATAATAGCATATTGTTTAATCTCCAGGTGTTGGAGTAATTTCTGTTTTTTACTCTTTCATTAATTTCTAACTTCAATCCATTATGATCTGATAGAATACAAGGTAGTGTCTCTATCTTCTTGTATTTGCTGACATTAGCTTTGTGGCACAATATATGGTCTACTTTAGAGAAGGATCCATGTGCTGCTGAGAAGAAAGTGTATTCGCTCTTGGTTGGATGGTATATTCTATAAATGTCTGTTAAGTCTAAATTATTGATTGTGTTATTGAGATCTATGGTTTCTTTGTTCAATTTTTGTTTGGAAGATCTGTCCAGTGGTGAAAGAGGCGTGTTAAAATCACCTAGTGTTATTGTGTTATGGTCTATTTGGTTTCTAAAATTGAGAAGGATTTGTTTAACATACATGGATGAGCCACTGTTTGGGGCATAGATGTTTATGATTTTTATATCTTGCTGATTTATGCTTCCCTTAAGCAGTATGAAATGTCCTCCTTTATCCCTTCTGACTAACTTTGGCTTGAAGTCCACATTATCTGAAATGAGGATGGATACTCCAGCTTTTTTGCTGAGTCCATGTGCATGGTGTGTTTTTCCCCATCCTTTCACCTTTAGTCTATGGGTATCTCTTTCTATGAGGTGAGTCTCTTGCAGGCAATATATTGTTGGATCTTTCTTTTTAATCCAATCTGCCAGTCTATGTCTTTTGATTGATGAATTCAGGCCATTAACATTCAGGGTTATTATTGAGATATGATTTGTATTCCCAGTCATTTGGTTCATATTTAAAATTTTTGACACATCTTGGTTCCTCCTTTATTTGACAGTTCCTTTAGGATAATTCCTCCCTTTGCTGATTTGCTTCTTTGTTTTTTATTTCTTCCTCATGAAATATTTTGCTGAGAATGTTCTCTAATGCTGGCTTTCTTTTTGTAAATTCTTTTAGCTTTTGTTTATCATGGAATGATTTTATTTCATCGTCAAATTTGAAGGTAAGTTTTGCTGGGTATAAGATTCTTGGTTGGCATCCATTTTCTTTCAGGGCCTGAAAAATGTTCCAGGCCCTTCTAGCTTTTAGGGTCTGGATTGAAAAATCTGCTGATATCCGTATTGGCTTCTCCCTGAATGTAATTTGGTTCTTTTCTCTCACAGCCTTTAAAATTCTGTCTTTATTTTGTATGTTAGGTATTTTCATTATAATGTGCCTTGGTGTGGGTCTGTTGTAATTTTGTGTATTTGGAGTCCTATAAGCCTCTTGGACTTGATTTTCCATTTCATTCTTCAGATTTGGGAAATTTTCTGGTATTATTTCTTCAAATAGATTGTTCATTCCTTTGGTTTGTTTCTCTAAGCCTTCCTCAATCCCAATAATTCTCAAATTTGGCCTTTTCATGATATCCCATAGTTCTTGGAGATTCTGTTCATGATTTCTCACCATCTTCTCTGTTTGTTCAACTTTTTTTTCGAGGTTAAATATTTTGTCTTCAATATCTGAAGTTCTGTCTTCCAGGTGTTCTATCCTATTCGTTATGCTTTCTATGGAGTTCTTAATTTGGTTTATTGTTTCCTTCAAGGATTTCTGTTTGTTTTTTTTTTCAATATCTCTAACTCTTTATTGAAATGATCTTTTGCTTCCTGAATTTGCTCTGTTAACTGTCCATTGGTGCGATCGTTCAATGCCTGCATTTGCTCTTTCATCTCATCGTTTGCTTCCCTAATTATTTTAATTATGTACATTCTGAACTCCCTTTCTGTCATTTCTTCTGCCATGCTGTCGTTGGATTTTATTGATGTAACATCTAGATTTGTTTGGGGCATTTTCTTCCCTTGTTTTCTCATATTGTTCAGGAATCAGTGGGTCATTAATATATTGCAGATTTCCTCTATCAACTTATAATGTCCCTGAAGATTGCTAGTATATCCCCTCTTATCCTTCAGTAGCCTGAAGTCTTGGAGGAGGTTGATAATGCAGAGCTCCATGAAGAAGCTGCCTCTCTAGGGGTGGTGACCCTCAGGTGGCATATATTCCCTGCTAGTGGGCAGAGGTGTCTCCACTTGTTTACCAATGGTCATCCAATGGGGAACTAGGCTGTGGGCTGAGGCAAGGCCTGTTTGTGCCTGTGTCTCTGGTTTTACCGTCCCTGTGGAAAACCTCCCCCGGCCGGGAAGACTCACTCGTTGGGGACGTCTCGCTGGTCAGTTGCCCTCCTAGAGGTTCCCCTCAATCTACAACTACTGCCTGGGCTGGGCTGTCTTCCTCTGCAATGATCCCAGGGGCCCGGACCTATGTCCTGGGCCTGGGAGCCTCACCCTCCACAGGTGAGTCTCCTTAGGCTGCCTCTCCCAGAGAATCTGCCTGCAGCCCTGGAAACTTCACTCCGCCCCTAGGCGTGTCTCTGTGCGGCTCTTCCAGCTAGAAGCCACCTAGCTCCTGGGACCCTGCTCTGCACCAATTGCCTGGCTATGCAGCCCCTTCTCTGAGCCGCCACCTGGAGCCCCGTACAATAGCTCCGAGACCCAGAGACCCGCCACACACCTCCTCCTCCGGACAGCCACCCAGTTTCCGATGCAGTCACCAGGAGTCCAAGCAACTCACTTCAGGTCTCCTCCTCCTGCCATCCACCCGTAGCCCTAGGCAGTCACTCCAAGTCCAAGTGACCCGCCCTGTTCCTCCTCCTCCTCCTTGGGGTAGCCCCCGGGTGTTCAGGAACAGTGGCTCTGAAACCAGGTGACCCTCCACGCTCCTCCTCCAGGCAGGCCACCGGTGTTCAGGAGCGGTCGCTTTTAGTCCAATCAACTCACCACTCGCCTCCTTCTCTGGCAACTGCCTGTGGCTCTGATGCAGTCACTCCTAGACCAAGCGTCCCACCTCTCTCCTCCTCTAGGCAGGCCACCGGTGTTCTGGAGCAATCGTTCTGAGTTCAAACAGCTTGCCACGCAGCTCCTCCTCTGGCAACTGCCTGTGGCTCTGATGCAGTCACTCCTAGACCAAGCAACCCACCGGGCTTCTCCTCTTCCTCCGGGCAACCCCCCCCCAGTGTTCAGAAGCGGTCGTTCTGCGTCCACACAGCTCGCCACTCAGCTCCTCCTCAGGCAGCCGCCCGGAGCCCCAGTGGTTGCTCCGATTCCAAGCGCTGTGCTGAGCCGCCTCCTCTAAGATGATCCCAGTTGTCCGTGTTTACCGCTCCAGTGGGGGAAGGGCGTCTCACCGAGCAACTCTACTTCACAAAGTTCCCTGCGTTCCAGGGCTACTGCCCCATCCGGGACGCCTCCCCAATGGGAGATACTCACCCGGCGGCTTTGAGTTGGTCCCAAGTCTCTCACTATCTCCTCTTTTGAATCTTGCGTCCTGGAGCAACGTGAAATGCAGCCGCCCTCTAGTCCGCCATCTTGGCCCACCCCGCGGAGTTATTGTCAAAGATATTTTACTTTTATTAGTTTACACTATTTGAATTGAACCTTTTTAAATCACGTGAATTAAAAGTATCTGGATCCATTTTTAAATTTTAATTTTAGGAGCGCTCAATTTTGATACAGACAAAAAATGACATCACACAGCATGACATACAAATAACACAAAATCAAAGGCCTTGTAACCTTATAGCTGAATCTCCATTGCAATGTAACAGATGTTCAAAACTCTAGTTGAATAAAAAATAGAACCAATCAAAAAGTCATGAGCTAAAAAAAACATAGATTTCAAAAAAAAACAAGAGTCCTGGAAAAATGATATGGCCGTTAATTACTTTAGTAAAGCACCATAAAATTTACTTTTGCTGGAGTTTAGGTAAGACTCTTTTTAAGTTTTTTTTCCTTGGGTTTGAGACTGGGTCTCCTACTGAGCCTTCAGGCTTCCTCTATTTACATTTCAATGTAAGCCTTGACTGAGATCCGGAAGCATCTAACAGGTTTTAGCAGAAGCTTTGTGCCTAGGGCATTTTAGCCATCTCTATCAGGACAGGCTTGGATGTCAAAGAAAATTATGAGACCTTATTTTCCATTACTTTTGAGAATGAAGCTACTATGCTAAACTCCTCACTGAGATGTGCCATTAGTTATTGAGCTGCCTATAGCTGCATATATGGGATTTATTTTCCCCTCAGTGACAAACAGGTTAAATCTTGCTTCACAGTTACATTGAGGACAGGAGCTTGAAGTAAGGCCTCTTTTTGATATTCCTGGGGCAGAATATTGTCCTATGGTGGCTATTTCCTGTAGTATTGAACCTATTGATGACATAACTAAGCTTTTTGAGATCTTTTAATTCCTATTAGCTAAAAAGTTTAGGAGTTCTTCAATGGTCTTTTGATATTCCTCCTGAGTGGAGGCACATAAAGGATGTCATTTACTTACTGGAGAACAATCACAGTTGTTTTATCTCTGAATTTTGTTAAGTCCTTAGCTAAGGTTTGTCCAGAACAGGTGAGGGTCATCTAAATCCTGAGGCTACACTGTCTAGGTTAGTTTAGATACAATATCAGATTCCTCAAAAGCAAACAGAAATTGCTATTCAGAGTCTAGCATAAACAGGAAAACCTTTTAAATCGAACTTAATAAACCAATCAGCAGTTGGAAATCCAAGATAAAAGTGTATGGATTAAGAACTACAGGGTGGGGTAAATTACTGCTTCATTGTTCTAAGGTTTTGGACTAGGCAGTTTGCTTTTTAACTCCTAAAGTGGGTGAATCGCATGGGTTGCAAGGCATTAAAAGTTTCTATCAGTTTGAATGATCTTTAATAAGCCCTTTTTCTTGTCTTTATGCTCCCTTTACTTTCTTTTTGATGTCTATTAAAAAATGGAAGATGCAAGCTGGAGAAGATCATCTGAGGATTGATCAAGGTCATATGCCAATTTTTGTAATTTTCTCTAAATATTTGGGATTGACTAAATGATAAATTTGTACCTTAAAAGTAGGTGACCCTTTATGGATTCAGGATTCAGGGTAGTGTATATTCTTATTGCTTTCCTAAGTCTCTCCATGAAAATAGCAGGACTTTCCTGAAGGCCACATAATAGTTTTTTAGGCATCCTACTCATTGTTTGAATCCCCAGTTAGGATGGTTTCTGGGAACTGCCTGTGCTCTCGATGGTTAATAGCATAATTTTCCAGGTGAAGTCAAATACGTGGCATAAGTTTTGAAACATCTCAATATTAGGATGTTCTAAAAACCTCCCTAAATTTATTTTTGTCTGTCTTAAGTTGGGAGGGTCCCCTTGATCTTCCTCCCTTAATAGGAGATTCCTCAAGGCTTTCTCCTCTCATGGTAGAGTTTATTGATGTCAAACATGGTAATATATGAAAGGCACTTTACTTGATCATTTGCAATTTAGCAGTATGCAGGCTAGTGGTGAACCTGGCAATACTGTTGAGAGAGAAGCTCCCTTCTGAGTAAGAAGTATTAAGGACATCTCCCTAATGTTGAGCTTCCTTATGGTCAAGAAAAACCCATCTCTCACTACCTGTCTTTGCCAAAGTTATTTCTGGCCTTCTTTGACAAAGTGCCAGGGTCCTAGTTTGCCCTGTGCTAGAGACCCTGGGAGGATTCAGACTTAAGGGCATTACTGCTTTCCTCCCTGCCACTATAATCTCCTGATTATGAAAATGATGACAAAAGTAAAAAAGTGTGCCTTTTGCCTATCTTTTTGCCCTGTAGACTAAAGGAATCTCTGGAGGGTGAGGGGACATCTGTTGGTTGTTAGGCGTATAATGCCCTTTGCTTGGAGGGTCTCATGGGAGGGGTTTTTAAATGCCTCCCCTCTTGCAGCTTAAAGAGAACACCATGAGCACATATAAGCACAGGAACAGTAATGGGGAGACTCTAGTGTCTAGACTAGTGAAGGCTAACTATAGGAACAAAGGGAACCTGGGCATTTTCATACTAATCATCCCAGGCCTTAATCCTACAGCTTGAATTCCTAATGTCTGACCGGCAAGGGAAGGGGAGCATCCAGGAGGGAGTGGATGTGCAGGAGTGTTGTGCACTGTAGGGCCCATATGGAGGCAAAGGTAATTGGTGCTTTCCCTCAGTGCCATTCATCTACTGATCACCCTGGATACCCTTCAGGGCGGTTGGGAGGGAGAGTCCAGAGAAGGAACCTTTGGGGTCCACATGAGAGTAGCCCGGGCTGAGAACCCCACAGTTTTGCCAACCCTTCCTCTGCCTACATGCATCCTGGGCAGATCAGGACTAGGGACACGGTGTTCTGGTGGCAATTGCGCTCCAGGCCTGGACAGAAATGTAGGTAAAGTCTTCGGCAGAGTCCAACATGCCTACACAGCAGGTGATTGGAAACTTGCCTGGGCCAGGAAACCTCTCACCTGAGTCTTAAGAATTGTGGCTGCACTAACTGCATGTAAGTAGCCAATGGGTGCCCATTTTTTCCTCCAAAATTAAAGAGACAGAAAGATGCACCTCAAAGAGATGTGTGGTGCATGGAGAGAGAAGATTACTTACCTTGGCGTAAACCTCCAAATCTGATACCGCCATTTAAAGGTGACAAGTTCTGCTCCTTCTAATGTTGAAGATTGAGCACTAGAGAAGCACACAAAGGCAAGCATATTAAGCAGTTTTTATTTAAAGGTAATAATACAGACTTCTCCCGGCAGGAAAAAGGAGGCCATTGCTGATGTTCGAAAGTTCCAAGAAAGTGAGCGCACCCTACATCTTTTATAGGTTAAAGTCTCTTTTGTTCTCCAGTTCTCTTCCCCCTTATCTCTCCTTCCTGCATACATGACTAGGCCTGGTTTTGCATAAAGTGAGAAGCCATGTGCAGGGAGAAGGCCAAGGTGATTCAGGCAGATAAGGGCCCAGTGGGCATTAATTAGCAGCTCCATGCTTGCAGTCCTTGATAAAGGCAGGCAAATTTGGTAATCAATGGACTCCAGAGATCCTTGACATTCCATTCTTCCAGGTACAATCTCCAACTTCCAGAGGCAGATGGCTTCATGGCTTCATTTCCTCGATTTGACCCAATCCCCTATTTCTACACTAACTACCTGTTCTTAATTCTGGCTTCATTAGTAGCTTCATTATAATTACTTCAAACAGGAAACAATTAATTGGCTGAAGATAATATTGTATCATAAAATAAATTTCAATACATATATGTTAGAAAATGGAGCACAACCTTAGATGGATCTCACAGGCAAAGAATCCAGTGGAGAGTTGTGTGTTCTGTTTATGTGAAGATCTGTGCATCTCACTATAAATATCTAGTAATTCAGTATTCAGAGTTTATTAAAGGTACCCCCACCAACAATGACAAAATCATCTAACAATCAGAGGTGAGGACCTGGGAGTGAAGTTTAGTGGCCTAGCATGTGCTTATCACTTGCAAGGCCCTGGGTCCAATCCCCAGTACCTCACCAAAAGAAAGCAGGTGAGGGGAAAAGTTACTTTCCTTGTCAAGTTCATCTGCAGTGTGCAGCTTTCCTGTCCTTTGTGGCTCACTTCCCAGGTCATCTTCAAAAGCTGATTGAGTTCATCTGTGGCTGAGCAGATCACCACACATCAGGTTACTGCAGGAGCAGAAATACATTCTCCTTTGCTGTAGCAAAGGTTAATTCTTTATCCCTGGCTGCCTTGCCTGCAGGCAGTAGGAACAGGAAGTTCTCAAATACTCCTCAGCAAAATAAGAGCTGCTAAAATAGTCTGCCAGGGGTGTCCTCTGAAAGGTGGAGGAGATGGAGATTGACTCAGGTTGCCACCTGTTTCTGCATTTGTGGAAGGTGGTTTAGGGGGTTAGGGTGACTTGGAGTGAAAATCGTAAAAAACTGTAGCTAGGTATTAATGTAACTTAAAGTTATTGGACTTTTTCACAGCTTGTAAGGTTTCTATTGGCACTTCAGAAGTCTTTTTCCGTAATTTTTTTGACAAGATAAAGTAGTTTGCACTTCAGGTGATATTGAAAAGTAGAAGGAGAAAAGAATCAGTTTTTTAATGGCTTGGTTTGGGCAGATTGAATCACAGTGCTGAAAAAAAAATTAAAAAATATGCTCAAAAGCTTTATTTCTGAATGGCCAGATAATAGGGAAATCAAAAAAATCTGCTACAGGATTATATAGGAATGTAAGATACAGTATGAGAAATTTAATACTTAATATTTTCAGCTCATAAATATGTGATAATGTAAGTATTAAGAGCTTATTTTCCCCCAAAACAATATAAATCATGAGATTCCCTGGAAACTCCTCAGAAGTCAACCTGATTCCTAATGCCACAAAATATTATTTCTTTAAGGAAATGCTTTGAGATTTAACTACCAAAAATAATAGATTTTAAATCTTATCTCTTTGCTCCTGAAGTTTGAAAATAATTTTTCTCCTCTCCACTGAGGCTACAAGAGCAGGAGGGCTTTCAAAGGCCTTTGCATTAGGAGAAACTGTCTGGTGACCCTGGTGGGAAACTTGGGGTTGAGCCTGGTCAGGGCTCTGCCCTTCTAAGTGAAGTGGACTTAACAGTGGTTACATATTCTTATTTGTGCTTGATTTTTTATCATTGCCCTACCCTTCTCTTCTAGAATGATTATATTGATGGTGGCTTTGCGAGAAGGTTTCTAGAATTTGATGAGCATGCTGATTTTCAGCTCCTCATGTTCCTAGTGTTATATGGAGCTTTTAGGAGGGACAGTAGTTGCTTTTGCTTCTCTCAGATGCCTGCCTTTTGGACCTTCATGTCTTGAGTTTTTAGTTAGCAGAATGTATTTTTCATCCTGTATCCTCCTTGGCCTATTAGTGGGTGCCAAGGATTGTTGGCAAATTCACTAAGTGCCTCAGAAAAGGTGTTCATGGAGGGCTGCCACTGGGACAGGACAGTGTGTGTTCTGCCCCACAGAGCATCACCCCTGTGTGATCAACACCTTCACCAGCCTCTGGATGTTTTCTTGCTCATTGTGTCTACTTCTTCAGCTTTATTTACTCTGCTTTTCATTTTAAAGCAAATTTGCATGTCATTTAAAACATTCATGGTGAATAATTCATATCATTCAATAAACACTAAAATCTTATCAGCTGCACTGTGAAGTGGACTTAACAGTGATTACATATTCTTATTTGTGCTTGATTTTTTTAGTGGGTGGAAAAATTAAGAATGAGAACCTTAACAATTTTTAACATAAAATAATGTATTTTTCAAATTTTCCTTGGGCATTTTGTCCATGCTGCATATCTCAGGCATGTCATCTGTGGGTCTAAAGAGACTGTATTTGTTCCTAAGCATAAAATGACTTTTCATTTGAATGGTGCTTTTGAGTTGGCAGCAGGGCTGGGTTCAGATCATTTGTTGTCACTTACAGATAATGTTACAGCTTTCTAGTGAAGGGCTTATGGATCTTTGCCATTCTTATTTTTATTTATCTTCTTTTCCTCTCCATTTCCAGTTCTTTCTCTAGTGCTGGTTCCGAAACACAGTGAATACAGTCCTCAGCACAGCCTCCTATTTCAGTTCTGGAACTTGGGACAGGAGGAGCCTCACATACCACTCAATGCCACCTTTCCAGAATCTTTCCAGCAGCCTACCAGTCACCCATTTCTGCATTCTTCCAACACTAGTTACCCGGATTCTCCTGGAAGCAGCAGCAGCACCTATCATTCTCCAGCCAGCTCAGACCCAGGCAGCCTTTATCAGATGCCAGGTAGGATGGAGTGTCCCCAGGGAGATGGGTCACCTGAAAGGGAAGAGACCTCACCCAGCATATGGGTCCAAGCTTGAGTGCTTCCCATGCCACTCACAGAGGAAGGAGACTGCAGGCAAGGAAGCAAATGTCTTGCTTCATTTGTCAGGCAAAGATGCTCAAATAAACTGTTTTTCACTTGTTTGAAAATAAGTTTGGAAACAGCTGCATCCTTCTGTGATGGCATTATTACACTCTTTGTTATTGATTTAAAGAAAAAGAGAAATAGTGCATTACACATATTGCCATTATGAAAAAGAGCCTTGATTAACTTTGTTTCATATGTGGAAAAAAACCTGTTGCCAGTTCCACCACAGATAAGATATTCCCTAAGGGATCACACACCCCCATTTAATTAAATTCATTTAAGTGGTGATGTAATCCCAAGAAACATACTTTTGCAACAAAGGAACTACAGTGGAAGTGCAGGAACCATCTGCTTGTTTAACTTAGCACAGGCAAAAAACAATTATTTTCCTCTTAGACAATAACTGATGGTGTAATGGTTATCAAAATAAATGATAAATGAGGACATTGTATTTTTTCAAATTATAAATTAATAAACAAGAATCTCAGAAAATAAATAGTACCAAATTTCTTGACAGTAGACCTCAAGGAGAATCAAAGATGGACTTGAAGTTCATTAACATTTTGGAAAGGGAAAATGGGTAAACATGTTTTTAGGCCACTTAGAGTGTTTTTAAATAAATTTAAATTCAGCATCAGTCCTGGACCTTTAAAAATTGAAAAGCAAATTAGTGGGTGGCACATACCCAGAATTCCAGCTACTTTGGAGTCTGAGAGGAGAATCACAATTTCAAAACCAATCTCTATAATTTAGCAAAATAAAAAGATCTGGGGATGTAGCTTCATGGTAAAGTGCCGCTACTTTCAATCCCCAATACTGAAGAAAAAGGAAAATGTTTAATTCTTTATATTGCTTCCATTTTATGTAGTTGTTACACCCCTATTTTTAATATATAAAAAATATATAAATAAATATGTTATTTATATATAAATTATATATAGCTTACTTATATAAATACATGTAAAGTTTTATATATGTATTATTTATATATATATATATACATATATATATATTTATTTTAGTTGTAGGTTGACAGAATACCTTCATTTTATTTTTTTTAATTGTAAACAAATGGGATACATGTTGTTTCTCTGTTTGTACATGGCGTAAAAGCATACCATTTGTGTAATCATACATTTACATAGGGTAATGTTGTTTGATTCATTCTGTTATTTTTTCCCTTCCCCCCACCCCTCCCACCCCTCTTTTCCCTCTATGCAGCCCTTCCTTCCTCCATTCTTGCCACCCTCCCTAACCCTAACTCTAACCCTAACACTAACCCCTCCCACCCCCCATTATGTGTCATCATCCACTTATTAGCGATATCATTCGTCCTTTGGTTTTCTGAGATTGGCTTATCTCACTTAGCATGATATTCTCCAATTTCATCCATTTGCCTGCAAATGCCATATTTTATCATTCTTCATTTTATTTTTATGTGGTGCTGAGGATGGAACCCAGGGCTTCACATGTGTAAGGTGAGCGCTCTACCACTGAGCCACAACTCCAGCCCTTGTTACTCCCCTATTTTTTAAACCTGTTTGTTTTGCATTGTGGTTTTTCAATCCCAAATTGTTGGGGTGAAGGTGGTATATTAGTTTAAAGATCAAAGTACTACCATCTGGTGATTCCCTGTCCACATCACTCCCTTCCAAACCTGTTGGATTTGGTGGGCAGGTTGGTGGTAAGAAGATACATTTCAGAGAACTTTAAAGCAGTGGCAACTGGGGTGAGCCTGAAAGAAAAACCTGAAGATTATTGTCTGAATTTATACTTTGTCCTTGGCTTTCAGGGATAAGACACAGGTCAAGTAGAGGAAATACAGAAAAAAGAAAGGAGGAATCCTAGACCACCAGCTGTAGTGAGCTTCTCCCTCTTAGCCAGGCTGAGGCTGTAGGTGACCAATGAAATGGTCCCCAACTTGACAATGGAAATTCATGGGATTCATGCTCAGAGGAGGCTGCCTTGACTCCTGGCTTGAGGTAAAACAGTCAGCCACAGAGCTGCAGGGAAGAAGCTAAATGTAAAGCAAAAGGAGAAATGGGAAAGGCATCCAGATGCAACCCCTGTAATCCTCTCTTGGGACACTGAATCACTGCTTTTCAGCCACTGGATGGTCGAGGCATTTAGCTGGTTGAGCTGGAGCATCAGTTAGCATCCCTGAGAACTTCGGGAGGAGCAGTGATGGTTATTCCTATTAAACAGTTGCCCAAGGACTTCTCCCAGCATGTGTGATTCCCTCAGGTCAAAGTTTATTCACAAGGCTCTGTCATGGTGCTAGGTGGTGGGCTCTCCAGAGCCAGTGACCACAAAGGGTTGTTGGTGGGAAGCCACAGTGCCCTTTATTTTACAATAAGGAAACACCAGACATGGACTAGTATTGTTGTTTCAGAAATCACATTTTTGCCCTGGTTTGCCAACTAGTGGTGAGCTCTTCAGGAGAGTACATACATAGATTCTGAAACAGAAGATTTTAGAATCAAAACTGTGAATCTGATTTATTTCCAATTATTTTATTAGGGATTTTAAAACTAGTGCTTATTTAAATAGTAGGGAGAAGGTAATCCTAAGAGGTTGCTCAAAGTGATGGAAAATTAACAGTTTTAAATCCTTAGACTTTAATAAAACTTGGCTGGCAAATTTCTAAAAGCCCATAAGTTTAATGCAAGAGATTCCTAAGCCTCCCTCCTCAATCTTTCTCTTGTTGCTTTTAGATGTTTTCCATCCAGCAGTTGAAACTGAAATACATGGGTCATCTTCAGGCAGACAGTATGGGAGTAGGCTGAAGTGCCATTATAATTGTTTTTTAAAATGGCATGGTCCAAGCCATCTGGTGACTCTGCTTACCTGGATGTGTTTCTGCAGAAGTTTAGAAAATGCTGCCAGTACTAATGCCATGTTGTGAGCCTTAAGGACACGGAAGTCACTAAGGTTCCCAGAAATGGCTGCAGCAGATATTAGTGATGGAAAGCATATTCCATAAGACTTTTAATTATTAAGACTTCTGGGGGCTATGGCAGAATGCTTGACTAGCATGTGACAGGTACTGGGTTTATTCTTGGCACCACATGAAAATACATAAAGTAAAGGTATCATGTTCACCTACAACTAAAAAATATTTCTAAAAGACTTCTATATAATTAGTGCTAAAAACTTGGGTGAAACTTCCAAATGTTAACAAGAAACTGCATTTAATGTTGAATCACATATGATGAATGAATGAAGAAATGAAGGAATGTATGAATGAATGAATCAATGAATGATGTGGTCCTGGATGGGCTGAAAATTCCTATTATAGGCATGTAGTGGTTGCTTCTCCTCCTACTGAACTGTCATTAAAAGTGGAGGAGTTTCTCAGATGCACATAATCTTTTGAAATTTTATATCAAGACTGGTGTCTGTAGTATCTAGTCTTTTGATGTGAAGGTTAATTGGCAAGTTGAAGTCTTAGTCTTGGCACAGAAGAAAACATGTGCTTAATCATGTAATTTCTTTGAAACTTTGTAGCTGATTCTTTTCCACCTGCTTACTTGCCTCACAAGGACCCTGGGACCCCAATGGACACAAATATGATAGCACCTTCACTGTGTTCAGAAATCAACAGAAGAGGTAAACTGAGTTGCTGCTTACTCCCCTTGTAGAACCTAAAGTTGATATGTCCAAACATTGATTTCTCTCACAAATTTTATTAATCTTTAAAAAGATAACTGTGGGGCTGGGGAGATAGCTCAGTTGGTAGAGTGCTTGCCTTGCAAGTACAAGGTCCTGAGTTCAATCCCCAGCACTGCAAAAAATAAAAATAAAAAAAAAATAAATAACTGCTAGAGATAGATAGAGCACAGGGATAGAAGCCTGATGGAAAGCATTCTGTGGATAACACATGTGCCTCTTATTTAAAGAGTGGAAGAGTAGACACTGTTTAACTAATGGAGGCATGAGTGTGGCTGTTCACTCATCTCTTCTGCTCTCCAGTTCATCATTTAGAACTGGTGGTGAAAGGATGCTTTTACATGGACAGAGGGGAGCTGAGCCACAATGGGCACAGCACCAGCAAAGTGGAGTTCCACAGTTGGTGTTGAAAATGGAGAGTTCACCTAATTGACCTTCCAAAAGGTTTCTTTTGTGGTTAGAACCTAAATTCATAAACCCCATCTGTTTTCTAGACCTTATTTATGACTCACTGAAACCGAAACCAATAGCATTTGCAACTTTCTTGCTGAATTTGTTAACTTTATTATCAAAAGAAATTGAGGCACATGTTTTTCCTCTTCTCACCTTGAAAAACTTAAGTGGAACTAGACATTTCTTTCCTTCCTTGGTGAAGGGTGAGTGTCTACTTCCAGTTCTGTATTATTCATGGCAGTTACTGAAGGAATGGTGCCATCCTTTTTCCAGGATGACAGTGGCAAGCTGAGTAGGCTTAAGAGAGCAGAGCTCAGGTAAATAAGTGTGGGAGGACCCAGAGCATCTGTCAGAAGCCACAGCCACACTGCTGGATAGAAAGAACTCTTCCCCAGGGGCCTCTCCTGAAGGGCTTCATTGGCACACCCACACACTCCCACAGGCACAGGTTGTTCAATCTGTGTAACATTTATGTAAATTTAAGTTAAAGTGCAACTTGATTTCTAGATTTTAATTGAAGTCAAAATGTAACTGATTGCTTATTTCATTAGCACTTTTTAATTAAAATAGAAGATGCCTGAGACTTTGTCAGAGTGGCATGTATTTTTTAAGCACTTAAAGTTAGATGATATGTATGTAATACTATGATGACAGCTGTGTGTTGCTGTACATTTGTCCAGACCCATACAAGGAACAATACCTACAGTGAACTCCAAGAGCTAGGGATGTAGCTAAATGGTAGAGTGCTTGTCAAGATCGCTCAAGGCTCTGATTTCCATCTCCAGTACCACACACACCTCATATAAATATTAACTCTGGGGTTTGAGTGATAATTGTCTGTCAATGTAGATTCATAGGTTATAACAAATATCCCCCTCAGTGGGGGCCATGGATAGCATATGGAATATCTCTGGACCTTGTATTAAATTTTTCTGTAAACTTTATATGTGCAATGTAATAAATTGGGATGTACAACTTTTAAGCAGTAAATTTTTTGATCATTTTCTTACTGATTCTGTGTTTTATGATACCTGATCCTCTCTAGGACATTTTATCAAACATATAAGTCAACAAATAAAAACTCTGATTTGTTAATCACAAACCTCACATGGGTTTGGAATTTGGAGAAGAGGATGAAAGGAGAGAATGGACACAGTAGTGCACACTAATAGGATCCTGTGGACTCTGTCCTCATTGTGACTAATTTCAGGAAGTAGACACAGATTTAAGAATGCTCTTTTAAGAATTTTAAACTTTAAAAATTTTCCTCTATGGAGTAAGTCTACAATAAGCTAATATTTTCACAAGGAAGGGATGTTGGCCTTTTCTTGTTGGCCTCTTTGGTGGGTTTCCTGGAGCAGAAGTCAGCAGACTTTTGCCCAAATCCCACTGAATCTGCTCCTGTTTGTAAATAAAACTTTACTGCATGTTAAAAAGCAAGTAACTTATTATTAGTATTCAGCAAATGCTGTTGCTAGTCTTTCTTTCTGGTGGCAATTGAAGTAAATTGTTTCCCTTTTAAAGGAGAATGTCTCATTTAGTAAGAAGTATCTGCTTTAGCCCTCAAAGAAAACCTGCTTACGGTATGTGCACAGTCATTCTTCCATGATCCAGAGCCAGTTTTCTGATGCAGTTTCAGTTTTTGAGAGCTCAAGGTACAAACTTCAGTTGATGGAACTTTTCTATTTTACAGATGTTCAGGCAGTTGCTTATGAGGAACCAAAACACTGGTGTTCCATTGTCTACTATGAGCTCAACAGTTATGTGGGTGAAGCATTCTATGCCTCTTCCACAAGTGTGTTGGTGGATGGTTTCACTGATCCTTCCCACAGTGAGAACCGTTTCTGCCTTGGGCAGCTCTCCAGTGTTAAATGGAATTCCACTGTTGAAAAGACCAGGCAGCACATTGGAAAAGGTGTCTTCACTTGAACCCTTCAGATGTATACCTTTCCTATCACAGTTATCCCAGAGGAGAATTGGTCATTTGTTCTGGTATCAAATACCAGATCATATTCAGTTGCTGCAATTTGAAAATATTCCTAAAATTTTATGATCTGGAAGTTCTTCCATTTAAAGACGATGTGGTCTCCTGACTGCCATTTTGTTGATGTGAATTAGCCAAAATCATGACTTGCTATTTCAGGGCACTAGGCTATCTTGTTTTGCTATAGAATAAAATATCTTTTTAGTATATTCAATTATTTAGTGGTGATATGAGTGAGACACTTCTGTAACTTTTACACATTTGATAAGATTAAGTGAATGACTGAATGTGCAGCTATTAGGGGGCCCTGGTTTTCACTGTAGAATGAGGGACACCCACAGAAACATGAAGGAGGGTGAGAGATGACCCATGAACTAGGTGGTGGCATCAGTATGTATCATAACCTTAATAATACATACATGGAAATGCACACATGTTTATGTTCTCATTCATATGGAAATTATGGATACATGTCTACACACATGTGGTTTCTGATATATGTGGCTGGAAGGGTCAAGAAACAGATATCAAGTAGCATCAGTACATCTCTGACCCTGACTATAACCTCCAGTGCCATTTTCCAGAAAACTGGGGCTCCTTGGAGAAATGGCCACTCCCAGCCAGATGTGATGAGCCTAAAGCATCTCATTATAGCAGAAACTAAAGAATGCTTGTGGGGCAAGTCACAGGAGCCAACTTGAAGAGGCTTCTACCCACACAGCTCTCCATGCTAGCACAAAGTACAGTTATCCCTTGTCGTATCTTGTTCAGGATCCTCGAGGGTACTAAAACCCATGGGTACTCAATTCTCTTGGTTTACTGTTTGTTTATAACATGCACAGTCCTCCTGTATACTTTAATTCAAATGAAGCTTAATGCTGTGTAAGTAGATAGTATGCTGGGCTGCTCAAGAAATCATGAGAAGAAAGGAAAGTCTGTACATGTTCAGTATAGGCAGATTAAAAAAAAGTCCTATCTGTGAATTCAGAACCTACAGATATCTAGGGCAAATATAATGAGATGCACTAGTGAATTTTAAAACACTCAAAAACAATACCGACATGTGTCCTTGACAATAATAAATAGATGAGGTAGTGACTTAGAAGTCTGGTTGGTGTAGAGTTAGAGCTAGAGTTGGAGAAACAGCAGTTGGCAAGCATCCTAGTGTGAGTCAAGCAAGAATCCTCAATGAAGGCTTAAATGTAAAGGGAAATTTTTATGAGAATTAGGATATTTGCATGGTCTTCCAAAGTCTCCCCACAAACTTCCAACTAGTCTCAAAGACACTAGAAGGCAGTGATTGCTCAGTGGAAAAACTGAGTAATTTGTGTTTGTAATTACATAATTGATCCCCCATCTTGGCTGGGGGATCAAAATTGTCATCAGCAGTAAAGACAAGAAATACAACATACCTCCAGGTGTGATTCCATGACAAGGCCATAGCATTAGGCAGGGCCAGCTGATAAGGCAAACCTGGGCTCTTCTGCAGGAACATCAGGGAAACCCACAGTGATGAGCACTCTATATTTAAAAGAGTAAGGAGAATAAAGTCTTATTCTCCCAAAATATTTATGGAAAACAAACAACAAGAAAATTGTAGAAATGTTCTGAATTAAAAGTACTTAAAAGACATGACAGCTGTATATAATACCTATTAGTAGACATGATTCTGTACTGAACAGGTGAAATTATTATAAATGACAGTATTGAGAACAGCAGACAAAACTGAAATAAGAAGGGTAGGTGAAAGTATCATATCAATGTTAAATTCACTGGCATTGCTAACAATTATGTGAAACTGCCTTGCATGGCAAGTACATATTTAAGTACTTCAGGGTAAAGGACCATGATGCAATATTTCAGAAAGACAGTATGCACATAGAGGATACCTGCCATCTCTCCATCTGTAGCTGAAGCAATCCTGTGTCAGTGTGTTGTGGGGAGGGAGGTGCTGACGATAAAGGAAAGGGAGCAGAGTGTCACAATGGATTAGTCTGGGTGATGGTTATATACAGTTGCTTTATTTTGTTCTTTGATATTTTTCAGACTTTTCTATAAATTTGAAATTGTTTTCACAGCTAAAGGTTTAAAAAGAATGATCTGTGAAATTTAAAACAGTGGACCAAATAGAAGGATTATTTAATGGGTATTTAAAAGGCATTTACATTCCAGAGGCAGGAGAACCAAGAAATCCTTAAATAGGAACTGATACGTATTTCCATAAAATGATTAAAATGGGGGGAAAATCCCTAAAGACTTTTAATTATGAAATGCTAAAAATTAGGTTTATAACATACATAGTTAACTTGGTATGGTCTGTAAACCATGTGATTATTTTTAAACACATTCTGCATTTTGGATGGAAGGACTTACTTTTCATTAAATTCTAAGGTGACTATTCCCCCAAAGTAGTAAAAAGCCATTACAATTTCCTCTTAGAAAATTAGGAAGAAAATAAGAATTCTGGGAATGCCATTACTTAAAGTTGTTCCAGAAGACCTGAGTAGTGTGCTCAGAATTTCAGATGCTGGAAGTCAGCCAAGATTATCATGACTTGCAGATGATATGATTTATTTAGATAACATTTATGAGATAAATTCTTGAAGTGAAATTAGTAGGCCAAAAACTCTTGATATGTTTTGTCAAATAATTTACAGAAAGCCTGTATTAATTCACAGTCCTTCCAAAAGCACACTAGGCTTCTCCCTCACCTGTGCCTATATCAAGGATGAGCACTGTGTCTGTTCACAGGAAACTGTATACCTAGAAGCCCTTGGAGAACCTATTTTTTTTAATTGTTAGAGTACCTTAATCTGGCAATATCTCATTAAAATGTATAAAGGAGGGGAAAGTCCCAGTCCTACTAGCAACAGAAAAATATAAATTTTTTGAAAATAATGTAAACTATACTGAGTATTATATAAAGATAGTAAAGCTTTACCAAGAGAGAAAGAAAATTCAAATAAACAGGCAGTCTGTGTTTCTTAAATGGAAGGCTTAATATTGTGAAAGCATTTTTGGGTATTTGCTTTCTCTACCTTAATTTGTAGTTTAAAGCAAATTAAACTACAATGTGATGTTTTGTGAGATTTGAATAATGTGTTTTGAGTATTACCTGGAAGAATAAAAAATGAGAGTAGGTAGCTAAAATATTTAATGGAAAATAAAGAAATTTTTGACATCGGGGTTAGTAAAATGTTACAAAACAACAAGTGAATCATAAAAAAACAGGAGAATAAACTGTATAAAAAATTTAATATTGTTGAGAAGCATATCAAATCAAGAGAATCTTCTGACAGTTCTCAGTAACACAGTCAGCTGTTGGGAAGTGGAGGATCCTGACCCTGTACCATATATGCAAATGGATTACTGAGTATTTTTCAAAGGCAAATAATTAAAAGGAGAGAAGAAAATGTATTTGCTCAAAGAGGTAAATTTTTTTTTCCAAGCAACATAGTAGATTTGAAAAGTATTCCAAACTTCCTTAGGGTAAAAAATATATTATGAACCAAATTAAAATACAAAAAATTAACAGGGAAATAAGATTAAATTATTAATTTTCTACCTCTATTTGCACAGCTCTTCAAAAAATAATAAGAAAGCTAGAACAATGGTAGGATAAATAGGTAAGAACATGGGCAGTAAGTTTAGGGGAGAAGCGCAGCAGGCCACATATGCAGTCTCCCACAGATTAAAACAGCTACACCATGTTTCAGCAATCCATTAGAAAACTTTTGTTTTTGTTGAAGCTCAGATTTAGTTCTGCCTTGGTCAAACAAGGAAGGCACTTACACACCACTGGTTGGGGTGCAAATTGATCCAAGCATTCTGGAAAATCATTTGGCAAAGTGAGTCAAAGCCTTTGAGCCGGTACTTTAACATCCAGGAATCTCTAATAAGAATATTATTACAAATTGTCCAGAGACATTCATCATGGAATTGTTACAGCAGCAGAAAATCAGCATAAACACAATGGTCTGCTTATGAGAGAAATGTAAAATAAATGGTTAGATCCATATCCATGCATAAACATTTGCAAAGAAAACTTAATGATACCCAGAACTGAATATGGTGTTTTAGACTATTAATCATTTTCTCTGTGTCACTAATGGAGTAACATTTTCTGTTTCTTTATATTTTTTATTACTTTCTAAATTTTATAAGATGAAATTTATCATTTTTCTTATTGGGAATGAATGTCTTTCTCTTAAATTTCTACTGCATCAGGTGAAAGATAGGTTTCTACCTCAGCAGCAGTTTGTTACAGACATCTTCTGCCTTGAGTGTACATGTAAACCCAACACTTAGTATTTCAGATGGGACCATCACAGTACAGTGTGTAAGCCACACAGCTACCTGAAAGATGACTCATTTAAAGTCACACAAACTGTGACTGCTGGAGGGCACGTGTAATCTCCCTTAATGGCATGAGACTTTGTCAGGGGGGCTTTCCCCTCTCTTTCTTCTTTTAAAGACTGCATTGTGTCAATTTCCTACACTTCTAGTGTTCTGGGCCTCACAGGAAGAATTTTGCAGTAGGTGATAGTTTGGTGAGATATTTTATACAGCATGCCACTTTTTAGTTTAAAAAATTTACTATCCCTTCATGTCAGTTCTCAGCAGAGTTTCTGCTACCTCTAGTTTTCTACATCTACTTTTCTTGGTCTTCCTTCTCTATATTCTGCTGCAAAATAAATGGAAGAGACATAGAAGTTACTACCACAAAGCCCAAGTGTTATTGTACAATATTTTTAGAGTGAGAATACATGTTCGGCCATAGCTAAGTAGGTCATTAATGACTTATCAAAATTAACTGTGTATATAAAAATGCCTTAGATTTATGTGCATTGATCTTATATCCCACTACTTTACTGAATTCACTTATGAGATCTAAAAGTTTTCTGGTGGAATTTCCTGGTTCCTCTAAGTATACCATCATATCATCAGCAAATAGGGATAGTTTGAGTTCTTCTTTTCCTATTCGTATCCCTTTAATTTCTTTGGTCTGTCTAATTGCTCTGGCTAGAGTTTCAAGGACGATATTGAATAGAAGTGGTGAAAGAGGGTATCCCTGCCTTCTTCCAGTTTTTAGAGGGAATGCTTTCAGTTTTTCACCATTTAGAATGATATTAGCCATGGGTTTAGCATAGATGGCCTTTACAATATTAAGGAATGTTCCCACTATCCCTATTTTTTCTAGTGTTTTGAGCATGAAGGGGTGCTGTATTTTATCAAATGCTTTTTCTGCATCTATCGAAATAATCATGTGATTCTTGACTTTAAGTCTATTGATATGGTGAATGACATTTATTGATTTCCTGATGTTGAACCAACCTTGCATCCATGGGATGAAACCCACTTGATCATGGTGCTCTATCTTTTTAATATGTTTTTGTATGCAATTTGCTAAAATTTTGTTGAGAATTTTTGTGTCGATGTTCATTAAGGATATTGGTCTGAAATTTTCTTTCCTCGATGTGTCTCTGTCTGGTTTAGGAATCAGGGTAATATTGGCTTCATAGAATGAGTTTGGGAGAGTTCCCTCCTCTTCTATTTTCTGGAATCCTTTGAGAAGTATTGGAATGAGTTCTTCTTTAAAGGTTTTGTAGAACTCGGTTGAGAACCCATCTGGTCCTGGACTTTTCTTTGTTGGAAGGCTTTTGATGACTTCTTCTATTTCATTACTTGAAATTGGTCTATTTAAATTTTGTATGTCCTCCTCGTTCAGTTTAGGCAATTCATATGTCTCTAGAAACCTGTTGATGTCTTCGAAATTTTCTATTTTGTTGGAGTATAGATTTTCAAAATAGCTTCTAATTATGTTTTGTATTTCAGTCGTGTCTGTTGTGATATTTCCTTGTTCATTCCGAATTTTAGTGATTTGGGTTTTCTCTCGTCTTCTCTTTGTTAGTGTGGCTAAAGGTTTATCAATTTTGTTTATTTTTTCAAAGAACCAACTATTTATTTTGTCAATTTTTTGTATTGTTTCTTTCATTTCAATTTCATTGATTTCAGCTCTCAGTTTATTTCCTGTCTTCTACTACTTTTGGTGTTGGTCTGTTCTTCTTTTTCTAGGGCTTTGAGCTGTAGTGTTAGGTCATTTATTTTTTGAGTTTTACTTCTTTTATTAAATGCGCTCCATGAAATAAATCTTCCTCTAAGTACTGCTTTCATAGTGTCCCAGAGATTTTGATATGATGTTTCTTTGTTCTTGTTTACCTCTAAGAATTTTTTAATTTCCTTCCTAATATCTTCTGTTATCCATTCATCATATAGTAACATATTGTTTAATCTCCAGGTGTTGGAGTAGTTTCTGTTTTTTACTCTTTCATTAATTTCTAACTTCAATCCATTATGATCTGATAGAATACAAGGTAGTGTCTCTATCTTCTTGTATTTGCTGACATTAGCTTTGTGGCATAATATATGGTCTATTTTAGAGAAGGATCCATGTGCTGCTGAGAAGAAAGTGTATTCGCTCTTGGTTGGATGGTGAAAGACCTCTACAATGAGAACTACAGAACACTAAAGAAAGAAATTCAAGAAAACCTTAGAAGATGGAAATATCTCCCATGTTCTTGGATAGGAAGAATTAATATTGTCAAAATGGCCATACTACCAAAAGTGCTATACAGATTCAATGCAATTCCAATTAAAATCCCAATGATGTACCTTACAGAAATAGAGCAAGCAATTATGAAATTCATCTGGAAGAATAAAAAACCCAGAATAGCTAAAGCAATCCTTGGCAGAAAGAGTGAAGCAGGGGGTATCGCAATACCAGATCTTCAACTCTACTACAAAGCAATAGTAACAAAAACGGCATGGTATTGGTACCAAAATAGAAAGGTGGATCAATGGTACAGAATAGAGGACATGGACACAAACCCAAATAAATACAATTTTCTCATACTAGACAAAGGGGCCAAAAATAGGCAATGGAGAAAAGATAGCCTCTTCAACAAATGGTGCTGGGAGAATTGGATATCCATATGCAACAGAATGAAACTAAACCCATATCTCTCACCATGCACGAAACTAAACTCAAAATGGATTAAGGATCTCGGAATCAGACCAGAGACCTTGCATCTTATAGAAAAAAAAGTAGGTCCAGAGCTTCAACATGTCGGCTTAGGACCAGACTTTCTCAACAGGACTCCCATAGCACAAGAAATAAAAGCAAGAATTAATAACTGGGATAGATTCAAACTAAAAAGCTTTCTCTCAGCAAAGGAAACTATCAGCAATGCAAATAAAGAGCCTACAGAGTGGGAGAAAATCTTTGCCAATCATACTTCAGATAGAGCGCTAATCTCCAGAATCTATAAAGTACTCAAAAAACTCTATACCAAGAATGTAAATAATCCAACTGACAAATGGGCTAAGGAAATGAATAGACACTTCACAGAAGAAGATCTACAAGCAATCAACAAACATATGGAAAAATGTTCAACATCTCTAGTAATAAGAGAAATGCAAATCAAAACCACCCTAAGATTCCATCTCACCCCAATTAGAATGGCAATTATCAAGAATACAAGCAACATCAGGTGTTGGCGAGGATGTGGGGAGAAAGGTACACTCTTACATTGCTGGTGGGGCTGCAAATTAGTGTAGCCATTCTGGAAAGCAGTGTGGAGATTCCTTAGAAAACTTGGAATGGAAACACCATTTGACCCAGCTATCCCACTCCTTGGCCTATACCCAAAGGACTTAAAATCAGCATATTACAGAGATACTGCCACATCAATGTTCATAGCTGCTCAGTTCACAATAGCCAGATTGTGGAACCAACCTAGATGTCCTTCAATTGATGAATGGATAAAGAAACTGTGGTATATATATACAATGGAATATTACTCAGCCATAAAGAACGATAAAATTATGGCATTTGCAGGCAAATGGATGAAACTGGAGAATATCATGCTAAGTGAGATAAGCCAATCTCAAAAAACCAAAGGAAGAATGATATCACTAATAAGTGGATGATAACACATAATGGGGGGTGGGAAGGGTTAGTGTTGGGGTTGGAGTTGGGTTTAGGGAGGGGGGCAGGAATGGAGGAAGGAAGGACTGTATAGATGGAGGGGAAGGGTGGGAGGGGAGGGGGGGAAGGGAAAAAATGGCAGAATGAATCAAACAACATTACCCTATGTAAATTTATGATTACACAATGGTATGCCTTTACGCCATGTACAGACAGAGAAACAACATGTATCCCATTTGTTTACAATAAAAAAAATAATTACTTTCAATAAAACTCTTACACAAGTTAAAAAATAAATAAATAAATAAATAAATAAATAAATAAATAAAACTGTGTATAGTGGCACCTGCCTGTTACCCAGTGACTATGGAGCCTGAATCATGAAGGCTGCAAGTTCAAGGACAGCTTCAGCAACTTAGCAAGGCCCTATGCCACTTACCAAGACCCTGTCTCAAAATTTGAAAAGTGTGTGAGGGGGGTGTGGAGGATGTGGTTCAGTGATAAGGCATACTTGAATTCAACCCCAGTACCCCCTGAAATAACCCAAAATGATATTTTTATACTTTGTGATATTTTTATACTTGTCCTTTTACCTTATAGAAACCTCTTTGATGTTCTTGACATGTGGATATTGTATTAACTAAGATTTTGTCAGTTATGCAGGACTTAGTGAGTATCTGCTTATGCTGCCAAAGTTGAAATCCACATAAATGTATACTTTTATGTTCAGGTTGCACAGGTGCCTTTCAGCTGTAAAAAGATGACAGTAACTAAATGGTCTGTCTTCCCACAGGAGTGCATCTTTACTATGTTGGAGGGGAGGTGTATGCTGAATGCCTCAATGACAGTAGTATCTTCATGCAAATTCGGAACTGCAACTACCATCATGGATTTCACCCCACAACTGTCTGCAAGATTCCTAGTGTGTGCAGCTGGAAAATTTTTAACAACGAAGAATTTGCTCAGTTGTTGACACAGTCTGTGAACCATGGTTTCAAGAACATTTATGAGCTCACAAAAGTATGTCTTCTATGCATGAACTTTGTGAAGGTGAGTGAGCTCCGATGGCCTAGGTTTGGTTTAGTGCATTTTGGTGTGCATTGTTGGAGTACATCATGATGTCTATGTCCTCCCTCTTGATACATGTCAGTAATAGCAGACTTACTGATCTAGGGATTTTTAAACATTAACCAGAATGTGAATTTCTAAGAATATATTATTGGGACATAGGAGCACTTGTGTTAAAAGTCAAAAACAGTAACCTTTAATAGCCTCTTCCTTAGGCAGATAGCACTATTTAGCTACTGTAATACCATTAGAATATATTATGTGTTTAATCATGTAATTTAAATGTTTGTCCTATAAGAGCAATTGAGTAAATATATCCACCCTTTCTTTTTAGTACTTTTATGATTATTCTAGTAATTTTATGTTTGTAACACTTGTTACTTTTAGTTCAATGATAAATGCATTATCTTTTTATAAAGATAAAAGTTCATCACAGTGAAAATTATTTTTGATTAGTCAGGTTTTTGTTGTTGTTTTAGTGGTTCTAGTATATCTTGTACTTTTCATATAGTTCAAAATTTATTAAGGCCCTTGATCAAAGATAGGTACCTTAGCTGTAAGTGTGTATTGTATGTTTGAGGAGAAGATTAAAGACATACTTGTAGTAACTGGTTGCTCTGCTGCCTCATCTTCTGCCTCTGAGAAATGAAAGTTTTTACAATGCCACTGAACTGAAAAAAAAAATTAATTTCTGAATGGGTTTCATGAGTACATGACATTCTAGAAACTGACTTGTCTCTGAATTCTCAAAGATAAATGTCCATCCCATATGCCTCTTAGAAACAAAACTAATTATTTTCACCTTAAACTCTCCCATATCTGAAAAATCCAGATCCCTTCAGTTGAGTGCATATTTATAGAGCTTCTGTGTTGCACCAATGACTGTGCTGGGTACTTTCTCTGCCCTCTCAGAACCTGACATCTGATGGAGACAAACCAACACATTACATTTAGTAGTATTTTGATGTAGGTTCAAGTTCATGCATCTGTGTACACATAGCAGATAGAGTTCACATTATTAATACTGCTCCCAAAAGTCCTCAGACTCAGCTGTACTTCATTAAACTACAGAAGTAGGCAGGTAGCATAGGAGAACCCAGCCTTCTCTGGTACACCTCAGGAAACGGGTATATCAGAACTTTAAGCCCTATTGTCCACAAATGCCAACATGTTTTTGAGCTCTGAAGTGGCAGTATTGCTTTTCTCTTTATCTTATATGGACTTTAGGGCCCTGATTCAGTGAATTTGAAGCTGTCTGGCAAGCTGCCTTCTTATACAAATGAATAATTTTGTTTAGTGACTAGGTGTCAGTCACAACTTTTGGGATACTTACATGCACTCCTGCCCCTTAGAGACTGAAAGATCAAGAAGTCTGTGTTGATAGGTGAACCATAAGTGGCTGAACAGGGAAGAAATGGCATCAGTGTCTGAGGAAGTCTTTTCCTTATTTTATTGATGATAAAGTGAGAATTTAATAATAGCCATGGTCACTGGGTGCAGTGATGAATGCCTGTAATCCTAGCAACTCAGGAAGCTGAGGCAGGAGGACTGAGAGTTCAAATCCAGCCTCAGCAAAAGTGAGGTGCTAAGCAACTCAGTGAGACACTTTCTCTAAATAAAATACATAAAAAGGCTGGGGATGTGGCTCCATGGTTGGGTGTCCCTGAGTTCAATCTCCAGTACAACCCACCACCCAAAAAAACTATTACCTTACTCTCAGAATGGAATGGGAAATGAAAATGAAAGTTAAAAAGTATCTTTATAAGACAACTTTATAATGTCTTTTAATTATTTCCTGTCTTCTACTACTTTTGGTGGTGTTATGTTCTTCTTTTTCTAGAGCTTTTATAATGTCTTTTAAAACTTTCATTCCAGTGATTCATAATCTGGAATTCATGGATGAACTTCAGTTGAACAGCACTATCTATTGCAGTTCACCTGCCAGACAGTGTGTGTGTGTGTGTGTGTGTGTGTGTGTGTGTGTGTGTGTATGCGCATTCTTCTTGTGGGAATGATCTGTCGCTTCAGTCAGTCCCTGATTAGGTGAACTCCTTTTACTTAATAAGTTGAACACTGAGTTAATCAAGCTAAATGACCCTGCTGTGTTTTTTCTAGGGCTGGGTGCAGAATACCAGTGCCAAGATGTCACTAGCATCCCCTGCTGGATTGAGATACATCTGCATGGTCCCCTTCAGTGGCTAGATCATGTTCTCACCCAGATGGGTTCACCTCATAGTTCTATTTCATCAGTGTCTTAAGTGGCCCAAGGCTTCTACTTCTGAAAACAATTGAGCCTTGCATGTACTCAAAGGATGGCCCCGATGGAGAGCTGACAAAGAGCCTCGATAATACTTGACCTCTGTGACCAACTGTTGGATTTAATAATTCAAAAACCCTTGATGACATACTGTTGATATCAAGAACCTCTCCACTTTACATTGTAACATTCTCTTGTAAAATAACTAAAATACAGACTTGTAGCAGGACTCTGCATAGTTAAGGATGAGATGGCCAAGCCAGGGACAGATTATGTATCAGAAAAGAGTGATCCTTAGAGGACTTTTGTGTTTGGTGCCTTAGGGTTTATTTGGCAGAAATTTAGGGCTACTGGTTGGTCTTTCTGAAGTGTGTTTTTATCAGGGTTAGAGCCAATGTTGAATCTTCTTTCATGGATTTTCATAATTTTAGAATTATTTGTTTATTTATGGTTTTTGTTTGTTTTTAAGTAAAGATAAATATGATATACATGGTAATCTTTCTAAAATTGTATGCTGACCATACTGCTGTCAGAATGATGTTAGGTATATGCTCTTTGCTAAATATATTTGTACAGAATATTTGAAAGTGAAGAGTTGATTATACTAGTGAATTCAGGAGTATTTGAGATGGGGAGGAAAGGGGAAATGACAATGCAAATGTAGAATATACTGTAAAATTCAGTTTGTTGTCTTAAAGAAAAAAACTGATGTCTGAATTTGGCTGTTTTAATTTTTTTTAGAGATTTTTTTTTCTTTCTGCATTTCATCCTTTCCCCAGAAAGCATAATGCAGCTGGTTAATCCACATAACTGTGAGAGGAAATGAATAATTCCTGCTTTTCTGAAATTGACAGCCTATGTATTTAAATACAAGTTATGTTGAGTGTTTGAATTTAACAAGCAGTTTTATGGAGTTTACAATACAGAAATAGGCTTTCATTTTCAAACAAATTGTCAAACCTAGTAACTGTTAAATATTTGGAGAATTTTAAAGAATATCACTGTTTAAATCCATTTCAAACTTTTTAAATTTTTTGTACTATGGTTTTATTTTCTTCTGTTATATTTTTTAATTCACTTATGCTCTCATATATTGAGTACATTTGTTCTAAAACTAGTGCATTTTCTCTAATGGAAATTTTAAATAAACCTTCCATTATTCCTTACTTTGATTAAAAATCAAAGTGATTTCCTTTCATTACATATTAGATTTTAGGGTAATAGTTGCTATTCTTTTGAAAGGTTTTTTTTTTCTTCCTCAGATATCTCTGCCAATTAAATCAAACCAGCAAAGTTACTCATAAAGAGGAATCATGTAAAGAGCAAAGATCCTTGAAGTCAGAAAAGACAAGACAGGTAGAAATCAAAAATTGAGATAAAACTAGCAGAATCTAAATGTACACATCTCTCAATGTGCAGAAAACCAGAAGGAACAGTTATTGGTTGGTGCCATTCTATCAATAGAAGGAACAAATTTCCAATCTCAGATGAAGCTAATGGTGAGAAGGCTGTTATGGGGGTGGGTAAGGTGCTGAGAACTCACAGCAACAAGAGGAAACTACCACTTTTTCAGTTCTTATATGCTTGGGATTATTACAACCTCCTCCCAATGGAAAAAGAATAATTTTGTCCATGAGGGACACAGATTTGAGACTTACATTCTTTTCTGGCCAGGTAGATGCACTCTTTCTTCTTCAAATTTTCTTTCTTTCCAGGAGATGGACCAGACCTAAAATTGTAAGGTTCTTTCACTTTCCATTTTAAAGCCAGCTTGAAAGAAAAAATTGCACCCTCCCCATCCCTGAAAATGCAACATCCCACACTGTGACAAAACAAAAGTTTTTACTTACTGTTGCCTCCCAAATCATCACAGTACAGCAGGAGGAAGCCCTGGCATGAAGACCTGGGTTTCAACAAGCTCATGCCCATCTTTGCCTAGCCACGTCTGTGGAGTTTTTCCTCATTCATTAAGCAGAGATAATGTAGTCATGTCCTTATCACAAAATTGAGGTGAGGATCATTTAGATAAAAATATGTATAAAAATATCTTAGAAATATAACGACCAGGCAGGCATACTGGTTACACACCTGTAATCGCAGTATCTTGGGAGACTGAGGCAGAAGGATCAAAAGTTGAAAGCCAGCTTGGGCAACTTAGTGAGATTCTATCTGAAAATAAAGTTAAGTAAAAAGGACTGAGGATGTAACTCAGTGATAGAGTACCACTGGTTCAATCCCCTGGCACCAAAAGAAATAATAATAATTGGAGAGCCCTACAACTACAACCTTAATCTGTTCTTTAATAGAATTTGACCTCCAGCAATTTTCTCATTCTTTCTGCACCTGTTTCCTCAGATGTGAAAAGGAGGAAAAAGCCTGTGTAATGGAGATTGCATTCATCAATACAAAGCAATTAGAATCCCTCAGCAAATGATTAAATCTGGCTGGGGCGGCTGGGGTTGTGGCTCCATGGTAGAGCACTTGCCTGGCATGTGTGAGGCACTGGGTTAGATTCTCAGCACCACATAAATGAATAAAAAAGGCTCTACTGACATCTAAAGAAATACTTAAAAAGTAGAAATATCTGACTGGAAAGAACACAAGGGAGCTTGGTTCTACAGGCATTTGTTGAAGGCCCCTGTACCTTTAAAGTATTTGATGAACACAGTGGGAAATCTTGTCCTCGAGGAGCTTATGAAAGGAAAAAAACAAGGTATTGCTGGGTGTCTACTGGGCTGCAGGCAGGAGCAAGTGGTTGCTAAGCACTGTCTCTCATGCTCACAAGAACACATGAGATACTACTCTGACCTCCTCTCCTATTAATCAACTTTATATTACTGCAACAAATATTGAGATGATCAGCTTATAAAGAGGAAATGTGCCTTTTGACTCACAGTTTTGGTGGTTGCATTCCAGGATCAGGCAGACCCTCTACATTGGGGCCCCTGGTGAGGGGAAAGAACTTATGTGTGTGGTGCAGAAAAACCACTCAATTTGTGGCCAGGCAGCAAAGAAGAAGGGGAAGTAATAGGTGTCCAACTGTCCCCTTCCAGTGCACACTACCACCAGTGACATACACTCATAAGGCCCCACCTCTAAGATCCCACCCACCCTAAAAGCACCACCTGGGTACCACAGCTTCCATCACAACAGAACTTCAGGGGGACAGTTATGATCCAAACTGTAACCATACCTGTTTTTTTTTAAACAAACCCAGAAGGTGAATAACTTGTCCAAACTTATTGTGTGGGAATTAGAATATCAGTAGGAATTAACTTTTAAATCCAGGGTTAATTTTATATCCTACATTTATTAATATGCAGCCATAGAAAATTACAAAATAAGACAGAATAAAGAACAAAGAAGAAGTAGTCCTGACTTGGGAGAGTGGAGATCAGTAAAGTTTTACAGAGAAAGTCATCATCACTGATCTTTGAAGGATGGGAAGCATTTTGATAATGGGAGATATTTCTGGGCAGAAGATGGATCTGAGTAAAAGTGTTTCCTTTTTCTCAGACAGTATTTTGTTTGCTATTGTCTGTTATGTCTCAGTATATGCACCCCAATTTCTAAAAACTGGTCTCCAATCTGAAATTTATCATACCACGTAGTATGATGTCCCCTCTATGTGTGGTCAAAGCAGGAGCTGGCTTTTTGAAAATTGGGATTGAAAATGAGGAAGAAAGTTTCGTATCTGCATGGCTGAAATATAATAAAATGTGGGAAGTGTCCCCTGCCACCACTTTTTTTATGTCTGGACAGAAGGAAGAAGGGAAAGGAGTCTTAGGGCAACCAGTTTCCTAGGTCTAGGGTTTAAAAAGCACTCCCACATGTCTGTTTTTACTATGCATACACACCAGAATCTTTATTGATAATCTCCTGTTGCTTAATGTAGTTTGATTTAGGTTTTTGATGTCGGTAAGCAAATGAGTTTTAAATAATAAAGTATGAAAATATTTGACTTTTTTCAGGATAGGTTCTTTTTACTTTTAACTAAAACAATACTTGTTCCCTAAAAATTTTTAAAGTACCAGATTAACAAAAAGAAAACACTAAAAGTTGTCTGCCTATCCCATAGATAAATTGATTTATCCTTAAACTGAGTGATTATGATGACCTGGCACAAGGTTAGTGTGTTGGGGGAAATGCAGATGTACAAGTTTCTATCATCTCATTAGCACAGAGATGGTGATTGCTCCGTTCATTAAATCCCAATCCTGTGATCCTCCATGACAAAAGGAGAAAAAAGGGAACAATTCCTCCATCCTGCAGTCAGGCAGTCTGCACTCTGATGGGAAATAGGCAAGAGAATGAAGTCACAGTGCCATGATAACCAGGGCCACCAAGGGTGCACAACACAGTCGAGAAGAGCAACTGACCAAAGAGCTCACTGGGTATTGTGCAGGCCAAGGATTTGTAGGAGAAATGTCTACCAGGCAGAAAATGCAAAAACCCAACCAGGAGACCTGGGTACAGTTGATTAATGAGTGTAGCTGGAATGTAGGGCAGTGGGGAAGGAGCCAGGTTGTTGGGGATCTTAGGTATGTTATACTAAGGAATGGAATTTTTTATTTTCCCCTATGATTTTAGCTCCTAGATGATTGAGACTAAACCAGCCAGGGACCAGGAGAGAACCTGTAGTGAAGCCATCACAGAAGAAGCAGGAGGGATCTCACAGAGCAAGAGTCATTGCAGAAGCCAAGGGAAAAGTTTCAAATGGAAGTTTTCATCAGCAGCATGACCAGCACAGGACAAAGAAGAATGAGAATCTAGAAAAGGCTTCAACTTAATAACTAGGAATAATTTAAGGACCTTTAAAATTTTTGAGGGATTTCCCAAAGGCAAATGGCAAGGGTTTGAAAGTCTGGACTGAAATAAATGGAAGTAGAGTGATTTGATGTAGAAGTTTATTGGTGAGAAGAAGATGGAGGATACTCTGTGGTGACTTGCAGAAATGTGTGAAGAAGGAAAGCTGTGTTCAAATCAGGAACTGTGAACACCCCTGTAGCCCACTGGTAACAAGCCAAAACACGTCCCAGCATCTGTGAATGCAGCTGAGATCAGGTGATGGGCATTGAAGTGGATTCAATGCCCAGAGTTATATAGGCTGGAACTGGGGATCAGACAAAAGGAAAATGTGGTCAAGTCCCTAGTGTTGAGGATGGACAAGGTAGTCCTAGGGAAATTCTGTCAGACAAATGCCCACCACTACAATGGTTGCCCATTGTCCAGGCTAAGAGTCAAAGTAGGGTCTCCAAGGCAGAAGGGATGAGAGCAAAGGGCACATTCACTGTGAGCAGCCACAGCTGTCCGCTGATATTTTCCCTCAGAGACATCTGGGAATGCAAGAACCTCAAAGATAATCAACTGCATGCCAAACCTTCACAAGGGTTGCTTATATGTAGCAGAATTGTGAAAGTCACTGGAGGAGAGAAAACTCTAGGAACCAAGAGGACAGCTCAGAGAGGTAGAGTATTGATGTTTATCTCTGCACCACTAGATGGTGCCAGGCACTTGGTGAAGAATGAATGAATGATATGGTGTAGTCTGGTGGATACTGAAGCCGTTGAGGTCAATACAGAAACCACTGTGAAGGTTTTGGGAGAATCGAGGTAAGGGAGGGACAGCACCAGAGTAGTGAAGAGACAAAAATTAAGCCACCCAAAAATCCAGAAGAACTTGGGTCTGAAAAGGAAGATGAATGGGAAAGAAAGCCAGGGAGAGTAAGTAACTGTCATCAATTCACATGGGGGTTGGACAGAGGACAATGGGAAATTCCTTCATTGTTCTTCTATCATCTGTGTCTTTTAAAAATTCCCTATACCCCAGGATTTGGAAGGATTTCTGAAGAATTTCTATTTCAGTTAAGTGAGGCTGTAATACTGTTAAATGAAAGGAAGTCAAGAGAAAGGGAGCAGGTGTGCGGAGAGAAAATAAGCTGGATGAAGCACACTGATGAAGAATTTCCAGGGTGGGGCTGGGGCTAGGGCTTAGTGGTGGAGCACTCGCCTGGCATGTGTGAGGCACTGGGTTTGATCGTCAGCACCACATAAAAATAACTAATTAAGGGTATTGTGTCCATCTACAATTTAAAAAAGAAAAAAAAATAGTATTCCAGGCTGTCGAGACTGGGGTGAAGGATGTAGCTCAGTGGTAGAGAGCTCACATGAGCCCTGGGTTTCCTCCCAGCACCTCACAACAAAACAAACTAAAAGCTCTCATTAGTTGCTTCCCCAGATATATTAGCATATCCATAATAATGCCCCGAATAAAGACACACTGAGCAAGAAGGATGAATGGGAGACAGTAAGAGCTTCTGGGAATAGAGCAGGAGAGACAGATGGTGAAAGCAGACGAGATCTTTGGCTCATTAGCTCTGGGGTGCAGGGACAGACCCCTGATCCTCCAAAGCTCATTGAGTTTCTAGCAGTTGCTGAAAGAACCATAAATCTCTGAAAAGCCAGTTCCTGGGACCATGGACTTGGAATATTTGGTGTTTCTTGGGTGGTATAATATCAGTAGACTCCCTTAGAACCATAGATATTTCCTAAAATATTCTTTAATTTATCGCCTGCATTTTCTTCTACTAGCAGGATTTAGGAAACAAGTAATTTGCCAAGTGCCTTGCAAATGTACCACATTGGGGTCACATTACCACACTCTGTCACCCAGCACAGAAGAGGGACTGCCCACCACAAGGGCAATGGGCTCCTTTGTTGCATTTACATCTTTTTTTCTTCTGGGACAAATGGGATTGTATGAACTGTAGGCATTTTTCTACAAAGATTATTTTTTACTGAGTCTGATAAATGTGTATCAAGTAGAGTTTTGTAATTCTTGAGTCACTTTGAAGGCTGCAGTTGCAAAAGGCAATCTGTGGCCTACAGTTTCCAAGACCTGGAACTGAAAAATATCTTTGGAGATCTGAAAGCTCAGTGTCAGCAACAGAATACAAAAGGCCATGATCCATTCTGTCTAAATGTCATATGATAAATAAAGACAGGGACCTGTTACATTTAAAAACTTGGGAGTGATGTTTTTAAGGAACACTTTGTGAAAAGCTGACAATCAGTAAAACAAGAAAAAAGAAAGAAAGAAAGAAAGAAAGAAAGAAAGAAAGAAAGAAAGAAAGAAAGAAAGAAAGAAAGAAGGAAGGAAGGAAGGAAAGAAAGAAAAAAGAGATGGAGAGAGAAAAATAGGGGGAGGGAGGGAAAAAAAGAAAATAAAGGAAAAGAAAAAGAAAAAAAACCTTGCTGGATGTGGTGGTATATGCCTGTGATCCCGAGTGGCTCAGGAGGCTAAGACAGGCAGATCTCTAGTTCAAAACCAGCCTCAGCAGAGGTGAGAAGCTAAGCAACTCAGTGAGATAAATAAAATACAAAAAAGGGCTGGGGATGTGGCTTAGCAGTGGAGTACCACTGAGTTCAATGCCCCGTACAAAAAGAGAGAAAAAAAACAAAAACCTTGATCCAAAAGATAAAGTGCCATCACTCTCTTTATTCCCATAGACTAAGTTTCAAAAATGGAAAAGAAAGGGAATCAAAAAGAAAAAAAAAAGTTACATTGGCACTTCTTATTCTAGAGCTAGCCATGATGAGGACATTTCATCTTTCCCTTGGTCTTGGGTCAGATAGAGACTGAAGAATATGTGCCTACACCTGGCTTCCACCCCAGCCCATGGATTTCTAATTATGTTGCAGATGTGACAATTCAGAGCAGGCACTTCAATTACACACACTAGCTTTTCAATTCCAGTACTACCACTTTCTAGCAGTGTCAGGGGGCAGACAGGTTTCTGCTGGGGTTCAGATAAGTCTGACCCATTTAAGCAAGTTGGCAGTGGGAGGCATGTGTGGAAACCAAAACCGACTGGCTCAAGGGAAGCCTAGGCTGCAGTGAGCAACCAGGCAGTGAGGGGTGGGGCACAGATTCCTCCTGGGGTGCAGGAAGCAAGATACAGCTGAGCAAGCAGGTAGTATGTGAAGTCTGTGGAAACCTGCAGGAGGCAGGATATACTGACTCCCAGGGAGCAAACTGGCAGTGTGAATGTTGTGTGTACACATTTGTAGTATGGGTAAGATGGATCCAGCTGAGCAAGCAGGCAGTGTTAAGATCCAGCAGCAACCTACTCTGGTGCAGTGAAGACAGACACACAGCATGCAATCTGGAAGTGTGAGAGGAATGGGGAAACCTGGTAGAGTTGGAGGATGAATGACCAAATTGATCAGGCATACAGAGGCAAGAAGTGGCATATACCCACTGGGATTATGAGAAGAAAATCTGAGGATAAGTAAGCAGGCAGTGTGTGGGGTGTCCCAACACCTGCTGGCATCCAGGAACGACTATACCTGCTGTGTGGGGGGTTTGAAAAACTTCTAGGTGGAGTAGAAGACTGATCCAGAGTTGACTTATCAGGCATTTTGACAGGTTAGTGGAATCCTAACATGCTGAAGGAAAGATTGACCTGGCTGAGCCAGCAGGCAGTTTTTGGAGATTGTGGCAACCTCCTGAGGTGTGGGGAAACTGGTGCAGCTGATCAAGTGGCAGTGAGATGGACTTGCAGACAACTGCTGAAGTGCCAGAACCACTGACACAGTGAGGAAACATGCAATTTGAGGGGCATGGGAAAACATGCAGGTGTGCAGGAAATACTGACCTTGGTGAACAAACAGGCACTGAGAGGGACCTGGGTGAATCTTCTCAGGTGTTCAGAAAGGGGCCCCTAACAAGCTAGAAATTAGTGTGAGGGGTGTGGGGACACCTGCTGGGGTGGAGTGGAAACTGACCCACAGTGAGCAAGAAGGCAGTGTTAGGGGCATGAGAAAACCTGCTGGAGTGCAGGGATGACTGACTCAGCTGAGCAAGTGGGCTGTGTGAGTGGCCAGTGGAAATAAGCTAGTGTTCAAGGATTGGTGACTCTCAGTTAGCAGACAGTGTGAGAATCCTGGGGCAACCTGTTTGTGAGTAGGGAAGACTGACCCAGGGGGACAAGAAGGAAGATAGCACTGGGTGTGGAAACTTGCTGGAGTGAAGGAAAAGGGACCATAGTGAGCAACCCAGCAATGTGAGGGGCATGCAGATTCCTGCTGGGGTGTGGGGAAGAATGATTCCACTTTGCAGAGTCATTGTGAGGGTCCTTTGGATATGTACAGGGGTGTAGTGAAGATCAGCCCACAGTGAGTAAGCAGGCAGTCAGAAGGTCATGTAGATATTTGTTGGGGTTCTGTGAAGACAAATGAGCAAGGAGTAATGTTTAGGGGCATGGGAAAAATGCTGAGACAGATGAAATACTCACCTTAGTCATCAACTGGGTGATGTGAGTGGCTGTGGAAATCAGCTAGGATACTTGGAAGTCTGAACCAAATTGAGTAAGCAGGCAGTGTTAGGGTCTGTGGTAAGCTACTGTGGTGCAGAAAATACTGACCAAAATTAGTAAGCAGTGTGATGGACTTGCAGAAACCTACTGAGGTGCAGGCAAGACTAACACAAAGAGAGCACACACACAATTTGTTAGACATGTGACAATCTGCTGGGTAGTAGAGAATGCTGAACCAACTGAAAAAGGAGGAAATGTGGGGACATATGGGCATGTGAATGGGTGCAAGGAAGACATATTTGACCAAGGAGGCACTGTGAGTTGTCACTGGAAACCTATTGGGGTGCAGAGAAAACTGACCCAGTTGAGCAAGTAGGCAGTGTGTGGGGTCTGTGAACACCTACCTGGGTGCAATGAAAACTGACCCACATTGAGCAATCAGGCAGTGTGAAGGGCTTGTGGAAACCTTAGTAGGGAAAACTGAGCAGGCTGAACCTGCAGGCATTTTTCCTAAGCTGTGACACATTGCTGGGATGCAAGGAAGACTGACACAGCCCAATAAGCAGGCATTGTGATGGCCATGTGTACAACTGCTGAGGTGCAGGGAAGACTGACCCAGGTGTACAAGAGGGCTGGAGATACATGCTTGGGTGCTGAAAAACTGACCCACCATGTTTAAGCAAGTAGTCTGAGTCACAAGAGAACATTTGATGGGAGCTGGGAATTGGGAGCATGAAGGAATGCTTTGGTTTGTGGGGAAATGCTGTGGTGCTGGGAAAATTTGACAAAGTTGAGCAAGCTTGCACTGTGAATGGCTGATGGAAATCAGCTGATGTGCAAGGAAGACTGATCCAGAGTAAGCAAGCAGGCATTGTTTGGAACCTGTGACAATCTGCTTGTGTGAAAGGAACCTGTGACAATCTGCTTGTGTGAAAGGAAGTCTGACCCAGCTGAACAAGAATGCAGTGTGAGGGGAAGGCCAGTTTCTGCTGGGGATAAGGTAAGACTGACCCATTTGAGCAAGATGGCCCTGTGAGGGATATGTGGAAACCTTTGAGGCAAAGGGAAGATTGACCCAGAGTGAGCACTGAGAAGCAGTTTAGAGTGGTGTAGATTCCTGCTGGGGTGCAAGTAATGATATAGCTGAGCAAACAGGTAGTATTTAAGTTCTGTGGAAAACTGCAGGAGGCATGGAATACTGACTGTCAGGGAGCAAGCTGGCAGTGGGAATGGTGTGTGTACCCCTTTGGGGGTTCAGGCAAGATGAACCCAGCTGAGCAAGCAGGCAATTTTAGGATCCAGTGGCAACCTTCTGAGGTGTTGTGAAGATGAACCCACAGTGTCAAGCTAGCAGTGTGAGAGGCATGGGGAAACATGGAAGTGTTGGAGAATAACTGACCAATTAGAGCGAGCTTACAGTGTCAAGGACTGGTATATACCTGCTGGGATGCAGTGAAGGGAGACCAAGTGTAAGTAAGTCAGCAGTGTGGGGCATGTGCCAACAGGGTTCCAGGGAAGACTGAACTGGATGAGCAAGCAGTGAGTGTGGGGGGGTCTGAAAAACTGCTGGGTGGATTGGAAGACTGACCCAATGTGATCAAGTTGGCAGGGTGATGTGTGTATACTTGCTAGGGTACAGGTAAGTCTGACACAGTTGAGCAAGTAGGCAGTATGAGGGCCCTGAAGAAACCTGCTGGGGTACGTGGAAGACTGACCCACCATGAGTAAGTTGGATGTGTTAGGGGTTGTAGACACATTTTGGGGTTCAGGAAAGACTGACTCAGATGAGCAAGCAGGAATTTTCAAGGGTTGTGGCAATCTGCTTGGTTGCAGGAACCACTAAGCCACATTAAGTTGTCAGTTTGTGGGTTTGCAGATGCTTCTGGGGTACAGGGAAGACTAATTCCACTGAGCAAGCAGAAAGTGTCAGGGGTCTGTGGGAAGCTGCTGGGGTTTCAGGGAAGAATGAAGCACAATGAGCAATCAGGCAGTGTGAAGGGTATCAAGATTCTGGCTGTAGTTCAGGGAAGAATGACCCAACTGAGCAACTTCACAGTATGAGGGTCCTTTGGAAACATGCAGGGGTGCACCAAACCTGGCTCACTATGAGAAAGCGGGCAGTGCAATGGATGTGCTGAAACCTATTTAGGTGCTGAGAAAGAGGCAATGGGAGGGGTTGCAGATTTCTGCAGGGGTATAGGGAAGGCTGACTGAGCTGAGCAAACATACAGTGTTGGGTCCTGTGGACTCAACTACTCAATTTGGGGAGCAGGGAAACCTTGCCCTCAGTGAGAAAATAGATAGTATGATCAACCTTGGAAACATGCTGAAGTGCAGGGACAACTGACCAATCTGCAAGCAGGTAATGTTAGGGGGCTGAGTTTGAAGGAATAATAATGCACAGTTAGAAACCGATAATGTTAAGGGGATTGTGGAAAGTGTGGGGTATACAAAAATTGAACCAACTAAGCAAGCTCTGGAAAACTGCAAGAGGCAGGGAAAACTGACCCCTGAGAGCATGCTGCTACTGTGAGTGGTGTGCACAAACCAGTGCAATACTGATGCAACTCAGAAAGAAGACAGTGCGGGGGTCTGTGGAAAGCTGCTGGGAAGGCACTGAAGACTGACACATGGTGAGTTGTCAGGCAGCGTGAAGGGCTGTGTACAACTGCTGGAGTGTAGGGAAGACTGAACAACAGTGAGTACTCTGAAAGTGTGAGGGGCCTGTGTTCACCTGCTGGGGTCCAAGGAAAACTGACCAGCACTGAGTACTCAAGAAGCATAAGGGGTTTATGTGTAACTTATGGACTGCATGAAGACTGACCCACAGTAGTCAGGAAGCAAGAGGGCTCTTTTTTATTCTTTTTTTCTTTTTTTTTATTGTAAACAAATGGGATACATGTAAGAGGGCTCTTTTTACATGCTGGACTGCAGGGAAGACTGACAAACAATGAGAAGTCATGCAGCATGAGGGACCTGTGTATACCTGTTGGCGTGCAGGGAAGACTGACCCACAGTGAGTTGTCAGGCAGTTTGAGGGGTCTGAGTACACCTGCTGTGTGAGAGGAACACTGACCCAGAGTGGGTAGTCAGGAAGTGTGAGGGACCTGTGTACACCTGTAGGGATGCATGGAAGACTGACCCACAACAAGTAGTCAGGTAGTGGGAAGAGTTTGTGTATACCTGTTGGGGTGCAGGGAAGGCATACCCACAATGAGTAGTAGGGCACTGTGTGGGACCTGTGTACACCTGCAGTTGGGCCCAGAAGACAGACTGATAGTAAGCAAGCAGGAAGCATGAGGGGACTGTGAACACCTGCTGGGGTGCACAGAGGACTCATGCACACTGAGTAGTCAGGCAGCATGAGAGGCCTGTGTACACCTGCAAAGTTGCAGGAAAGATGGACCCACAGTGAGTAGTTATACATCATGAGGGGCCAGTGTACATCTGCTGTACACTGTACATCTGCTGTACAGTGTAGTACTACTTACTACATCTTACAGTAGTAAGATGTACAGTGTACATCTGCTGGGCTGCAGGAAATTGAGTAGTCAAACAGGGATGCAGGGAAGAATGGCCAATGATGAATATTCAGGCAGCATAATAGGCTTCTGTACACTACCTGGTGTCCAGGGTAGACTGACCAATGGTGGGTAATCAGGCAGTGTGAGCGGCCTGTATATACCTGCTGGAGTTCAGGAAATTGTGACCCAAAGTGAGTAGTCAGGCAGTGTGATGGGTCTGTGTAAACCTGCTGGGGTGCAGGGAAAACTGACCCACAGTGAGTAGTTAGGCAGCATGAGGGGCCTCTGTATACCTATTTGTGTGCAAGGAAGACTAACCCACAGAGAATATTCAGGTAGTATGTGAGGCCTGTGTATAACTGCTGGGGTTCAGGGAAGACTGACCCACAATGAGTAGTCAGGCAGCAAGAGGCACTTTTGTACACCTGCTGGGTTGCCTGTAACATTGACCCACAATTAGTAGTCAAGCAGCGTGAGGGGCCTCTGTACACCTGCAGGGTTGCAGGGAAGAGTGACCTACTGTGAGTAGTTCAGCAGTGTGAATGGCCTGTGTATACCTGCTGGAGTGCAGGGAACACTGTACTCAGTGAAACACAGTGAGTATTCAGTCAGCACAAGGTGCTTTTGTATACCTGCTGGGTTACCTGAAAGACATACCCTCAGTGAGTAGTCAGGCTGTGTGAGGGGCTTGTGTACACCAGCTGGGGTAGCTGGGGTGACCAGAAGTCTGACCCTCAGTGAGTATTAAGGCTTTGTGAATAAATAATAAATTTTTAAAAGGCTTTGTGAGGGGCCTGTGTACACCTGCTAATCTGTAGGGAACTCTGACCCACAGTTAGTAAGCAGGAAGCTCAGGCCTGTGCATACCTGCTGGGGTACAGGAAAGACCACATTGATTAGTCAAGAAGTGCTGGGGCCTATAATTTCTGCTGGTGTTCAAGGAAGATTGACCCACAGTGAGTAGTCAGGAAATGTGAGGGGCCTGTGTAAACCTTCTCAGGTTAAGGGAAGACTGACCTACAGTGAGTAGTCAGGCAGTGTGAAGGGTCTGTGTACACCAGCTGAGGTGCAGGGAAGACTGACCCAGAGTGGGTTCAGGCAGTGTGAGATGCCTGTGTACACCTGCAAGGGTAGGTGGAAGACTGTTAGAGAGTTTGTTGACATGCATTCTGAGGGGCTTGTGTATACTGGCTGGGGTGCAGGAAAGACTGACCCACAGTGAATAGTCAGGCAGCAATCAGTACATGTGTGTGCCTGCTGGGGTGCTGGGAAAATTGACACACAGTGAGGAGTAAGGCAGCAAGGCACACAAGAATGTATACAGAGGATCCTCATTCTGCCTCACGACTCCCTGTGGACCAGTCTTCTCTGTACCTCTGCAGGTGTACACACACCCTTCACACTGCCTACTAGCTCACTGTGGATCAATCTTCCCTGCACCCCAGAAGTTTACACATACCCCTCTTGCTGCCTGACTACTCACTGTGTGTTAGTCTTCTGTGCACCCCAGAAAGTGTACACAGTCCCCTCACACTGCCAGAGTACTCAATGTGGGCCAATCTTCCATGCAGCACAACAGGTGTACACAGGCTTCTCATACTGCCTGACTACTCAATTTGTGTCAGTATTCCCTGTACCCCAGCAGGTGTACACAGGTCCCTTTTGCTGCCTGACTACACACAGTGGTACAGTCTTCCATGCACCCTAGCAGGTGTACACAGGACCCTCTTGCTACCTGATGACTCACTGTGGGTCAGTCTTCCCTGTAACCCAACATGTATACAAAGGCCCCCACACTGCCTGACTCCTAACTCTGTGTCAGTCTTCCCTGTACACAAGAAGGTAAACACAATACTCTCATTCTGCCTCTCTATTCCTGATGGGTCAGTCTTCACTGTACCCCTCGGGTGTACACAGGACCATCACACTGCCTACTTGCTTACTGTGCTTGTTTTCCTTGCACCCCAACAGGTGTACATAGGCATCTCTTACTGCCTGACTACTCACTGTGGGTCAGTGTTCCCTGCACCCCAGCAGGTGTACACAGGCCCCTCACATTGCCTGACTACTCATTGTGGGTCTGTCTTCCCTGAACACCAGCATGTGTACAAAGACCCCGTTTGCTGCCTGACTATTCAATATGGGTCAATTTTCCCTGCACCCCAGCAGGTGTACAAAGGCCCTCCACACTGCCAGTCTCATCACTGTGGGTCAGCCTTCCCTGGACCCCAGAAGGTGTACACAGACCCCTTACACTCCTGGCACTTACTCTGGGTCATTCTTCCCTTCACCCCAGTGGATGTATATGGGCCCCACACAGTGCCTCACTATTCACTGTGGGTCAGTGTTTTCTGCACCCAAGCAGGTGCTTCCTCACTCTTCACATTGTGGTCACTCTTTCCTTCCCTCCTTCAGATATATACAGGTCCCTCACACTGCCTGATTACTATCTGTGGGTCTATCTTCCATGCACCCCAGAAAGTATACACAGGCCCCTCACACTGCGTTGACTACTCACTGTTGGTATGTCTTTCAGGTAACCCAGCAGGTGTACACAAGCCCCTCTTCCTGCCTGAATACTCACTGTGTGTCAGTCTTCCCTGCACCCCAGCAGGTATACACAGGCCCCTGATACTTCCTCCTTGCTCATCTCTGGGTCAGTTTTCCTTGCACCCCAACACATATACACAGGCCACTCACACTGCCTTACTACTCACTCTGAGTAAGCCTTCCCTGCACTCTAACAGGGGTATACAGGCCCTTCACACTGCCAGAGTACTCACTGTGGGTCAATCTTCCCTGTATAGCAAGAGGTGTACACATGTCCTTAACACTGCTTGGCTACTCACTGTGGATCAGTCATCTGTACACCTTAGCAGGTGTACACAGGCCACTCACACTGCCTGACTATTCACTGTGGGTCAGTCTTCTCTACACCCTAGCAGGTATACACAGGCTCTCCTGCTTCCTGACTATTCACTGTGGGTCAGTCTTCCCTGTACCACAGCAGATGTACACAGTTCCCACTTGCTCTCTGACTATTCACTGTTGTTCATCTTCCCTGAAGTCCAGCAGGTGTACAAAGGCCCCTACACAGTCTGACTACTCACTGTGAGGCAGTCATCTCTCCAAACCAGTTTATGAACACAGGCCCACTGACCCACAGTGAGTATTCAGGCAGTGTGAGGGGCCTGTGTATACGTGCTGGGGTACAAGGAAGTCTGAACCAGAGTGAGTAAGTAGGAAGCATCAGGGGCCTGTGTACACCTGCTAGGATGCTCAGAGTAGTGACCCAATGTGAGGAATCATGCAACATGAGAGGCCTATATATGCCTGCTGGGGTGCAGGGATGACTGACCCACATTGAGCAAGTAGGCAGCATGTGGGCCTGTGGCAACCTGCTTGTGTGCAGGAAAGAGTGACTCAGATGCAAAATGCAATATATTGGGCATGCAAATTTACCTGTTGGATTCAAGGAAGGCTGATCCCATTGAGTAGTCAGACAGTGTAAGAAGTTGTGGAAGCCAGTTGATGTAATGGAAAGACATACCCAGAGTGAGCAACCAGGCAGTGTGTGAGTGCACAGACTCCTGATGCAATACTGGGAAGACTGATCCTCTGTGAGCAAGCAGGTAGTGTGAGGGTCTGTGGAAACATGTTTGGGTGCAGGGAATACTGACTCAATTGAGGAAGAAGGCCATGGGTTGGGCTTGAGGAAATCTGCTTCAGTTCAGAGAAGATTGGCCCACAGTGTGCAAGTATGCAATTTGATGGGCATGGGAAGCATGCACAGGTGCAGTAAACACTAACCCAGCTGAGCAAGCAGGCAGTGAGAGGGGCCTGTGGAAAGTTCGGGTACAGGGAAGAGTGACCCACAGTGAGCATGCAGGCAGTGTGAGCATGCAGGCAGTGTGAGCATACAGGCAGTGTGAGCATACAGGCAGTGTGAGAGGTGTGGGAACATATTTTCAGGCTCAGGGAAGACAGACTACTGAGAAAGCAGGCAGTTTGAGGGGACTGTGGAAACCTGGGGCACAGGGACGACTGACCCTCAGTGAGCACACAGGCAGTGTGAGAGGCCTGTGGAAAACTATAGGGGTGTAGGAAGACTGATTCAGCTGAGCCAGCAGGCTGTGTGTGGAGCTCGAGACAAACTACTGGGGTGCAGGCCAGACTGACACAACTGAACATTAAGGCAATGTGAGGGGATTCCAGACATCTTCTGTGGTGCAGGGAAGACTGAACCACATTCAGCAGGATGGCAGTGGGAGAGTGGTGTGGACACCATTTCGAGTGTAGTGAAGACTAACCCATGTGAGTTTTAGGGACTGGTGGCAATAGACTGAGGTTCAGGGAAGATTGACCCAGTGAGAAAGCAGGCAGTGAGTGGTGTGCAGACTTTTCCTGGTGTCAAGGGATGAATGACCCATCTGAGTAAATAGACAGTGAGGGGCCTGTGGAATCTTGCTGGAGTGCAGGGAAGACTGACCCAGAGTGAGCAGGATGACAGTGTGAGGGATGTGCTAAAATATATTGAGGTTCTTGGAAGAATGACCCACATTGAGCATATAGGAAGTGGGAGCAGGGTGTAGATTCTTTCTGGGGTGCAGGGAAGACTGACCCATCTAAGCAAGTAATCAGTGTGAGGGGCATGTGGAATCTGTTGGAGTTTAGGGAAGACTGACCCAGCTTAATAAGCAGGTGGTGTATGCTGCTTTGGAATCTTGCTGGAGTACAGGGAACACTACCCCACAGTGATTGAGGAGGCAATGTATGGGGCATGGGAAAATCTGCTGGAGTGCAGGAATGACTGATCCAGCTGTGCAAGCACACATTGTGATGGGGTTGTGGATATATGCCAGGGTGCAGGAAGACTGACCCACAGTGGGTAAATAGGCTGTTTGAGGGGCTTGTGTACATCTTCTGGGATGCGGTGAAGATGGACCACAGTTAGCAAGCAGGAATATTTAGGGGTGTGGGGAAAATGTTTGGATGCAGGAAATAATAACCCAGCTCAGCAAATGGGCAGTGTGATTTGCCTTGAGGAAATCAGCTAGTATGCAAAGAAGAATAACCCACAGTGAGCAAACAGGCAGTGTGAGGAGTCTGTGCTAACCTGTGTGTGTGCAGGGAAGACTGAACCACAGTGAGCCAGCAGGCAGTGTGAGGGGCCTTTGAAAAACAGCTGGTGTGCAGGGAAGGCTGACCCATAGTAAGCAAGTTGGCAGTGTGACTGACTTGCCCAAACCTAATGAGGTGTAGTGAAGATGGATCCACAGTGAGCAACAGGCAGTGTTGGGAATATGTCAAATCCTACTAAGATGCAAGGAAGACTGACCCACAGTGAGCAAGCAGGCAGTGTATGGGTTCTGTGGAAACATGATGTGGTTCAGGGAAGATTGACCCAGCTGAGCAATCACGCATTAGGAGGGGCTTGTGGAAACATGCTGTGTTACTCTGAAGACTCACGCACAGTGTACAAATATGCAGTGAGGGACCTGCTGAAAAATTCTGACATTTCAGGGAAAATTGAACTACAGTGAGAAACCAGGCAGTATGAGAGGCATACACATTCTGCTGGGTTGCAGGGAATACTCACCAAGTTGTGCAAGTAGGCAGAGTGAGGAGTATGTAGAAAACTACTAAGGTGCAGGGAAGTATGGGACACAGTGAGCAAGCAGGCAGTGTGAGTGGTTTTTTGGAAACCTACTGGGGTGTAGGAAAGATGACTCAGCTGAGCCATCAGGCAATTTGTGGAGCTTTCAGAAAACTGCTGGGGTTCAGGGAAGAGTGACAGAGCTGGATAAGCAGGCAGTGTGAGGGACTTGAGAATGTTGACCCACAGTGAGAATTCTAGCAGAGTTTGGGCTTGTTGAAATCTGCTGGAGTGCATGTAATACTCACCCACAGTGAAAAAGCAGGCAGTACTAAGGCTGTGTGTACACCTTCTGGGTTGCAGGGAAGACTGGCCCACAGTGAGCACACAGGCATTATAAGGGGTGTGACGATACCTGGTGTTATACAGGCAAGAATGACCCACAGGGATCAAGCAGGCAGTGTAAGGGTTGTTTGGATTTATTTTAGCATGCAGAGAAGACTGACCCAGGTGAGCAAGGAGGCAGTTTTAGGGGCCAGTGACAATAACCTGAATTGCAGGGAAGGTTGACCCACATGAGCAACCAGGCAGTGTGAAGGATGTGCCAAAACATACTTAGATGCTGGGAAGACTGAGCCACGGTGAACATGTAGGCATTGTGATTGGGGTGCAGATTCCTTCTGGAGTGCTGGCAGGATTGACCAAGATAAGCAAGCAAGTTGTGTGAGGGGCCTGTGGAAACCTGCTGGGGTGTAGAGAAGATTGACCTGCTTGAACAGGCAGTCACTGTGAGGGGAGATTAGACACCTTATGGGGTTCAGGGAAGATGTGTGTTAGGTGTGCACAGGAAGGATTGACTACACAGCTAAGAATCCACAAGGTATGTGAAAGCTTGTGGCCAGCAGTTTTCAGGAGCATCTAGGTGAGGACCACAAAGGAGGGATGGGTTTCACTACAGAGAATCCTCAGGGGTGTGTGATGGATATGTGATTTGTAGCTTCTGGGAGATTGTGTGTGAGGGCCACCAAGGAAGGATGGGCTGTAGTACCCAGAATCATCATTGTGCTTAATGAGCATGTGGCCTGATGCCCCAAGGATCATCTTGTGAACACTGAACAGGAAGGATAGACTGCAATACCAGAATCCAGAGGATGCCTGTTAAGTCTGTGACCTGAAACTCCGAGGATCTTCTGTGTGAGGCTGTAAGGGTGGGATGGATTGCACTACCCATAATCCTCGGGGTTTGTGGAGGGCATGGGGCATGAAACTCCTGAGATCCTCTGAGTGCCATACAGGATGAATGGATTACACTGGTAGAATTCTGTGGGGTAAAAGGTAAAAATGTAGCATGCAATTCCTGGGAGCCTCTGGATGATGATTGCATGGGAAAGATTGGTTACACTACCCACAATTCTCAGAGGTGCCTTATAAGCAGGTGACATGCAACTCTCTTAAGTCTCTATATGTGGTCACAAAAGTAGAATGGGCTTCACTATCCAGAATTTTCAGGGGTAAGCATGTGGACAGTAGTTGTCAGGAGCCTCGGTCTGAGGGTTGCACAAGAAGGTTGAACTGTACTACCCAGAATCTTGAGAAGTGTGTAGTGAGCATGTGACCTGCAGCTACATGGAGCCTCTGGGTAAGGGCTGTACAGGAAGGATGACCTGCATTACCCAGAATCCATAGAGGTGTGTGGTGAACATGTGGACTGAAGACCCCAGGATACTCTGGGTCAGGGTCACACAGGAGGGATGGGTTATATTACACAGGATCCATGGGGGTATATGGTAAGCATGTGGCCTGCAGCTCTCAGGAACCAGTGTATGATTACTTTGCTGAATCCAGTATGTGTGGTGAAACTGTTGCCTGAAGCTCCTAGAAGCCTCTGGGTTAGGACCACACATGTACTTTTGATTACACAGCTAGAATCCTCAGGTGTATATGGTGAGCATAAGGCATTCAGTTCACAATGGCATTTGGGTGAAGGTTACAAAGGAAAGACGTGTTGTACTACCCAGAATCCTCAGGTGCCTTATAAGGATGTGGCCAGCTATTCCCTGGAGCCTTTGTGTAGGACAGCATAAGAGAGATAGGTTGAGCTACCCAGAATTCCAAGGGTGCATGGTTAGCATGTTGCCAACAGCTCCCATGAGCTTATGGTTGAGGGCTGCAAAAGAAGAATGGGCTTCACTACCCAGAATCCTCAGGGTGTCACATGAGCATGTGGCCATCAGCTTCCAGGAACCTGTGTGCTTGTTTGTACTGCACAGATAGAATGGGTTATGTTGCCCAGAATCCCAGGGTGCCTTGTGTGATTGTGGTTTACTGCTCCCAGGAACCTCTCAGTAAAAGTCTCAAAGGAAAAATAAGTTACACTACTTAGAATACTTAGGGGCGGGTGCTGGGCATGTGTCATATAGCTCTCTGGAGCCTATGGGTGAGGACTGCACTGCAAGATTTGTTTTCTCTACTTAGAATCCTCATGGTTGTGTGTTTTGCATATGGAATGCAGCTTCTAGGATTCTATGCATGAGGGTCACATGGGAGGGATGGTTTACACTGCTATATTCCTCAGGCTAATATGCTGAGCATGAGACATGCAGCTCCTAGGAGCCTATGGGTGAGAGTTGCATAGGAAGTATGGGCTGTACTACTCAGAATCATGTGGTGCTTTATGGGCATGTGACCTACAGCTCCCAGGAGTGAGTGTGTATGTGTGTGTTTGTGTGTATGTGTGAGGACTGTGCAGAAAATACGGATTACACTGTCCAAACTCCACAGGGTACCCCATTACTCTGTGACCTACAGATCTCACTAGCCTCAGGGTGTGATCTGGACAGGAGGGATAGGCTACACTATCCAGAATTCTCAGGTGTGTTGTGTGTGCATTTGGCAAGGAGATACTAGGAGCATCTGGGTGATTCCTGCAAAAGAAGAATTGGGTAAACTACCCATAAACCCCAGGTGCCTGATGAGAATATGGCCTATAGCTACCAGAGCCTCTGATTGAGAGGGTCACTGGAAATATTGACTACATTACCTTGAATTCTCAGTGTGCCTGGTGAGCACGTGGCCTGAAGCTCCCTGGAGTCTCTGCATGAGGGCACCAAAGAAAGATTAAGTTACATTATCCAAAACCTCAGCATTGTGTGGTGGGAATGGTACCTGTAGCTGCCTGGAATCTCTGGGTGAGGGCTGCAAGGAGGAAAGGTTATACTACCCACAATTCTCAGGAGCATGTGGTGGGCATGTGGTGTGTAGCTTCCAGGAATTGGTGTGTGAGGATTCTAAAGGTGCCTGGTGAGCATGTGACCTGTAGTTCCCAGGAGGTTCTGGGTAAGGGCTTCAGAGGAAGGATATGATGCACAACTGAGAATCCTCAAGGGTGTCTGGTGGGTATGTGGCATGCGGCCCACTATCTGTACAGTGGGCATACTTGTGCTATCTTACTTCACAGAAACATTATCATTGTGGAGACAGAATGAAAACCACAGATTACTGAGCTGTTATTTCTGCTGTAATTTCTAAATCCTCTTCAGAGACTTTCTCTTATGCATCACGGTGGCATCCTATTAAGTAACATCTGCCTTATTCCCTATTTATGAGAAAGGCATGAGACACTTAAAAAGGATAACCAATAGCTAGTAACAAAGCTTAAAGTAAGACTCCAAGTGAGATTGTGCTAAATTGTATGAAGGCCTTATTTTTTATTTTCTACTAGGATGCTCTGGGCGGGGGATGTACATCAAGGGTACCATGTTGCCTAGCATGAGTGAGGACCTGGACTTTACCCCCAGAACAAAGCCCTGCCCCACCTTCAGTCCCTCCAACAGGTGATTGATGTTTGGGAACTAAGACCTAAGAAAGATTATACTTCCTGGGGAAAAGTAAATATTTGTTTGAAAAGTGGAAGAAATATGTGACATGTAGCATTTCCAATTTGATTATTAATTTTTAAATTTTGAGATAGTGTTGTATTTTTTCATGAAAAGTCCTTTCATTTTCATAGAACTACTCTGATTTATGCCTACATCTACAGTCACAGAGAGGTAGTGACATTGGTGATGCAGATGAAATGTGACACTAACCTCTGCAGTGACAGTGACAACAGCACAGCTCTTATTAAGGTAGATAGCAGCCAAAAGTGGATTTGAAAACGATTCCTAGAAAAAAGATGCCTTTTTTGTTCATTAAAATATGTCATGTTGGTGAAACCTGTGGCATGCTAAACTTGAATGCCTGGAACTAACAATTCTTTGGTGCAACTGACAGGCTGCACAATTCCAGGAGGAGGAATGTGCCATGATTTTGCTAAAATTTGTTGCAGATTCAAATGTGATGGATGCCAGTGTCAACACTGCTCTGCACTATGCTGTCTACAGTGAGAACATATGCACAACAGCAAACCCGCTAATGCACAAGGCAGTCATGGACACAAAAAGCAAAGTATATTTAGAACACCTTTATTTATAATTACTTGATATGCACTTCTTTTAAAGTGATACATACAGGGGCAATTTAAATATTCATACTTTAAAAGAAGTACAGGAAGTTACAGATTTCTTTTAGGTAGTTAAAGTAAATATTTGTTAACAGAAGAGAAATATTAGATGTCAAATTTTTTAAAAAATACGATTATAAACCATTTTTTTCCAATAAGATTAAAAAATGCATGACAGGATCATTACCTTGGAAAGAAGCTTCAGTTGTGCAAGTGTGCATTTGAGAGTGTGTGTGTGGTTGTGTTTCTAGGAATGCAACACAGGGATAATCTACCAGTGCCCACATGACCAGTCATTTTTTTTTTCAGAGTTTGTTATTTTTTATGTTATTATTCTTTTATGGCTTTTTGTTTTTGTTCTTTGTACTGATACATGAGAGTAAAATATATTTCCACATATCATACATACTGGAGAGCAGTCATATTTTAACTTTACTTGAGACAACGTCTTGAAAACAAGCTCAGACTGGTTTGATAGATGTTATATTCCAACCTAAAGCTACTCAGTAGGTGGTACTTCAGAAGTGTGCCCTTATACACATGCTGTAATTGGGTTTGACCTTCAATGCAAACAAAAGAGACTTTGATAAGCAAGTGGAATTTCATGACAAGTTCTATATATGTGACTTATCTCTCAATGTTAAGGCTCAATTAGGGAAAAAAGGCAAGTGAAAGAAATCAGAAATATATAGACCCATACGATAGTCATGTAATTGAGAAAATGGACAAATAAAAGTCTGTTTGACTTTTGAAAACCATTTGTTTGGTTTGTGTATAAACAGGTTCTTTTCACATTTGGGGAAAATAAGAATTCCTTGTTTGTGAATGAACCAGAGTTGCAAACATGTACAGGGATTCAGTTTAGGAGAACTCAGATGTTAGGTTGAGAAAGTGCTAAGGGATGAATAGATAATTCACAGTCAAATTATTCATTTCTTGTAGAGGGAGCCACCTCTATGAGACCAAACACTTTTCTGAAATATGTAATGCTTTGCTGGGAGGTGAGAGAGATTTTCATTTTTATTTTTGATAGGATGAAACATAATTATATTTTTACTGGACTAGTCACCATCACTCCCCAACGTGGGAAAATTTGGGGGGGGATTTATTGTACATGACTATCTTACACTTTCTTCCTCTTGAGCCAATCCTCAAATGATTAAGGAAAATTGCATGGGAACAGAGTTGGTACTGAAGTGGATGATGCATGTATACCTGTCATTTTCTGCCCTAAAATTGTGCATAAGTGTCCTGAGGCTAGTTTTGAAAACTTACAAGTATCACTCACACTGAAGACCTAGATTCAGTAAAAATAATAAGACTGGGATATTTACTTTTAAATGTATTTCACAGAGATTCAGAGAGAACTACTTGATAGGAACTACTAAATACATTTACATCATGTATGAATTCCAGCTATCCAAAGCTAATGAACTCTCTACAGGAGTGGGAGATTGGTCAGGAACTCCTTTCAAACCTCTTCATCCCAGTACTGGTAATCTAACTTTCCCCCCTTTCACCAGTTCTGTGATTCATAATTTGAAGGAATGTTTTAGGCATTATCTATTGACTTACAAAATAGCATCCTTTTCCTTCCAACCATTAATCATGTACTGCCATTCAGATGATCCATAGAAATGGGTTTATGGATCCTCTTTTAATAAAGAGAGAATGATGCTTTAAGTATTTCATGCCTCCTTGTTGTCTTCAAGGTCATTTTGACAACTGATGCTTTTGCATGCAGTGTTTCTCCATTAGAATTGCAGCAGATCATGAACCCAAGTTCAGTGTGAGTTTTATAGTAGACTCTCTCAGACGGCCTGTTGAGCTCTTGGAAACTTGGCATGACCAACATGGCAGTATTGAACACTGCAAACTGTGAAATGAGAACACAGATGTGGATACTTTTAATTCATTTTCAGCAGTTCTTGGGAAAATTATTCATTAACAGGTGGGGGATTTTTTTTACATGTGGAGTATAAATTAATAGTTGAGGGAAAACTCTCGAATGAGGTATTCACAATGCTTCTTAGGATATTTTTGAGCGTGATATTTATGGTGACATAAGATATGAAAACAGACTTTTTAGACTGCCACAATGTGACTGTGATCACAGTCCATTGATAAAAACACACAGTAAATCTACTCTCATCCATATACCATGTCTATGGAGCAACCATGGCCTGTGCTTATATATAGCTTCCCACTGAATTGCATGAACATGAAAATTGAGGAATGTCATGCAGAATGTGGCTATTAAACCCATTGAAAGAATTGAATCTGTTCTTCTTTGGGCCCATAGTCCTCTCTTGTGAGAGTCATAGAGTGAGGTCCTTTGTTTGAGGACTATGAGTTTTCCACTTTGCTAATAATTCACATAGGTGTCTCATGAGATAAGCCCTTTGACTCAAGAAGTAATAGTTTATAACTCCTGTTTGACAATGTGATTTTTAAGAATTTTGGTATCTTTAAAATTGCTTATATCAAGGGCTGGGGAGCTAGCTAAGTTGGTAAAGTGCTTGCCTTGCAAACACAGGGTGCTGGGTTCGATCCCCAGCACTGCAAAAAAAAAAAAATTGCTTATATCAGGACAGAACTTGGGCCCAAATCTTTACCACATCGGCCTAGGACCTGACTTCCTTAACAAAATACCTAAATTGCAAGAAGTAAAAAAAAAATTGACAAATGGGATGGATTCAAACTAAAATGCTGCTTCTCAGCAAAGGAAACAACGAATAACAAGAAAGAATCTACAGATTGGGAGAAAAGTCATTACCACGTGCACACTGGATAAAGCACTAATTTCCAAGATAAAGAACTCAAAAAACTTAACACCAAAAAAAAAATCAAATAACCCAATCAATAAATGGGTGAAGTTACTGAACAGACATTTCACAGAAGAAATACAATCAGTCATATATATAAAAACAATGCTCATCATCTCTAGCAATTAGAGAAATGCAAATCAAAACTACTCTAAGACTTCATTTCATTCCAGTCCTAATGGCAATATCAGCGATAAAACAAAAATAAATGCTGGCTAGGATGTAGGGGAAAAGGTACACTCATACATTGCTGGTGAACATGAAAATTATTGCAAAAATTATGGAAAGCAATATGGAGATTCCTGAGAGAAGCTGGAATAGAACGATTTGACCCAATTATCCCACTCCTCAGTTTATACCCAAAGAACTTAAAATAAGCATACTACAGTGATGCAGCAACATCAATATTTGTAGCAGCTCAATTCACAATAGCTAAACTATGAAACCAATGTTGATGTTCTTAGGCAGATGAAAGGATAAAGAAAATGTGGCATATATACACAATGGAATATTACTCTGCCTTAAAGAAGAATGAAATAATGGCATTTGTTGGTAAATGGATGAAGCTGGAGAATATCATACTAAATGAAATAAGCCAATCCCAAAAAACCAAAGGCCAAATGTTTTCTCTGATATACCAGTGCTAATTCACATTAAGTGAGGGTTAGGAATTAACAGAGGTACTCTGAATTAGGCAGAGGGTAGTGAAGGGAGGGGATGGGTTATAGGGGTAGAAATATTAGTAGAATGAATTGGACATTATTACACATGTATATAGTATAATGTCCAATGTCATGACTACATGACCACTGTGATTCTACATCATGTACAACAAGAAGAATGAGAAGTTACATACCATGTATATGGTGTTAAAGAGCATTCTGTCATGTATAAAAAATTAGAATAAAAAATAGGTTATTTTATTTAATAAGAATACAGTTCATAGATTTTATTACTTTTTGAAATTAACTTTTTAGTATCCAAGTTGGCATTTTATATGGTTTCTTCTCACAAAGCATGTGTCTATATTGCAATGTGATGGAATATAAGCCTTACAGCAGAATTATAGTTATAACTGGATAGGTTATTAATATTGTCAACTACATGGTGTCTTTTCAGCATTTTCTCTAAAGTGTCAAGTGATTTAGGGCCTTTCATGATAAAAATGTTCCATATAGATCAGAATTAATTTCTATTGATAAAAAGTAATATTTCTGATTTGTACTTGTAAAATAATAATGTGGAAATTAAAATGGAATCTGGAAGAAATGATTTAAAAGTTGAATGTGCATAAGTGTCCCTGAGTTACTTTTGTAAGTAGGCATGTAATTTTATACTGAGGTTTAGAGCAGTTAATTTGGAAATCCTTCCTCTGATAATAGGAGAAATTCTACAGATCATTTACTATAAGTAATCAAAATTCATCTGTCCTTTTAAATTCAGGATGCATTTTGTAATGTGATCCATTTGGGGCAGGAGTGCCTGACAGTAGATTCTGATCCTGACAACACAAGTAATAGTGTCGTGTTAATTTCTTCCCTAACCTTTGTGAAAATCCATTATAACTGAAGAGCTCCCTGAAATTAGAGCTCCTTGAAACTCTGATTCCTAAAATATTAGTGACTGCCACCAAAGAGAATTTCCCAGTAGGTATTAAGAAAATTTAAAGATATTCTTTCAATACTGGATAAACAATGCACAGTTTTGTAATGTTTCAGAAACCGATGATCAAGAAATGTTTCTGTTTGAGGATGGTACTTCTGGAATAGTAAAACACCTGAGAAGATGGAAAGAGAAATCCTGCTATGAAGATGAGTATTGAACTCATTCTTTAAATTGGAATACTTTAAATACTACTGCTTTAGGTTTCTTGTCTCTTTGAGTCAAAGGTATAGCCCTTGCCTTCAGGCAGCTCTTGGTTAAGGTGTGGAACAATCCCTTTATCCCATAGTGCCAGGATGAATTTAAGTTTCTTGGAGTTGCTCTTTGTTTGGAGATAATTGTCTAGAGATCTGGAGTCCATGTTGCAGGGGAGGGCCATCTCAAAGGGAAGGAGCAGCACTTGTTAATATGCAGAGGTCTAAGAAGGAGCAGCTACTATGCATTTACTGTATTTTAATTTCATTTTAAAAGGGTCATTAATACAATTTTCAGTTGAGTTGTGAAATATACAAATGGGTGAATCTAACGTGCTTGTTTTCTTACAGGAGAGTCTCACACCACTCATACCACTTGAAGGGAAAACAGCAGATGGCAGAATTTATATAGACCAGGGAGTAATTATACATACAGTTGGTCAGGGAAGGTACAGACCTTTACTTTTCCCTGCTTCTTTTGACCTCACTGATGGTGTAAAGAGGTAAGAATCCCATAAGTCAGAAATAGTCGATTGATGGGAAGAAATTGATTACTTTATAATGTTTAAGACATAGTACAGTCTTTCAAAATAAAACATCCACTAACAATTACTAGGGTGGGAAACACAAAGACAGCATATAACAGGATTCTTATTTCCTTACAGTGAAGAATGATGTTTTGCTCTCTATCATCAGATTTTGTTGGTCCTGTGCTCTTCTTTTATCTGGCTCCTAGGTCTGCTCCTCATGTAATGTTACATCAGCTATTCAATCAACAAACATTCATTAAGCATCTGATGTGTGCAATGCCCACAGTAGTTGCTAGATCCAGATATCATGAGGAATAATGATGTTCCTGCCTTCAAGAAACTGACACTCTAAGGGGATTGCTGAGATATTAGGAAGTCAAAGGCAGACAGGTGATTGCAAATAAAAAATTTTAAGTGGGGTTAATGGATCTAAGAGCATCCACTGATGTACAGCTTGGTGAACAGAGACAGACCCTGTGAGGAGGTGTCAAAAGAAAATCAGGTCATGTCCTGTGGCCATCAGAAGAGTATCCCATTCAGACACTAGCTCCTGTAAAACTTCTGCTATATTAGATTTACCAAGGGGTCCCTGAAAAGAGTTTTTCCACTCTTTGTCAAGAGCCAGACAGTAAATACCCCAGCTTTTGAGGACTATAGCCCTTTGTTGTAATTGCTCAAATAAGTCCTTGTCATTCAAAACAAGCATTGGCAATACCTAACTGACCAGATATAGATGTGCTCCAATAATGCCTGGTAAATGAATGTTAAATTAGAATTTTCATATATTTTCACTTTCATGAAGTAGTATACTTATTTTGATTATTCCTAGTACAAGAACTTTACCTGAAATGCCTGAAAATACCAGTAGTAGTATTTGGCCTAAAGTCTGTAGTGTGTATACTACTGTTTGCAGAGGTTTGGCAGGGTGGCTGGTGAGGGGACAGGGGAAAGCAGTTGGATACTGGATCAGAGAGAGAGAAACAAAGGTCTACCACTCACCTTGGGAGTGGCCACAGGACATGACCTGATTTTCTTTTGACACCTCCTCACAGGGTCTGTCTCTGTTCACCAAGCTGTACATCAGTGGATGCTCTTAGATCTATTAACCCCACTTAAAATTTTTTATTTGCAATCACCTGTCTGCCTTTGACTTCCTAATATCTCAGCAATCCCCTTAGAGTGTCAGTTTCTTGAAGGCAGGAACATCATTATTCCTCAGCCGAATTCCAACATCACCTGGAAATGCCTGTCTGCATTTTTAGAACCAATGGAGATTCTGGATAGCAGAGGTCGCCCAGGGAGTCTTCCATGACTTGAGCTATGTCTGAGCAAGCAGCTGAATCTTAATTCTAGGTCCATTCTGAAGGATACAGTATGACTGTAAGTGAATTCCTTTTCTTCTCTTGGCTTTTGCTTTCTCATCAACACTGGGACACTGAGGAAAAGTGATCTCCAGAAACCTTCTTGGCTCTCAAAAGTTGTCATTTGTCTTTCCACATTTCCCTCCAGCTCTGTGAACTTCAGCAGCATAGACTACAACCCAACACTCCCAGGATGCTGCTAATCTGAGCTGAGTTCACAGTCAGAAAATATTTTATCTGGATCTTTCCTGCTTGCTGGATACTAAGGATATGCAGGGCAGAGGATCTGGGCTGTGTCTGTAAGTAAACTCCCAGACTCTATGTTCCTGTGGGATACCCAAATGCTTCTGCCACTTCTGCTGCTGCTACTGAAAACCTTCCTTGACCTGCTTTTAATTCCCCAGCTCTCCCAGCTCTGTCAGTGAAGCTTAAACCTAAGGGGGACATGTGGGAGGCCATATAGAGGAGAGGAGAATGTGAAAGTTCACTGAGCTCATCTACCATCTATCTCCTTCCTTCTTGCCTCGTCCTCTCCATCTCCCAACCCCTCTTAAGTTGCAGCTGAAATGGGCAGTGGCTCCTGGGCAGAACTGACACCATGGTCTGTTGCTAGGGCAGTAAGGTATCTTTTGAAGCAGATCTAGTTGGGAGGTCTTTCATTCTGTTCTGTATGGACTCTGTTCCTCTTCATATGGGAACATTTGGCTGCATGAGTCCATTCCCATGGTCACTCCCTAAAGGGGAGGAAGGCAGTAAAGCTCTCCACTGACCTTGAAGGAACATCTAGAGAAGGCTGACTTCTTGGTAGGTTTGACTCATTCATGGGAATTCAGAGCCATTCACCTTTCCCAACTCTTTGGGTATTTGGCCAGTACTTTGGGGGATGCAGAATACTTGTGGGTATCACTACATCATGCATGTTGTTAGAATGGAGCTACTTTTGTTTTAACTTGTATTTATGGAGCCCCACTTGGAATAAGATTTTGGAGTCTCACACATGGAGTGGACACTCTGTGCATGACTTTCCATTCAGTACCTGAAAAGCTGCCCCAGGACTCTCCAGCAACATGATTATGTGTTGGTGTTTCCCCAGATCTGGTCATGCATTTTCTTTTATTTCTCTCTTGCTTATCATTTTTGCTTTTGTGCTTGCTTCCATATCATTACTTAAAGAAACACTATCTTGAATAAGGAAATGCCTATAGTTTATCAAATCCAACATTTGAAATTTAGCCGCTGCATACATACATACATCAGGCTTTAATGTTACACTGTCAGTCATTTGTCAGTTTCTTCAGGTACTCAACATCTTAAGAATTCATTTTCCCTCTTTTATGCAATAGGTGATCAATGGGGAGAAAAGCTTTTCATGCACTTCCTTACTTTTATGGCCCCTCTCACACCACCTCTGAGGCAGGCTGGATCAAAATGATGGAATAAATGTGAAGAAAAGATTGTCAGTCTCTGCCTTTGAATTCACATCATAGTGGGCTAGAAATTTTTAATGAGCTTTAATATTCAGCAAACTTCAGTTCATGTTGACTGACGGTGCCTCGAGTCTCTTCTTCCTCTCTGCTCAGCACATGAACCCCCGAAATGAAACTCCATGTCATATTTCATTATGTCACAATGAAAGCCTCATCATTTACTTAGAGTTTAAAAAATATATAACCTTAGTGAGACCCCATCACATAAAAAGCAACAACACTGAATGAGGTTGCTTTTAAAAGTAAATACTCAGTTTGAATACTTTTTAACTGTTTGAATGCAACCAAGTTTTTATTATGCCATGTTATCAGAGGGAGGTACATACCGACTTCTTAAAATTATCTACTTGTGGGCAGCTCACATTGAAGAAAAGTAAAAGCAACTGTTAAGTAACTTTGAAAAATGGACTCAAAACTATGAATTATGAGAGTAATCATAACTTCATTATTATTATTTTCAAGCAGCAGGAAATTTGACAAAAGGGATAAGCAGGAATGAGGGATAAAAATGTTTCCTGAAGTAATTCACTACCTGATATTAATATGAAGGGAACACTCACCTAACTAAGGTTTACATTGGATAATAGTGTGGCTTATGATTTTTATTGTTCTAAACCACTCTCATGACCAAAATAATTTTTCTTGTTTTCCAAACTGAATACTTTAGAAGTTTTGAAATATTTGCCTGACTCTGATCATTGTGCCTAACGTAAAGACAGCTATGATACTACTGGCAAAATGAAAGACAGAATAATGACCAGTGTTAAAAACAAAGTTAAACCTGATATTACTTCACAGGTACCCCCAAATCTATATTGTGACTATGTTGCTGGTAATTTTATGATTAATGTAAATCCCATTCAACTCAGGAAAGTACAAAAAGGTCTGAAACCTGCTAGTCTTTTGTTGGACAGTAACAAAAAAATGACAACATGCCAGCCATGGTATAATACACCTATAATTCCAGTGGCTCAGGCATTTGAGGCAGGAGTATCACAAGTTTGAGGCCAGACTGAGAAACATAGGAAATCCCAGTAGTGACCTCTTGGGCCTTGCGCTCAATGACTGACGGGGCCTTGGGTCCTCCTCCTCCCCTGCCATTACTATCAACAAGCAGGAACCCAGGATGCAACTCCAAGTAGATGGGCACAGTATCAACTTCCTCCTAGATACAGGGGCCACCTTTTCAGTCTTGAGGGAGTTTTGGGGACTCATGCTGCCTTCATCCTCTCCTATTGTTGGGGTAGGAGAGAAAATCATACTTCCATTAAAAACACCTCCTCTAACCTGCTCTATAGACAGTTTCCCTTTTTCCCTTTCTTTCCTTGTAATGCCCCAATGTCCAGTACCACTTCTCGGTAGGGATATCCTCTCACTCCTCAAGGCTACAATTTCTATAAAGCCTCCATCATCCCCCACACTACATTTTTTAATAGCTCTCTTAGCTGATGATTTCACAATCACTTTCTGCTCCAATTGCGTAGGTCCTACCGAAGACCACCCTAAACACAAGCACTTCCCTATCCCCACTTCCCTTGTAAACCCCATTGTCTGGGACATCTGTAACCCTTCTATAGTCATCTGTCCCCCTATTAAGATCCAACTCAAAGACCCCATTCATTTTTCTAATCAATCCCAATATCCCACCACCTCGCTAATTGGCCTCCAGCCCATCATACGGGACCTCCTAAAAAAGGGATACTTATGACCCACTCACTCTTCTTTCAATGCCCCTATCCTAGCAATTAAAAAACCTAATGGTTCTCACCACTTAGTGCAAGACCTTCACCTCATCAACTCTTCCATTATCCCCATCCACCCCCTAGTTCCTAACCCCTACACCCTTCTCTCCAAAATCCCTGCTACATCCACTCATTTCTCAGTAATAGATCTCAAGGATGTTTCTTTTCGATTCCCTTTGCACCTGAATCCCAAGACATTTTTGCTTTCACCTGAGCAGACCCAGAAACCAGACACTCTCAACAGCTTACATGGACAGTCCTTCCCCAGGGTTTTAGAGATAGTCCCCATTTCTTTGGACAAGTCCTGGCAACAGATCTAAAGGACTTCCACTCAACTTGCCCTGACTCCACTCTCCTTCTATATGTAGAGGACTTCCTCCTCTGCAGCCCCTCCATGGAAATCTCAAAGCATGACATATCCCTACTCAACTTTCTGGCCTGCAAGGGTTACCGCGCCTCCCCTCAAAAGGCCCAACTGTCCTATCCCACCGTCACTTATCTCAGGTTCTCCATCTCTTACAGAAGGAAGGCCATCACTACTGACAGGAAACATTTCATTAGCTCCCTTCCCATTCCCAAACTAAAGCTGAAATCTTATCCTTCCTGGGCTTAGCAGAATATTTTAGGGCATGGATTCCCAATTATTCCCTCCTAGCAAGGCCTTTATACGACATGGCAAAGGGCCCTCAAAATGAGTCGTTACCCTCCACTCCCAACCAGCCTTTCCACATATTAAAAAGGGCACTCCTCCAGGCCCCAGCCCTCCACCTGCTGGACCTAAAATACCTTTTCTTCTCTATGTTCATGAAAAGGGAGGCCAAAGTTTAGGAGTCCTTGTAAAAACTATGGGCCAACTTTTGCCCCAGCAGCCTATCTCTCCAGGCAGTTGGACCCTACTGTTAGAGGATGGGCTCCCTGCCTACGCACTTTGGCAGTCAGCCATGATCTTCAAAAGGAAGCTCATAAACTCACCTTTGGGTCTCCCCTCACGATTTTTCATCACATCACTTGAAAGACCTCCTGACCTACAAAGGGTTGCAATCTCTCCCTGCTTCCAGGATTCTTTCTCTACTGGTATTCTTACAGAACCCCACAATATCTTTGAAACCCTGTCCCCCTTTAAATCCCACCTCCTTACTCCCTATTACAACTAACTTGCCAGAGCCCCCAGTTTGTAACTGTACTGAAGCTCTGGAGGCTTTTCTGCCCTGCCCCACAACGATCTCTGAGGGGACTTTGTTTTGTCCTGACTTCACATGGTTTTCTGATGGCAGTTCCTTTATGCAGGATGTAGTCAGAGTGGCAGGATATGCCATTGTCTCCCTCTCCTCTATAATCGAAGCAAAACCCCTTCCACCAAACACCACTGTGTTTAACACCACTGTTGGTTAATAGGCCGAACACATAGCAGGTACCAGGGCTTGTGAACTAGCTACAGAAAAAAACTTATCTCTTTACAGTAATTCCAAATACGTTTTTCATATTCTGTTGTCCCATGCTGCCATATGGAAAGAAAAGGGACTCCTAACAACCAAGGGCACCTCTGTCACTAACTCAAAACTCATTTCTAACCTAATGGAAGCCTCAAAGTTACCATCTAAACTTGGTATCACACACTGTAAAGCTCACCAAACTGACTCCTCCCCTATCACGGTGGGCAATTCCAAATCTCGTCAAGCTGCACAATCGGCTGTCCTCCAAACTTCCAATCCCTCTCCAATACTCACACTCACTTCTCCAGAGAATATGTCTGAACAAGATCATCAACATCTTTTCCATTTTCTCCATTCCTTGTTTCACTCTAGCCCCCAAAGGCTTGAAACCTTTCTTCAATCTTTTTTCACCCTCTCTGGGGATGTTAAAGCCCTCTTACAGCGCATCTCCTCAACATGCACATTTGTCAATGAACCAATTCTAACACACCCCTACAGCCTAAACCCTTCCCTTCCCATCAGGCTCGAGGGCACATCCCTGCAGCTGACTGGCAAATTGACTTCACTAATATGCCCAGTGTTAAACACATACTAGTACTACTAGTACTGGTGGGTACCTTCTCCAGATGGGTCGGGGCTTTTCCTACATCCAACAAAAGGGACTCTACCATCGCTAACATCCTAATGACTCAAATTATCCCTCAATTTGGGATGCCCACCTCCATTCAATCTGACAATGGCCCAGAATTTGTTTCCCAAGTCACTCAGGCTCTCACTCACGCCCTATCTTTCCCATGGTATTTTCATTGCCCCTATCAGCCACAGGCCTCAGGGAAGGTTGAAAGAAAAAATAGATCCCTTAAGGCTATCCTCACTAAATTAGCTATGAAATTAAGTTTAGACTGGGTTAAATTACTCCCTTTGGCCCTTTTACACTTGCGAGTCTTGCCCAAGAAACCCTCACTACTCTCCCCATTCGAGGTCATGTATGGTTGCCCTCTCATTCCCCCTGGACTCTCACCCAAGCCTTGGCCTATTTATGACAAATATGCCTTACCCCTTCTTTTCCACCTTCAAACTGAACTATGGAAACACCAGGACTGGCTCCTTCCTGATCCGTCTCTCTCAAAACCCTTTTCCTTTGACACCTGGGCAATCTGTCTATTACTGTCCTCCAGAGGAAAGAAACCCTTTACAACCAAAATGGGAAGGACCTGTAGAAGTCATCTAATGTACTCCAACAGCTGCGAAACTAGCACTCCCCCACAACCAACTTACCCCATGGATTCATATTTCTAGGCTCAAACCAGCCTCGTGCCCCGCCTATCCAAAAGAAGCTCATCAGGAAACTCCTCCTCACAAAGCTCATCCCAAATTCTCCTGTTCTCCCTCCCCTCAAAACCCTATAAAACTATGTTTTTCTCGCATCTCACTCCTCAAACCCATACCCGAAAATACTCAAACCATACATGAAAATGTTCAACTCCAGACTGTTGCTCCACCTCCTCCTCCTAGTCCTCCCAAGTCTCCCCTCACATGCCACAACTTTTGTCTGGACATTCAAAATCAGAGAGACCTACACCAAACATAGCACCAAAACTACTCATCTACTTCCCACCTCTGCATCCTGTCCAACAATAGTATGTTCAGCTACAATAACCCTTATGTTCACACCATCAACAAGGTCTTCTTCAGTCAGCCCCTCCTCTCTCCCTACCTCTGCTTCATATATGACAAGACTAAAGATTACTGTCACTGGTGGCCTAATGTTTCTGGGTGTTGTCCATATTGGTCATGCAACATTCACTACCTGGGACACCCCACCCATAGGCATCATCACAACTCTGCCTCCAACAATCTCCAGAAACAGGACAATGGCTCAATTTCACTCACTATCAAAGACCCCTGGGACCCATGCCGGGCAACCAGAGAGACGGCCTCCATTTATTACGGAACTTGGTCTAAACCTCACGGGACCCTTCACATCTCTCGTGAACTCACACCTGTAGGGTCACAAATCTCTCAAGTTGCTTCAGATATACAACACTCAGAAAAGGTTCTTATCCAGCCCTTAAAAAATACATCCTCACCTTCTGGTCTTACCTATTCTTAGCTACACCTTATCCAAGATACAGCTAGATTTCTAAATCTCACCTCCGTTGATCCTAAAAATTGCTTCTTATGTGCATCCTTGCAATGACCCCTCCTGGCCACAGTCCCCCTGAACTCCTTTAACTACTCATTCCTAACCTCTGCAAAACCAATGACACCATCCATGCTGTCCCCTTATGGAAACCTGAACCAGATCACTTCATTCATTGCCTTCTTATATCCTCACACTCAATATATCCTTCAGCTATACTTTGCCATGCTTATACCACTATTACAAGCGCTGTATATACCCACCCTAGACATTTCTTCTGGTGAAACAACACTGTCATTAACCAGCTCCAAGTCAATTCCACTTCTCCCTGTGTCCTTATCACACTGGTGCCTCAGTTGACCCTCTACAGCTCCTCTGAGCTTCAATATTTTTTCCTTCCTTCCCCATGGCAGAAACTAGCTGCCTTCCTACCAATACTCGTGGGAATATCACTAACCTTTTTTATCACTGGAGCTGCTCTTTCAGGAGGAACCCTCGGTCACTCTCTGTGGGCCACAGAAGATCTGAACACCAAACTTGAAGGTGCCCTCACTTCAACAGCCGAATCCCTAGCCTCCTTACAAAAACAGGTGACCTCTTTGGCCCAGGTAACACTGCAAAACTGCAGGGCCATAGATCTTCTTACAGCTGAAAAAGGAGGTACTTGTTTATTTCTCAGAGAAGAATGTTGTTATTACATAAATGAATCTGGGGTGGTAGAACAGAACATTATTAAATTACAGAATTTAGCTGTGGGGCTTCGAGGACATATTTCCAGTTCCCTTCTTTCATCTTGACTCCAGTCCTCCTTCCTTGCATGGGTACTCCCAATCCTGGGTCCAATACTCATTTTTCTCATCTGTCTCTTTTTACCCTGCTTGTTAAAGTTCCTTCAACATCAACTTCAGACTATTTCTAACCAAACTTTCAACGAGCTTCTTCTCAGGTACTATCAACCACTGGCTACAGATGACATCCCCACATCCCCCTGAGGACATCTTACCACCACCTGTTAAGGAAAAACTACTCAGCTCATGGAACTCTTTCCTCACGTTCCTTCACCAGAATGCTTGGCTCATTCCACCCGAGGCCGCTACAAGGGACATTCACCAACCTCATCCCCCAAGAAACCTTCCCTTTTCGACCTTGTTATGGGGTCTCCTGACCATATTTCTCCCAAAACCCTCTACCCCTACCCAGACTTCGCTCCCATCCAGCAGGAAGTAACCAGATTGAGTGACACCCCATTCCAAAACATAAAAAAAAGGGAGAAATATAAGGTCACCGCTCTTATTTTTCCCATTCGGCACTTGACCGACATTCTCCCACCAGCATGTACTTGCACCCAATCGGTGCTTGACACCCCGCCCAGACCCCTAGCAACAAGGCTCACCCAGTCAACTCTCACCCCGTTTCATGCCCCAACCAATCAGCCTCTTCCCAGCCCTATATAAGTGTGTACATTTTTAAAATAAAACAGAACTGCTCCAGCATTTGGCTTTGGCTCATATCTCTGTGTGATTCCTTTCAACTATGCTTCTCCAGTTCTCTTGTGAATCAGCATAAATAAATTTTGCAGAGTTATCTATCAAAAGTAAGAACAATTCTTTATTGCCATGATTAGGAGTTCTGTTTTCTGGAAGACACACATTCCTATGACTAAGTTGTGATTATATTCAAAATGATCAGTAACATAAACCAACAGTACAGCTAATCCATTAACTACAAAAAATGTCCAATTTTAGTACTATTCAATATGATACAAGTAAAAGAATATAGCTTTGAAGAAAATGGTGTCTTTTTGAACAAATATTTAAAGGGTAAGCAGTGGTATTGTTTAAAAAGAAACATGCCAGTTTCCATACATTCCAAACCTTTTTTCTTGAAGTGTATTGACCTGAATTTAGGAAGCATTCATAATCTGGAGTAGCTGGGATTGGAGGATTGTATATGTGCATCAATTCACTGCACTGAAATGAGATGTTTTTGTTTTGTTTTGTATCAGGAATTCCTTACTTCTGAGCTTTAACCTCAGCACTTTTGCTTTTTCTTAAATTTTGAGACAGGATCTCACTAAGTTGCTTAGGCCCACAAAGTTGCTGAGGTTGACCTCAAACTTGCAATCCTCCATACTTCTTCTAGAGTCTTTGTAATTATAGTCACATGCCATTGTGTCTGGCAAAAAGAAGCTTTTTAATGATTATTACACTAAAATATCTTCTATGCTAAACTAAGTTACTTATAGATCTCAAAATTTCAAAATATTCCACCTAAATCCATGTTTTCTTCCCCCTACATGGATGGATATTTAGCCCAGGTCTTTGACCACACTAGGCAAGTGCTCTATGGCTGAACTCTATCCCCAGTACCCAACATGAATTTTCTATTTTACTATCTACACTGTAGATTTTTCCTAAAATACAGATCCAAGAACTATTTATCATTGGGAAGTTCCTTATTCACAGTTTTAACTATACTTTTAGTTAACAATATATTTATTTTGCTTGCTATATTCAAATCAGTATTGCTAATATTTTAGTTATTGCTCATTTAATTTGGCTATGAATCAAAAATTTGTTAAAAATACAAAGTATTTACACTCACCAAAGTCATTTTCTCTAAAATAATTTGTGTAAATCATATGTGGTACTCATTTCTTAATATTTTATTTTTCATGTTACATTAAACTAGGTTTGGTCTGAGGACACCTCTACACTTGAGTCTGTGGTCTGTGAACTAGGTTAGTATTCATGCTATCTGAAAGCCTAGTGCAGAGGACACTCCCATACATCAGAGTTTCGACAATGGCAGTGTTTGCCATCGATTGTGAAGTCCAAGGTGTGGGACTCTGTGGCATGGGAAGCAGTTTAGAGCCTCACTACTCCTATTCTGTAATGCTGCCCTGCCACATTGGAGGCCTGAGTTCTTTGAAGCTCTTGAAATACTGGAGCTGTCAAGTTAAGTAGAACATTTCTCTTTCCTCACTTAAGTAAACTCTGCTACATTTAACACATCTAAAGGGGTTTCCTTTAACCATTAAGAATGGGATAGAACCTAACACTCCATTAGCTGTCATGTAATTATGAATCTGTGATATTCATGTTTAAACCTATTCACATCTTGAATAAATCTAAAATAAATTGGTGTTTCTCATTAGTGTTTGTGAAGTAGAGTGTCTTTTGAGATATTTCTTATAAAACTTATTAGAACAAAAATTAAAATACAAATATAATTGTTGGCATACATACATACATACATAAAATATAAATTCCAGAGAAATAAAATTTTCATGATGATACAACCCAAATTATACCTCAGATATAAATCATGTTGTTGGCTGTTATCAATCTACTCATCCATCCATCCGTTTATCCCAGGACAAGAACAAAAACATCATATTAAAAAGTTTGCATACTTAAGAAAACATAAGAATAACTGGGCACAGTGGCACACAACTATAATCCTAACAACTTAGGAGGGTAAGGATGATTGGAAGTTTGATGATAGCCTGAAAAACTTAGCAAGATCCTGTCCCAGTTTTTTTAAGGGCTGGGAATGTAACACAGTGGTGGAGCACTTGCCTAGCATGCATAAGGCCCTGGGTTCAGTCCCCAGTAACACACACGCACATGTGTGCACACACACACATGAAATATGGGAGAAAAAAAGAAAAAAATCAAATTCTAAAACATGCATAAAACAATAAGAGTTTCAACACAGATAAAGAAAAATACCTAGAATTAAATGGAATGAGAAAAATCCATAAGTAGTTGTTTATTTCAACACTCTTATCAGAATTAAGAACTCTTGATAAAACATGTAAGTAAAAAATCAGGAAAGATCTACAAGGCAAATGAGACAGTCTAATGGCTTGACCCACTAATAATTTTAGAAAGCTCCATACAATAGTAGGATGCACATTCTTCAAGTGGAAATAGTACCTTTGCCAAATTACATTGCATTCTGGGCCATATCACATATCTATATAAATCTAAAGGAAGTGAAGCCCTATGAAGTATATTCACTGATTCACAATGCATTTAGGTAGAAATAACAAAGATATCTGAAAAATTCTAAGTATTTGAAAATAAAAAAAAATTCTAATTAATGTGGTTCAAAGAATCATGGGAAATAGAAAATATTTTGAACTGCATGAAAATGAAAAACATTTTGAAACTTGTAAGGTGCAGATGAAGAAGTAATTAGAGGGGAAAATTATAGCATTACATCCATGTTAAAATGGAAGTACATTCTAAAATCAAACACCTAGTCTTTCCCTTAAAAGTTAACATGCCTCACACAGTGGTGCATGCCTATAGTCCCAGTCACTCTGGAGGCTGAAGTAGGAGGATTAAAAATTCAAGGCCAGTCTTGGAAACTTAAGGAGATTATATCCAAAAGGACCTGGGCAGGTAACTTTGTAGTGAAGTGCCTCTGGGTTCAATCCCCAGTACAAAAGAACAAAAATGAACAGACAAAAAACAAACAACAAATAAAACACAAGAATGAAATCGCTTTCCTATATACCAGCAATGAACAACTGGAATATGAAATTAAAATCACAAATTCATTTATATTCTCACCAGAAAGAAAGAGGAAAGGAGAGAAAAACATTAAGGCAGAAATCTAAAGAACAATATGTACAAAATCTGTGTGAGGAAAGTGGTAAAACTCTGATGAAGAAAATCAAAGTTTATTTAAATAAATGTTGAAATACTCTAGGTTCTCAGATATGAGAACACAATATTGTTAAGATGTCAATTTTCTACAACTTGATGTACAGATTCAATGTAATCCCAATTAACATCTAACAAATTATTTTGTGGATACTACAAACTGATTCTAAGTTTATATGGGAGCTGGAGGTGTCCTTAATGGTGAAGTTCTTACCTAGTATGTACAATCCCTATGTTTAAACCCTAGCACCACAAAACCAAAAACAAATGCATATGAAAAGATAAATCAGAAATGCTAACAATACTGAAGAAGAAGAGCAGAGAAGGAGAAATTAAACTACCTAATTTTAAGACTGTGAAGTTATAGAAATCAAGACAGCATTTTATTAGTGTACGAATAGACATACGGACCAGTAGAACAGAATACAGAGCTCAGAAATAGCCCATACATATAGACTCAACTGAACTTTGCCAAAGGAGTAAAGAAAATCCAATGTAGAAAATATCTGATTTTTCAATGGTGCTGGAAGAATTAGGCATTTATATGCAGAAATAACACTGAAACAGGATCTTGAATGAGAGAAAATATGAAAAGGTACAAACTAAACAATTCACATATTTAAAAAAGAAAAAAAAGTCAACTGGGGTTGTGACTCAGTGGTGCAGCACTTGTCTAGCATGTGTGAGGCTCTGAGTTCAATCCTCAGCACCATATAAAATGATAAAATAAAGGTATTGTGTCCACCTACTGTTAAAACAAAATATTTTAAAAAATAAAAAAATGATAAGTTGGACTTTATAAAAAATTCAAAGGAAATAAATATTAAATTTTTATTTTGCTCCATGCAAGACACTATTATGAGAATGAAAAGACAAGTCGTAATGAAAGCAAATATCTGCAAAATACATAATGGTAATGATCTGAAAAGTCAAAGTGCCAGGAAGTAGGAAAAGACATTTTCAAAACACAAAAATATACTAAAGAATTAGGATCCAGGATGGACAAAAGAATTTCTACACGTCAATAAGACAAAAAAAAAAAATCAAATGGAGGCATGGGCATACGAAACAAACAAACAAAATTCCTAGGAAAGAAAACATAAAGAGCCAGTACATTTATGAAAAATATCCAGGCTCATTTATCATAAGGATATGCAATTGAAGGTCAGAATAATGTCCTGCATAGAGTAGCAAAAAATGTCAAAAATATAGAGCAATAAGAATTTCACATACTCTAGTACTATAAAACATTGTGGTTTCTTGGGGGAAACAATTTGACACTTCCTGTATGTGAGAACCTTCATATCCTATCACCTAGAAATTCTACTCCTAGATGGATTCTCTTGTCCTGTATGCAAAAGACATACCTAAGAATGCTCATTAAAGCACTGTTTATTATAGCAAAATATTGAAAAAGATCTTAATGCTATTAAGAGAATAGGTATTTACATTGTGTTCTAGTAACAAAATCTAATACTATAAAATGGTTAAAAATTGATAGAGATTCCCATTACATGATAGAGTTCAAATACTAATAAAACGAAGAGTAAGTTTCAGAAGAATAATTAAAACATGATATGCTTCTCTAAAGTAAGAAATGTGTGAAATGATCCTGATACCCTGCCTGAGTCAGGTTTGCAGCCAAGAGTGGAGAGAGAGGATGTCACTGGGGACATGGCTACTTCACTTACATTTGTGCTTCTCTAATCCTCAAGAGGAGCAGTGGCCATGGTCAGATTTGTGGAATTGTACATTTTTATATATCCATTGTTTAATAAATTGAAGCAATGGCCTTCAATGTATATATTGACTATTAGAACCCTATAAAAGTGCTTCCAACAGTTTCTGTAAAGTACATTCATGCATTAATTGCAGGGTTCTCTTCTTCCAGTGATGGAATGAGCTTGTGTGAGACCTGCTATTAGCACAAGGGTGACTGTAGACAGGAAAGGGCTTGCAAGCTTGGGGGACAGAGGCCTAATGGTGGCCAGGGAGGGACACCTTGGAATACCAACCATGCTTTTTAAAACTGCACTTCACTTGATCCACAGAAGAGGGCACTCCAGAACCAGCCACCTCAGCCCCAGGGGCTGAGTCATCTATGAATGCTGGTCAGGAAAATTCACACTCCATCAAGAGCAGAAATAAACCTAACACACAGGACAGAGAGTCTACATCAAACATTTTCAGTTATGAAAGCTTATGGAAGAAGTTATAAAGTGTAAGAAAATACTCCAATATGAATTTAATTAAATCAAACAAAATGAAAAAAATATTGTAACTTGGGATTTTAAAATTCTAGAGAGAAATAGACAATTGCCCAAATATATGACAGAATTTTGGAAAGAAACTAATTTAAAGATGGAAGTTTTTCCAAAATGACAAAAAAAAAAGTTTCCTTGGACCTAGAGATGCAAAATATTTATTAAGTGGACAGAAAGGGCAGGAACAAAAGAAATAGAAACCAAGTAATACAACTAAAACTCAGAAACATGAATAACATCAGGTTTTTTTTAAAAAAAAGTCCTCTGCTAATTTTATTAAAACATTTTTGTTAACTCTTGGATCAGTGACAATAACAATAAAACCAGAAAATAAATTATAGGATATTTAAAAGTGATTTTTAAAATTTACTATATGTCAGAATTTATAAGATACAATTAAAGTAGTAATGAGGAAAAGTCACAGCTTTAAAAAGTTATGCAATATAGGAAAATAAGTGAACTAAGTGGCTCAATTCATTAATATAGATAAAGAAAAGATACATGGAAAAATGTAGAATAGAGAAAGTAATAAAAAGTATGTTTATGCATTAGCAAGAAAACAGGACTAATCAAGCATAGGAGATTAATTTGAAATACCATACGTAAAGCATTTGGAAATTTACATGAAATCTGAGTATCTTTAAAAGAAATGATTTTCTAAAATTGACCCCACTAAAAACTGAAAATATAAATTCATAATTTTAATAGATTACAGTTATTGAAGAAGTGTCCCATAAAAAAAATGTACTGGGTCTACATGATTTCATAGAAATATTCTTTGGAACACTCAAAAGACATAAAGTAAATTCTTCACAGCATATAAAAAGAAAATCTTCCATATTATTTTTATGCAATAGCTGTAGCAATCATACTTAAGTGTAAAAAGATTGGAAAATATCAGCAATTTTAGGCTGACCCTACTCATGAAGGCATGTGGACATAGGGACTGATGTGAAACACTGATGTTGAAGGGAAAGAGACTTAGCAGGCACTTGAGTGTGTACAGGGATCAGCTGATGAGATCTCAGAAGGTCAGTCCTTGCCTCCTGGACATCAGTCCTGGCTCACTTACAAACAAGTCTGCCTTAGTGCTAGGACATGGGTAATCCCTCTTTTCATCTTATTCCTGCCCTTTTGTTAGAGCAAACTGTAGAAAACACCTTTCCATTTCAACACAAACAAATGTAAAACAAATCATAAAACTCAAGATATACTCTACCTGCTTCCCCAATCCCAGTTCATTCCCACATAGGACACCCTTGTTGCCAGTTTTGTATATTCTGCTGTCTGTGTATCTTCCACATAATTCTGCATCTATATATAAACTTCTATTGTATTCATGTGTACATGTGCTTGAATATCCTTTTAAACTTTTGCACAAATAGGATCATAGTATAAATAACTCCATGTGACAACTTGCTGTCCCAATTGATTGTATAACACAGACCCTACCCATTTATGTACATGCAGACTTCACTCATTCTTTTTAACAGTGGCATCATATTCAATATTATCTATGTTCCATGATTTATTTAACTAATTTTATATTAATGGATATTGATGTTTATCAGAGGTTGATTTTGTTGTTTTTGTTGTATTTTTGGATATTTTGTTCACTATAAACAATCCCATAAGCCAGGTTTGGTGGCACATAACTTTATTTCCAGCTACTTGGGAGGCTGGAGCAGCAGGGTCCTAAGTTTGAGGCTTGCAAGACCTTGTCTTAAAATAAAAACTGGTGAGGATGTATCTTACTATTAGGGTGCTTGTCTTGCAAGCATGAGCCCTGAGTTAGATTCCCCAGTTCTGCAAAAACAAAGAAAGTAAGGCTGTGGAATAGAGTCTTGTATATACATACACATTTGCATACATTACGGAATATAGCTTCAATTTAAATTCACAGAACTGATTTTCAAATAAACTGTTAACAGGAAGGTTTATCAGGAATTGAATGCAAAGCAAATGGCTCCCTTTAGAGTTGATAAAATAAATAGGGGTCAGTAAATAATTTCATAAGACTCCCTAGCTTGTCAGAACTGGCTCATGTGACTTTGGACAAGGCACAGATTTACAATGACATGAATACATCTCCCATTTATTTAATTATCTTGTTTAATTTGAGAAGCTGAAGCAAAGAAAAGCAGGTCATCCTGCATTGTATAAACCATCTAACTGAAAAGAAAGTGTGGAAAAGGACACCTGAGGAGTTTCAGATAAGCTAGTTTTAAACACACCTGAGGCTGAACTCCAGACCATGCATGTGACTACTCCCTCCTTGGGGAGCTGGGGTTCACTTCACTCATTGCCCTGGGAGTGACCCACCTGAGAAGTGTGGAAAGAGGAGGGGAAAGCAACTTACCAGGCGAGAAAAATGGACCTACTTTGAGAAGGTGATCAAGCTTATTCTCACAAGTGATGAGCCATGTTAACTGCATATGTCCTCCATATAAATGATGAAAATATTGCCAGTACTCCTTTCTTACCCAAAAGCCATAATTATAGACTAACCATTACACACATTATGTGTCATACATATTGTAGAACTAGAGGTCCCTTCCCTGGGTATGACCCACAGTGGATGCCTCACACTTTGCCCTCAAGGACCTTTGTGATTTTATAGTAAGAATAAGGAAGAACTCCAGCAGTTTCTGACTTTAGTGAGTTGTGGAAGCTGATATTTAACTGTTTTTATAAATTGTCCAGTAGGAGGCTTCAATGGCTCTTTCATTTCAAGTCTGAAAATCTGCAATGGCTTTTGCCTTTTAAAGAACTGATCATACCTACATTCAAGGTGTGCAATTTCTTTTTATTACAATTGAAAATGGCTGGTGTTCAACATGGTACTACTTCACTCACATTCTGACTCTGGCACAAAATGCTGTTCCTTAAGACACCATAGTCCATGATATTCACATCTGTGGGGCTGAGAGGAAGGGCACCTTTGTTATCATTTCCCCATTTCATCACCTTTCTTCTCAGAAACCCTGAACACAGGAGACAGTGAGTTGAAATATTCAAAGTGGTGAAGGACAAACCTGTCAGCCAGGAATCCTATGGTCAGTCCAAGTGTCCTTCCACAACAGGCAGCAATGATGCTGTTCCCAGAAGTCTCACTCCTTTCAAGCTCCTGCACCAAAATGCCTTATACTGGGTGACTTTTAAAAGAGATAATAAATTTCTCAAAATTCTGGGTTCTGAGAAGTCTGACAATCCAAGGTCAAGGTGCCAGGAGATTAGGTATGTGCAGAAGGCCTACTTTCTCCATTTAAAACAGGGCCTTGTTACTGTGCCCTCATATAATGAAGGAAGGACTGAACCCATTCCTTCAAGCCCACTCCTTTCTTCTTTATTTCCTTCCTTCCTTCCTTAAAATTATTTATGGTACAGATTACAGAAACCAGGACTTAACACATGCTGGGAATAGGCTGTACCATGGAGGTTCTTCTCCAGCACTTTTTATTTGAGACAGGGTCACTAAGTTACTGAGACTGGCCTCAGACTTGTGCTTCTCCTGCCTCAGTCTTCACAGTAGCTACAATGACAGGCCTGTACCACCAGGTCTAGCTTAATGTGTGTGTGCACACATGTGTGTATGTGTGGTGTGTGGTGCTGGAGATCCATCCAGTGCCTCATGCATGTGAAACAGTGCTATTTTCTAAAGCTATTCATCTATGCATGGTGTCAGAGCCTGAGGGACTAACAACATCCTGATGTCCCAGCTTCTCAATGCATTTGGGTTAAAGTTTCAGCTGGAGTTTTGGAGGGACTCACACTTCAAACCACAGCACTAGATAAACAGGAGTCACCATTAGAGGTGCCCTGCATGTGGGAAGTTCTTCCAGTTGAACTGAAGAACATTAGACAGGTACTCATAGTTAGATGACTCAGAAAGAGCTCTGGTAAAGGCAAATTCATAATGCCTATAAAGGACAGGGTTTCTGTATATGATTTAAGAGACATAGCAAAAACTCCAACTATCAGTTCATGTTTTTGGAAACACAATGCATGCACATGTACCTTTGAGGGATCAGTAACTGAGGGGGGATGGGTTAGAGCTTCACAGGAGGAGCACTTGCAATCTTAGTGAATTTATGACACTTTAAGTCTACATAAAAGCAAGGTGTCACTCTCCTATGTTAAATGGAACTCCATTAGAATCACAAAGAAATAGATACAGCACACAACAGAAGTGAAAGGGATGGGAACTCACATGTCTTACTATGAAAATCAGCTAAGTGGGAAATAGAAACTTGCAGGAAATGAGGGCCAAAGGAAATATAAGATCACATGAAACAACATAATGACAGAAGGAAATCCTCCTTCATCAGGGCATGCTTTAAAAGAAAATTCATGAAACACTCCATCCCAAAGGCAAGGAATGCCAGAAGGAACACAAAAGAGGATCCACTGTGTATAAGAACTAACTTAAGCATATCCAGTACTGACAGGATGTGGGTAGCATTTTGTAAACAGAGAGAACAGCAAGGACAAAGGTCCTGGGCATAAATGAGCATAGAGGGATGGAAGTCCAAGAAGGCCTGAATGTGTGACCACACTGATGGACCTGGAGTGAAGGGAAAGCCAGGCATTGGTCAGATGAAGGGCAAATTAAAATCAGGGTTTTATGGTGAACCTTTAGCAGATGAGAAAACTGAGGCTCAGAGAAGTTTAGCCATCCTTCTAAGTTCCTTCTCTCACACACTGGTTCCAAAGTCCCCACTCCCACAGAACACCATACCTGGGTCAGACTGACACCTACAGATCTCCTAGATAACTATTTAAGGGATGGTTGCCAGAGACATAAACATTCAGACAGGTCAATTTATCATAACTAGTAATTGGGTCCAGGGCCTGATCAAGAACATTGGAGACTCCCTGCTCACCTTCTCATTACCAGAGGATTTCTCTAAGTCACTTCATCAGGAAAGTGTTTTGACTATCTTAAATTCAACCTGAGTCTGACTCTCATAAGATCTTTATACTTTCTGGGTGAGGAAAGGACCAATGCCCCAGGCAACAACCTGAACCTGGGTGGGAGGCCTAACAACTTTAAAGTCAATGTGTCATCTCTTGATCTGTCTTCATGATCAGATGAGTACTGCAGTCCAGGATCAGAGGATTATCCCAAGATTAGAGTCACCTTCACAGGGGGTCAACTAACAGAACATAGTACTTGAGAGCAAATAATAAGCCCTTTATGTATTAAGACTTTGGGATTTTGTTTGTTCTGACACCACAGCACATGCATAACTTCATCAAATCTATCAAAGAAAATTCTTAAATCAAGCACTTGATACTTCAATTCAATACACCTGCAGGACATCCTTCCAATACAACCTTATTTTTCTGGTCACACAAAAACAAAAAGCTCAGCTATCAAATTGATCAACAGGCCACCTGTTCTTATCACAGTAAATAAAAAAATAAACTACAGAAAAAATCAAAATAAAACAAAGTTATACAATGGTGTTTGAATTACTTAGAGTGTGAGTAAACCAAACATTCTATGTACTAAATGATCATTAGACTAAAGTACAGCAAGAATTTAGACATCAGTGGTAAGAAAAATGGACACGATAAAAATATACGATGTGAAAAAAGCATGGGTTTCCACCAATCGAAAATATGGGGGGCTGGGGAGATAGCTCAGTTGGTAGAATGCTTGCCTTGCAAGCACAAGGCCCTGGGTTCAATCCCCAGCAATGCAAAAAAAAAACAAAAAAATGGGGTTTGAAAATAGATGGATTCACTGTTCAACTGTGCCAGACAACAAAAAAAAAAAAAAAAAAAAGAACTCAAGGGAATTACAAACTCAAATTCAAATCATTACCAAAACAGATAGTAATACAAAATTTAAGGAAATATGATGGATGAGAAATTAAATAAATGAACATTAAGCAATTAAAATGATTCAAAACAGAACTTTGACAATGAAATAAAGGAATAAAAAAGGACACAAGCAGAATTCCAGCTCCCTGTTCCACCTATAAGAAGATTGGAAGTTGTCCACCCTTGTAACAAGTCAAACACCGAACTAACCTAGAATGAATTACTCTTCTTACATCCATGAGAATACTGAGATCTTAGTGCAAACTGTTTGCCAAATAATGGCGGGGACAAGGGATAGGGATATAGCTAGTGGTACATTTTGTGCTTAGCAAAACCAAGGCCCTGGGTAAACTGTAGAAAGACAAACTGATGCAGAGAATTACAACTGATTAAGTTCATAATCAATAAGAAACCCCTTGTTGGGGTTTCTATAAGATTAATACACCCCAAAGTGCAATGGACAAATTGCTATAGTCTCAAAGGTGATAAGTCTAAAAGTTAAAATCTTCAGACTCTACAGGGAAGTCCCACACCTTTGCAGGTCATCTTCAGGAGACTACCAGTTCCTCAGAGTGGAGTGTGGAGAAAATTCTCTTATGCCACTTGCAGAAAAGGTTGAATAACGGTTTTCAAATACTCCTAGAAAATTGTTTGCTTCTCAATGAGGTCTGCCATCATGAAAAAGTATTTGAACTGACCCCACCTGCCTGAGTTTAATTAGGGAAACACCAACCTGACAAAGGAAATGCCACTCCAGTATTTGGTCCTTCTGTCCCACTTGAGGGACAAGCAAAACAGATAATCTCTTGTAAAAGACAAACTTGGGGACACAGATTCACTAAATGCACATGACTTCATCACAGCAATGAACAGTGCCTCCCATTGTCCCAAAACTTACAACCACATCACTAAATACCTCTCTGCCTGAAGTAACTGACCTGTAAGACACTGCCAGTGTCAGAGCCAGACTCAGATAAGGAAGAGGTGTCAGCAAGATCAAACAAGGAAATTAAAACAACTATGATTCCTATTGTAAAGACACTAAAGAAAAAAAGCAGACAATACAAGAAAAGATAGTTAATATAAGTAGTGATATACATATTCCAAGGAAAAGCAAAAAGAAATATTAGACATCAAAAACAAAACAGAAATGAAGAATGCCTTTACAGGGATTATTAGTAGATCAGACAGGGCTAAAGGAAGTTACAGGAAGCTTAAGGATGTATCAAAAGAAACTCCCAAAAATGAAAAGCAAAGTGAAAGCCTATAACCCCAGCTACTCATGAGACTGGCACAGAAGGATCATAACCCAGATGGGCAACTAAGTAAGATATTGTTTCAAAATTAAATAAAGGGGCCAGAGTTGTAGCTCAGTGTAAGAGTGGTCCTGAGGAGCATGCCTGCTACCACACATAACAGCAAAAGAAACAGCGTGCTGAGATAGGAATCCATACCTGACTAAAGGACTTAAAAAAACAACAATGATGACACTGAATCCTGGTGAACAGGTGGAGATACATGTAAATTTTTATGTCTTCAGATTGTAAAATGGTACAGCCCTTGGAAAAGAAGGGGTGGTTTCTTGGTAAATTAAACATGAACCAGCATAGGCCTCAGCCACATTCCTGGATGTTCATCCAAGAGAAATGGAAATAGATTCATGCAAAAGCCTGTGCATGAACCAAGGTACAGGGCAATGTGTCTATGGGCCCAGCAATCAGGATGCTGGGCTTGGAGGATTGCTTGAGCCCAGATGTTGAAGACCAACCTGGACAAGTAATTCAGTGAGGAAGAAAGCACACCTGAATACAAATGCATACAGCAGTTTTCTTCATAAGCACCCCTAAACAGGAAACAACCCCAAAATACTTGAAAGTGTGAGCAGGCAACAAAGTGGTGCCTCCAGGCCACAGAACATTATTAAGCAACAAGAAAGTAGAACCACAAACAGCAAGTTGTGTAGAGAATTGCACTGGGTGGAAAGAGCCAATTCCAGAAACTGTATAGATGATATGGCTCCATTTATAGAATGTGCTTGAAAGGACAAAATTATACTACATTTGCAAGAGGTTGTGGGAAGGACAAGAGGCAGTCTGACACTGAAGGTACAGCAGGAGCTGTCCGTATGATGTTAGTGTGCAGTGGGTCCACTCTGGTGGTCACACTCATCCTCACACATCATGTAACAGCAGGATTTGCACTCAGACACCCTGAACATGGAACCTGGTGAAATCTGAATGAGGCCATCTGGACTGTTCTGAGGTCAACTTTCTAGTTGTGTTGTTACACTGCTCTTGTGCAAGATGTTACCATTGGGGGAACTGCATGTAAGATACGGTATCTAACACCTGGTTTATTTCTAAAAAATGCATGTGAATTGATATCACCTCAAAATAAAGAGTTTAAAAATGTACAGTGTCATTATGAAATATTGAAAAACACATTTTCAGGGCAACTACAGATTTTCAGCCATAACAACTGAAATGAGCAATTCTCTTCCATCTTGTGTTTCCTAAAACTTCTTTAGGATGAATGAATTTGTTTTATTGTGACATAAAAGTATAGATTAGAAGAGAAATTCAAATACATGTAAACAACAAAACTCAAACAATATCTTTCTAAAGATAATTTTAACAATTAATTTTATTTCTATGTGTTACAAATAAACAGTCAAATGTTAACAATTTAGTCTCTTGCAGGTGTTCCAAGATGGAAGCTGCCCCAATTAAAGATAGTGGGGGTAGCAAAATGTCTGGGACACTATGAAAGCAGTACTAACAGGAAAATTCACTGCTTTAAACTCATTCAATAAGAGTATAAAGAATCAACAAGTAAATGACCTAACATTACATCTCACGGCCTTAGAAAAAGAGATCAACACCAAAAGTAGAACACCAGAAATTATTTGAATCAGAATTGAAATCAATGAAATAGAAACAAAAGAAACAATTGAAAAAAATGGAAAATACAAAAAGTTGGTTCTTTAAAAAAATAAACAAAATTGGTAAGCCCTAAGCCACACTAACAAAGAGAAGGAGAAAGATAACTCAAATTACTAAAATTCATGATAAAAAGGGAAGTATCACAATGAACACTATTGAAATACAAAACATAATTTGAAGCTATTTTGAAAATCTATACTCCCACAAAATAGAAAATCTCAAAGACATTGACAAATTTATAGACATATGATCTACCCAAACTTAATCAGGAGGACATACACAATTTAAACAGATCAAATTCAAGCAATGAAATAGAAGATGCCATCGAAAGCCTACCAACCAAGGAAAGCCCAGGACCAGACAGATTCTCAGATGAGTTCTACAAGACCTTAATGGAAGAAATTGCACCAATAGTCCTAAAAGTATTCAATGAAATAGGAAAGGAGGATACCCTTCCAAACTCATTCTATGAAGCCAGTATCTCCCTGATACCAAAACCAGACAAAGACATATCAAGGAAAGAAAACTTCAGACCTATATACCTTATGAACATAGATGGAAAAACACTTACCAAAATTCTGGCAAATTGCATACAAAAACATATTTAAAAGGTTGTGCACCATGATCAAGTAAGGTTCATCCCAGGAATGCAGGGTTGGTTCAACATATGGAAATCAATAAATGTAATTTGTCATATCAATAGACTTAAAAACAAGAATCACATGATCATCTCAATAGATGCAGAAAAACCATTTGTCAAAATACAGCAACCCTTCAAGTTCAAAACCCTTGAAAAACTAGGGATAGTAGGAAAATGCCCCAACATCGTGAAGGCTATCTATGTTAAGCCCATGGCCAACATCATTCTAAATGGAGAAAAATTGAAAGCATTCCCTCCAAAAACTGGAACAAGACAGGGATGCCCTCTTTCACCACATCTATACAACATTGTCCTTGAAAACTCTAGCCAGAGCAATTAGACAAATGGAAGGAATTAAAGGAATATGAATAAGAAAAAAAGAACTCAAAGTATCATTATTTTCAAATCACATGATTCTATATTTAGAGGTTCCAAAATATTCCACCAGAAAATTTCTAAAACTAATAAATCAATTCAGCAAAGTAGCAGGAGATAAAATCAACACTCATAAGTCTAATGCATTTCTATTCATAAGTGATGAATTCACTGAAAGTGAAATTAGGAAAACTACCCCATTAACAATAGCCTCGAAAAATAAAATACTTGGGAATCAATCTAACAAAAGATGTGAAAGACCTCTACAAAGAAAACTACAGAACACTAAAGTAAACAACTTGACAAAAACCTTAGAAAATGGAAAGATTTCCCATATTCTGGGATAGGCAGAATTAATATTGTTAAAATGGCCATGCTACCAAAAGCTGCATACAGATTCAATGCAATTCCAATTAAATCCCAATGGCATATTTCATAGAAATAGAGAAAGCAATCATGAAATTCATTTGGAAAAATAAGAGATCCAGAATAGCCAAAGCAATCCTTAGTAGGAAGAGTGAAGCAGGAGGTATCAACACACCATATCTTAAACTATACAGAGCTATAGTAACAACGGCATGGTATTAGCACCAAAACAGACAGGTAGACCAATGGTACAGAACAGAATTCACAGAGACAAATCCACAAAAATACAGTTATTTAATACTAGACAAAGGTGCCAAATCCTGCAATGGGAAAAGAGAGCCTCTTCTAACGGTGCTGGGAAAAACTAGAAGTTCATACACAGCAAAATGAAATTAAACCCCTCTTGCCCTGCACAAAACTCAAATGGATCAAGGACCTAGGAATTAGACCAGAGACCCTGCACCTAATAGAAAAAAAAGTAGGCCCAAATCTTCATCATGTTGGCTTAGGACCAGACTTCCTTAACAAGTCTCCCAAAGTACAAGAATTAAAAACAAGAATCAATAAATGGGATGGATTCAAACAAAAGTTTTTCACCATCAAAAGAAACAATAATGTGAGTAAAGAGCTTACAAAGTGGGTGAAAATCTTTTCCACATGGACTTCACAAAGAGCACTAATCTTGAGAATTTATAAAGCATTCAAAAACTTAACACCAAAGATACAAATAATCCAATCAATAAATGGGCTGAGGAACTGAGCAGACACTTCACAGAAGATATACAATTGATCAATAAATGAAAAAAATGTTTATCTCTAGTAATTAGAGAAATGTAAATCAAAACTACCTTAAGATTTTATCTCACTCCAATTAGAATGGTTATTATTGAGAACACAAGCAACAAAAATGCAAGCTTCTATCTGAAGTGTGAGGTTCACATTCAGTGTACCAGTCCTGACCTTGCAATGGTTGTGTTCCAGCTATGGAAAACCGCTGGTGTTCTTTGAAGGTGAGTGCATGGTGTGAGGTCACCAGGATGCTGTGCAATAGGGGACCGGGAGACCCAGAGTGAGACACAGGGTGCAGAGGGAATCCCATCAACACACAAGCCCACACCCATGTGCAGCTGTGCCCAGGCATCCTTGGCTAGCAGTGTTACCATGATGAATCTTTCTCTAAAAGCAACTAAAGTCTGTAAGCCTAAGAAGCACCTTCCACTTCACCAGGAGACTCCATCCTTGATTGGAGACACAATGTCTTGGCCAGCTGGAGTCACACCATGCGAAAACCAGAGCCTGGAACCAGGTGGGCTTGCATGGCACAGTGCTCTGTGGATCCTGCCACATGCTCAAGCTTCTAACCCTGTTTTGTCTCCAGGAATGGGGACAGTGGAATGTACAGATCCAAGTAGAACAGTGTCAGGGTAGAACTGTTTAACTTTTCTGTTGTTTTTTTTTTTAAGCAAAATATCAGTTTTCTTCATTATTTTCAAATTTTTATTTCACAGTAATATCAATAATTGGAAAGTGTTTAAACTCCTAATTGCTGAAGAGCACTGAGGAAATAGGAGCTAGCAGTTAAAATAAAAATAAAGACAAAACATTTTCTTAAGCACAGGAATATGGCTGGGTATTAAAGAGCCAGAACTGTCTGCCTCTCCAAGGGAGTCAGCTTGTCCACACAGCACCTGTAGCTCAGCTTCATTCAGATGCAACAAAAGGGCCCTCTTGGTCCTCATTCCCTGGCAGGGCCCCCTGTATGCACAGGCCTTCAGGCCCTCTCCCACTTCCTCCTCTATCACTCACAGCTTCCTGATGTTGTCTGATGCTAGTCTTGCATCCTGGGAATTGCTGGCCTTGCCAGTTCATGTCTTAAAGTTTGTATAGGAAACAACCTACCTGCTCAGTCTCATCCTTAAGGAAGGTCCTGTGGAACCTGAGCAGGACTCGCTGTTCTTCCCAAAGTGCAGGTGACTTCCAAGGAATGAGTCAGGTGACACTGAAAGCTGTGAGGTCTGAGGCTATTGCTGAATAGTCCCAGGGTTCACTCTTACAATATTCTAGAAAACCATATACTGTGCTGGTGGAAGCCACAGGGCCTGGCCATCACCTTGCTCTCAGAGGGGAGGGAGGGCGGCCACACACATCACTTCTCCCATGTGCAAAGATGAGGTATTGGTGCCCAGACTGAAATCTTTGCAGCTTCTACTAGACATGCTTTCTTTTTGGGAGTGAAGGAATGTTCTATTTTTGAACCATTGTTTTGTAAATTCTACAAAACTTCATGTAACTTTATAAATATTTTAGAAAGATATAGTTTTGTAATTATTTAATATTCCACTAATTTGATTTTGAATTTTAAATGTCAAGTATTCTATTTTTGGGGTTTTCATGTTTTATTATACTTTGTTAAAAAGGAAAAAATTATACATGTTTAGAAAGTTTAAATGAGTAAATTTAAGGTACTGAAAATTTTAAAAATCTAAAATAGTAAAAGAAAAATAAAAGAATACAAGCAACAATAGGTGTTCACGAGGATGTGGGGAAAAGATACACTCATACAGTGCTGATGGGATTGCAAATTGGTACAGCTACTCTGGAAAGAATTATGGAGATTCCTTAAAAAATTTAGAATGGAAACAACATTTGACCCAGTTATCCCTCGCCTTGACCTATATCCAAAGGACTCAAAATCAGCATACTACAGTGATGCAGTCACATTAATGTTTATAGCAGCTCTATTCACAATAGTTAGATTATGAAACCAGTCCAGATGCCCTTCAATAGATGAATGACTAAAGAAACTGTGGTATATATACTCAATGGAATATTACTCAGATTTAAAGAAGAATAAAATTATGTCATTTGCAGGTAAATGGATGGAGTCGGAGAATATCATGCTAAGTGAGATAAGCCAATCCCAAAAAACAAAAGGCCAAATGTTTTCTCTGATAAGTTCATGCTAATACATAATGGGTGGTATGGGGTAAGGGTAGAACAGAGGAACTTTGCATTGTGCAGAGGGAAAAGAGGGGATTGGAGGTGGCAGGGAGTAGGAAAGATGGTGGAATGAGACAAACATCATTACTCTATATACAAGTATGATTATACAAATGGTGTGACTCTACATTATGTACAACCAGAGAAATAAAAAGTACTCCATTTATGTACAATGAATCATATACTGTCATGTACACTAAGTAGAAGAAACAATAGAGAAAATAAATATTGTCAATTTAAAATAACTCCTTTTTCAATAACATCAAAAAATTTTAAATACTATGGATCTATGGAACAAATCATTGAAATATTTTATGGATATTGTGATAAACCACTGAATAATTCTGACACAAAATGATCAAGGCCAGCACACCAAAAGCACATCTACAAAATGATGCTTAAAACAAATGAATTCCTAAATGAGTGGACCAGTATGCCAAGAGGATACTGGATGAGGGTTAAAACTTGATCCTCTCTCACACTGACTTAGGAGTTTTGCTGAAACCCCAGTCACTGAATTAGCATGGCTTCTCATAGATACTGCAAAGGTGATTGGAGAACTGAGTAGGAACAGGAGTCAACACCACTATAGAAAGGGACAACACTGCCTGGTTTCATCCTCATTATTAAGTTCAGAAAATAAGAAAATGTAATCTCTGTGTAAAGACAGGGAGATAATCAATGGGACAGGAAAAAAGGTCAGACACAGACCCACATATAAGTCAATGCAATGGGGAAAGGGTCAACTTTCTAACAAATACTGCTGAAATAGGAAAGTCATGTGCCCTCAAAAGGTTATCCTCAAACTGTTTTTTATTCCCGCAGTGTTGGGGATGGAAGCTAGGGCCTCAGTTATGCTAGACAAATATTGTACTACTGAGCCACATCCCCAGCCCCATTATCCTCAAACTTTACCTCACAACCTAAGCCAAATTAACATGGAGTGTGTCCCAGATAGAAATGTAAGTGTTAGCACTATAAATCTCCTAAAAGAAAACACAGATGAATATCAACAGGACCTTGAGTGGTGGATTACTCATGCACAATACAAAAGCCTGACTTACAAATGAAAAAACCTGCTACATTAAAAAAATCTCCATTTAAAAGAAAACTAAGGAAAGGGCAAGCCACAGGGTGGGAAAATTTTTGCAAAACCTGTGTCAGACAAAATGCCTGTGCCTAGAATGTAAAAAGAAATTGTACATCTCAATAAGAAGACAAATATTATGGTAGATCCTAGAAGGTCCCCCAAGGACCTTGTGTTTGTTGATAATGCAGCAGTGGTTGTTGGGAAACTCACTGAATCATGAGAGCCCTGGCCTCCTCATTGGGTTAATCATTTAAGAGAATCCCAATCTGACAGCATTATTGAGAGGTGATGAAAACTGTAGACAATGCTGCCTAGTTGGAAGAAGAAAGTCACTGGGGTGTATACAGGGAAGGTATAACTTGGTCCTAGCCTCTTCTTTGTTCTCTGCTTCCCAGTTGCCATGAGCTGAGCAGCTTTCCTCTGCCATATTCTTCTACCATGCTGATCTGCCTCATTCCTGGTCTAAAGCAATGGAACCAGCCAACAATGATCTGAGTCTGCTGGAAACATGAACCAAATAAATCTTTCTTCCTTTAAGGTAACATTTTCAGTATTTGCCACAACAAGAAAGCTACAACAGCAAATCAATATTTAGAAAATAAATACAAAACAGAAGGCACTTCAAAAAATACAGATGATAAATAAACACATGAAAATGTGAAAACAGCATTAGTAATTAGAGAAATATAAATTCTATCTATAATGAGATAGTAAGAAATGCATAATAGAGTCTTAGAGAAACTGTCTTTGCTGAAAGTAGTGACTCTTCTCTTAGGCCTGTAGATGCCCAGTGTGCATCTGAAGCAGGATAAAGCTTGGAATCTCTGCTTTCATGATGTGTCTGCATTTATTCCCTTGAAATTTCTCAATGCTCAGCTCTGGATATAAGCATGTTAATCATTTTAAGAGTGCTCATCCAGAATCAGATGATTTCAGACTAAATAGCCCTAGATCTATCTATCCCAGATTTTCTGTTTGGAATATTGAGACATCATGTGCAGAATCTTGTTTCAGACCCCTGGAGTGGCACTCAGAAATCTTAATCTTTGTCCAAACCTACCAGGAACCTTCTGCCCTACACCCATAATACCAAAAGCTGTGTTCTTATCTAAAATGCCAATGCAACAAAGAAAAGGTTTTGCAAAAATGACAGAAGAGTTGTTTTTCTTTAATTTGCTAACAGGGGGAAATACATGGCACATTCCTATCCCAGAGGCCATGATTCTGACTGCCAGGGGGAACAGTGGTCTTTTGAAGAGGGCACACAAAGGGTTTCATTCCAGCTGTGCCCTCTTCAGTTTCAGAATTCATTCCTGTATGTTAGTAGTAACTGAACAGTAGCTAAGGCATGTGCCCTCCTGACTGCGCTCTTTACCTCCACACTGGGGCCTAGTTCAGCTGTTGTTCATAACCCAAGAATAGGCACTCTTCATTCACCTATTGGGATCTTTAAGAATTGATTTGGTGAGGTGTGAAATGTATGCAATAACTCTTACCAATCTTATTCATACCATATCTCACTTAGATATGAATGACTACCATGGTGACAACTGCCTCATTTAGTCATTCTGAAATTCTTACTGAGAACCTATTACATACTCTACATTATACCAAGTGACAGGGGTCTAAAGACAAATGAGTTGTGGCCCTGCCATGAGTCAGCCAGGCAAGTCTGTCAATCTCTTCTGAGCACTAAACCAGAGCCAGCATGCATTCTGCTGGTCCAATCTAAACCTCCTTCAAGAGGTTTTGATATTCCTCTTTTGATACTCCAGGCAGTAAAACTAGGACCTAATTGAGGTTTTATTTTCCCACTAAAATTCCATACACACATTCAAATAATTGGTTTAAGCTGTGCATGTGTACGTATTCCTATGTCTTAAATATTTGGAGGAATTGGTAAAACATAAGCAACATGAAGAATTCATAATTTTCTAACTTTCTGGTAAATACAAGTAAGAGAATATTCTAAATTATTTCTACTCCATAAGACCTAACTCATGAATAGTAAATACCACAGACCTGGGACATAAAATGCCATTTCTAGGGAGATGTATGTAAATGCTCCATTGTTTGGGGCATAAATATTTATAATATTTTTCTTATTGCTGTGTGATTATCTTTTTAAAATTTTACATTTACATTTATCAAATCACTAAATACTGAGTATCTGCTACATACGAGGCAAATGGGAGAGAAATAGTTACTTTTCACTCTTTCAGCAATGCATTAAAAAATTCACTCTGCCGAGTTAGCATACACTTAATTTTCTTGTACAGTTTTCTCGAGTGTTCCATAGTTCTGTACACCAGTAATTATTCTGAATGCTTTTTGAAAGACCAGGGCAACTGCCATTACTTTCATTTCTGTTTGACAAAGCAGTAACCAATGTAATAAAACTCTTCCTTTCAGTGGCAGTGGAACAGTGTAAGACTTGAGTGCCAGACATCCATTTTTAGAAAAAGTCAATGCACTGGGATATGAAATACCACACGGGATATAAAATACCACATGCTATGCCAACCAGTGAACTTTTCAAAATGCAATTTTCCTTGTTTATGCTTATACTACCTGAATACAAAGCATCAGTTACAAGGAACTTGTAAGCAACTACAGTGCATAAAAATGAATGTGCAGTCAATGATGCGTATGTCTTCAAAGCATCATATTTAACCTTGAATCAGTATCTGAAAATGAAGTTTACCAATATTCCAAGGAATACCATTCCATATATATTTAAGGTCTTTTCTTCTCTAAGGTACTTGAATTTTCTTTCTACAACATCAATGACCATTGGTCTTCTGAGTTTTCCATCTCCTAGAGAAAGACTGGGCTGACCATGCATATGAATCACCATCTTGATGTGCACTAGGAATTTCTGCCTACCTCTTCTCCATCCCCCACTGGCATAGCACCTGAGTCCTTCAGATCAGTCCTGTATGATTATCTTAAGTAATATGAGATGACATACTCGGAAACCTCTCCCTTGGGTTCTCTTGTCTGCATAATGGTGGCAGGGAATACTCAACAAACAACAAAACAAGAAGCCATTTCTTGTGAGCTGAGCCAAAGCAGTTAGTGATTGGGCAGTGGCAGATGTTACCAATTTGGGAGACAGACAAGAACAGGAAAAAAAACAACAACAAAAACAAAAAATCTAAAAGATCTCAAGCTGATCCTCCTGCCTCTTGCATCATAACCACAAAATCATATTGTACTACCCATGTGCTTTTGATGGGCGTGGGAGTCTCTCTCTCTTTTGCCCTCTCTGTTCTTCAAAACGTTACCCAATTATGAAAGTAACCTTCTTTTAGGACCTTTGCCCTTCCTCTAGGACATGGCTTTCTAGTGGGCAATGAATCTCTTAAACCTTTGTTCTAAAGAATTTTTGAGCTGAGCAGCTGAGCAGACTGACATGAGGAGGCCATGCAGACTCAGTCAATTCCACACTTCAAGGAATAAAATGCAAATCAGTTAGCATAGCATCCAAGGTACTTCACAGACTAGCACTGTCATCCTTTCAGTAAACAGCAAACTATCCTGGAATTAGGGAGGATAATTTGCTGACAGGACCATAAGAACATACTTAGAGTCAAAAATGACACTGATTAACAGTAAATGTAGATATGCAGTATTTCTGAACCTGTTTCAGAATTAACAGAAGTAAACTTATTAATGAAGCCTATGGACTGATTTTTTTTTAGAAAGGGTTTTCTTTCAAAGGCAAAAGAAGTACAAGAAAACACAAAATGATAGCTGTAAAATAGCCCAAGAGTGAGAAAAGTGTTACAATTACTGTCATAGTGAGCCCAATGCTGGCAGGGAGGGAAACCAACAGCAGATGTGATTCACCATGTGAAATCTCACTTGGGGAATGCAAAGCCTAGTGGAGCTACCCCAGAAAGGAGTGAAGAGAGCCAAAAAAGGAAACTGCCTAAAAGGAGTTTAATGATCTCTGTGGGGATTGCTTCCCCCATGCACAACCCCAAGCCCACTCTCTCCCCTCTGAACATGCACCGCAGGCCACCTCTGGAGAGGAAGGCCTGAGCTAGCTGTGGCCAGGATGCTACTGAACATCAGGCAGGTGTGCCCCAACATGACAGCTGATGACTCACTGTCAGGTTACCATCCCTGAGGAAGGAAACCAATAGAATCTTCTCTGGAGAATTTGATCTTAGGGGAAGTACCTTAAAACATCAATGTCTAGTAAATTCCACCCACATATTCTCCCACATCCAGGGTTCAGAGTTGACAAGTTGCTTAGAATAGCCTGTGACTCATGGGAGTCACTTGGTAAGTATCCAAGGAGGAAAAATTGCTTTTGTGTGTATGTATGACAAATATATAATTTGTTACACTTCACAAGCCCCAAGAACCATGATGCTACAATGGAAAATCCACATAGATGGAATAAAATACAAACTGCTCAATGTAACATTCAAAGTACTCACACTGACATCCTCCGCCCTCTCAGGAATTTGTGTTACATGCATGGAAAGCAGCAAGTGCCTAGAGTTAGGAAAAAGTGCAGACCCAAGGACTGGGTTCTGGCCCCTCCTAAACATTAAAAAAATGTAGTGAAGATGCTTAAATAGAGGTGAAGATACAGCCTGACATAATATATTACCATCAGAAATTAAAGAATAGGGTAGGATTCCATTTGTATGTTTCAAACAGAAGGAACTAACCCACTGGAATAGCTGTCTATTGGATGAGTGTGTGCCTGATGGAGGTGAGGGCCTAATTTAAAAGGGACTTGAGGAATTTTCTGAGATTATTATAATGTTTTACATTTTAAGCCCAGTGGACTAAAAATCTCAAAAGATTATAGTTAAAATCTGTCCATTTTATTATATGTAAATTATAATTCAACAAAAAAAGATTGAGAAAAAAATTAATGGGATGTGATTTAATAGTCAATAAAGAAAAAATCTGGTTTTGTAATTCAATTAAACAATGATTGATAATTATATCAGAATAGCAGTGACCTCCCAATAATCATCCTTTCAAAGAAAGTTGCAAATTCAGGAGTAACCAAGGGAAATGTGAGTGCCAACAAGGAACAAAAACCACACTTCCTTAAACCCTCGCTCTGATCCTTCTGGATTTTGATTGAACTGAGTTTCATAAGTCAAGAGAATAAGTGCAAAACCATTAGGGAAGATCAGAGAGTTACTGCAGGTACAGACACCTGAAGAAGGCAGGGCAGCTTACTGATGGTCTAACCGACCGAAGAAAACAACACTTTAAATGTAAGTTAAAGTTGGCACAGTGGTGCACACCTGTAATCTCAGCAGCTGGGGAGGCTGAGGCAGGATTGCAAGTTCAAAGTCAGCCTTAGTAATGCCTTTTACATACCTATTGAGATTTTCATGTGGTGTATTCTTTATTCTATCAACATGCTATATTACAGTAATTGATTTTCAACTGTTATGCAAACTTGCATTCCTGGGGTTATCCCTGCTGAATCATCACATATAACTTTTAAAAATGTATGTTCATGGATTTGATGTGCTAATAGTGTTTGAGGATTTTTGTGCCCATTTTTGTGAAGGATACTGGTTTGGAGTTTTCCTTTCTTGTGATGATTTGTCTGGATTTACTCTTAGAATTAGTTGGGTAGTATTCCATCCCCTCCTACTTCTTAGAAGAATTTGTCAAGTATTAAGATTATTTCTCCTTTGAATATTTAATGAAAATTCACCAGTAAAACTATATAGGCCTGCACTCTTCAGTGTGGGAAAATATTTTAATTGTGCATTCAGTTTCTCTGCTTCTTATAGATGCATTCAGACATTGATTATCTCTTTCATTCCTGATTTTTGTGGACTGTGTTCTCTCATTCCCTTAAGTGTTTGTGCTACCACTGAACATCTGCTAGAATATCTACACTAAATAAAAGGAAACTAAGTGTTGTCAGGGATGTGGAAAAAGTAGACCCCAATTATGTTTTATGTAGGAACATATTATGGTGCAATCACTAAGGAAAACAGTTTGTTAGTTCCTCATAAGCAAACACAGCATTTGCATTTGAACAAGGAGTGTCACTCCTGGGTGCATGCCCAAAGGAACTGAAGACAGGGGATAAACAGCATTATTTAAAACAGCAAAAGGTGAGAAACCAAGTGTCCGTGAACAGATAAGCATAGATATGAAATGTGGGATGCATATACAATTGAATATTAGTCAGAAATGAAGCTTAATACATGCTATAATGTGCATAATTATTGAAAGTGTTATAAAATAATGAAATTATGAAATAAGTCAGCCACGAAAGAGCATATATCATATGATGCCATTCATAAGAAATATCTAGAACAGTAAAATTCATAAAGACAGAAAGTAGATTATGCTGGCACCATCTGTAGTTCCAGCTACTTGGGAGACTAAGGCAGGAGGATCACAAGGTCAAATTCAGTTTGGGCAACTGAGTGAGAGCCCATCTCAAAATTAAAAAGGGACTGGGGATGCATCTCAGTGTTACAGTGCCTCTGGGTTCAATATCCAATATGGGGTTGTGCGGTGGGGGATTATATTAAATTAAATTACTAAATTACATATTTAAAATGATGCATTTTACACTATGTAAACTTGTAAATTACTATATATATATTATATATATGTATATATAAATATAACAAAAATGATTCAAAAAGGCCTGGTGAAGTCATTTTAAAAGATCACAGGATTCAACCTAAAGGTGCCCCAAACAACCAAAGATGTGTGTATCAATAAAAAGTAGTGACTACCATAAATTAAATACCACAAATATATGAAAATTCATAAGTTGATGATATATTTAAAGTTATTTCTCAACAGTGGACTCTGCTAAAATATTTTGATAAAGATGGTTGTGAATCCTTTCCTACTCTTCTACTTAAATCCAGACTGGCTATATTGACTTATCTGGCCAAAAGAATGTAATAGAAGTGATACTCTGAGACTTCAAGGCTAGGACATAAGAAGACTTGCAGCTTATACCTGGGGCTCCTGGAATATTCCCTTGGGGAATTCTGAACTGCCACAGAAAAAGCCCAACTACCATGGGACCACCATGCTGGATTGTGCATATATAAGCTCGCTGATGGGTCCCAGCTAAATTCTCCTTCTAACTCATTAAGGCACCAGACATACGAGACCTTCCAATCAACTTGTTAAATTCCTTCTGCCACATAGAACAGAATTGCCTACTCAAGCCCTCCAAAATTCTTTACCTATCAAGTCATGATGTATATAATAAAGCTGCTGTTGTTCTGTGCCCTTTGAGCTTTGTGGTAACTTGTCATGCAGCTATGGATAACCAAGTAGTTCGTTACTCTGAAAATTGGAAAAGGAAAAAAAATAAAAAACAGAAACCAGAACATTTATCCTGTCTTCCTAATAGAAACCATTTCAGAGTAATTATCTAGCTGATAGAGACAATTCTAAAAAGGATCATAGTTAATAAAAACATAAGGAAATATATAGTGAGAAATGTACTATTTTATAACCCCTGAAAAAATGATTCAGAGTAATAGTCACCAGTGAAGGCCAAACCTACAGGTAGAAGGTTTATACAGAGGGAACATGCTAATACCACCTGAACACATAAACAGAAATTTCCCAAATCAACTGCATGAAATAAAAAGAGGGGAGCCAGTATACAATAAAACAGGTTTAAAAGACAGAACAACAAAATATAGTAAAATAGGGGCACCATGTTTACATTCCGATTCAAATAAATTTACTGTAAAAACCTATCTTGAGAGTGAACTGTAGAAATCTGAACACAGATAGAAAAATAGATGACATTAAAAGAATTCCTACAAATTCCTTTAAGCATTAAAATGGATTAGTAGTTATGTTTAAAATGATCATTACTTACTAGTTAGAGATGCAAACTGAAGCAGTTACGGTTTGCTTCAGTAAGGCATGATGATCTCTAGTCCCACTTTAAAATTCTTCAGGAAAACAAGAAAAACCATCTCTAGTAAATATGCGGAACTGTAACGAGATTACCAAACTGTTAATTTTCAAAGTTGGACAATGAGTACCTAGGGTGCATTATACTATTCTCTTTACTTTTGTCAAGTTTGAAAATGTCTGTGGTCAAAAATCTTTTAAGTATTCAGTAATTTATTGGAAGTAAATTTGTGGATTAATATGAGGACAAAAGTCTTCTTTACAATATTGATGCTTTATAGGATGAATGTGGTACATGAATGCATTTATCTGTCTCCTTGTCTCAGTAAAGGTCTTGCATGTTTTCTGTTAAATTTAACTTTAGGTAGTGTATAGATCTTTCTGTCATGGTTATGTGACTAACATTTGAAAATATTTCAGTTGTTCAAGTTACAGATATGTACATATATATTATGATTTTAACACATTTTGAGTGCAACTATTTCTTTAAAGAATCTTTTACTCTACAATAGAAAAATTAAAAGGAAAAACATTATTTCACTTATGAACTTACTTTAATACAAAATTTCCAGGAACAAATCTATTCCACAAAATGAGGCATCCTTTTACTTTCAGCACTGCTAGAAGTTAACTGCTTACATTTAAGGTGCATACCTCAGTACTACACAACAGAACAAAGGCCATATGTGGCTGACAGCTCAGAGGAAAAGAATGATACATAAGTCACTTTTAAGAGCTGACTTCTAAGGGTCTATCTACTATTTCCCTGGTCAGCATAGGACAAGTGTTATAGGGAAAGAAACAAATGGCAAATGTGACAATACTAATTTATACTACAGTCTTTACAGTTTTCATGTCCCTTCTTGGTTTGATGTTATGTTTGACTGTGTCCAAGGTATTTTAACTTCAATCTAAATCTGATCTGTACAAAAGGGACAAAGGGCTTAAGAATTATCCAAGGATCCAGGTACAATGGCACATGCCTATATTCTCAGAGGCTTGGGAGGCTGAGGCAGGACAATCACAATCTCAAAGCCACCCTCAATAATTTAGCAAAGCCCTAAGCAACTCAGCAATATGCTGTCTCTAAATAACATATAAAAAGAGCTGGGGATATTGCTCAGTGGTTAAGGACCCCCTGGTTCAATCCCCTGTACAAAAAAGAAAAAAAAAAAGAATTACCCAAGGAGCTATGGTACATAACTCAGCTCCTAAAACTCCAAATTTGGAAACCAGTCACAGTAGATGCTAGCTATGTGAAAAAGTAGCATTTTCTTCTGGACATTTAAAAAGCAATTTGTTAAAATCATTATTTAACCCTTATTTATCAAGACATGTATCAATTCCATGGGGCTGGTGTAACAAAATACCAAAAAGGAGGGGGCTTAAAACAAAGTATTTAGTTCCACAGCTCAGCAAGGCAGAAGGCCTTTATAAAGGTGCCTCAATCAAGTCTGAGAGACTAAGAGGGATTGACTTTCCATGCCTGTGTCCTGTTTACAGGTGGGTTGACAATGCTTGGTGGTCATTGACTTATAGCAGCATCACTTCAATCTCTACTTCCATCTACACATGACCCTCACCCTACATGTCCCTGTATGCAAATCCCCATCATGTGTAAGGACACCAGTCACTGGGTTAGAGCCTATCCTAATCATATGACTTCATTCCAATATGTTACATTTCCAATGACCCCATATCCAAGTGAATTCACAGTCACAGATCTAAGGTAGTTGTAAAATTTGGAGGGACACCATTCAATACAATACAGGAGGCTTCTGAATCATTCATAAAATAATGAATATGCACAGTCTCAGATACTTGTATTTAGATCAGCGAAGCCATTGCCAATGGCAAACATTTAGAAGGCTGATGAGCAAATCCAAACTCTCGTGTGTGACATGTTCCTGACACTCACCAATAAACATCTCTACATGCTTGCTACTCAAAATATGGTCCATAGGCACAGTCTGCCAGAAAGGGCACTATAGGACTCTCAGTGAGGATGAACCTGCAGTTCAGAGGCAGAACTTCTTGCTTTACCACAAGGGGCAGAAAGAATCTGCCCAATACCTTCAATATTTCACTTGTAAATCTCAGCTCAATATCCAAGTTCATCATTTATAAGTTTTGATTTTCATAAAACTTGAAGGACACAATTCAGCTAAACTTTCTGCTACTTTATAATAAGAAAACTTTACCCCAGTTTCCAGTAACAAGTTCTCCTTCCTTCTGAGCACACCAGCAGAGCTTTTAACGTATTTTTACCCAGTCTCTTCAAAGCATCCAAGGTTTTTTCAGTCATGTCCCCCAAAACTTATTCACACCTCTCCCTGTTGACCATTTGCAAAGCCACTTAACACATTTTAGCTGTTATAGAAGCACCACACTTCCATGAACCAAAATCCGTATTTGTTTTCTACTGCTGCTATAACAAATTACCTGAAATTTATGCCATAAAATGACAATCTTTTTTTTTTTTTTTTTGAGGATAGTATGTACTGAACCCAGGACTTAGCACGAGCTCTTCACTACCAAGGTACATTAGTTTTAGTGAGCTTTCTTTTTTTTTTTTTTTTTTTTTGCTAATGTGACAAAAAGGAATAACTGCAGTGGAGGAAAGTTAATTTAAGAGCTCACAGTTTCAGAGGTCTCAGTCCACAGACAGCTGGCTCCATTCCTTGGGGCTTGAAGTGAGGCTAAACATCATGGCAGAAGATTGTAGCACACGGAAGCAGCTCACATGATGACCAGAAAGCAGAGAAAGACTAAGTTCAGTTCACCAAATATATACCCCAATGCCATGACCCCCCCAACATGACCTACCTCTTCTAGACTTATCCTATCCACCTTCAGTTACCATGTAGTTAATCCTGTTAGGGGATTAATTCACTTCTTGGGTTAAGGCTCTTGTAACACAATCATTTCTTCTCTAAACCTTCTTGAATTGTTACACACATGAGCTTTTGAGGACACATCACATCCAAACCATAGCACTACACTCCCAGCCCTTTTCTAGTTTTGTTGAGTTGGGGACACTGATAAATTGCCCAGGCTGACCTTGAACTCAGAATCCTCCTACCTCAGTCTCCCAAGAGTTGGGATTACAAGTGTGTGCCACTACAGCCAGAAAAATACAGAAATAAATTCTCCTGCAGCACTGGAGGCCAGGAGTCCAAAGTATTAACATAAAGGAGTTACAGTCAAGATTTTAGCAGGGCCGAACTCCCTGCATTCCCTGGCTTGCGGTCTTCTACCTCCATCTTCAAACCAAGGGCACATGCAACATTTTCCCCAATTGTTTCTACCATGTGGTCACCTTCTCTACTGTAGTTAGAGCTCACTCTGGCTCCTCTATAAAAGCACCTGAACTTGCATTTAGATTCCACCCAGATAATCCAGATAATTTTCCCATCTCAAAAATCTTAACTGAGGGCTGTGGAGATAGCTCAGTTGGTAGAGTGCTTGCCTTGTAAGCACAAGGCCCTGGGTTCAATCCCCAGCACCGCAAAAAAAAAAAAAAAAAAAAAAAAAAAAAAAAAAAAAAAAAACTCTTAACTGGGTCATATCTGTAGTCTCTTTTCCACTAAAAGTCATAGTCACAGTCACCAGTTCCAGGGATTAGAATGTGAAACTCACAGAGGTCATGATTTGGTTTTCCACACTTGCTGGGAATGCCACTAATTCTCCCACTTTCACCTCTGCCCTTGTTCCACTCATTACTGTTTACTTTTAGTCCCTGATCAGTTTTTACTGAAAATGGCACCTTCTCTGAAAGGCCTCCCCAACTCACCCTATCAAAAAGTTGACAACATCAGTGATTCTCTATCAGAGAATGCTGTCTTTCCCAGCAGGTACCAATCTCTATTGATTTTTATCCACTCAATTGTTTGGCTATTGACTGCTTTCCCACTGAAAAGCAAAGTCCACTTGGGCAGGTTCTCTGCTACCTCTGTACTCCAAGCATAATATCTTACACACAGAAAAAAAATCCTTAATATGAAATTATATTAAACTACATTCCACACCATACAGTATAAACAATTTCTCTTTTCCTATGAAAATTTCAGGAACAATATTTGCTACCTTATTTCCAATGAAGTCTAACAACATTTTATAAATTTCAAACTAGAAGGTTTATACAAGTATTACCACACTGCACTGTGACATTATAATACCACATTTAATATCTGTAAAATATCAGGAGGCTAAGGCAGGAGGATCTTGAGTACAAAGCCAGCCTCAATGACTCGCTGAGGCTCTAAGCAACTCAGCAAGACCTGTGTCAACATAAAATATATAAAAGGTCTTGGGGTGTGGCTCAGTGGTTAAGCACCACTGGGTTTAATCTGTGGTACAAAAAAAATTGGAAAACAACTTTTCTGAATGAAGTTTAAGAACAATTAATTTATACATCCTCATTCATATAGCATTTGAAGAATGAGACTGTAGGTTACTTGAGACTACTGAATCTTATGCAACCTCAGAACCTCATATACATCAGGAACATTTATAATCAGAAGGGAAGGTAACAATTAAGTTTTATATAATCTCCTTAATTTATAGCTGAAATTATGAAGATCAGAGAAGTTACTCTCCTCAGAGTCACAATGTGCCACAGTCACAAAGCTGGAATTAAGAACATTAGTCATGAGATTTCCAGAGTACCTTCTATCTAAATATATAGAGAGTAAATGTTGGACAATGTATGTATGTTACACTATTGGTTGACAGCACGTGCTATGAAGCTAAAGAACTTGGGCTTCAATCCTAGACTCCTACTTAACAGTAAGGCAACCCTGGGCAAATTTTATAATATAAAGCAGTTTTCTCACCTGTAAAATTAGACTTATTACTTATTTAATAAGGTTGAGAGGATTAAGTGAATTGAATAACATGTAAAATGCTCAGAATGTTTCTGACATAGTTAAAACTGCATGAACTTTATCAAGTGTAATTTTATAAAGCAATATATTTTTTCAATTTTATTGTAAAAAAATCACCAATTTATCCATCTTAAATGCATAGTTTGCTGATAGTGAGTGCATTTGTACTTTTGTATAACTATTGCCAGAAATCATCTCTAAAACTCTCTTAAGTGATATGCATTAAACTTGTTCCTGTTAGATACACATGACAGTAGAGGGCATTTTGAAAGTTATGTTAAATTCATCCTCTTTCATATTCCCATCCCTCTTCTCTTCCCTTCGTTCCCCTTTATCTAATCCAATGAACTTCTTTTCTTCCCTTCCCACACTTATTGTTGCTTTACAAATAGGGACCTGAAAAAGACAAGTTACACAGGTTGGCCAAGGTCACAAAAATCATAAACAGCAGAGCCAGGATTTGAATCAGCTCTAAGATTCATGATATTCTCATGCTACAATGCCAATACACCATAGCAAATGACTTTAAAGCTTATCTTTTATGTATGCAGGGTATAAAAAGATACATTCACATGTGCTTATATGTGAACTAATCCCTCAGATACACTAAATGAAAAAAGACAAGTACACCAGGGCCAGCCTCCAAAGTATTAGTATGCTACTACGTACAGAGTCAAATATTTGGGGAGAAAAATACATATGGCTATTTATGTATAAATTATCACTGAATGAATGCTATTGAAGCAGAACAGTGACATCCTCGAGCAGAGAAAACTATGGGACTGAGGATAAGAAAAGCACAAATTTTCAAAACTGCCTTGGTAAACATTTCATCTACTTGAGTAATTTTTATAAGTACTACATCATAATACAACAATTGTAAAAGCAAAAATTCTGTAATGAAAGGATACCTGACTCCTTGTTTCCCACATTAAATAAATAGCATTAAGAACAACAGTAACACCTCTTTTAATTGAGCATCCTTTTTTGATATTTTTCACCTGAAAAGGTGCCTATTAAGACCACACTTATACCCCAAACATGAATCAAATGTGTAGCCATGATTGAAAAGGATGAACCATTTCCTATGAACACAGGAGACTGAAAAACCCTAATGGAGATAGGGAAAAAAAATCAGCTTCCATTATTACAACAAAAAATACACCTATACACACACATTTATAACAGCTTTACCTAAATAGTCAAAACATGTAAGCAGTTTGTATGCCCTTAATGAATGAACCATTCAACAAACTATAGTACATAAATTCCATGGAATACGACTCAGCAGTTCAAATGAATGAACAATTGATACAGACACAAAAAATGAAACTAATCACCAAAGAAATTACATTAAACTTTTAAAAATTCCTAAAGATTCCATAATATGTTTATATTTGTAAACACATTCTTGAAATGATAAATTCATAAAAATGGAAAAGGATTAATGATGGCCAGGAGTGGTGGGGAAGATGGCAGAAGAACATGGGTGTGGTTATTAGAGGTCAACACGAGGGGTCCTTTTGACAGAAATGGTGTATACATGAGCTATATCATCTTTAATGTCAAGATGTGGGCACCTCTACATAAAGTGGGCAGAAGATGTCTCCCTCTATTAACACATTATATATAAATCTACAGTTGTCTCAAAATAAAATTACCTTAATTGAATAAATAAAATTGTAAATCATTGAACCACACTGAAATGAGACCCAAGTGATAATCATCCTAAAATTATCCAAGTTTTCCTTAGAAGTCTGGTAAAGCAAGCATGAAAAATTAAAAAGGAAAGTCTAAACAATAATCACAAATGGTACCTTCTAGATAGTTCATGAAAATGTCTTCCAGGAAGAAAACTGGTTGTACATACATATAATTCTCAGTAAGTACTTTCTTCAATTATACATTTTAATACTACTTCACAGAGCACAATAGTCACAAGCAAAATACATGCAAATTTATTTTCTATATATTAATGAAGTTAAAACCATGTCTTCCTTCAGAAGTTTAGGAGGAAAAAATTATACTTGAAAATACTTAAGCATTAATGTTTAAATGAAGCTTGTAATGTTATAGGAAAATATGAACAAAGAATTCCCTTAGCTCTGGTGAATCCAAGAATAACTGAAATAGTCAATCCAAATATTCCATTTTACAAAATGACAATTGTTTTATCACAGACTAAGTCATTAAGCAAAAAGCACAGATAAGTGAAATAAATATTTACAAGTAGTGGAAAAGTTAACCAGGAATACAGCAATTTGTTTTCATGTAGTTAAATACGAAAGAAGGCATTTATGAAAGCCTTAGGGAGATGACTCAGAAAACATTAGATAAGCATTTATTTAAAAGTTATGTTTTCAAGCTAACTGACCATAATTTGAGTTCAGATCTTTAAAACGGTATCAAATTGAAATCACTGGCACACCTAAATGACCTTCACCTGACTCAGGACACAACCAGTGCTGGCAACTTCCATCAAACCCAGAGTACACAGTTTCCTAGTGTGGCAGTATTTCAGGATGGAGGTAATAAATAGTACAGCTAATTTTTCTAAAGCAGCTAGCAGCAAAACAAGTTCAGTACTGTGTTTTAAAGACCCCTTCAAAGAGGGGTTTTCTGTGAAAGAGGCAACTAGCAGGTTTGATAAAGGTTTAGTTGGGAAATTCAGATTTAGGTGGGAAAGCTCTTGCACAAGAGATTGCACCTCCATTTTAAAAAGGTCATTTGAAATCAGCATTCTTTCCCTATTTTAGAGATCACTATTCTAAATAGTCAACAGAGGGAGAAACAGCGGAGTGGCAAAGCTGTGGATGCTAAGAGTTTTGCTTCAGGGATTGTACAACACCCACTTGGGGTGAGGAACCAGGCCCTGGGTGACATGGAGGATGGGACCCAGGGCAGAGGATTAAAAGGGTGGGTTGGGTGACTGGCACTTGACATTTGAAGTCTACCGCGGATGTCACTCATCCTTAGTTAACAAGACACTAATCAACCCACCTTTAATCGGAGTAATGGGACTGGTCTCCGACTTTCTTTCAAGGATTGGAGGGCGGGGTCGCAGCTTTAAAGGTTTCACGTGGCTTTGATTAAGAAAGAGCAGCAGCACGGTGCACTCTAGCTAGCTCAGTTTCCCTCTCCTCGATTCTTCGCGCATTAAAAGCACACTGGGTCACCCACTCACCACCTCCAGACCTAGCAAAGCGCAGTCCGACTGGGTGACTCCGAGGGAAAGGCGGGGACCCAGAAGCTCAGCTCACCAAGTTCGCGATGCTGTGGCCCCGGGTCCAGGCCCACAAGCCGGAACTCAACCAGCCTGCGCCCACCCTAGGCCACCCAGGTGGCACCCCGGCCTGTGCCCATCCTAGGCCACTGAAGAGGCGCCCCTGCACCTTGGCCCAGGAACAGGTCAGTCCCACCATCCCCCTGCGACCCCTACCTTGCGCAGCGCCAGGAACTAATGCAGCTGGAGTCCTGCAGCGCCCACCATCCCTGGTCGCCTGGGCTGAACCTTGCCGTCCACCGCCACGTGCTGGACCGAGGGTCTTCTGCGCTGAACTGGGCCCCAGAGGGTCTGCACCGTGGTCGCTCCCCTGGGGTCGCTCCGGACCCGCCAGTTCAGGGGGCACCGCGCCGCAGCCGAACAAAGAACCAAGCACCCACAGGTGCCCGGGTGGGTAAGCTACAGGTGGTTGCCCCTCAGCAGATATAAGCTCGGCGGGAGGGGGGGTTGGGGGGGGGCGGCGGAACTGAAGAGCGGCGTCTGCAGCACTGGAAGGCCCAAGGGAGACTACCTGGGACAACCGCTCTGCACGCCCCTCTCTCTGATAACAAAGAGCGTCCACCCCGCTCAGGCTCTTCAGGGAGACACCCCTGCCGCCATGGGCCAAGCACAGCCCTTAGCACCTACCGCTGGGACCGCTTGGGCCGCTGCTGCAGCTGCTGCGCCCGCTATCCGCTGGGACTGGAGGAGAGAGAGGCGGCTCGCCCAGGGCCGCCCCCTCGCGTTCTTCTATTTTCGAATTCGCCTCGCCGGGCCGCCTGCAATTTCGGAGATCCAGAGACTTCCTGCACCGACTCCGCCCCCTAGGGACCTGAGGCGGAAGCTGCAGTCGTTCCCTCTGGGTCTGCTCTTGGAGAATAGGAGACTATTTCAAGACCTAAATGTTTGCAGGTACTGTCTTTCTGCCCGTCCCTTCCAGTATCTTTTTCAATGAATATTTATGCAAGAAAAAGTCATCCCATTAGTTGTTTTTTTTCATATTCCAAGCTTTTTCTTAATTATCTCAATGGGCTAAAAACTTAAAGGATTATATTTTAGCTGCCCTTTAACTGATTATTTGACTAAAATTTCTGACTTTGAATATATTTCAACTAAAATATAGGATGTTGTTTTCAAATGTTAAATGCCACACTGAGATCTTTAGGTTGATTTAAAAAATAGTTCTTCAAAGGGCAGACATATTTATACACTACTGACAATGGCTCCAAAGGGCAAAAGGACATGATATCATGCAGAAATTTTTTTGGTTTTTTTCCCCAAGAGCTACAGAACTAAAATTTTATAATTCTGTTTCATTCAGTCTATGTTGGGTGTCTATCTGTGTGTGTGCATCTGTGTGTGTGTGTAAACGTTGATAGTTGCACTTTGTTTCAGTTGAGAGAATAAGATAGCTAATATTAACTTAGCATTCAGTGATGTCAGATTAAATTTTGAGTAAATGAAATTCTAGTGACTGTTTTGATTTCATAAATTAAATTAAAAACAACCTTTTTCAGCAATTAATTGACTTTATTTGAAGTGTGTCATGGCATTGATATAAACTGGAATTGTTTTATTATCTATGGAGTTCCAATAAAACTGCCATACATTGCTTTTTCTTTTTTACTTACAGAATTACATTCATACATAGTAGTTGGGTTCATTTGGATAAAATCAAACAAGCATGGAATTTTATTTACTCCATTTTGGTATATAGTGCACTTCAGCTTTCCCTCTCTCTCTCCCTCTCTCTCTATTCTCTTTCCTCTACTCTATTGATCTTCCTTTTGTTTACTCATTTATTCGACATATATCACTTATTAGTTCACACTTGTTAGTGCATAAAAAACTTAAAGATAAAAAATTGAGCAAAATATATCTTAAAAAGTTATCCTGGGTTGAGTTAAAACATCTTTAAACATATTACTACAGTAATACTTCCTAAACCATGTATTTGCACACATCTCATGTTTTACACTGAGCCTTTTTGAACAAACTTAGATTTCTTGTGCTCAATTGTTTCACCAATATGGATGGCAAAAGTACATCAACATTTTGTGGGATTATATTTTCAATATAAATTTCACAAACAATAGAAACTCAGAACTCATTTTTGTAAGAATGTACTTTTCTGAGTTTATCACTGTTGATTTTTAAAAATTGTATCCAAACCACAAAGACAAAAGCATGACCATCCAGTGAATGTACAAACATAGTTTTGAACAAAAACTGGCACAAGCAATCACCATAACAAGCATCCATATGAATTTGTTCTACTGCAGGACTGCTCAGTCTCTACATAATGTATGTATTTCAAATATAGCCAATACAATTTGTCAGCATTCCCCATTAACCGTGGTGGTTTTCCTTATCTTCTAAGCTTCAGTACCAATGATGGTCACTAGCTATTGGTGAAGTGGTTAGCCAGGTAGTAAAGCATACTTAATTTTATTAGAATGCTATCTTTAAAGATGGTAAAGGTGTGGGGGATAGAAATTAATCTTTATGCAAGAAGGTTTAATTTGGGAAATAACAAAGAATAAGAAGGTTTAATTTGGGAAATATCAAAGAACATGATTTCAACCTACAACAACTAGTTCCAGGCCAGGGTAGCTTCTGGTATACCCAAGGAGCAAAAGAGTATTTGGAGTTTAATTGGAAAAATGCACAGATAGATTAAGTGTTTTATAAAAAAATTATTGGCACTTTTGGAGTTTTTTTTTTTTTTTTTTTTTTATGGTGCTGGGGATTGAACCCAGCGCCTTGTGCTTTCAAGGCAAACACTCTGACAACTGAGCTATCTCCCCAGCCCACTTTTGGAGTTGAGACATAGTGAGCTCTGATTGTTGAATGGCTACAATTATTAGCCATTAATTATTAAATCTAAAATAATTAACTCTAATATTAGAGGAAGAGCTAAATATTTGATAGAATTGGGCTTACAAGATAGCATGTCAGGCAAGTGGTTTTATATAAGTGATGAGTTTCTCTTATAAGGTGACTTATGCACATAGCTGTCTCTTCATGGCCTTCCCTTGTTGTTTGACATAAGTCTATCATGAATGACAATGTTCACAAAGACATGGTTTTTTTGGGGGGGAGGTTTGGAAATAACCAGGAAATGAGAATTGAATTTTTGTTAAATTTCAGAATTTAATATGCAGTAGAATACATTTTACTGAATTAGGTAATAGAGGAAATGGCAGAAGATGAAAGAGAAACAAAGATGTACCAAAACCATTATAAGTTCATTGAACCATTGATAGTGATTTTGGATGATAATAATGAATTAGAAACTGTGTGTCTGGCATTGTTCTAGGACTGAGGATACAACAGAGAACAAAACAAGCAAAAGTCATTCTGAAGGAGGATGAGCATTTTTTCAAATAACCACACAATATGTGGTTATTAAATGTGGGATGCACAATAAAGAAATGTTCCTTAAATTGCCTTTCTTTTACCTGGTGCCTGAAATCCCAGCTACTTGGGAAGCTGAGGGAGGATGATCACTAGAACCCAGGAGTTCAAGGTCAACCTGGGGAACATAAAGAGATGCTGTCCCAAAAAGAAGGAAAATGCACCTTTTCAGGGATTCTATTCCCACCTCTACTATACTCCTCAGCAATAAAGACAAAACAGAGTAACAGATGTTTTCAGATAAACAATAAAAAGTTTATTACTGGTACATGCTCACTGTAAAAAAGGAAGTGAACCCAGAAGAAAGACATGAAAAGAGAGAAATAAGACCACAAAAATTATGAAATATACTGATGAATATAATGTACTAGGGTTGGAGGTGTATCTCAGTGGTAATGCATTTATCTAGCATGTGTGATGTCCTGGGAACCATCACAACATGGCAAAAAAGTAAAGAAAAACAAAGTTTTTAGTGAAAATATGAAGTTATAACTAAAAACCAAGATAAAGGAAGAAGAATTTTTAAAAGCTGTCATTTTAATCAAAACCTATTAACAGGCCAATAGCTACATTGACTTTTAAATGAGGACAGAAAAGGCATGAACATTAACAGGAAACAGAGGAATAGAAAACAACAAATACAGTTCAGATTTTTTTTTAAATTAGGATGCAATAAATAACATTATGCTAACAAGCCTGAAAACTTGGATGAAATTGATCATTTCATAGAAAAATAAACATGAATAGGAGAGACTAACCAAAATATATTGAATATTATTAAAACAGACTTAAAGTGTTTTTAAAATAATAAATAAGCCAAAAAAATAAAGAAATTGGGCTGACAGTCACAACTGCCCTCCACCACACTCCCACCACACACCCCACTCCCCAGTATAGGTAAATGCTTTAAAAATGAGTTCTAATGAAACCTCAGAGATCAGAGTGCATCCTGTCAAATCTGTCTCTTATGATAGCAAAGAGAGAAAGTTATGAAAACTTTATGAAGTTAGTGTAAATGAAATGCCCCAGTAAGAGAAGGTTCAAGCACCTATGTCCTATCATTATCACCCAACTATCCTGGAAATGAAGGTATTCATTGCCTTACATGTGGGAAGGGGCAGGAAGAACACATGGGTCATTATTGGTTGTCTTTCACAGTAAACCACAAGTTAAAGTGAGGTCCTTGTTGACTCACCTTAGCACCAAACAAGACCACATCAAAATTGATAATCCATATAAAAATATAAATCCATATAAAAATAGTTACCTCTCTATAACATATGCAACAATCAATTCAAAATGGACTGAAGAATTACATATGAAAAACAATATAGGAAAACTTTTAATTGAAAATATAGAAAAGTGTATTTTGGTTCATTTAATCTACTCAAGCCATAGAGATTACTCAAGGCACACCAGGCACACAGACTGCTCAAGTTATTTGGGCTGCTTAGGTCATTAAGTAACAGTGGTCTAGCTAATGATTTCAATATAGCCTTTCTGCACTGCCACTGAGGCTTATTTTAAAATGGTCATGTTTTTCTTTACCTTTTCACACTCTTCCCCTTCCTAACCTGAGTGGAAGAAGAGGGTTACCTTTTCCTTGTCTGAGGTCAAGTTATCTGTATTTCAGCACATACCCACCAGAGGAGCCAAGTAATTCAGATTTCAGGGATGGCACAAGAAAATCCAAAGAATGGCTTGCCCCAAAACTAACAAGTGAATCACAACAGCCTAAAGGAAACACCTGGATTGTAGCCTTTGAATGAATAGCTCCTTTAAAAACTCTGTTCTACCTAATAGGTTGAATCACAGCATCTGGGACAGGAGTTCTCTATGTTACTCCATTGCATGTTAAAGCAGTAAACTTTATTTTTTCTTCTTTCAAAACTCTATTATCTTTATTGACTAGGAACTGGGAACAGAAACCAAACTTTCAGTAACAAGTTCCACTGGCTATAGAGGGTACACAATCAGAGTTTATGCAGGTCATCATGGCTACTTATAATGGTCATAGTGACTACTAACTTTATAAAGGTCATGAGGCTACTAAGGTCATTTCACAATGAAGGCCAGAAAGGATTTGCAGGTAATAAAGGCTGAGTTGGTCATAGACTGTACTTGTGTCACAGAGGCTATCTGGGGCATGGGGCTCTTCAGTGATAAAGGTTATGGAGGACATATGGACTGCAATGAATATAGAGGCTACATGGGTCCCAGAGACAACTCAGGACACAGAGATTCCAGAGGTCATGGAGGCTTTAAAGGTCATAGAATTTATACATATAATGAAGGCTACTTGGATCACTTTGTTGAATCAGGACATAGAGGGTGCACAGGCAATAGAGACTATGAAAGACACAGAGAGTAAGGAGTCCATACTGGGTATGGAAATCATAGCAGATATTCAGGACATTTGGGCTACTCAAGCCACAGATATTGTGCAAGTCAGAAAGATTATGTAGGTCATACAGTATAATCAGGCCACAGAGGCTACACAATTCATAGGGGCTAATATGTTTATTTAAGCTACTCAATTTATACACACTACACAGTTCATCAGGGATAATACAATCATTTCTGCTATTCAGGATGCTGTGGGTGTGGAGATCATAGAGGCTACATAAGTTCAAGATGCTAAGGTCTTTTAAACCACTCAGTTTCTAGAGGCTATGGAGAATACAAAGGATAGGTCGTAGACTAGATGCACATCATACAGGCCATATGGGTAACAATTTATGCATGCCATAGGTGCTACTGTGAGAAATGAAAAGATCCTTTTTCAGAATATAGCCTTAATTGGCTACAATTGTAAGCATTTTAATTATAGCAATTCCCTTTGGCTGCTCCAATCTTAAAATTAGGCAATTGCATAGATTATAACTCCAAACTCCTCCAATCAGACTGAAGGGCAATAGTGCTCAGGCACTTTTTTCCTGAGCACTGCTGCTGCAGGCACTGCTGCCATTTCCCTGAAGCTTTCTTTTCAGGCACAGCTGTCCCTGAAGCCACTGCCATGGGTGCCCGGAGGTCTTTTCACTGGGTGTTGTTGCTGATGTTGACACTGATGCAGTCAACATGGCCCAGAGGTCGATGCTGCCCTCATCGCTGCCTCAGATGCCTGGCTGCCATCTACAGTGCTGCTGCTGCTGCTGCTACCACTCACACTACTGCCGCCAAGGCTACTGCCTCTCCCAGGAGGCTACCTGGAGGTCTCCTCTCTGAGGCTGCTGCAGCTGCGGCCACAGCCACTGCTGCTGCTCCTGCTGCCATAGTTCTCCCACCTGTTGCCAACACCACTGATGTCTGCAGCTGCTGCTCACCCCCAGGCTGCTGCCACCGATTCCTGCTACTACCACTTCCACCACTGTTCAGAAATCTGCTGCCAGGGACACTCCAGAATTGGTTGCACATGGCCACAACCATTTTGAGACACCAGCCAGAGCCAGGGTTTTTTTTGGGTGCCAATGGTTTGCTGCTACTGCCATTTTGGGGCACACTGCCCCTGTCTGGGGACACCAGTCAGTACCTGGAGGTTCAGTGCCAGGGAGCCCATAGGTTTGGCTGCAATTGGGGTTACAACAAGAAAAAATAAGGGAACAAAATGTACAAACAAGCCAAGCTGCCCTAATAAGAGAAACCACTGACAAAACACTAGAATAAATGTCCAAGAAGTTTAGAATGTCCATTGTCAATTTGATCTTCAAAATAAAGGATGGTATACAGAGTTAAAGAGAAATACAGTAGGTAAAAGATCAATAAAGAGTAAAGATTGTGAAAAAAAACAAGCAGTAATCCTCAAAATGAATTAATCATTCAATTATAAATCAATTATAAATTAGTCAATTATAAATTCAATGGAAAATATCACCCACAATCTAGACCATTTGGAAGACAGAACTTCAGACAATGAAGACAACATATTTAATGTTGAAAATAAAGTTGACCACACAGAGAAGATGGTAAAAAATCCATGAACAGAACTTCCAAAAATTATGGGATTAACATGAAATGATCAAATAAATTCTGCCTATCTAGGAGCATGTGAGGTTTTCCATCTTCTAAGATCTTAAATTTCTTTATTTTTTGGTGTTCTGTAGTTTTCATTGTAGAGGTTTTTCACCTCTTTTGTCAGATTGATTCACAAGTATTTTACTTTTTGAGATGATTATGAGCAGTTTAGTGTTATTTCTCTTTCAGTGGATTCATTAATGATGTATAAGAATGCATTTGAATTATGGGTATTGATTTTATATCCTGCTACTTTGCTGAATTCATTTATTAGTTCCAGAAGATTTTTGGTGGAAGTTTTTGGTTCTTCCAAATATAGAACCATATCATTGGCAAACTGAGTTCTTTTTTACCTATTTGTATACACTTAATTTCTTTCTTTCACGTCATAGATGCTTCTGAGGTCATGGAGGATACTTGGGTAATAGAGGCCAAACAGATTACTAAGGAGACACCAAAACCTCCAAATTTGTCATTCAAATACTCAAAAATGGGTGTAGCACTCTGCCTGTGATCCTAAAATACTGACTTCAACCTGGTGCCAAGGAACTTGCTTCTGATGATAAACTTTTCTCCACCTTCTGGCAATTTCATGCTCCCTTGTTTGAACAGTAATGGTCTCAGAATATTAAAATACAACTGGCATTTTAATTTCATTATTCTCCTTTATTATATGCTAAAACATTTATTTCAGCCTACATCACTTATCCTTCATTCATTACATGACATCCCAGCCAGAACCAATCCACCTCTTCCTCAGTCTGACCAAGAAAGAGTAAGCCCCATGTCCTAAAGTTGTACCTGTTGAAAACTAAGTTGATGAGAAAACTAAGTTGATGAAGGCTAAGCTACCTTTATTTTGCAATTTTGCATCCTGTTTGTCCCCTAACTCTGTTGAAACCTTTAGCTTCCCTACACCAGTGTTCCAGAGAGGCAATTCCATTGGTGCAGTCATTGGTTCCCCAGGTGGGACAAATCTATTCAGTCATTTGTCTAACCTTGGGAACTTGCAGTGCTCTAAATGTGGTAGAGGATAGCCTTCAGAATTGTGGGAACTTGGGACACAGGCCTGGATGTTTTACATAATAGTTTTTCTCTGGAACAACATCATGTCAATTCCCTAAGAAAAGCAGTTCTCCTGCATCAGAATTTTTTTCCTCCTTCCTGCCTGGAATTAAACCTGGCACCTTATGTCTGACAAGTGTAATCCTGGTGATCTCCTACTTCTTTAGTGATAACTTTCCTATGTTTTGCTAGTTTCTCCTAGTGTTATTACAGATGAATACCCTTGCTGTGGTTCCTGGATACCAGGGTGTGACCAATTCATATCCATGTAATACTGTCCAGGAAGGGTAATTTCAATACTATGATGTTAGTTGAGAAGATGGATGCATGAAATCCCTGCCTGGGAGAAGGGCTGTGAGCTTGTTTAATTAACTCCAACTCATATCCTGGGGCCAAGCCATGAACACCATAGAGAAAATGTTCTTTCCTCCCTGAAATGTCATTATGCTTTTCAGATCATAAAACTCACACAGTTCTTAGGGACTGTGCAGGTCCTAAAAGTTATGCTGGGCATAGAGGATACTCAGGTTATAGAAACTACATTGGACATAGAGGTTAGTCAGTTAATAAAAGCTGTTCAGGTCATCAAGATATGGAGGACCAGAGGCTTCAGAACACTGAAAATATGCAAGTCATACAGGTTACTTAGGTAATAGGAGTTACACAGATCACAGAGGATACCCAGGTCACAATGGCTGTTCAGGTCATAGAGCCTACCAAATCCTTAGGGGCTACTAAGTCCATATTTTACATAGAGCATAAGCCTATGGAGGTTATAAAGGCTGTCAGGATTACATAGGTCATAGATGCTTCATGGTTTATAAATGATATAGGGTCATAGAGGTTACTCATACTGTAGAGATTATGCAGGCCATAAAAGCCTTCTCAATTTTTTGAGGCTGCTCAGGTCCTAGAGTTTACACAATTCGTAAGGGCTTCTCAACCCATAGAGGTCATTTAGACTACTAATACTACACAGGTCATATGGGTTACTCAGTTCATTTAGGCTACTTAGACCAGAGAGGATATGCAGGACAGGGGGTCTATGGTAGACCATGAGAAACATACATATTACGATAATACTATACAGATCATAGAAATTTTGCAGGTTATAAAAACTTCTGAGATTATAATGACAATTCAGATCTTAGAGACAATGCAGGTGCAGGGGACTTCACAGATTATAGAGGCTCTGAATGCTATTGTGGTTACACTGGTGATAGAGGCTACACAGACCATAGTGGCTGCATAAATCAGAGGTTATGAGGGTTGTAGAAGCTACTTCGGTCAGAGAGTAAGCAGTAAAAGTCATAAAGTTTGCAGAGATCATAGAGTCTATGAAGGTCAAAGAGGTATGCAATTCACAGAGGTTAACAGGACCTAGACAGTACTCAGGCAAGGTAGGCTAATGTGTATATAAGATCTATGCAGGTCAAAGAGGCTACACAATTCATGGAGGCTACGAATTTCATAGTGCCTATTGAGGTCATTTACCTTTCTCAGCACATAAGGTTATGGAGGTCATAGAGATTGTTTAGACCATAGAAGATACACAGGTCAATAAGGCTATGAAAGTCATAGAAACTATTCTGCTATAGAAACAGCACAGGGCATATGAGATTTATGATCATTTTGGGTACTCAGGTCATAGAAGCGGTACAAGTCAGAGAGTATATGTAGGTCAGAGACCCTGTGCAAATTATAGAGGTTATGCAGTTCATAGTACCTATACATATTATAGGGCATACTAAGGTCATTTATACCACTAATTCCATAGAGGCTATTCAGGTCTACTAGGCTACTCAGGATATAAAGACATGCAGGCAATAGAGGCTAGGCATGCTGCAGAGGATACCCAGGTCATAGAGGTGATACAGTTCACAGAGGCTACTCAGGCCATACAGGCTACACATGCCATAGTGATGATGCTGGTCATAGAGAATATTTACTTTATAAAGGATATTCATGTCACAGAGGCAAATCAGGACACAAACAATACACAAATCATATCAGTTACTAAGCTCATTTACACTTTTTAGTCCAAAGAACTTATGAAAGTTATAGAATTTACAAAGAAAGACTATTCAGGACATAAATAATGCCCACATCATAGAATGTACTCAGGTCATGGAGAATATGAAGGTCATACAGGTTAATCTGGTGCTAGACACTATTGAAAACTTAGAGACTTTGCAGGCCATAGGGGTCATTTAGGTTATTCAGGCTATAGAAGCTACATAAATCTTAGGTGTCACTCAGGACCAGAGGTTTCATAAGTAATAAGGGCTGTGCAGATCATAGGAGCACCATGGGTCATAGTGGTTCCTGAGATCATAGAAATTATACAGGTCATTTAGGCTAATCAGGTCATAAAAGAAACACAGGTTTTCCTGGCTGTGTACACCATGTAGGCTATGCATGTCATGAGCCATACACATTCCTGGATACTATACAGTTTGTAGATGCTACATTGATCATAGAGTTTATGCAGATGTTAGATGCTTCTAAGTAATAGAGGTTATATTGGCTGCACATTGACTCAGTTCAAGCTGTATGATCAGCTTAGAGTTTTAAGTGAAAAACAGAGGTTTTAGAGGTGATAAATTTTACACAATTTATAGGAATTATTCATGCCATGTAGGCTACATAATTTATAAATGATACAAATGTCATGGAGAATACATAAGTCACAGATAGGTCATAGAAGTTACTAAGACCATAGATAATACACTGGTAATTAAGGAAATCCAGGCCATACAAAGGATGCAGGTCATAGAGGCTACACAGGTCAGAGAGGTTGTGTTACTGAGAGAGACTACTCAGTTCCAAGATACTACTCAGATATAGAGTGTAAGCAGACAATAGAGATTATTTAGGTCATACGTACTACACAGGTCTTAGGGGCTAATCAGGTCATGGAGGATACTTAGGTCAAAGAGTTTATGCAGGTCATAGAGGCTATTCAAGCCATAAAGTGCATGTAGGCCATGAAGACAACACAGGACCTAGAGTCTTTTTAGGTCACAAAGGCTGCAGGGATCATAGAGGTTTGACTGGTCAAAGAGGCTACTTAGGTCATAAAGGTTGTGTCAACCATAAAAGCTGCTCAGATCAAAGAGGATACCTGGGCCATAGAGGCTACAAGAACATAGAGGCTATGAAGGTCAAAGGGATACAAAAATCATATGGATAAAAAGGCCATTATCCTACATTTAGATTTCTCAGGCCATCATGACTACACAGGTAATTGAGTGTATGCTGGTTAAAAGCAACTGTGTCACAAAACTTATACAGGTTATAGATGTTACTTAACTGATAGAAGAGAGGTAGGTTACAGTGGCTACACAGTTTACAGAACCAACTCTGATCTTAGGGGTTATACAGTTCAAAGATGGTACTCAAACTATTTAGGATACTCAAGGGCATAGAACCCACTTTGCCATAGAGATATGAAAAGTCACAGAGGTTATAAAGATTATGAAGGCTACTATAGCCATACAGAGTGCTTAGTACATAAGGTTATTCAAGCCAAAGAGGCTACACACGTACTTGAGGCTAATCAGGCCATAGAGATTATGCAGTTAGTAAAGACTCTGCAGGCCATGAAGAATACTCAGGTCATAAAGGCTAGTTTATAGAGTCTATGCAGTTCATGGTGGTTATGCAGGCCATAGACTTCAAAGATCATAGTGGATACTGTTTTTCTAGAGAATACTGATGCCAAATAGGCTACACAAGTTATAAGAAATATACAAGTCATAGAGGCTGTGCAGGCAATAGAATTAATTCATTCCATAGATTCTATGCAGGTCATAGAGGTTGCACTATTTATAGGGTCTACTCAGGTCACAAAAGGAACATGGGTAATAGAAGTGATACTATTGAAGTGAAGCTACACAGACTGTAGAGGATATACTAGCCATAAAGATCTTCATAGTCAAAAAGAATATATAAGCCAAAGATGATACTTGAGGCTAATCAGAGATCACATAATCTACTAATCCCATACAGCTACAGAGGACATACAGGTTTTTTTGACAGAGTTTTTATAGTTAATAGAGGCAAGTCAGTTAATAGAGGCTAAGTTCATATAAGCTAATAAGGTCATATAGGCCAATAAAATCATAGAGACTTGCAGGTCATTTCGGTTACTCAAACAATAAAGGTTACATAGGTCATAAAGTCTACATTGTTCATAGTGGCTACTCAAGCACATAGGCTCTGTGAATCACAGAGGCTACTGAGGTCATAGAATACACTAAGGTCATTTAGTCTATTAAGACCATAGAAGCTAAGAAGTAATTTGGACTACTCAGTCCATCTAGGGTACAGAGGACATAGCACCTTCCATGGTCATAATATGTGACACAGGATATAAAGTCTATGCAGGTCATAGAGAGTACTAAGGTCATAGAGGCCATATAGTTCCCAGAGAACACTCTGGGCATAAAATCTGAAAATTCATAGTTGATACTGAAGTAATTGAACGTTTTAGACCATAAAGGCTATGAGATTCATAGAGGCTATGCAGACCATAGAGGTTAATAAGGCCATAGATTAAAAGCAAGCTATATGGACTATTCATGTACTACAGGTTACTCAGGCTTAGATGCTATGAAAGTCACAATGGCTACACAGATCATAGAGGCTATGCAGGTCATTGCAGGTAGGCAGGTAATGTATGTTACAAAGATCATGAAGGCTACCCTGGTCATAGAGGGTACCCAGCCACTATGTCTAAGTAGTTCATAGAGGTCAAGGCTATGTAGGCTATTCAGGGCATAGAACCTATGGCCCTAACTCTAAGGCCAAAGAGATTACACACAACAAAGAGACTAAACAGGGCATAGAGGTACATATATCCTAGATATTGCACAGGTCATAATGTCTATGCAGGCCATTTAAGACATATAGTTTAAAGATGTTACACAGGTTATAGAGGTTACTTTGCCCATTGTGGAATTGGAGGTCTTGGAGAATATGTAGGCAATAAGGACTTTGCTGAACTTGTGCCATAGATACGCCAGGAGTCATAGAGGCTACTCCATCCAAAGGTGATATAAGTAATGATAGCTGCCCAGGGCATAAAGGCAGTGTGGGTCATGGAAGAAATGCAGGTCCCAGATTTTATACTGGTCATAGATGCTACACAATCCATACAAGTTTTAGAGGCATGAGATATAGTGATTATACTGGTCATAGGGTCTACTCAGCACATAGAGGGTACACAGGCATAAGGTTCTTCTCAGCCCATAGGTGCTACATAATTCATAGGTGCCATTCATGCCACATAAATTACTTAAGTCATAGAATATATGAAAACCATGGAAGACATTCAGTTCATACATGTTATGCAGAAAATATAGGCTACTAACACCAGACAGACTATTCCAGAAATAGAAGTTGTGCAAGCCATATATGCTATGCAGGTCATAGAAATTACAGCTACTCAGTTACAAAAGGTTACTCAGATCATGGGGGATATTTAAGTCAAGGAGGCCTTCTAGGTCATGAAGGCTATCAGGTCATACAAGCTACATAGGCCACAGAGGGTTCTCAGGACATAAAAGCTACATAGGTCATAGATACTTTAAAAAGTCTTAGAGAGTTAATGCTGATGACAGAGACTACTCACTCTATTCAGGTCACAGAGGCTACCCAGGCATAAATGCTACTCAAGTCATATTTATACAGGTCATAAGGGCCACTCAGGTAATAGACCCTATAGAGGTCATGGAAGATAGTCTGGTCATAATACCTATTTCAGTCATAGAGGCTACACAGCTCATACAGGCTACACAGGTGTAAAATTCTTCTTAATCCATTGAAGGTATGCAGAATACTTGGGCTACTCAGTTAATAGAGTGTAGGCTGGTAATATGGGTAATTCAGGACACAGATATAGAAAGGTCTAGAATCTGCACAGGTCATAGCATCCTTTCAGGACATAGAGGCTACTCCATCCTTTGAGGGTATGCAGATAACAGGTTTTAATTAGTTGAGTTAGACAAATCAGTACATAAGAATACACACTTTATACAGGTTACTCAGGACACAGAAACTGTGTAGGCTAACAGAATGTATGGAAAAAATGTGATCAAGTTTATTAAGTTGATTTAAATTACACAGGTCAGCTAAAGTGTCTTCTTAGATATAGAAGCTACACAGTTCAAAGCAGTTCCTGAGATCATGGAAACTAAAGAGGTCATTTAGGCTACTCAATTCATAAAGACAACACAGGTCATGGAACTACACAGGACACAGAGGCTATGCAGGTCATAGGGTCTACACAGGTCATAGATGCCATTTCAATTATAGAGCCTACACTGACCATATTGGCTTTGGAAATCATAGATGTTACACCAGTGATAGGGGCTTCACTAGTAGAAGCTATCATGCCTTTTTATGGTGTGAGTGCCCAGGCCCTTGAAGATCACCATTCTAAAAATTCCTAGTTCTGTGCCCACTTCTTTCCTACTGTCTGCAGTGGCAGTTCTAGAAATCCTACACAACAGTGAACCATTGTCTCTCTAGGCTTTGAAAAGTCAATCTAGCAACATGGTAGTATGTCTCCTGGGTCCTTGGTGGAGTGTTAACTCCTATGACATGAGAGATGTCTTCTGCACCAGCTTTCCCTTATCCAGCCTGATGCTCCATGCCTTGATCCAGCACCCCTGGAATCCAGCCCATATGTCCTCCCTCAGCTCCTGCTTTGAGTATCAGCTAGAACCTGCAGGCATATAGACCATTTCTTCCCTTAGCAAGCCAAATGATGTGTGTTGACCTTGGTTTTATTCAAAAGGCAAGGAGGGGAGATGGAAGTGCTTATTATCTTGCAAAATAGAAATTTTGGTATCATCAGTGTTGATGTGAGGAGAAAAGACCACTTCTGGGGTTTAGATGATCCAGGTCACTCTTATGACTCAGTGTTTTTGAGTGTGACAAACAAAATGTCCCTATCCTGCTTCCTTTCACAGTGATCATGTATTTTCAGCATGCTCCTTAGAACCCACCTCTCACTGGTCAATAATTCCATTTCTCTTCATTTTCCAAATATATTCAGAGTCTAGCCTCTCTCACCACCCAATGGCCACCACCATAGTCAGGGTCACCCATCACCTCTCACCTGGATTATCAGGATACCCCTTCATCACTTCCCCCTCCTCTGCCCCCTTGTGGCCTATGGTCTGCTCCCAACACAGAAGCCAGGGTCACCCTACTAACATGCAAACCAGTACATATCATTCTCAAAACATTACAAAGCCTTCCCATATGGCTCAGGGTCAAAGCCCCTAATGAGGCAAGTATTTCTCAACACCATCTGAACCTGTTATTTCTCTCACCTCATGTCATGCAGTTCCCCATTGACTCACTCTGCTTGAGGACTCTGTGCTGGTCCTAATACGTGTGCACACAGTGTGATCTCAAGAACTCTGTACCGGGTATTCCTTCTGCATACAATTCTGTGCCCAGTCTTTCCATATGCTTTCTCCCTCTTTTCCTTTATATCTGAACTAAAATTTAACCATCTTGATGGGGCTCTTCCTGATCCCCATCTGCTGTAGTTTGGGTCTGGTTTGGGTCATCCAAAAGTCCTTGTGTTAAAGACTTGGTGCTCAACTGGTGCTCATTGGAGGTGGCAGAACTTTGAAGCAGTGGGCCCTGCAGAAAGTCTTTGTCATGGAGAAGTGCATCCTAGCCAGGAGATGAAGTTTGGCCACAGTGCTGCCACAGTACACATTCCCTTGCCACAGGCCCAAAAATAGTGGTCTAACCAGTCATGGAAAGAAACCTCCAAAACTGTCAGCCAAAATGAACCTTTCCTCTTTTTAAGTGAACCACCTCAGGTGTTCAGTTATAATATCTAATGAAAAGCTGACCAACGTGCTATCTGAAATTCTGACCCATTTTTACCACACATTCCCTGAGCCTTCTTTATTTTTTTAATACAAAGTACTTATCTTCAAATTTTGTTTCCTTTTTCTATGTAAAAATTCTAGGAAGAGAAACTCTTTTTAAGCTTTAATCAATGCTTTACCTTTATTTGGCACTAAATATCCATTTATTGAATGAGTGTAAAGCATATATACTGAAAATATAGGAAGGACTGTCACTATAAATTAACTGTGTGAATAATTCTAGAGTTTTGTTTTACCAAGAGGTATGCGAAAGCAGTAAAAACAAAAGTCAGTTACACCAATTAATAATCACTGTCAAAGATAGAGATTTTATTTGTTTTGTTTTTTTCTTAAAGAATCATGTTATGGGAAGTAAATGAACTCCTTATTTAAAATAAATTTTAAATGTTTCCTTATTTAAAATAATTTACATATTGGGTAATTATGCTAAATGTAGCATGGATATCATTTGAGAACATAGGCAAAATAAACTCTTAACTAAAAAATCACTTCTCTTTAATCATACTGTATTCTTTACTTAATGGATGAAAGATGTCTTTCTATTCCTAGATCAAAGAAAATGTCCCACACCAGTATCTCAACATAATGGTGTCTTATCCTGTAAGAAAAAAAAGCTCATATGTAATTCTAAACCAAATAAATTTCATTAGTGGGTTTCATTTATGGCCTCTACAAATATGAATGATCATTTGGAAAGCTTTTTAAAATTGGCTGTGATCATTCACTGAATTAAGTCATGACTGTTTAAAGAATTATTGAATACTATGATACAGCTAACTTGAAGAACAGTTTTAAATTATAATTAATAAGCCAGAATTTAGGTCCAGACTGAGTTCTAATGTAGATTCCTCCATTAATGGTTGTTTGATAATTAATAAAACAACCCCCTAATCTTCAGAGACAATAACCCCAACCTCAGAGTTATAAGGATCCAGTGAATTGACAAATGCAAATAATACAGAACACTAGTTGGTAGTTGGGTTTGCATTCAAGAATTCAAACAATTCAGAATTAAAAATACTTAGAAAATAATTGTAGTTTTACCAAATCTGTACAGACTGTTTCTCTTACTAATATTCCCTAAACAATGGAATCTGAAAACTGTTTACATGGCATTTATATTTGGTATTATATGTAATCTAGAGATGATTTTTAAATATATTGAAGAATGTAGATAGTTTATATGTAAATTGCATGTAACTTTATATAAAGCTTCAGAATATTGGTATTCTGAAGGGGAGGGGAGGGTTCCTTGAACCAATCTCCCAGAAATACCAAAGACAACTGTGCTCACTAACTCTTCCCTGAGGATCCTCAGCTCCACGGGATTACACACACACACTAGATGTCTGGTCCTTTGACTTTGTAAGTGCTGCTGGCAATCAAAGGAACTTTCAGTTCACATTATCCAATGCTGCAAACTGACCTGCTAATTAATTTTCAGTAACTTTTTTGTTGAAATAAAACCCACATGCATAGAAATACACAAATTATATATGTATAGCTTTATGAATTTTTGCGAGATGAACACAACCATGAAATCACCACCAAAAATAAAGACATGGACCTTTCAACAACCCAGCGTTCCTTCATGATAAACCCAGTCACACCTTACTGAAGTAGCTGGTCTCCTGTCTTTTCCACAGAGATTAATTGTGCTGGCGTGCTGCTTTTAGGCTCATGTATTGTTCTTCTGTTGTCTGTATTCTTTCATTCAACTCTAGGTTTGTGGAATTAATTAAACTCTAGGTTTGTGGTGTTATTCAGTTGGCTTTTTCTCATGCCTAAGAATCAGGTGTTCTAAATGTTCACAAAGTTCCACCCATTTTCGTGTCACAGGACTATGTGATAGTTCCCATTTTGGACCGCATGTTCACATGATTCAGCCTGGAGCCCCCCTGCACTGGGCAGGGCTTTCAGATTCCTGCACCCTGCCCCCTAAAAATAGATCTGCAAAATGCAGAGCTTTTGCTCTGGCAGTCCGGCCAGGCCAGCAGCTGTGCCTGCCCAAGCCAAGGAGACCCAGCAAGCACTGGCGCAGGCGGTGGAGGAGGGGCTTACAGATGGAACCCGCTGACTGGGGTGTGGGGGCGTGTGGAGGGGGTTCCCAGATGGATCCCCGCGGGTGGGGCACAGTGTAGGAGTGGAGGGGGCTCGCAGATAGAACTCCGCTGGCCTGGCACAGAGCAGGGGTGGGCGGGCAGCTCCTAGGAGCGCACACCCCGAAAGGAACAAGGTCCAAAGTCCTCCGCCTGCCGCACCAGAGGGAGGGTAACTGTATGGAACATTGCTGAAGTGAACCAAACAACTCCCATTTTGCTTTCTGACCCCATTTTGTGAAACTTATAAAAAACACGTTGTTTGCTGTGATAGATCAAAACAAAATGTGTGTGTAGCGTTAAGATAAGTAAAGTGACGAGCAGTGACGCACATAGTGACTACGCAGTCACTGAGAAAAACATTTGGCAGTTTGTTTACACCAAATTGACATTAGTTTTAATGGTAAAACTGGTAAAAATATTTACTAGATGAATTTGCAGAATTCAGGACTTGAAAAACAAATTAGGTAATGTGTGAACTTGTTTTGATGTGACTATATAAACTGCAGACTGATCAGGAGCGAGCGAGCACTACTCCACCGACAGAGTCTGTCACTATGTCCCGTTGACAAGTGACAAGATAGTGCTCCCCAGCTCGAGGCCCCTGGTCGCTGCATGCTGTTACTCCGATGACTGATTGCCGTTTGCTGTGAACCAAGCATCAATAAAACCTCATCTGAGGACCAACGACCGGCTACGTGAGTGTTATCTTATTCCTACCCGGTTCCCGATCCAGTACAGGCCGCAAGTGTTGCGATGTACTCGTGACAGTTGGCGTAGTCGGCAGTCGGACGCCTTCCACCCTGGCTCCCCTACATATCACTGTGCTCCTGGACTGTCTTGAATTGATTATTGACCTCCTCGACATTCTCATCGACAGCAAAACCCAGGAACTTCGCGACCTGTTGGACTCCAACTTGTAAACCTGGTAGGCTTTACATTTCTCTTTTATGCCTCGGTGCTGGTTAAAATCTAGACTCTGTACTCACCTCCTTACCAAATACGATTGCCTTTTGCATACACTTGTTTGTTCTATTGATAGTGCTAGCACTCTAAAGTGGAATTGGATTTTATTTAAACTGTATTGTACAAGCCGCTTGATAAAATGGCTCCAGGACTAGGGATAGATAAGCTCTTTAATAAGCTCACATTTGGCAAGTCTGATAAACATGAACTCAAACCACAATCTCCATGGAGGCAATGCGAACGCATTGTACAAAATAAATTCCCTAAATATGATAAGGGAAACTCTGTCCAGGTCTGCCTTAGCAGTCCAGATATTGTCGAGCCTATTTTAGCCCGGGCAGGTAAACAAGAGATCCCTAGTATTTTGTGCAAAGTAATAGATGATGTTGATTCTGATAGACTTAAGGGCAAATGCTTGGTAAGGGAAGCACTTCAGAAATCTAAAAATCCTTTCCTGCAGGACATATATGACTCCCAAGATCGATCCATCTCTGAGACCTTAAAAGTCACCTACAGCTCTGACCCCGTCTCCACAATTAAGACCTCTACACCTTCTCGTGGTCTTTCTCTTGCCGGCGCTGACCACGTAGTGGAGACTAGAGAATTATCTAGAAGTGAACTTATGCAGCTTAGACAGGACTTTTCCCAGCGTAACCTGTCTGATGCAGACTTCCTCCTCATGCTATGGCAGAAAGGTGCCCATAACATCCGCCTTTCAGCATCTGAGATGAGGACTGCAGGAATAACCATTGAGCACCCAGCAGTCTGTGAAGCCCTTATGGCTTTACTGGAATCTATGCCCACAGATGTGCATTCTTTGTTTGACTGGATAGCTATGGCTTGGAAATTGGCTTTTCCTCATTTGGATCTCAGCCAATTTGATAGCCGTACTCGCTGGCATACACCTGCCGATGGCATTAATTTGCTACGGAAGCTTGGAGTCCTCTGCAAAATATATAATTCGGACCCCAAAATTAACCCACTGCGGGTCCCACTTACTCCTTCCATTCGTCGTCTTATCTTGAAAGGAGTACCAGACAACCTCAAATATATGCTCTCTAGCGCGCTCGCAGGAATGCACACCCTGTTCGAGGTTTTTGAACATTTCAAACAGTGCAGAGACCTTCAGATGGACCATAAAATGTCCTTCCTAGTACGTGCTTCCTTTCAGCAGATGCCCCCATTCACCTTAGCTGTCCAGCGAACTCCCCCGCGTCCCTTCATCCCACGCCCTGTCCCTCGCGGGCCGTTTGGGAACATTGTTCCAAAAAACGGTGCTCGGGCGCCCCCGTCTGGCCAACGTGGAGCAGCCGGTCCGGGGCCATTATTCCCCTGCCATCAAGGGCAACCCTTCCCCCTTCAGCAAAGGTTTCGCCCACCTTTGGGCTTCCAAGTAAGGAATCCTTTCCGGAGAAACCCCGGGATACAACAATCTTTCGGGAGAAGGCCCCAGGGTCGGAAACGCGGTCGCAACCCACCTGGGGCCCCCAATACCCCCAACAGTTGGAACCGCCCTTTTCGGCGCTTCCCACGAGCATTTCCTTAGATGAGAACCGTCCCTTTGTTCTTATATCCGGTGTCTGTGACAACATTCCCTTCTCTTCCCACTTTCTTATTGACACCGGTAGCCAGATTACAATAATAGATCCTACTATCATCCCTCAGGCTCACATGGGCAAGGGAACCCCTGCACAGGTGCAGGGCATCTCTGGCACTATACTTACTGCTTTTCATTATAATGTTACCTTGTTTATTTATGACAGGCAACCCCTACGTTGCACTGTGCTTGTCCTCCCTAGCCCCCATTGTATCCTTGGTATGGACTATATCCCGTCCTTTTTTGGAAAATGGCTGCCCCTTAAAAGACTTAAATGCTGCAGTGTTACCCTTTTACCCACTGTGGCTATACAACCTATTCATTTTCCCCGGATCCCGCCATCCTTCACGAAGCAATATCCACTTAAAGGTGGCCATGAGGATATTTCTAAAACCTTGTCAGATCTCCTCGCTAAAGGCATAGTAGAACGCACCCAATCCTTTAATTATAATAGCCCCATATGGCCCGTCCGCAAGCCTAATGGGTCATGGCGATTTACAGTGGATTATAGGAATATTAATAAGCTGTCCCCTCAAATGCCCGGCTCCTTGCCAGACATAGAAGGTATTTTTCAGGAAATCAGGGATTATGCACCCAAGTGGTTTGTAGCTATTGACCTCTCTGACATGTTTTTTGCTATTCCCTTACATGAGGACTCTAGGGAGTATACCACATTTACGTGGAATGCTCAACAGTATCAGTTCACTAGAGTCCCACAGGGGTATAAGAATAGCCCTATTATAGCACACGGTGCTATCCAACAAACTATGCCATGGAAATCACTTCCTTCTGATGTGAAGGTCTTCACCTATGTGGATGACATACTTATTTGTGCACATAGCAAAGAGGCAGCAGACAAAGCTAAACTGGTGGTAATTTCTACTCTTACATCTAAAGGCTGGACCATAAATCCTGATAAAGTGCAAGGCCCACTGGAATCCGTTAAGTTTTTAGGTGTCCAGTGGTCCTCCACAGGGCCCTCCGTCCCCCACCCGGTACTGGACAAACTGCAGGCTATCCCAGCACCCAGAAATAAAACTGAAGCCCAACATCTTATTGGCCTATTTGGGTACTGGAGACTGCATATCCCTTTCTTACAGCTTATACTCCAACCTATGTATAAAGTAACTAGAAAGGCTTGTGATTTTGAGTGGGGGCCAGCACAGCAATTAGCTTTTACAACTGCCTTGGAATATATTTCCCTGTATGCACAATTATATGTCCCACAACCAGGTGAAGTCCTATTATTGGATATTTTGTTCATGAATGATTATGGTAACTGGGGGATATATACTAAAACCCCCGGTGTGTCACGACCAGTTGGCTTCTATTGCAAACGTTTCCCATATGCACCCACCAGATACTCTCTATTTGAGAAGTATATCTGGACTTTATGTCAAGCATTACAGGCAATGGGCTTTTCTCTTATCAACAAACGCCTGATTATTAGAACCCCTGTCCCACTCATAAACTGGATTAAAATGAGTGAGGACCAACTAAAAGGCCTTCCCATTGAACCTAAAGTTTTACAATGGAAATGGTATCTTCAAAATGCTCTACAAGATTCTCTGGTTCAGTCTAACACTGCACTTGGCAGGTTGACTGAGGAAATTTGTGCCCAACCCCTGGTCAAGTTGCCCATTTCTCCAAAGGAAGAACCCTCCTCCCCTATTGGTCATTGGGGAGCTTCAAACAGCCATACCAATGCTTGGTTTACAGATGGCTCCTCCTCTGTGGTTAATGGCAAGACCCATTGGAAAGCTGCGGCTTACCGCCCAGCTGATAAGACTATCTTGACAGACCAGGGGGTGGATGATTCTGCACAAATGGCTGAACTTGTAGCAGTGAATTTGGCTGTGAAACATTCACTTATGGAAGGCCGAAAGCACATTCATATTTTCTCTGACTCATGGTCCGTTTGTAATGGCATAGCCATATGGTCAGCTAAGTGGAAACGCACTGACTATTGTATCAATGGAAAACCCGTTTGGGGTCAGACTGTATGGAAGGAATTAGCAAACTCTGGTATTAAGATATTTGTAACACATGTAGATGCACACACAAATAGATTGGATGAAAATTCTAAAAATAATGATTTAGTAGACAGAATATCCAAAATTGCAGCTATAAGATTGACTAATGCTGCACCTTGGAAGGTTGTAAAACACGAAGACACCAAAGTAACTTTAAAAAGAAAACTGCAGTGGGAGGTGCACAAACCTCCGGTAGATAACCTGGAGATTTTGGGCCCTGAACTTACAACACTCCATAAACAGATGGGACATATAGGCACCCATGGACTATACCAATGGTGTAATGACAGAAACCTAAAGACCACTTGGAGGGCCTGTAAGGAGGCAATAAGGTGCTGTCCTAATTGCCCTAACCTATTGCAAAGGTTTAGGAGAAATCCTACATCACACTTATCATCTCCAAGAGCATTTAATCACTCATTACAAATAGACTTCATAGGACCCATCAGGCAGAAACACTATGTTTGCACTATAGTGGATTGCTGCACCGGCCTGGGGTCTGCTACCATGTCCTCCAAGCCTAATCAGATTGCCACTATATTTGCCCTTTGGACATGGATTGCTCACCATGGGATCCCCCATGTGATTAGTTCTGATCAGGGCACACACTTTACAGGACAATTGGTACAGAAATTTGCTGTTGATCTCAATATACAATGGAACTTCCATGTGGCACACAATCCAACAGCATCTGGACACATTGCCTATCATACCATTGCAATTCCAAAATGTATTGGCACCACCTGGGTACTTCCTTATGATAAAATGTTCTGGACTCAGTGGGGGGATAAGAACTGGTTCTTCCCCGCGGACAATACTTACTCCTTTGGCAAGAATACCATTATTGCCTTTAATGCTTTTAATAATGAACCTCCCACTTCCAGGATCACGCTGTATGAGCCCGCCACCAAAATACAAGACTTAGACAATTACAGGATCCTTACCTGTGATGATTCCACCTACAACATCACCAGATGGCACAACGCCTCCTACAGCAAAATCTTTTCCCTGACAGCTGGTTGCCATATACATCACAATGTAATGATGGTAAAACATCATGGACTTGCAACAGGCAACCAAGTACTGACCTCGGTCTCTTACATCTCCAATCACACCTTTGGCCTACATGCCTTCTTCAGAACCCCTGAGGTGGAATCTGAAACCTATCGCAATATTCTTGCACATATGGATGCCTTGGACAATCTGTTCCAACAAAATAAACCTGTCCTGGAAAATCTTCATAACTCTATTGTCCATGGCATTGCTAACCTCAAACATGAGGTACAGAAAGTGGAACTTATGGTCCAACATGACCTGCTCACTCCGCTACATACTTCCCACACCATGTCTAAGGACTGCAGTCTGCTGAATACAATCCGCAGAATTGTTACAAAGGATTTTGCCCGTATTACCCGATGGAATCCATTGCATTGGATAAAAGAAGGCATGACATGGGTGGCATTTATTATATGTGCATGGATCCTCAGTAAGGTTGGCTTACTTGTTTGTAGATCTGTGGCGAAGGATGTGACTCTCAAAAGAGAAAAATCCATCATCTATGCCCCTCCTTCCCTACAGGCCTAACTATCTCCTTTTGCTCCTGCAGAATGCCTCCACGTAAGAGATCTTCCAGAACTGTCAGACGTCACCTCCCCTGTTCCGAGAACACCTTGGATGAACGAAATCTACAACACTTTGCCCACTGCCCTCTTTGTTGCCAGTTCCATGTAAGGAACTTCTTTCTGCTTGCAGCCCTCAAAACTTGGAACTTTGACACCTTCTACACATTATATAGATTAGCCAGACTTTACTCCCCCAGAGAGGAAACATGCCTCCTCTGCTCAGATTCCTTCAGATTCCTTTATAATGACCCAATGCCCCGTCTAGCTTCTCTACTTTGTCATTTATGGACTCATCAACACTTTTTTGCCAATCATTGGCGATTATTTTCATGTGATCGCCTATACCCTAGGCATAACCAACTTCTTCTCGGCCTTCTCACGGAAGCCCTGAAATCTGACCATGAGTACCGTGGCTTCTCTAATGCCTGGCAATGGTATATCAATATTCATCTTTCTTTAAGGAAAGGACCATGGGGAAGATACTTCCCTGATTTCTCCCTTCTCCACAGGAACTATATTGTCCCCTATAGGATTAAAACTGCTCCTACACTCCGAATACTCTGCTGGAAAGCTATCCTACAGCCATACTTACTAAATCTCTGGAAATATGTTGAGCATCACCATGATCTCCCCGTCCTCCTCTTTCCTCCCAATTTTGCCCTCACCGCCTCTGAGGTTGACAACCGGGATAATATTGATTACTTTCCCTTCCGCAGCTCTTCCTAACCCATTGGGTGTTCACTTCATTCTGGTATAATGGACGACCTTTTCAGGCGCTATGTAATAGGCCGTTCCCGGAACTGCCGCTGGACTCTGCGAGATATACAACAAAATACAGGACTGTACATCGTCGTCGCAGGCTCTGTATATGACTGCATCCTTTTGACCCACAGGATGCCCGATCATATCCCATGGTTCATGGAATACAAAGGCCGGGACGCCACCCTGGACATCCTACATTTACCGGGACATGACAATTTGTTACAAACTTTGCAGCCCTTTAAGGTCGGAAGATACGCGGAACCTGATCTCTCTTCAGACCTGACTGCTCTCTTTGGCGCGGAAGCCACCCCTTAGGGTGTCTCCCGTGCCAGGGGGTGGACTGTATGGAACATTGCTGAAGTGAACCAAACAACTCCCATTTTGCTTTCTGACCCCATTTTGTGAAACTTATAAAAAACACGTTATTTGCTGTGATAGATCAAAACAAAATGTGTGTGTAGCGTTAAGATAAGTAAAGTGACGAGCAGTGACGCACATAGTGACTACGCAGTCACTGAGAAAAACATTTGGCAGTTTGTTTACACCAAATTGACATTAGTTTTAATGGTAAAACTGGTAAAAATATTTACTAGATGAATTTGCAGAATTCAGGACTTGAAAAACAAATTAGGTAATGTGTGAACTTGTTTTGATGTGACTATATAAACTGCAGACTGATCAGGAGCGAGCGAGCACTACTCCGACAGAGTCTGTCACTATGTCCCGTTGACAAGTGACAAGATAGTGCTCCCCAGCTCGAGGCCCCTGGTCGCTGCATGCTGTTACTCCGATGACTGATTGCCGTTTGCTGTGAACCGAGCATCAATAAAACCTCATCTGAGGACCAACGACCAGCTACGTGTTATCTTATTCCTACCCGGTTCCCGATCCAGTACAGGCCACAAGTGTTGCAACGTGCTCGTGACAGTAACTCAGCCTGGCGAGCAGCGCAGCAATTGTCCCCTAAGGAGACACTTTAAAACGACCCCATCATGGGAAAATCCACAACACTTTAGACCCTTTAGCGACGACCCTCCAAAAAAGCCTCTTGAAAGTCCCCATGCCAGGCATCATCCCCGACCTAGAAAAGCAAGCTGAAAATGCCCAGTACCTGGAGGCCCAGTCCCTGGGGCGTGTTGGGGACGTTGAAGCTCCTGCATCCCCGGGACCTCCATAGCGATTCACCCTGGACCGTGCAGCATCAGCGTGCTCACAGGCGTCCCCACATGGGCAGAGGGCGGGATCTCCTCCCCGCAGGCGCCTCAGGGCCCTAAAGCAGAACTCAGTGGTTTCGGTTCCGGCAGGGCGAGTTTACGGTAGGCGGAGCCACGCGGATGCGTAGCCAACCCTACGCGGCCTTCTGCGCATGCCCAGCTCTCAGACTGTGCAGGCGCAGGGGCCCGCCACCGCCTGATCCCTCCGTGAGCGCGGGAGCTGTTGGGGCGTTGGCGTCCCGAATGGTTCACAGCTGGAGGAGACCCAGTCCCTGGACCACGTGCCAGACCGCCCTCTGCCTTCGTGTCACGCTGCCGCCTTGCTCCCGGGGAAGACTGAGGGGCTAACGCCGCCGCCCTGAGGTAAGGTCGCGGCCATCCTGGAAGGCCGCCGCCGGTAATGCCGCCTCCCTTGGGTAAGGCCGCCTCCCTCGAGTCAGGCCGCCCAGGGGTAAGGCCTACACCTTGTGCGGGGTCTTGGTTGGTGTGTCCTGGGGCAGCGGGAGTGCTCTTGGAGACGGACCCCAGGGGTCTGGGCCCAGAGGTCGGGGATCCTAGACAGAGAGGCCTATGGGGTTGGGCATAGCTGGACGGGACTCAGGGACTCCGGGTGCTTGGCCTATCCTGCGCCTGGGTCTGGACTGGGGACAGAAAGGCCAGGGACCTGACAAAGACCAGGCTGCAAATGCTTGGCCCGTCTTGTGGCCGGGGTCTGGAGCGGGGACGGGAGAGGCCAACGCTGGCATGGCAGACCCCTGCGCCCCAGTCTTTTCATATCCTCCAGTGACTCTCATTTTGGTTTTGTTTTGTTTTTAATATGTTTTTAGCTGTCCATGCACCTTTGTTTTATTAACTAATTTATGTGTGGTGCTGAGAATCCAACCCATGGCCTCCCATATGCTAGGCAAGTGCTCTACCCCTGAGCCATCATCCAGCCCTACTCTGCTGGTTTTGAAGGAAAAGAATCCAAACTACCTAGGGCTCTGGATGCCTGGGGCTGGGGAGGGACTCAGAACATTGAGAGCAGGTGGTGATATTTTCTTCCTTTTTCTAGCTGTGTGAGTGTGTGTACTACTGTTGGTGGTCAGTGCTGTGTCTGTCCTATTGCTTGGGATGCTTTAAACACCAGCTTAGGGAGGACACAGGAGTAGAACTCCAAATTTTCTTTTCAGTTATTACTTGTTTCTGTATTTCCTGTCTTTATTTTTGAGGAATTATAACTATGTTTTGAACAAATTAGAAGAATTCGGGGTAGGGAGAATACATTTTTAAGAATAGATTGTTTTTTCAAAGTACTGTTTGCTCTTTAAGAAAAAATGAACTTCCAAAAAAAGAATGAACTGCCCTCTCCCCTGTCCCCTGATATTTCCTTTATTACTAGGGTAACCAGACTTCAAGTGTTTTAGTCGGTCAGGTTTTTTTTTTTTTTTTTTTTCATATATAGTATATTTTTTTCATATACAGTATATTCTTTTATTGGCAAACAATACACCACAAATATCCCTCACTTTTATTAACATGCCTCATTCTTTTTCAAAGCTGCACAACTGTGAAGTTATTTTTTTATTGCTGAGCTTGGACTAGAAATTTTCTATTATCAGTTTCTTTTAAAAGGCCAGTATTTTGAAACATAACATGGTGAACTTTCAGAATGTCCAAGACCAGATGTGATACTTTTATATGAAACAGGCTGAGTAATATGTTTACGCAAAGCTTAATGGTCAGTTTTCATGTGGCAGGATGACTTCATAAAGAAGGTTACTAAAGAGTTTACATGTTTTTTCAAGTACATTTTTTCTAGTTTACCATATGGTCAGATGAAGACATTTAATTCCTTGAATATAACGTGACTGATTTTTGAAATATAGGTAAAGCAGAAAATCAGTGGTGGCATGGGAGAGGCACCAGGTTCAAATATTTTGAAAAGCAAGCCATAGAGAGTTAACCCAGAAGTGGAAGGATGTTACTATACTGCTTACTATTAAGACGGAAACCAAATTCCTGTTGCATTCTGTATTTTGTGTGCAGAGAGCTGGAGGCTTTGTTGGTTTAATTGCTATGTTGTGCTTTTTAAAGATGTACTCATGTGTTCATCTTTGGTGCTAGTTTCCTGAAATTTCAAGGGAAACAGAACTGAGAAAATCATAAACAGTCTGCATCTAAGCATGTATAGTATGAAATCTTACTCTAAATTGTGTAGCATTTTATGTGGGAACTGTGCTTGAAAAGATTCAAAAACATCCATAGCATTTTTGTTCTTGTTCTTGATAATAATAGCTTTCCCATAACACCAAAAGAAGTAGCATTTTTCCTATTCTGTACATTATAAACAGACTAGGAAAGAGTAAGTTGTTCAAGATCCCATTGCTTTTCAAATAATGATGTCTGCATATACCTACATGTACTTAATCCAAGAACTGGGATTTTTTTGCTTTTCCTTTTAAGCAGATATGACAATTTATACAAATTTCCTTACAAAACTGTTCATTTTACTTTTCTTTCTTTAAAATGGCAAAATAGTGATGCAAATAATAATGTGCACTGAAAATTGTCTAAAGGATAAATAGCCAGAAACTAAAATAGTATCCTTTTATATGAAGTTTCGGGTAATGTATTATTAAAATATTAAACTTGTTTTTATGCTGTTAACCAAAAAGGCAGGGGTTGTGTTGCTTTAGTCACTGTTCTGTGCTATGGTAAATTTGCAATTGTAGCTCTCACAACTGTTTATTTTTTACAAACTTGGATAATCTAATTAAGCATTTTTAGTGGATCTATTTGAACTTACAATATGCTAATATGTTCAAAAGAACACAAAGAGGGCCCTAAAAAGTATAGAAAGATTGAAATTGCTTATTTAGTTTTTGGTCTTTTAACATTCTCTTAAAATGCATCAATAAGATGCGTGTCATGATATACTATTTTAATTTGTTTTAGGTTTTTAGCAGATGTGACAATCATGTAGTGTAAAGAAAAAAAAAAGGAAAATACTGAAGATAATAAAGTATGACCCATATGTATTTGAGAAGAAACCCACAGAGAGTAAAAGATTTAAGCTTTTATTGGCAGTTCACAATGTCAATTAGTCATATCTAAGTAGCATATCTGCTACTGATTATCTCTTAGCTTATGTTGGTTTTTAGTGGGTTTTATAGTTGTTTCAGGCAGAGCAAAATCTCTATACAGTATTTTAAGACTGCTGACTTTTAGCTATGGAGGGGGATGAGGTTGGGGAAATATTGCTCTTTTGTGTATTTTCAAAAATTAAGAGCTATCTTATTGCTGGTGGAAAGGAATTGAAAGTTTATTTTCCAGTTTGACCTCAATATCCTTTTGGGGGAAGGTATTCATGAGCAGTCAGAATCAAATCAACTATTTTTGGTCCTATTGATAATTTTTTAAAAAGCATCAGGTTGCTCTCTAGAGTTTAAAATCTACTGGAATTTTTTTCTTTGTTAGAGAAATGAATACAAAGTTTATTAAGTCCCTAAGGCACAGTACTAAACTCCTATTTAAAAACTGATTTGTATTAAGTAGATATCATGCAATGGCATAAAGAATCTGTTCCCTGATAATTTTGTTTTTGTTAAGATTAAAAAAAAAAAATAACAGAAAGGGTGGTGGTAGAAGCGGAAGAGTCTGAGAATTGGCTCTCAGAGAATGGGAAAGTGGTTTCTACCAAGAGGAGTAATTGGTAGAATCAGATGCACCAATGGATGTCAAGGAACAGGAGAACTTTCTTGAGTTAAAATTCCTTGAGCTTCTAGATACTGAAAAAATAGGTAATTAAAATCATTATCATGTATTAGTTCTGTTCTGCTGGGGATTGAGTTGTAATAAGTAACACTTCTGTAAATAGTAAGCTCTTACAAGCTTCCTGCAATAATTGTATTAACATAGATCAGTTCATTCTGTAACCTGAAGTGATAATGAGCATTGAAGAGCTGTGGAATATGCATTGCTGTGAAGTCCTATCTTCTCCATGCCTTCTAGAAGCCAGCACCTCCCAATTGTCCTCCCGGGGCCTTTGTTCATGTTTTCTTTCCTTTCCAAATTTTACCTGTTACCTAGGATTTGGTTGTCATCTTTCTTTTTAGTGTTGAGTTTTCTCTTCTGGTGATTCCACAGTCCCATAGTTTCTGCTGTTCCTCTCTTCCCACATGCCAAGGCTCCCCATTCTGCATGGTCAATCTTCATTTTCTTTTCTAATCTTCAGATTTTTCTTTTTTTTTTTTTTTTCTTCTTCTTGATAAACACTGGATGGCTGTTATTTTGATTCAGTAGCTTTGCAAACATTCTTTTTTCTCTAATTTTCTCAATTATATTAGTGAGCTTGATATTTTATTAGTCATTCAGTCTTAAAATCAAAAAGTCATCTTTTTTATTCCATGTTTTTATAGATGCATTATTGTTACATATGATGGTGGGTTTGTTGTTACTCAGAAAGTCACCTTGGATTTTTCACTCTCTCCTCAAGAATATGTTGTTGCCATCTTATTGTATTGTGCTTCATGATTCTTCTTGCTTCTTTCCATTCTTCCAGCAATCATGTACAAATCAGAGATTCCTAATCTCTAGAGTTTTGTCATTCCATTCATTGTGCATACTACTATTAAAGAGTCTGCATGCGTCCTTGATCATCATAGTCTCTGCCTGATGACAAAACAAAAATCCTGAAACAATTATTGGCTGTTTATTAATGTCAGTCATAATCTGAGTGCTTTATTCTCTTTTGCCCATCCTAATTTATGTTGGTATTTGCTGTGATCCCCACTTTATAGGTGAAGAGTTGGAGACTTCATGAGCTTGACAGATTTGCTAATAGTAGAACTCAGAATTGAATTTTAAGCCTGTCTTCCTTGAAAGTCTTTGTTCTTGACCACTTTGTGTTTGTTTTTCTGCATTAATTGACTCCAGTCCACTTTTGAAACTTAGTTCTTCTTATGATCAAACTTAGGTTTCAGCATATATCCTCAAAAGAAAGTAAGCTTCAAGTTTTACTTTACGTTTTTTGGGGTTTTTTTGCATTTTTATTTCTTAGAATATTTTTCTTATCTTCCATGTGAAAAGTTTGTTCATACATAGTCATGCCCCACTCTTGCCTTTCCTGTCTGTTTAGTAGTAAAGTCTGTTTTTGTTCCTATAGCTACTTGATCTTTGATAATTACTATTCTTTTTTTTTTTGGCTGTGCTGGGGATCCAACCCAGGGCCTTATGCTTGCAAGACAAGCACTCTACCAACTGAGCTATCTTCCCAGCCCGATAATTTCTATTCTTAATTTCATTTTGAGTGTTCTAACAGTTATAATTGGAGTATAAAACAGTGTTTTATTGTTTCTGTATGTCTCAGTAGATGCTCAGGAAATGTGGTTAAATGGGTATGGAAGTGCTCACTGGTAAATTAACCCTTTCTTTGGCATTTAAGTAGTGTTTAACTTTAGCTGCTGCATGTCTCCCTGTCTCTGTCTTTTACTTACTTGACACTCATTCCCCACCACAAGTTTATTGGAGTTTTGTGTCTGTAGCAACCAGGTTTTCTTTTTGTGGACTGATGTATGAGTTCTTTATTTTTCAGATTGCTGAGTATAAATTGGTATCAATTGTTTATTCAAAAAATCAGTTTATGCACATGATTTCTTGGTATTGTATATAAAAATACTTAAAATTAACAGATCATTTTCCATGATCTTGAGTTGGGCAAACTTCCTAATGAACTACAGTATCTAATAAGTTGACTTCACAATTTCTTTTGTGTTTATATAGATAAGAAAGGTGGAATTAAGCTATTTACTATGCTGTTTTATTCCTTTTGGTGATATCAATAAGGTCCAACAAAGATTATACATCACTTTTAGATACCTGAAGAATTCATATACAATTTTAGATTTATTTTGATCATCTATCATTGTTAATGGTTATCATGCAGAAGTTAGTTTTTTCTCTTATTTGCCTTTACAGTCAATATTGTGTTAATTTAGGTTCTTAATTCTTGCTTTGGTAATAAAAATATATTGCTGTTAAGAATCATGAACTTAGTATAGGTTGGTGATAGTGATGGGGGAGATGTTTGCTTTTCGAAATGCTAAAATGCATGACTGTAGAGTAAGGTTGTGAGGCTAATCAGTTGGTCACTCTCCCTGCCCTCAACTTTATAAGATAATCACAAACACTACTTTTAGGTTTTAAGCACATTTAAATTATTCATTGATTTAAATAACAGATGAAATAGCTACATGGTTCAAATTTTAAGTGGTACAGAAATATATAGTTTGAAGATGTCTCTTCCTTAATCTCCTAATTTTTCTAATTGGAGGTAGCCACTCATCTCTGAAATAATCTAATAGAAACTATTTCTTTATATACATACAAGTAAATGTGAATTAATTTTCTTTTCATGTAAGTAGAGATGAAGCACACTGCAGATTTTCACTTGCATTTTTAACCTGAGTGTTTATCTCTTAAATTCCATATCAATATATAAAGAACCACTCCATTCTTTTAAAAATACTTGCAGCCTCAACGTATGCTGTATATAACTACAGTTTTAGATTGTGTATTTTATTTAACAATATTTTCTACTAATAGGCATTTTGGTTGCTTCTGTTTTTTTACTATTATAGTTATTGAGGCAATGCACTGAAAGAAAAGAAGAAAAATTTTAAAAATAGGTGATCCTTCCCTGTAGGGGAGAATAAAGTTTGAACTGAAATTATTATGTAGTGGTGAAAATGTATGATTTTTGTTTGCTTATTTATTTATTTATTTATTTATTTATTTGGAATTGGCATAAGAGTGTTTATTAAGCAAACAGTGTCTCCCTGCAGGGTAAGAGAGAAAATGAGAGGAAAAGAGAAAGGGCACACACAAGAAAGAGTGTGGAAAGTGAGCAGGAGAAAGAAAGTGAGTAGGAGAGAGAAAAGCATGAGAAAAGGTCTTTTTTATTTTAAGAGTCCAAGCCTTAAGACTATATAGCTGTCTCCTGTTAATGTTTTAAATTTATTTTAAATAGACTTTACAGTACAATCTTCTATAGTTAAAAATAGTACAACTGTGTAGAAGTGTGACTAGACAAAAAGATATGACACAATTTAATAGACTGAAGGGGGAAGCAGCAAAACCTGTTTGTTCAGGTTTGTCTTTTGTGTCCCGGTTACAGTCCTTCCACATTATAGGGTAAGACACCTTCTGGATTGAGGATTTTACTATCTTCTATCAGACAAGGTGGGACTGAGAACTTCTTTATGACCAACCTTAACCCAGAATGGCAAAGGGAGGTTAAAGTAAAATATCTAGGTTGTTATGACTGACCTAGGGAGAGGAGCTTTAGTTCTATGACCCACCTTGGGGAAGAGGAATTCTAGTTTCTGTGGCCTGCCTTGAGAATAAACAAAGGAGTAGGAGAAAGAACAGAAGTCAGAAAGAGAATTTGCTTTTGAGGCTAGCTGGTGTCCTCAAGTTCAAAGTGCTCATCATGCAGAAGTACTATTATTTATTGTAGTTTTTTTCAAGCCACACTACATGTTTATTGGTTACCCTTTGTGTGTGTGTGTGTGTGATTGTGAGAGAGAGAGAGAGAGAGAGAGAGGAGGGGTGAAGCTAATGATGTCCTAGTGAGCTACATCCCCAGCCCCCTCCTTTTAAATCATTTTTTTGAGACAGGGTCATGCTAATTTTCTCAGGGTGGCCCTGAACTTGTCAACTTCCTGCTTCAACCTCTGAGTAACAGGAATCATATGTCTGTGTTACTCCAACTGTCTATTGGTTTCCTTTCTGACCTGATGATTACTGACCTGGATGGAGAGAAATATGGGATCATGCAAAGACACTTCTTAGAATCTGTTGATTGAAAAGGTTCCAGTGGTGATGGCTAGCAGCTTCCATGATCAATTGTTTATTCCTCAAGGGTCAGTCCTGCATGCATTTAGAAGTTCAGTGCTTTGAAATGATAATGACCTGGAAAATAGTGTGTGAGACTATCACCTATGTTATGGTTTCAGTGTGGTTTGCTCCTTAGTTGTCCATGTGTTGGAAGCTTGGTCCCTTTGGGGATATCTGTGAGGTGATAGTACTTTGAAGGGGTGGGGTGTAATGGGTCATATAGGGAATTGCCCTAGAAAGACACTGAGTTAGTTTTCATGTGACCCCTTGGTAAGATCTAAAAAATGTTAATTCTTGAAATGCTTTGTTACTATTAGTGAGTGATTATAAAAACCTTAGCCTGACCCATCCCAACTCTTTGACTTTCTGTTTGGGGATGTAATTTCTTTTCCTAAACAGGGTACTACCATAGCCATCTGCCATGATGTGATGCAGTCAAGAAAGAAAGCCTTCACTATAAGTGAACTGATGCCAGCACTTTGCAGTTGAATATCCAAAACTATGGGCTAAATAAAGCTCTTTTCTTTATAAAGTTAACCTAACTAAGGCATTTTGTTATGGTAATGAAAACCTGAGTAATTCAGCTGGTAATGGTGCATTTAACATGGAATACCTATTTGGGGATGAGCTAAAATTCCCGAGTATCATCTAGAAGAAAATGTCATGACCTCCAATGCAACATATTTTATTTTATGTGATCATTAGCATTTTTAAAATATAAAATTATATGTCTAAGATGAGATTTAAACTACTAAAATAAGTGAAGTTACATTCCTCCTTCAGGGCTTTCCATCCATGTCTGTTCTTTATGGGTTGCCAGAGTAATGATTTCTCAGTTTGGAAACTAACTCCTTTCAACTGTTTATGTATAAACAAAGACAGTACGTTTGCCCGGTCTTAAGAACTCCAGAATTCTCTTGAAAATAACTGATGGGAATGATGAAAGTCAGAATCTTATTGAATAAAGAGGTGAAATAAAATGTTGATGGGTCAAAAAGTAAATGAACAGTTTATGTTCTTTGACTCCTTCTGATCATGTACCCATAAATACAGAATATTGTTTTGTCAACTGTAACAGCTACTTAGCTTCTGTTAGATTGTTGATCAGGTTATGTTTGACAGTCATTTTCCCAAGCTTTGTATTTTTCAAACAAGTAATAGAAGATTTGAATGTTTTCCTAATAGGCCTCAAAAATTCGTTTTTAGGTGTTTATATACTATGCTACTTCTTTTGAGAGTGGTATTTATGTGCTGTCTTGATTTGATCCAGTGTGACTTAGATTTTTTTAAAGAGGTCTTATGCTTACCCATTTATGAACCACTGTGATTATCTTTTGATCTCTTCTATGGTAGTACATGTTGTAAACCTAGCAAATATAAGGTCATTTATTTGGTTTTTGATGTTTTCCCCTATAATAGCAGTAGGAATTCACTGTAGAAAGACTTTAAACTATGAGGAAGAGACAGATTATCAGCAATGTTACCACCCAGTGGTGGTATATCCTTTAATTCTAATTGTTTTAATGAAATCATCAACATGAAAAAACCAGACTTTAAGTCCTGCTGCCAAATAAGAAGTAGATTTAGTGATAGAACTATGAAAAATATGACTGACTGAATATTGTAGGTCTTGGAACTTGCACTTTAGTAACCCAGGTTGTGGTAAAGCCTTGACTTAACATGTCAGGGGATTTCTGCACATAAATGACTGACCACTTGGTGCTTAAACTTTTGGTTAAGGAAACCTCAGGTAGATCAGTCAGTGTATCTCTATAACTGCCAGTGGGTAAATAGTGTAGAACTTTTGTTGTGATAAGTGTCATTGTATCTTGGTAGCCTATCATTAAAATACTAAGCTTTGGGGGTATAACTGTTGTAAAGTCTTGCTTAGAATAGTCAAGGCCCTGAGTTCAATTCCAATACTGGAAAAACCAAAAGCAGGGTCTTAAGTTAGCAGAAGGAAATATTTAGAAATGCCATAGCTCAAAAGACTAGTACAAAAGTCTTTGGTTTACAGTGTTTAGAATGATTGCTTACTTTATTCTTGTGTCACCTGAAAGTCTTTTTACTCTGAATTCTCATGTTTTCATTCTTTGTCTTTTGATAACTAGAGTGGATTTTAAAATCCTGTTTCATCTTCATACTCAAATATAAGAGTGAATTTTGGAACCCATGAAGAAAGTCACTGCAATTCTAGTTTCAAGAAAAAGACTGCAGGGTACATAGTAAGTTAAAGTGCATTATAAATCCCATCCTGAGAAATTTTCTTTAAATACTTTTAAAATATTTTAATAGGATTGACTTTTCCTTTCAAATAGAGTGATTTGAGCTGTTTCTTCTTTCATGAAACAAAGATAACAAGAAATGGATGTAGGAAATTCTATGGTAATTTATAGCTGCATTATACTCTACTGTACTATACTATTATCTATTTCTGTATTATGCTTTTCATGCCATTGATTTGGCTTTCAAGGAAAAGAAAGGAAGAAATCAGCATGGATTTATAATAGTTGAACAACCTCATTGTTTGTGATGAACAGTAAGCTTGCTTTTTCTTGACAGGGACTTATCATCATCACTGATTTTATTATATCTGTATAGCACTTAATAAAATGAATGTTCGTCATACTGATATCATGAGTCATATATTTATATACATATAACATCTAGACATCTGGTACATAGCTCAGAAGGCACCATTCATTTAGAATACTATGTAAATGACATAGCCTCTACTGCTTCCAGAGAACTCCTGATATTGATGAGTTGTTTTAGTTATCTTTTTCTGCTGTTGTGATCTTGCTTGTGGACAAGAGCAAATTTAGAGTAGATGAAGTTTATTCAGGCTCCCAACTTCAGAGTTCTCAGTCCATGTCCATCATGGCTGACTTTATTGCTCTGGGCCCTATATGAGGCAGGACATCATGGCAGAAGGACATGGAGGAGGAAAGCAGCCCTACACCAGGAAGCAGAGAGAGAGACCATTTCCCTCACCACAAACAAGATATAGACCCCAAAGGCACAACCAGGGACCAACTTCTAGCCATACATACCCTACCTTCCTACAGTACCACCCAATTAGCCCCTATCAGGGGATTAACACACTGATCCAGTTAAGGTTCTCATAACCCAGTCATTTCACCCCTAAACTTCTTTGCATGTTTCATACATGAGCTTTTAGAGGGGACACTTAATATCTAAACCATAACAGTGATGTTTCCTGGATTTTCCAGGCAGTATGTCTAGACACTTTTATCTTTGGTGTTATAACATTTTCATTTTAAAGAGGCAGGAAGTATTATTCCCATTTTATACATGATGGGATACATGATCTCAGACACAAAATGACTGCATTTTTATGAATCTGTTGTGTTTTCTGTAAAATAATGATGATATTATACTCAGTGATCTATAGCACTTAAGGACATAGAGTTTGGTGTGAGATACACCTAAATATATAGTTGCTTTAATAATCAGTAATAAAGGCAATGTTATTTTTGTGTACTGTTTCAGAGATTATGAGATCACTTACTTTGCAGCAGAAAGTGAGAGACCTTACATAGCAGCCATATGTATTAAAGCAGAGGCCGGTGTGGACGAGCCATACCTCATTTATCAGTATTGTGAACAGTGAGTGGGAGGAGTTAAAAAAATAAGAGGAGGAACCTCGAATAACAAGAAAAATAGTTGTTCCACAGTCCAGAACAGACTGATCCAGATAAGGCTTATACAGAGAAGGACCCATTTCTACCTTTCTATCTTTGGAGTTGGAGGATGACTGTGAGCCAGACGAAGCAGAGCCAGACATTGCAGTGCAAGGGAACAGTCTTCCTTGGAGCCTCCAGAATGGAAGAGTCCTGCTGTGACACCCTTACTTTTAGCAGCCCAACAAGACCTGTATCAGACATCTGACCTCCTTAACTGTAAGATAATGCACTGTGGTTTTAAGCCAGTGATCAATTTGTTAAGACAGAGATAAAAGGAGCACAGGTAAGGACGCTGAGACCATTTGGTTGTTTAGGTATCTGGTATCCTTTAAAGGTGTGAGAATTAGGATCATCTTGAAGTTCATCACAGTAATCTAGGAAAAAATGTTAAGGATAGTGACAGAAAGGGATTTTCACAAAGGCCAATGAAAGTAAGAAAAGGTGGTTTGAAAGTTGAGGGAGGCCATGTTGAGGGTTTTTGGTTTCAGATATACTAAATTTGTGTGTTTTGGTATTAGGGAATTGAACCCAGTGGGATTTTACCACAGAACTCCATCCCTAGCCATTTTTATTTTTTATTTTGAGACAAGGTCTGGCACCATTGCCCAGGCTGGCCTTAAACATGTTATCCTCCTGCCTCAGCCTCAGTTGCTTGGATAACAAACATGCACCACCAAGCCCAGCATCAGATATCCAATTTGAAGTGATGGTGGGGACCTACTTCCCTATGAAGTTACTTTAGAAACTTACTAAAACTTCATTGAATGCACTAGACAATTTGTGCTAAAGGTTAATGTTCAACCAGTAAAGTAGGAGATACACACACACACATACACACACACATACAGCTGCCTTAAATCTCAGAAGTTAGGTGTTGAGGGAAGAAAGGACAAAATTAACAGCCATGTAAATAGCTCTGTGACAAACCAAAACTGGGGTTTTTATCAATTTCTTTCCAGTTTGGTTGAGAAAGAGCCTAGTACTTGAAGAAGTTGTGTGTATTCATTTTTCTCAGTAGGACTGTGTCTGAGTTCATTCTAAGAATATAAAAATGCATTTTCATTCTAGGCTCATGTGAGAGAGATGACAAGAATGTCATTGGGCAGCAGACATTATTAAAACTTTTGCTGTCTTTAAAAGTACTTTTGTTCCTCTACAACATTACCTTCTGCTCAACACCAAAAAAAAGCACATTCTCTTGAGTGACACAAGCTGTCTTTCTGGCAGTTACCACTGTTCCATAGTGTTCATTGTATTATATTTTATCACAGTAACAAAAGTGTGTGGTTTATTGTCGTTGACTGTTACTGTGTTCCAAAAAATTTTTTTTCTGCTGAATAGGTGATATAACAAATTAAATAAATCCCTTAATGCCTGCTTATATATTTGGCTTTCATCTTGTGTTCCTACAACCCTGGGATTAATTTTCCCCTCAGATTTCTTTTTTAATTGTCTTATTCTCTTCAACTTGAAATGTTACTGACAAGAAAAAAATAACCCTTACTAATTTTAACCCTTGAATTTTTTTTTATTTTAGGAATTTCCTTGCCCTTTTGGATTTCTGTATTTAGCTTGCCTATTTTGCCTATTTGATTAAGTTTAAGGAATTTGTCAATGGATTTTTTTTTATCCTTTTCTAAGTGTGTTAACAATTGTAGAGGTTTATAAGGGAGAAACAGGGACACTGGAAAGATATTGTGCTTCAGTTAACAAACTATTCAAGCTGCTTGCAGTAATTGAAATCCCCGAAGCATCCTCCTTTCTAAAACTGTGTGTTTAATTTCTATGTCAAGAACTTAAGGATGGCAGTTTTGATAGCTGTTGCCCTCGGTAGTCCTAGTAACTGTTGGCATGTGACTTCTTTGAGATCAGAATGGATAATTTGTTAAAAGAGGATACCTGTTGACAATTGTTTAAAATTTTTCCAAGAAACTAAGATAAACTCTTTTCTCTCCAAAAGGAAGGGAGTATTTGTGTAATGTAGCAGTTAAAGTCAAATTCAGGGGAGCATGGATGCTTTGGCGTAGCAAGGATCTTATTGTATTTTCAGATCATTTTATTGCCAACCACTGTCTTTCTGGTAGTATTCAGGATTCTGGTACTCTGTGTCCAATGAAGAAAGGAAAGCCACACAGTAATGAGAACAGAGAATGTTTAATGTAAAGAATTACTGTCACAGGCTGTTGCCTAGTAAGAAGAGAACTGTGAAAAATAATAGTAATTGATGCCAGAGCAACCTGTGCTTGTAGGGCTATGACTGAGTAACCAAGCAAGCAGCCCTCACAGGGTTTGAGATGCAGGACTCATTGGAGAGGGCTTGTCTGTGACTCATTGGACAACAGAGAAAGGGGATTGATGGAATTTGCTAGAACGTCACCCTCTCTGGTACCAGGGACACATGTTTGTTTATAGGAGGTATTTCAGCAGGACCTGTGTTCTACAGACTTGTAACCTCAGGAGGGAGGGTGCACAGGAAGCTGTGGGCTGTGGCACAGAGCAGGAGCCTGTTGCTGTAGGCATCTGCCAAGTAGTGCCCTAGATGGAAGCAGAACACTTCTCTCCTGCAGTGTCTCTGGTGCCATCTGTACAACATTATCCATCAGTTGACATTGGAACAGAAACTAGAATAGTTTTTCTTTGTACCTATTCCCTGGTTTAATCACTGCAGCAAATTGCTGTTCTAGGCTTTTCCTGAAGTACACATTCATAGCTTTTGCACGCTCTGCCATCCAGAAACGATTTCTTGGAAGTAAAGTGTTGGTAGACTCCTTTGGTCTTAGAGTCCACTCCTGCCTTTGTCATTCCCATTTAGCTGATAATGGTCATTTCCCTGCTATGTACCCTCTCACATTTCTAAATATACAAAGGCAGTCATAGTCCTGGACCAAATTTTGGGGTATTTTTTTTTCTTATAAATATAGTGATAAGATTAATGGCTCTTTTTTATTAGTCTTAGGAATTATTCCATAGTTCCTTTGGCTTATTTTACCATAAGATTTTTGTTCTTGTTTTATACAGCAGACTAAAAGAAATCATCACTTTTCATAGCTTTTATTTTATGATGTGTTTAAAATCAACCAGGATACTACAGTCATGAACTCTGTCAGTATGTCCTTCAGTGAGTAGTTCTGTCTAATGAAAACATAAACTAGGTAATTTTATTGTTTTCTTCTTTGTAATTATTTTTCTTCCTTTGCACAAATATTAAAGTGCAGTATTTTGTTTGTGTTATAGTCGAGGAAAATTCATTAATGAAGATGCTTTCAAAGTTTTATGATGGGGTTCAAGTGTCAGTAATATAGTGTGATGTTTTTGACTGGATCTTATTTTACTGCTGTTTCCACCATAATATAACAACAAGAATTCAGAAGCAAAAAAAAAAAAAAAATAGCTCACATAACCTTATGCCAGCTGGCTTTTATAGGTCAAGGGAATGATTTAGACAAGATTAGTGAACATACCTAGGTTGTTTTCAGGTTGATATTCTGAACACATTTTTAAAATCTCTTGGGCATATTACCAGTATTTTTATATTCTTTATATATATTTACAGTACTTATAAAAATGGTTTAAAATATTTGCTGTTCTCTGAAATTTACTGTGGTTTAACACTATGAATAATTCAGAAGAGAATCTATTGAGTCTCTTTCCTCCTGCTCTGTGTTTCTGTATCTGTACATTTTCATGTTGATAATCTCACTAGGTAGCCTGAGGACACTGAAATGTCAATTCTTCCAACTTTATTGTGGACTCTGACATCTCTACCTAGTGAGATATTCTGTAAATAAAACTTGAAATTGTGCTGAACCTCCAATATCTCGTGAGGAGTGATGGCTACTGCATCACGGAGGTACGACATATCCAGTGGATTCTGATCTCTCACAGAGAGTGGCAAAATTGGGACACCCACAAGAGCTTTTGTCCTCAGGATGATATTTTAATACCCAGCAGGGTGCCTTCAACTTCCTGCATGGTGGTAATTGGGGTATCTGTTCCAAATGATTCTCATGAGAGTGAGTTGACCATGCCTAGTGATCTCTCTCATGTTTGTGGTACTGCAGGCAGCCTTTTTTCTACCAGTCTTACTTCTGGCACTTGGTGTCACCAAGCTGCAGACACTATGATGCCATGGCAGTGCATGAGCCTGTCTTCTTAACATAGACCACAGGACAATGCTCTAGCAACCCAGATATCTCAGCAGGGGTGTGTCTGGGTTTCTCTACTACCCCCACCTTGATGCTGGTTAAGGGTGCCTCCCAAATATTGTTTTATGCTGAGTTTAGCCTTAAAAAAACAAACCAAACTGGGTACTTTTCTGATTTACCAGGAAGAAAGCCTAGATAAAGTATTCTGAATGAAGAGTCTCCTGAACGCATGCTCTGATCCTGCCTGGAAGGTTTGGAAGTACATCAAATTTTCCTTGACATCTCAGGGAAAATCCAAGTCTCTCCTTTGCTGAAAAGATTATATTTGGACTTAGAGTAATCTACATAACTTTTTGATGATTTGCTATAAAATATCATCCTTCCGTATAATCAGGGAGATTCTGATGCCACAACTTTTACATTTTGGAAGCATTTAGGGCTCTTTTTCTTACAGTATATGTGGATTCATTTTGATATAAGGGCCTAGAATGAATAATTAATTTGCTCAAAATTAATGCCAAATATATCCATGTGTTTCCATTCATTCTTCTCTTGGTGGGCATTTGACATTATTTCATAACATTTTCTAAATGTTTTTAGTTATAGGTAAACACAATACTTTTATTACTTTTCTTTTATTAGTGTCATGCTGAAGATCAAACCAGTGCCTGGTACATGCTCAGCCAGTGCTCTACCACTGACCTACAACCCCAGCCCTTTTTAATTGTGACTTCCAGCACCATGTGCTTTGAATTTCACATGTCATCTGTGCATATTGATACAAGAACATTAGAAATACAAGCAAGGATTGAGAAAGCTGCATGTCATGGTGTTCATATTCCTAGTATTCTGAGGACTCTACAAACTGCTTTCCAAAGTGGAAGTCCACATTGTAATTCTCCCAGTGTATGATTGTTATTTTATCCCCCAAACCTCTCCAGTACTTATTATATTAAGACTTGATAAGTGCTGATATGATGGGGTGAACAGAAGTGTGAAGAGAGTTTTGAATAGTATTTCCCTGAATGTTAAAAATGTTGATGGGTTTTTAATGCATTTGCAGGTAATTTCTATTTCTTGTTTTGAGAATTCCCTATCTCCTTTTTTCCTTTATTTCCTACTTGGATTGGTGATACTCTCCTCAGCTCACTAGGCAGAATATTCCTCTCTTCCTCTCATCTAGTTTTCCCCTGGGCCATATGCATTCTGTTTCTCCTATGAATGCATTGTTTTTTAAAGATCAATATTGCTGAGTTTCATCTGGTCACAGGCTCTCTGAAGGGTCCCTTTGGTGTTTTCCCACAGCCTGTCTTATTTTTCATCAAGCAACCACACACCAGTTCAAATGACTCCCACCTCTGAAAATGGTCAGTTATTCAGAAATCCATGTCACCTTTTGCTCTGAAATGCATCTTAGAATTTTCTTGAATAGAAGAAGTATTGCATATTGCACCCAAATTCTGTGTGCTGTTATGTTCAAATTCAGTACATATTTCCTTACTATATTTTCCTTTCATGTAACAGTTTATCATTCCTACACAAGTTGACAGAATTGAAACTCTCTCCTCCAATTGAGTATCATAATTTAAGACTAAAATTTTGGCCATTCAGTGTTTAAAACGTTGAAGCTGTATAATGTCAAGTGCAATTCTTAAAACAATTTCAAAGAAGATTTATAAGTGTAGAATTGTGGGGACAATACAAAGTTGACTGATTAAATACCCATGCTACTTGTTTTAAATATATGTACATCAGTGCATTTGTTGAGAGCAAATACATTTCCTAGGTCCCTCATTGTGATTTACTCCAACAGTAGCCAGAAGAACGTAAGAGCACATAGTATACCACGGTGCCTAGGATAGTGTAACTTACAGGAAATTTTTTTGCTCAAAATGCACTCATCTAATTTCCAATTTCACCCTGACATATATAGTGATGAACTAAGAGTGTTGATGAAATCTTTATTGACTTTTTTTTTTACACAGAGTATCTGGGAGCAACATCCAGAGGTGTGCAATTCTGACCTATCTGGTGGATCTGATCGAGGAGCAAAGAGCATCATAAATGGACATGTAGAAGGTAAGAACCATAAATGATGCAAAATACCTTGGTGAGACTATGGCCTTAAAACATGAGCATTAATATATTTTATTTTTTCCAAGAATGTACCGATGAGATGGCGAGTAAGGACAAAGAAATATAATGGAAATATAATGAGTCATACATTCTTTGGTTTCTGCCACAGGTTAAACTGTTGGTACTGATAAAGAAACTGAACTGTGAGTTGCATTTTGATACATGCTTCAATCAAAGGAAAATTGAAATAAAGAAAGGGAGCGAAGAAGGGGGAGTGAACAGTGAGAAAGGCATTGATTCCCGGGAGACAATGACGAAAGAAGGAGCTAGTACTCAGCACTGAGAAGGGCATTGAAGTCACATGAGCAGTGTTTTCAAAGTGTGGAAAGTATGTGTGAGTTTCCAGGTTCAAATTTGAATGAGGGGTAGAGTAAAACTGTCCCAAACTTCCTGACTTAGTTACAGTTGGAAAGGAGTTGAGGAGAGAAGGAACAATTCCACATTGCTACTTTTATTTACCACAAATGATTATCGATATATACAATCTAATGATAAAAATTATGTTGCTACTGCCTATGAAAAATTCATAGGGGAGAAACATCAATTATGAAAATACAAAAAACTTTGAATGACTATGAAGTGTTTCACAAATCCATAGGTATCTAAAATTCACTTTGGAAAACTTACAGCTCCTTCTAAACTTTGATTTGAGGAGGACATCCTGGGAGAAACCCAAAGCTATATTCAAAAAAAGGTAGATATCATGGAAGCCAAGCAAGTTCTTACTGGAACTCTGAAACTATAATGAATCATCTAATGGGGCCATGTTCTGAATCTCATTCTGACTCAACAGGTTTTTGCTTTTACAAATTCTTTATATTCTAAGGTGATTTCAATGATCTGGTTTTGCAGACTTTTTTTTTTTTTTTTTTAGCCAGAATGATAATGTCCCTTTGGTGTATTTTGAAGAACAGTAGTGGATCCCACACATCAGAACACAAGCAGCTCGCATGCCAGCATAAAGATTGCTATAATTCTGGGCATTTCTCTTGGGTAGTATGAAGAGTGAAAAAGACAGATTTAGAAATCATGTTTTTAAGATAAATTTTCTTCTTTGGCAGGCAAGAAGGAGTTTCAATACTGCATACAAAGAATCCAAAATGGAATGAATCAACTACCCAGCTCTAAAGGGTTTTTTGAAAAAGCTAAAGGGAAGGGGAAATGAGCTAAAAACCAAAGACATTAGCTAGGTAATTTTGGAGGAGATAAATGAGGAAACAAAGAATGCAATTCAGCTTCTGTCAGGTACCTTCCTTAAAACCAAAGGTGAGATGATTCCTGGTCCATAGATGATTGAAACCAGTAGGGACTATAAGAATCAATTCAACCTGCAGATATAAATTTCTCCTCCATACCTAACAGGCCCACATTCATATGCGTGGCAAACATATCAGTGATTCTGATGAGAGGCCTAGCATTTTGAAGCTTTGGTTGTTTTAAAGACAGCTATTATTTCATTATTATTGGGGATTCTTCTATTACTACTACTTTGACTAGTACTCCTACTACTAGTACTACTACTACTACTACTATTGCTAGTACTAATCTACTGCTGCATTGGAAAGAATCCGTATCCTCGGATATGTCAAAAATGCAGTCTCTTGGGGTGCTAAATTCTGATCTCCAGGTACCTAGTTTTCTGCTCAGCCAGCACTTTCTGAAAATATTTGAAATCACGTTGAGGTATGCTATACCAGACTCATTTTTAACCAGAAATCTTGATGGAATTCATTCCTTTATTCCTCAAACACAAAGACTATTACTCACAGTGGATATACCAAAGACTTTGAAGCAAAATACTTTACTGGTATCTGTCAAATCTGTGAACTTTCAGAAAACATTTTGCTTTGGATTGGCTTTTCTGAATTCTTTAATCTTTATCAGGTGGTTTTTGTTTTTGTTTTTGTTTTTTTCTTTTTAGATGTAGAACCTGTATCTGTGCACAAGTGTGGAAAAAGATACATGAAATGGCTTAAACCAGAGGACTCAGGCAAAGAAGGCATGCCACTGTCCCACATGGGTATGAAAAAAGCAACCTTACATATATTAGCTTTGGTTCTAAAAGCATATATCTGATCTAATTAGTTCAGAAAAACCTTTCTGATGAGAAATAAATTATACCTTCCCCTGGATTCTCATCACAACTTTGGACTTTTTGATAATAAGACAAATGAGGTATAGGTTGCATTCTTACAATAAATTGGATCAAACAATTCTGAGAGGTCACTCCACATATGTGCTGCCATCTTATTACTTCAGTTTTAATGTTGAACTTCTCATGTTCCTTGCTTGCTCCTCTGCATACAGATGTCTTGTTCTCTAGCATTCTGCATCATCACATTGGTATTTGTACCCTGGTCTAAGTATTCATGGTCATCGCAAAGGTGTTCTTACCATTGGAAACATAACTGCAAATTTTACTAAAGCTGTAATTCTGATATTGATTTAGTATGTTTTACTCATGTGATTGTATTCAACAAAAATCCCCAAACAAATAAAAAACCCAAAGCTAATGAAATCTTTATCAATTCTATCTAAAATCCTTATCACTCAGGCTGAGCTGCATATTCATTCAGCAGGAACATGAGGTGGTATTGATATATTCCAGTTTTTGTGAGTATATATTTAACTTTCTTTTCAGTATCTAAGGACTAACATGTTTCCTGTGAGGTAATTCATCATCTACTTTTATGTTTCATTAATAACTGAATGCTGGGTGAAATACAAAACATTTACAAGATATCTTGTCTCCAGGAACATAAAGCCTGCAACTAAAATCAAACATACAGTTCCAAAAAATGGAAACAGGAAGAAGGGAACAGGGAAACTGAAATCAGTTAACTTTTGCAGTGCAACTTCTATGAAAACATTTATATTAAAACCTGTGAAATGATAGGCAACTTCTCACTCATGATTTATGTTTTCTGCAATGCATTGGGAGAATTTTCCCCATCAGGTCTGTGTTGGTGTTTGCATCCTTGTTTCAAAATATTTCTGTAAATGTCTGGGGAAAAGGTGTTTTAAAATATCATAAAATAAACTTCCCAAATTGGAGTTGTTACACCAGTTACCTGGATTATGAGGCTGATTTGCTTGCCACCCAAATTTTACGGAACAATGTCCACTCTACTGTGATGCCCAGTGTATTGACTGAATGCGTTGAACTTTTTTATGGTTCATATGCCACTTTATTTCATGATTTCCACTACCTTTGTGGTCAGCTTATAGCAAGAAATGATAAAATGTATGATCATATGTACTTTCATTTATTGCTTGCTTGTAAAATGAACATTTGCTGGTGAACACTCTTTCCTGAAATTTTGACTCAGAGCAGTGAATACATAATACTTCCACACACCAAGGGAGTATTTACTCATCACTCTTTGACTTGCTGTTTGTTATCCTCTCCATGGTAATGACAGAATTCAGATCCTTTTGGAGCCATGCCCTCCATTCAGGCCTGCATCAAACCAGTAGTGCATGGTTGCATTCTCATCATCCATCTCCATTCATAAGCATGTGCCTCAAGTTCTCATGCCCACATAGTTGAGATTGGTCCAGTTATGTATGTATATGTGGCATATGCTAACCATCTTTGGAATGTGGGTTTCCAAGTGCCTCAACATTCCTAGGCATCTTTCACAGTACAGTTGTGCCTAATCTGCATCTTTAGCCCTTTCCCTGCCTGCACACTCCTCTGGCAGTTTTCACCAATTCCTATATCATCAAAGACTGTGCCATTTAAGCCTTGTCTCTGTGTCATGCTGCAGTCTTCCACACTGTGACCATTTTCTGCCTCTGAATGATACCCTCAGTCCTCAAGTCTGTATTCATTCCTACCTCTAAAATTGGCACTATCCATGAAACTGTTATGTCCTCGGAATCATACCTCACACACAATTATGGTTGTAAAGAAAGCGTTCACACCAATGTGATATAAAAGCAGCCCCTGGCCGTCTAGGACCTAGTGTAATAAGGAGGAAATGGAACAATTTACAGGTCAAGTTGTTATTCCCCAGTACAAAAGAGGGTCTAAGTGTGAGGTAACACTAGAAAAGGAAAACCAGTGTATGTCAGGAATAGCAGGCACTATGATTGATGCTTCCAAAGGCAGAGTGAACACTGAAAGAAGAAATGAAGAAAAAGGAAAGGAAAGAAACATTCAGTTCACTGGTAAAAGTGGAACAGTGACAATTTGTTGTTGTTGATTCCAAAAATGATGTGCAGTGGTTCTTGAAAAGTTACTATTATGACAAAGATATAGTAATGAGTGTGAAGATTCTTTTTTTCATTCATTTTTTTCACATATTTAGAGACTTCATTTTGATTCATTGTACACAAATGGGGTACAAATTTTTGTTTCTATGGTTGTACATGATGTAGATTCATACCATATTTGTAATTATACATGTACATAGGGTAATGATGTCTGTCTCATTCCACCATCTTTAATACCTATGACCCCTCTTCCCTCTCATTTCCTCTATGTAATCTAAAGTTTCTCCATTCTTCTCTCATCTCCCACCTCCCCACCTCCACTATGTATCACCATCCCCTTATCAGGGAAAACTTTCAACCTTTGGTTTTTTGGGATTGACTTATTTCACTTAGCATGATATTCCTCAGTTCCATCTACTTATCTGCAAATGCCATAACATTATTCTTTTTTATGACTGAATGACATTCCATTTTGTATATATGTCACCATTTCTTTATCCATTCATCTGTTGAAGGGCATCTGGGTTGGCTCTGGTGTCCATTGTAAGTTTTAATATTTTTTCTGTAAAATATCATTTTTCCTTGAATAGATGGACCTTTGAGTCCTCATATGCTTTGAACATGATGAACTCTAGTGTCTCAGGAGTATTGGATCAGCCTAATTACTTCCTAAATAACTCAGTATACCCTGAGAAAAGAGGGGCACATCTCTATTTACAGATTCTTGGGAGGCTGAGGCAGGTTGATTACAGGTTTAAGTCAGGGAATTTGCAGACCCCCTATCACCAAATAAAAAAGGCTTGAGATTTGAAATAGTGATACAGTTCTTTGCAGGGATCCACCTGTGCCTGTGTACAATCTCTAGGCCCCCACGCACAACAATCTAAAAGTTACAAACAACATAAATATTTACCTAAAATTAAGCTTAATTTAAAATTATAATTATGAAAATAAAATTATAGAAGTGTTACAATTGTCCTTTCTTATTTGGCCAGATTTTTGCTCATTCTAATAGTTTAAAGTAACTTAAGTACATCTTTATGTTTATCAGCAGAGTCACATTTGGACATGTTATCAGCAGAAGAGCAGGAGTGGCTTGATGGCATGAGAAATAGCCAGCAATGGGTATGTAAAGTGTCAATTTAAATTTCTTGTCAACTTATTTGCTTACAGAAGGGAAATTAGGCCAAACAAAACAAAGCAAAATATGCATAGTATACTTCTAGTATGTACATTTTAAATGATTTCTATAAGACCAGACAATGAAGAGGAGCAGTAGAAAATAACAATGTACACCTCACTGAAAAAAAGGCCTTAGGTACAATAAATTTATCATGATAAATTCTAAAAACAAATGACATTGAAAGTGCTGACAGTAAGCAGAGACTGAAGAGGAGATGAGGATGAAATTCAAGAATGAGAATAAAAAGGATTTAAAATAAGAAGAAAAAGGAATTAAGGGCCCTAAAACAAGGAATGAATGAACATATCTGAGAAAATCAGATATATCATGAGAAAATAAATTGGGAAACCCAAAGATATAACAAACCAAAGAATGAAAAAGACATACTTTAAACCTCGGAAATCTTCCCATTTCCCTGGTACTCATGTAACTGAAATAGAGGAACCTCTGTCTAGGATTTCTGATTTTGGAAACATGTAGCTTTTATGGTATTTGATGAAGCAAACATGGTCCAGCAGTTTTCTTTTCTGCTCTGGCTCAATCAGGCCTTTCCTGGTGGTGGAGAGCACAACCTTAGCTTACCTGCTTTCTTCCCCCTCAACCCACCCAGAGAATGCTGAGGGAACACTGCAAATGTTAGAGGAAATGCAATCTCAGTACTGGGTTTTGTATTGAATGATGTGGGTCTCTAATGAAGAAATTTCCTGATAAACCCTCTAGTCTGTGGAAACTGTAGAGTAGTCTGTAATGCAGATCCCATTACTGTAGGTTCTCTTTTCACATCGTTGATTGTTTCCTTTGCTGAAAAGCTTTTAACTATCCCAATTATTGATTCCTGCTTTTATTTTTTGTGCTTTAGGAAGTCATGTTAAGGAAGTCTGGTCCTAAGCTGACATGATGAAGATTTGGACCCAGTTTTTCTTTTATTTGGTGCAGATTCTCTGGTCTAATACTGAGGTCCTTGATTCATTTTGAGTTGAGTTTTGTGCAGGGTGAGAGAGAGGGGTTTAATTTCATTTTCCTAGCACCATTTGTTGAAGAGGCTATCTTTATCTACTATGAGATAACTGTATTTATGTGGGCTTATCTGTGTGTCCTCTATTTTGTACCATTGATTACCTGTCAATTTTGATGGCAATACCATACTGTTTTTGTTACTATTGCTCTGTAATATAGTTGAAATTCTGCTATTGTGATATCTGCTTCACTCTTCCTGCTAAGAATTGCTTTAACTATTCTGTGTCTCTTATTCCTCCAAATGAATTTCATAATTGCTTTCTCTTTCTGTGAGGTACATCATTGGAATTTTAATTGGAGTTGCATTAAATTTTTATAGCACTTTTGGTAATGTGACCATTTTGACAATATTGATTCTGCCTATCCAAGAACATGGGAGCTCTTTCCATCTTCTAAGGTTTTCTTTTATTTCTTTCCATAGTATTCTGTAGTTATTGTAGAGGTCTTTCACCTCTTTTTCTTGATTCCCAAGTATTTTATTTTTTGAGGCTGTTGTGAATGGGGTAGTTTTCCTAATTTCTCTTTCAGAGGATTCTCACTTATGAATAAAAATTCATTAGGTTCATGAGCATTGATTTTATATTCTTGTACTTTACTGAATTCATTTATGAATTCTAGAAGTTTTCTGGTAGAATTTTTTTGGCCCTCTAAATATAGAACAATATCATCAGCAAATAGGGATAGTTTGAGTTATTCTTTTCATATTCATATCCCTTTAATTTCTTTGGTCTGTCTAATTGCCCTGGCTAGAGTTTCACGGACGATGTTGAATTAAAGTGGTGAAAGAGGGCATACCTGCCTTGTTCCGGTTTTCAGGGGAAATGCATTCAGTTTTTCTCCATTTAGGAATGATTTTGGCCATGGGCTCAGCATACATAGCCTTTACAATGTTGAGGTATATTCCTACTATCCCTATTACTTTCCAGTGTTTTGAGCATGAAGGGGTACTGTATTTTATCAAATGCTTTCTCTGCATCTGTTGGAATGATCATATGATTCTTAACTTTAAGTCTGTTGATGTGGTGAATTACATTTATTGATTTCTAGATGTTGAACAACCTTGCACCCCTGGGATAAAACCCTCTTGATCATGGTGCACTATCTTTTTAATACATTTTTGTATGTGATTTGCTAAAATTTTCTTAAGAATTTTTGCATCTATGTTGAGTTAGGGATATTGGTCTGAAATTTTCTTTCTTCAATGTGTCTTTTTCTGGTTTTGGTATCAGGTATATTAGCTTCATAGGTTGAGTTTGAAAGGGTTCCCTCATTTTCTATTTCATGGAATACTTTGGGGAGTATTGAAATGAGTTCTTCTTGGAAGGTCTTATTGAACCTGACTGAGAATATATCTGTTCCCTGACTTTTCTCGATTTGGTAGGCTTTTGATGACTTCTTCTGTTTCATTCCTTGAAATTGATCTATTTAAATTGTGTACATCCTCCAGATTTAGTTTGGGTATATCATATGTCTCTCGAAAACTGTTGATGTCTTCAAGATTTTCTATTTTGTTGGAGTATAGATTTTCAAAATAGCTTCTAATCATGTTTTATATTTCAGCAGTGTCTGTTGTGATATTTCCTTTTTCATGATGAATTTTAGTAATTTGAGCTTTTTCTCCTTTTCTTCACTATTGTGGCTAAGGGTTTATCAATTTTGGTTTTTTTCCAAATAATCAACTTTTTCTTTTGTCAATTTTTTGAATTGTTTCTTTGGTTTCAGTTTTATTGATTTCATCTCTAATTTTAATTGTTTTCTTTCTTCTACATTTTGTGTTTATCTGTTCTTCTATTTCTGGGGCTTTGAACTATAATGTTAGGTTGTTTATTTGTTGATTTTTTTCTTCTTTTATTGAATGCACCCCTGCAATGCATTTTCCTCTTACTACTACTTTCCTAGAGTCCCAGAGATTTTGATAGGTTGTATCATCGTTCTCATTTATCTCTAAGAATTTTTTATTTCCACCCATGTCTTCTGTTATCCATGGCATCATGCAGTAGTGTATTATTTAATCTCCAGGTGTTGGAGTATTTTCTGTTTTTTTGTCTTTGATTTCTGATTTTGTTTTTGTTTGTTTTCCTTTTTTTCATTGTAAATAAATGGGCTACATTTTGATTCTCTCTACATGGAGTAAAGGCATACCATTTGGGTAATCATAAATTTACACAGGGCAATGTTGTTTGATTCATTCTGCCATTTTTCCCCCAACCCCACCCACCCCTCTTTTCCCTCTATACAGTCAGTCGTTCCTTCCTCCATTCTTGCCCCACTCCCTAACCCTAACCCTAAACCTAACCCTAACCCTTATGCTAACCCCTTCCACCCCCCCATTATATGTCATCATCCACTTATCAGTGAGATCATTCGTCCTTTGGTTTTTTGAGATTGGCTTATCTCACTTAGCATGATATTCTCCAATTTCATCCATTTGCCTGCAAATGCCATAATTTTATCATTCTTTAAGATGGAGTAATATTCCATTGTATATATATGCCACAGTTTCTTTATCCATTCATCAATTGAAGGACATCTACGTTGGTTCCACAACCTGGCTATGGTGAATTGAGCAGCAATGAACATTGATGTGGCTGTATCTCTGTAGTATGCTGATTTTAAGTCCTTTGGGTATAGGCCAAGGAGTGGGATAGCTGGGTCAAATGGTGTTTCCATTCCAAGCTTTCTGAGGAATCTCCACACTGCTTTCCAGAGTGGTTGCACTAATTTGCAACCCCACCAGCAATGTATGAGTGTACATTTTTCCCCACATTCTCGCCAACACCTATTGTTGCTTGTGTTCTTGATAATCGCCATTCTAATTGTGATGAGATGGAATCTTAGGGTAGTTTTGATTTGCATTTCTCTTATTACTAGAGATGTTGAACATTTTTTCATATATCTGTTGATTACTTGTACATCTTCTATGAAGTGTCTGTTCATTTCCTTAGCCCATTTGATGATTGGATTATTTGTATTCTTGGTGTAGAGTTTTTTGAGTTCTTTATATATTCAGGAAATTAGTGCTCTATCTGTAATATGAGTGGCAAAAATTTTCTCCCACTCTGTGGGCTCTCTCTTCACATTACTGATAGTTTCCTTTGCTGAGAGGAAGCTTTTTAATTTGAATCTATCCCAGTTGTTGATTCTTGCTTTTATTTCTTGTGCTGTGGGTGTTCTGATAAGGAAGTCTGATCCTAAGCCGACATGTTGAAGATTTGGACCTGATCTGATTCCAAGGTCCTTGATCCATTTTGAGTTGAGTTTTGTGTAGGATGAGAGATAGGGTTTAATTTCATTCTGTTTCATATGGTTTTCCAGTTTTCCCAGCACCATTTGTTGAAGAGGCTATCTTTTCTCCAGTGCATATTTTTGGCCCCTTTGTCGAGTATGAGAAAATTGTATTTATTTGGGTTTATGTCCATGTCCTCTATTCTGTAGCTTTGATCTACTTGTCTATATTGGTACCAATACCATGCTGTTTTTGTTACTATTGCTTTGTAGTACAGTTGAAGTTCTGGTATTGCAATACCCCCTGCTTCGCTCTTTCTGCTGAGGATTGCTTTTGCTATTCTGGGTTTTTTATTCATCCAGATAAATTTCATAATTGCTTGCTCTATTTCTATAAGGTACGTCATTGGGATTTTAATTGGAATTGCATTGAATCTGTATAGCACTTTTGGTAGTATGGCCATTTTGACAATATTAATTCTGCCTATCCAAGAACATGGGATATCTTTCCATCTTCTAAGTTTTTCTTTAATTTCTTTCTTTAGTGTTCTGTAGTTCTCATTGTAGAGGTCTTTCACCTCTTTTGTGAGATTGATTCCCAAGTATTTTATTTTTTTCGAAGCTATTGTGAATGGGGTAGTTTTCCTAACTTCTCTTTCTGAAGATAACATCACTTATGTATAAAAATGCATTGGATTTACGAGCATTGATCTTGTAACCTGCTACTTTACTGAATTCACTTATGAGTTCTAAAAGTTTTCTGGTGGAATTTCCAGGTTCCTCTAAATATGTAATGATGTCATCAGCAAACAGGGATAGTTTGAGTTCTTCTTTTCCTATTCGTATCCCTTCAATTTCTTTGGTTTGTCTAATTGCTCTGGCTAGAGTCTCAAGGATGATGTTGAATAGAAGTGGTGAAAGAGAGGGCATCCCTGCCTTGTTCCAGTTTTTAGGGGAAATGCTTTCAGTTTTTCCCCATTAAGAATTATATTGGCCATGGGCTTAGTGTAGATGACCTTTACAATGTTAAGGAATGTTCCCACTATCCCTATTTTTTCTAGTGTTTTGAGCATGAAGGGATGCTGTATTTTGTCAAATGCTTTTTCTGCATCTATCAAAATAATCATGTGATTCTTAACTTTCAGTCTGTTGATATGGTGAATGACATTTATTGAATTCCAGATGTTGAACCAACCTTGCATCCCTGGGATAAAATGCACTTGATCGTGGTGCACTGTCTTTTTAATATATTTTTGGATGCAATTTGCTAAAATTTTGTTGAGAATTTTTTGCGTTGATGTTCCTTAAGGATATTGGTCTAAAATTTTCTTTCCTTGATGTGTCTCTGTCTGGTTTAGGTATCTGGCTGATATTGGCTTCATAGAATGAGTTTGGGAGGGTTCCCTCCTCTTCTATTTCATGGAATACTTTGAGGAGTATTGGAATGAGCTCTTCTGTAAAGGTTTTGTAGAACTCGGCTGAGAACCCATCTGGCCCAGACTTTTCTTTGTTGGTAGGCTTCTGATGACCTGTTCTATTTCATTGCTTGAAATTGATTTATTTAAGTTGTGTATGTCCTCCTCGTTCAGTTCAGGTAATTCATATGTCTTTAGAAACTTGTTGATGTCTTCGAGGTTTTCTGCTTGTTGGAATATAGATTTTCAAAATAGCTTCTAATTTTGTTTTGTATTTCTTTCACTCATGTCTTTTGTGATATTTCCTTGTTCATTCTGAATTTTAGTAATTTTAGTTTTCTTCCTCTTTCTCTTTGTTAGTGTGGCTAAGGGTTTATCAATTTTGTTTATTTTTTCAAAGAACCAACTATTTATTTTGCTAATTTTTCTGATCGTTTCTTTTGTTTCAATTTTGTTGATTTCAGCTCTGATATTAACTATTTCCTGTCTTCTACTACTTTTGGTGTTGATCTGCTCTTCTTTTTCTAGGGCTTTGAGCTGTAGTGTTAAGTCATTTATTTGTTGATTTTTACTTCTTCTGTTGAATGTGCCCCATGAAATAAATCTTCCTCTAAGTACTGCTTTCATAGTGTCCCAGAGATTTTGATATGATGTGTCTTTGTTCTCGTTTACTTCTAATAATTTTTTTTATTTCCCTCCTGATGTCTTCTGTTATCCATTCATCATATCATAGTGTATTATTTAATCTCCAGGTATTGAAGAAGTGTCTGTTTTTTATTCTGTCATTTATTTCTAATTTCAATCCATTATGATCTGATAGAATACAAGGTAGTATCTCTATCTTCTTGTATTTGCTAAAAGTAGCTTTGTGGCATAGAATATGGTCTATTTTAGAGAAGGATCCATGTGCTGCTGAGAAGAAAGTGTATTCGTTCTTTGTTGGATGGTATATTCTATAAATGTCCGTTAAGTCTAAATTGTTGATTGTGTTATTGCGATCTATGGTTTCTTTATTCAATTTTTGTTTGGAAGATCTATCCAGTGGTGAGAGAGGTGTGTTAAAATCGTCTAGTATTATTGTGTTGTGGTCTGTTTGATTTCTGGAATTGAGAAGGATTTGTTTGACGTACATGGATGAGCCTATGACCCATGGATGTTCAGGGCATAGATATTTATGATTGTTATGTCTTGCTGATTTATGCTTCCCTTAAGCAGTGTGAAATGCCCTTCTGTATCCCTTCTGACTAGTTTTGGCTTGAAGTCCACATTATCTGAAATGGGAATGGGTACTCCAGCTTTTTTGCTGTGTCCCATGTGCATGGTATGTTTTTTCCAATTCTTTCACCTTTAGTCTGTGGGTATCTCTATGAGATGAGTCTCTTGCAGGCAGCATATTGTTGGATTTTTCTTTTTAATCCAATCTCCCAGTCTATGTCTTTTGATTGATGAATCAGCCATTAACATTCAGGGTTATTATTGTGATATGATTTGTATTCCCAGCCATTTGACTCAATTTTGTTTTTTGACATGATTTGGTTTCTCCTCTATTTGGCTATTCCTTTAGGCTAGTTCCTCCTGTTGCTGATTTGCATCATTGTTTTTCATCTCTTCCTCATGGGATATTTTGCTGAGAATGTTCTATAATGCCGGCTTTCTTTTTGTAAATTCCTTTAGCTATTGTTTATCATGGAAGTATTTTATTCCGTTGTCAAATCTGAAAGTAAGTTTTACTGGGTATAAGATTCTTGGTTGGCATCCGTTTTCTTTCAGGGCTTGGTAAATGTTGTTCCAGGCCCTTCTAGCTTTTAGGGTCTGGATTGAAAAATCTACGGATATTCTCATTGGTTTCCTTCTGAATGTAATTTGATTCTTTTCTCTTGCAGCCTTTAAAATTCTGTCCTTATTTTGTATGTTAGGTGTTTTCATAATAATGTGCCTTGGTGTGGGTCTGTTGTAATTTTGTGTATTTGGAGTCCTATAAGTCTCTTGTATCTGGTTTTCCATTTCATTCTTCAGATTTGGGAAATTTTCTGATATTATTTCTTCAAATAGATTGTTCATTCCTTTGGTTTGTTTCTCTAAGCCTTCCTCAATCCCAATAATTCTTAAATTTGGCCTTTTCATGATATCCCATAATTCTTGTAGATTCTGTTCATGATTTCTTACCATCTTCTCTGTTTGGTCAACTTTGTTTTCAAGATTAAATATTTTTTCTTCAATATCTGAGGTTCTGTCTTCCAGGTGTTGTATCCTATTGGTTATGCTTTCTATGGAGTTTTTAACTTGGTTTATTGTTTCCTTCATTTCAAGGATTTCTGTTTGTTTGTTTTTTTTTCTTTTTTCAGTATCTCTAACTCTTTATTGAAATGATCTCTTGCTTCCCGTATTTGCTCTTTTAACTATTGATTGGTGTGATCATTTAATGCCTGCATTTGCTCTTTCATCTCCTCATTTGCTTCCCTGATTGTTTTAATTATGTACATTCTGAACTCCCTTTCTGACATTTCTTCTGCTGTGCTGTCATTGGGTTTTATTGATATAGTATCTAGGTTTGTTTGGGACATTTTCTTCCCTTGTTTTCTCATATTGGTCAGATATCAGTGGGACTCTGAGATATTGCAGATTTCCTCTTTGGCTTATAATGTCCCTGTAGATTTCCAGTATATCACCTCCCAGCCTTCAGTAGCCTAAAGTCTTGGAGGAACTTGATGATGCAGTGCTTCTGAAGAAAGCTGCCCCTAGCCCGCTACTGATTCCAGGGCTGGGGGCTATCTCTGTGTGGAAAGGCTCTCACTGGGCGGCCTGCTCCAATAAGCTGGCTGTGGAAGGAACCTGCCACAAGAGGGAGCAGGGCTGCTTGGGGAAGTCTCTGGCTGCCCTACCCTAGTCCCAGAAGCCACCTGCGGGCCAGGGCCCGCCACTGGGTCCGGGACTTGGAGGTGGCTCTGTGTGGAAAGACTCTTACTGGCGGCCTGCTCCAAGAAGCTGGCTGTGGAAGGAGCCTGCTGCCAGAGGAGGCAGGGCTGCTTGGAGAAGTCTCTGGCTGCCCTGCCCTGCCCTGGTCCCAGAAGCCGCCTGCGGGCTGGGGACCACTTCTGGGTCCGGGTCTTGGAGCTGGCTCTGGGCTGAAAGGCTCTCATTGGGAGGCCTGCTCCAAGAAGATGGCTGTGGAAGGAGCCTGCCGCGCCAAGCTTCCCCGGTGGAAGAGACTCACCCCGCGGCTATATGTTAGTCTGAGTCTCTCATTGCCTCCCCTTCTTGAATCCTGGGTTCTGGAGTGACGGAGATGCAGTCACCCTCTAGTCTGCCATCTTGGATCCGCCTGATTTCTGATTTCATTCCATTATGATCTAATAGAATATAAGGAAGTATCTCTATTTTTTGTATTTTCTAAGACTTGTTTTGTGACATAACATATGGTCTATTTTAGAGAAGGAAGCATGTGCTGCTAAGAAAATGTATTCACTCATAGATGGATGGAATATTCTACATATGTCTGTTAAATCTAAATTATTGATTGTGTTATTGAGTTCTATGGCTTCTTTGTTCAATTTTTCTTTAGAAGATCTGTCCAATTGTGAGAGAGGTGTGTTAAAGTCACCTAGTATTATTGTGTTGTGGGCTATTTAGTTCCTGGAACTGTGAAGAATTTGTTTAATGTACAAATATGCACCATTTTGAGGCATAAATATTTATGATTATTATGTCTTGCTGATTTATGCTTCCCTTAAGCAGTATGAAATATCCTTCTTTATCCCTTTTGACTAACTTTGACTTGAAGTTCACTTTATCTGATATGAGGATGAAAACCCCTGCTTTTTATACTGAGTCTGTGTGTGTGATGTTTTCTCCTGTCCTTTCACCTTTAGTCTGTAGCTATCTTTTTCTATGAGATGAATCTCTTGAAGGCAGCATTTTGTTGGATCTTTGTTTTTAATCCAATCTGCCAGTCTGTGTCTTTTGATTGATGGGTTTAGGTCATTAACATTCAGGGTTATTAATGAGATATGACTTGTATTCCTGGTCATTTTGGCTTATTTTTGGTTTTTAGCTTGACCTGGTTTCTACTTTAATTGGCTATTTCTTTACAATAATTTCTCCATTTACTGACATATTTTTGTTTTTCATTTCTTCCTCATGAAATATTTTGCTGAGAATGTTCTACAGTGCAGGCTTTCTGTTTGTAAATTCTTTTAGCTTTTGTTTATCATGGAAGAATTTTATTTTGTCTTCATATCTGAAGGTTAGTTTGGTGGACTTAAGATTCTTGGTTGGCATCCATTTTCTTTCAGAACTTGAAATATGTTGTTCCAAGCCCTTCTAGCTTTTAGGGTCTGGGTTGAGAAATCTGCTGATACCTGTGTTGGTTTTTGCCCTGTATGTAATCTGATAATTCTCTCTTGCAGCCTTTAAAATTCTATCTTTATTTTGTACATTAGGAATTTTCATTATAATGTGCCTTGGTGTGGATCAATTATAATTTTGTACATTTGGTGCCCTGTAAGCCTCTTGTATTTGATTTTCCATTTCTTTCTTCAGATTTGGAATATTTTCTGGTATTATTTCATTGAAGAGATTATTCATTCATTTGATTTGTATATCTGTGCCTTCCTTAATCCCAAAATTCTTAAATTTGGTCTTTTCATGATAGCCCATAATTCTGGAGGTTCTATCTATGATTTCTTACCATCTTTCTCCTCTGTCAACTTTGTTTTCAAGAATAAATATTTTGTCTTCAATGTCTGAAGTTCTGTCTTCCAAGTGATCTAGCCTGTTGATTATGCTTTCTGTTGAGTTTTTATTTGGGTTTATTGTTTCCTTCATTTCAAGGATTTCAGTTTTGTTTTTCAGAATTTCTCTTGATTGAAATGATTTTTTGCTTCCTGCATTTGCTCTTTGAACTTCATTGGTGTGATCTTTCATTGCCTGCATTTGTTCTTTTATCTCATTGTTTCTCAGATCATTTGAATTTTATACATCTGAATCCCCTTCTGACATTTCTTCTGCCATGATATCATTGGATTCTATTTATATACTATCTAGGTTTGTATGGGACACTTTCTTCCCTTGTTTTCTCATGTTGTTCATGTATCTTCCCCTCTAGCAGTGTCAATCCAAGGCATGGCAGTTTTGCCCCTATAGACTTATAGTGTCCCTGTAGGTTTCTAATACCTCACCTTGAAGTGAGAGATCAATATGAGCAGCACACAATACAAACAATATGCATTCTTAACCCAAAGAGTCCCTATTAAGATATTAACCATGTTGTCTTAATAAACAGAGGTGATGAGTTCAATTATTGTTTATGGCATAACCAATAGGTTTGCAATAAGGACCACAATTTCTAATGGTGGACAAAGAAGATGGGGAGAGGTGTAGAATATAACATTAATTAGATAAGAAGTGAGTCTATAGAGGTACTATGTGGTAGGAATAGTGAAAGTGGAATTAAAAGAAATTAGTTGCTAGTCTGAGAAAAGGGAGAAAGAGTCTCCAAGGAAACAGATAGATAAGAGGAAAGTAGAGTAATAAAAATATTAATAAAAGAAAGTAAAAGTAGGAATGATAGGTATACTAGGAATAATCATAATAAGGTTAATAATAAAAAATTCTACAGTAAGACTATTCTGTAGTGTTCAAACCTCCTAGTCTTCAGTAGCCTGATGCCTGAGAGGAACTTCATAATACAATGTCCCAAGAAAGGTGCTGCCCCAGTAGGGATGGTGGTCTCCAAGTCAGGAATAAACCGTGTTAGCAGGCAGAGGCGAACCCATGTGCTTATAGATGGTCAGCCGCAGCACAGACTGCAGACTGGGGCGGGTGTCAGTGCTGGGATCAATGGCTGGGCCATGGAATTTCTTCTAATTCTTTCTTCAATGAAAAGTGTTGCATACTCAAACTGAGTGTGCTCATATGTCCAATTAAAATGTAGATGCATTTCCTGTGCTAAATATACTTTAATGTGTATTTGACTCAGTAAATATTTTGCTGAAAGTCACTAAATTTTGGAAGGCCCTAATGATTTAAATGAAGCAAGTGAATCAGTGTTTCACTCTTAGATAAAGTGACACAATTGAATCTTATCACATCAAGTATATTTACCTCTAAAAATTTGGTCCTCCAGTGTTTAAAATGTTGAATGCTGTATAACATCAAGTACATTTCACAAAAGAGATTTAAATACATTTTATTGTGTTCATAGATTTTCTGAGGAATGCAAAATGGGCTACTTAAGCACTGATGTAAGATGTTTTAGACATATCTGCTTAAGTGAGTTTGTTATCAGGGAACACTTTTCCTATTTCATCCATCTTGATTTACCCCACCAGTAGCCAGATAAAGAGAGAAACTCAGTTTCATCTGGAGTGTATTAGAAAGTATTCCTTCTGGAAATTATGGTGCAAAAGATATAATGGTCTCACTTCTGATTTCATGATTTCACAAGTAGAAACATGGTGATGTCTAAAGGGTGATGATTAAATCTATATGCATCTAATTATTGCCATTATTTTTACCAGAGTGGCTCTGAGCAACATCCAGAGGGGTGTGCTTCCTGTATATCTGGTGAGTTTCATCCAAAAGCAAAGAAGGGAATAAATAGACATGTGGAATATATGAACCATATATGATTAAAAATACTTTTAAGTGAATGTGCCTTAAATAATGAGCAATAGTATGTTGTAATTATTTAAAGAAGGTACCTATCAATTATCATAAGAAAAATGTAAGAAAATAGGAGGCATAACTATTAGGTTTCAGCCACAGGTTAAATTGGGGGTATTGCTAAAGGAACTGAATTTTGAGTTGCATTTGATATATGCTTCCATCACAGGAAAGTTGGAAATAAGGAAAAGGAGAGAAGAGGGAATGAACATTGAGAATCTTAATGAGAAGAAGGAGTTGAAAAAGGAAAAAAGTAGTGGAACTTAGTGGAGTGTGGGAATTTCAAACCATATATGAGAAAGGAAAAGAAGAGAGTTTTTAAACTGTGGGAAGAATTTTTGGTTCAAGTTCCAAAGAGGAGTGAAGGAGAGAGTCAAACTTTCTCACACTTGGAAATGAATTGAGGAGAGAAGACCTGATTCCAAAAGAACTAAGTTCATTTACCATAAATGATTAGGAATATATACAATTTAATGATAGACAACATGTTCCTACTACCTAGGACAAAAATATAGGGCAGAAACAGTAAACGGAGTAATAGGAGTATGAATTGTTATGGGACATTTCCCAAAAAGATTTCTAAAATTCTCTTTGGAAAGATTACATATACTTCGACATTTTATTTGAGGAGATAGCCACAGGAGAAATTCAGAGCTACATTCAAATTAACCTACACAAATTGAAAACTGACAGAGTTCACACTACAAATCTGAAACTGTGAGAAATCATCCCTTCAAGACGATATTTAAAAGCTCATTCTGACTCAGCTGGTCTTTGAATTACATGTCCATTAAATTCTAAGATGATTTCAAATATCCTGTTCACAGACAACATGTTTTGGAGTCAGGGAATGGATGTCCTTTTGGGAAATAAAAGGAAATGATATCAGTTTCTACAGTCCAGGACACAAGCAGATCATGGGCAAGCATAAATCTTTCATTCTGAGAATATTTCTTGGAAATTGGGAAGGATTCAAAAGACAAAGATTGTTGGGGGCCAGGCCATGCCATTTGGACTACGCCAAGATGGTGCCTGGCAGCCAGCCAGAAGTTGTTTTGATCACATCGGCGGTGAGGAAATCGGTTAACGTAGACACACTCAGGTGATTTATCATTGGCCATATTCAAGTGAGTCCAAACATGCAATGTGTGCACGTGTTTCCAAGTGCTCCTGCCCATGCCTGCTCATTTTGATCTTTGCCGTGATTGGTCAGCTGGCTCCTTGCCTGATCTTTGCTTAATTGGCATGGCCCTACCCTCTGCCCCCTGGAGGGAATATAAGCGGGCAGTAGACAGAAGGCAAAAAGCAGCAGCAGCAGTAGGCAAAAAGCAGAAGGCAGATGGCAGATTGCAGAGCGGAGTACTAAGAATACACCTCTAGGTTGCAGATCACAGGGCACAGTACGCGGGATGCACCACTAAGAAGCACCTCTGATAGTCAGCACCTTTAGCACGCACCTGTAGCACACACCTCTAGTTTGCAGGATGCAGGACGCACCTCTAAGCAGAAGCAGCAGAACTCTAAGAAGAAATAGATCTCTGAAAGCGTAGCAAGTCTCTTTTCCTGTAAGCCAAGTCTTTCTTCCTCTCAAAGCCTCTCTTCCTCTAAAATCAAGCAAGCTTCTCTTCCTCTATAAGCTAGAGAATAGGCAAGCAAGCAAGGAAGCAGCTCAGGAATAGAAGTAGTTTATTTCCAGTCCACCTCCGATAAATACCCACGAGATTGTTGCTGCAGGCGGTAACAAATATCCGCAGGATTGTTGCTGTGGGCAGTGACAAAAGAAGAAATTATATAGCTAAGATGAGTTTTCTAAGATGGCAGGCAGGAAAAAGTGGAGTTAATTCAAACAAAGAATGTAAAATCGAAAGAATCAAGTTCCCAACTCTAAAGGTAAAGAGAAAGGAAAATGATGGAGGACTGAAGCAGTTTAGGAAAAAATGAGGAAATGGAGATAATGCTATTCAACTCTATTCAGTTTATCTGTCTCAAATCTAAGTGAAACTTTTCCTGGTCCAGAGATGATTCAAACCAGTAGGGACTGGAAGAAGCAGCTACAAATTTCTCCCCTTGATATCTAGTAGGCACCACCATATGTAAGGTGTCAATATGAGTCATTCAGATCAGCAACCTAGAATTTTTGAAGAATTGATTTTTAAAGGCAGTTAATATTTTGATTGTTACTATTTTTAATATTCTCAATAATATTATTGTATTTGTCTATTAGTGCACTACAGTGAAACCATGTCCCTAGGTGTGTCAGGAAGACATAGTTTTACTAGAAAAATTCTGATATATAGGTGGAAAACAATGTGGTCAACTAGCCCTCTGATGAAAATACTTGAAAAGCTGCCAAGTTATGTCACACTAGATACATTATATTAAGCAGAATGCTTTATGTAGTTTATCCCTCAAATAACAACACTGTTACTCATAGTGTATATAAAAATTTCTTTGAAACTCAATAATTTATTGATATCTGATAATTGTGCAAGCTTCAGAATGCATTTTTTGGTTGCTTTTCTGAACTCTGTTTTCTCGTACATTTTCTTATAGATACGAACACACTATTTTCACACAAGAGAGGAAGAAGAAACTTGATGTTGGATAAGACAGAATACAAGAAAAGAAGATGCACCACTTTCTCACTTGGGTATAAACAAACACAAACATGCATATGCATATTTGTTTTTATCCTAAACACATACATCTGAGCTAATTAGTTCAGGAAACTCTCTTCAATGAGCAAATAAGTGTACCTTCCCCTGGAATCTCATCACAATTTGGACTTATTGATTATAAGGCAAATGGGAGACAGAATATGTACTTAAAATTAAATGGATTAAATGATTCTGAAGTATTCAACTGAGATATGTGCTGCCACATTTTAATTTTAATTCAGCTTTGACATTGAATTTATAAGGAAACTTTTTTCCTCCTCTGAATACAGATGAGTGTGCTCTCCAGCATTCTGCATTTTGACATTGGTATACTTACCTATGTGTTTGTATTAATGATCATTGAAAAAATCATTTTACCAATGGAAACTTAACTGCCTATTTTATCAAATCAGTATTCCTCTAGATTTTACCATATACTCAATTATGGGGAGAGACATGTAGTGTCTCCCCAAGTGTTATTCTGAAGTATTGGACTAGTAAAATTACTCCTGAATGATGTCAATATGTACTGGGTTCAGAGGGGAACACATGTACTTGCATGTACTTGAGAGGCTGAGGCAAGTTTCTGTCAGGTTTCCAGCCACCAAGAAATTTATCAACAACTTTTCTCCAAATATAATGACATGGGTTTAAATTTTCTACAAATCTTTCCTAATGCAAATTCTGCCTCACTCTATATCTTGCTCCCCTTCTCTGCTTGAGCCATCCTCTGTAAGTTCTTCCCAATTCATATACCATCAGATAAACCCATTCCATTTAAAAACTTTTCTATATACAGCCTTTCCTACTCTTTGCATTTCCTGCTTCTGGCTGATAACCCCACTTTTGAAATCTCCATTCATCTTAATCTAGAAAAGACTTTATTCCTGGCATCTTTTGTCTACTCTAGCTCTTAGCACAAAGTCAAATATGAAGGGAAATAAGTAAAATTGTTGACAGCAATATGAGGTAAAATTTGTCCCATCAAGCCCAGGAACTGATAGAGTAGAAAGGAAAAAGAATGTTCACAGTTTCCATGTTTATTACCCAGTATGATAACTGGAAGTATCTGAGATATCCCTATTGAAACCACAAGCAGGTTCTGACAGGAATAAGAGGTTTAATCATGAAAGTTTCACAAGAAAGTAACTTGTAAAAATTTAAGATAAAGAAAATCAAAGAAATGTATAAAAAAAAGCAAAAGGAGTTCTTTTATAAAGATATAAATGTGATTACTTTTTTGGGACACTAAAGATGGAGTTAAATGGATTTTTAAAATTTAATATTTGAAGGAAGAGATAGTATCCTGTGCGATGTTTCATGTTTCACTGGAAATTGAGTATTTTTTCCCTCCAGAATCTTCTTTCACCTTGAGTTGATCAATCTGTGAGTTATTATAGGTCTTGTACATGGTGACACCTAGTGTCTTTCAATGGTGTTCTAAAGTATTGGATCAGTAGAACTATACCCCTATGTGTACTGGGCTCAGAGGGGCACACCTGTAATTGCAGGTCCTTGAGAGGCAGACATAAGCCCTCTCAAGGTGTAAGTCAGGTTACCAGCAAACCAGGAAATTAGCAGACATTCTGTCCCAAATATGAAGACATGGGGTTTGAAATAATTCCTATAGTGCTTGACAGGACACACATGTTCCTGCATAAAATATAAAGACCCACACACCAGCAATTAAATATTTCAAATAATGGCTATATTCACCTAAACTCATGCTTAATTTAAAATTATCATTGGGAAAATAAAATTTTAGAATTATAGTTACTGTTCCTTTTTATTTGGATAAATTTTCTTTAACCTTAATATTATAAGGTAGTTTAAGTAAATCTGTGCATGTTTCAGAAGGGTCACACTTGGACATTTTAACAGCGGTAGTGGAGGAGAGACACCATGGAACTGGATTTAGTCAGCAACAGGTATGCATACATGTCATTTTGAATCCCAGATATCTTCCTTCTTTTGTTTCCAGGAGGTAAATTTGGGCAAATGACATAACCTAATACACTTTGGCCATCCAACATCACAATTTCATATTTAATTGTACAACATTTAAGTGGTCATGAATCTGAAAATAGTTTTAGAAATCAAAGTGGATTAAAGATAAACTTTATTCAAGAACTTTAGAATATTCAATACTTTAGAACTCTGTTTTATTTTGAACTGTGTAACATCCTTAAATGGTGAGAGATAAATTGGAGACTGAGAAGTAATCAGTTGACACTAGGAACACACATAAAAATAATGACCAATGAATACATTCATGTAAAATCATCTTCATTTCCAAAGGATCACCACTGAATTTCACATTATCTGCCATCCATGCCATGGTTAAAAAATCATATTTCAAGATTTCTAGAGTCTTGATTAAAGAAGAGAAAAATGCAAAACAGACACATATCTTCTTGGTAATAGAACCAAAACCATTCAGGATACATACTTTACTGATAATTTACAAAAAATATCATGTTTATGTTCTTTCCCTTTAAGAATGCAAAAGAATTACTAAACTTATTTAACTTACCTCTTTACACAATGTTAGACTAAAGTACTTTGATGCAGTTGTTGGGATGTTATGAAATATTGGAGGTGTCATTTTGCCTCCTGGTTCTCATGTTGTATGTGTCCACCAGTGGAGGATTTGCATGCCTTTGAATGGATTTCTCTTCCACAGCTACACATGGATTCTTTTAATATGCAGGTTTGTCATGGGGATGGGTCTGATGCACTGTTTATATCTGAGTATCACGTCTGAAAATGAGCATGATACACATGCTAGTTTCATTCAGTATCTCTGCAAAGTTAAATACACTCGAACAATGATCACAGCTTACAGAAAAATATTTACCACGTGTAAATAAAATGTATTAAATGATCTCAAGAACACCACAAAATAAGGGACTGAGTAGGTAAGCTCAGCTTCATCAAGACTGCATACACTTGTGTCTCCTGTGCAGACTATTGTTGCACATAATTTAATGTTCTTATTTCCAATTCTAATGATTTCACATATATGAGAATGGTGATGTCCAAAGAGTGATGATGAAATCTGTATGCAAGTAATTATCACTATTATTGCTTTCCAGAGTGACTCTGAGCAACATGCAGAGGTATGTGCTTTTTGTGGACATGCATAAGGTAAGAACCACATAGGATCCAAAGTACGTTGCAGAGAATACAAGAAAAATGTAGGCACTAGTATATAGTAAATGCTCAAAGAGTGTATCTGTTACCTAGCTATTGAACAAAATGGAAGGTAAGAAGTGGCATAACATATTAGGTTTTAGCCACAGGTTTAATTGTGGGTATTGCTAAAGAAGAGAATAGTGAATTTCCTTTAAGATATGCTTTTATCTCAGGTAAATTGGAAATAAGAAAAGGAGAGAAAAAAGAGGGTAGGAAGACTGAGAACTGTAGTAAGTACACAGAATCATAAAGGAAAAAGAATCAGTGGTTCTCAGGAGAGGTTGGGAAATTCAAGCCCCACATGAGAAGGGAAAGGAGCAGTTTTTTCACACTGTGGGAAGAACTTGTGAGTTTCGAGTTCTCAAGATGAATGAAAGGGAACATAGTTCTGTCCCAAACTTGGTGAGTTTTTCACAGTTTGAAATGGATTGAGGCATGAAGACCTGATCCACAAAGCTAAGTTCATTGGCCAACAATGAGTGGGAATATATAATAATGATTGCAACATGGTGCCACTCTCTATGACAAAAAAATATGTGGTAGAAATAGCAACTGGAAAATTAGAAAGACATATGAGTAGTCAAGGGGAATCCCCCAAATCCACAGGTATCTAAAATTCACTTTGGAAAGATTACAGTTCCTTCAAAGTTTAATTTGAGGGAACCTCCAAGGAAGAAATCTAGAGCTGCATTCTCAATAACAGATGAATTGGAAACTGACAAATTTCATACTCAAACTGTGAACTGGAATCATCTCTGGAGACCATGTTCAAAGCTTCTGATCCAGCAGGTCCTGGCTTCAACATGTCCATTACATTCTAAGTGATTCCATTGATCTTGGTCTACAGAAAACACCATTTGTTGCCAGAGAACGGATGTCCTTTTGGGAAATACACAAGAATATCTCCTGGTTCCTACAGCTCAGGACACAAACACATCAAGTGCAAGCATAAATCTGACTTTTATTCTGAGCAGGTCTCTTGAGAACTGAGAGTGACTCCGAAGATGAGATGGCAAAAATATATGACTAAGATATATTTGTTAGTTTGGCAGGCAAGAAGGACTGGCAAAAAGCCATACAAAGAATGAAAGATGCAAAGACACAAGCTCCTACCTCAGATTTTCCTTTGAAAAACCTGAAGGGGAGGGGAAATGAGAGAGGAACCAGGAATTATGACGAAATGGAGAAAATGTTCCTCAGCTCTTTTCACTTTGTCTGCTTTCAAATGCAAATCTGGTACAGAGATGATTGTTACCCATGGGGACTGCAAGAATCAGGGCAACCCACTGCTCCCAATTTGTCCCCTCCTTATATAGTAGGCACCACAATGTGTGAAGATTCCATATGTGTCATTGAGGTGAGCAAACTTGGATTTTTGAAGCATTTGTTTAAAAGAAGGCTAATTTTCCTTTGGTACTCTTCTTATAATCATCATTAATTGTTTTGTTTCCATCAGTATTTTATTGGTGTGCTGTTGGAAAACCAGGTCTTTGGCATGCCAGAATAACAGGATATTAGTCAGATATCTTTGGAACTCAAGGAAGCAAATGTTGTGATCACCTGAGAGACTTGAACAAATACATGAAATACCACTCCAGATTTATTTTTAACCAGAAGCCAATAAGCAGGTTATTCCTAAAACACCATCACTGTTACTCTTAGGGAATTTACCATTTACTATGAAATATAAGAGTTTATTGATATCTGATAATTCTGCAAGCTTTCAGAACACTTTTTTTGGACTGCTTTTCTGAACTCTTTATGCATTATCAAACTGTTTTTCCACAGATATGGGACCACACACTTCACATAAAAGAGCAACAAGATACTTGATGGTGGTGAAAGGAGGGGACACAGGAAAAGGAGATGCATCTGTTGCCAGCATGGGTATGAACAAACACAAACAACCAAATGTGTATTAGCAGTTATTCTAAACACATATCTAAGCTGAGTAGCTCAGAAAACTGTCTCAGATGAATAAACAAGTGAACCTTCCCCTGGAATCTCATCACAAATTTGGACTTAGCAATTACAAGGCAAATGACAAACAGGAAATGTACTTATCATAAAATAGATTAAATGATTCTGAGAAGATTTCCTCAAGATGCCAGCTGCCACATTTTCATACTCCTTTGACATTGATATTCTCCAGTTCCCTCTTTCCTCCTCTGAATACAGATCATTATTCTCTCCAGCATTCTCTATCTTGTCATTGGTATATATGCTAATATCTTTGTGTTAATGGTCATTGCAGGCTGTTTTTTAACCATTGGATACTTCACTGCAAATTTTTCAAAACATCTCTGCCTGATTCTGATTCAGAACATTTGAGTCTTGTGACTTTTTTCAACACATATATAATTTATTTATTGCTTTCCTATAAATTGTATCTCTTATTTAGTGAAGAACTGTCTATCCAGAAATTTTCTAAAGTTATAAATCGAGAATATCCTTGCATAGAGCAATGACATGTTTGCTCGTATTTCTTTGATATGTTTTGTTTGTTTATCTTCTCAATGGTGAACAATGAGGGAGATCCTCTTGCATGCTAATCAGTTGTTATCCCACTGAGCCTCTCCCACAGATCTAATTCTCATGTGTGTTGTTAATGTGCAAGTTGCACAAAAGTGCTCACCAAGATCCTAAATGAGTTTTCTCAACATAGAAAGATATTGCCCTAGAAGATACTAGATGTTAAATGAAAGCAACATTCACAATTGCTCCATTTTTTTAACATGATAAAGTGGAAACTTTTAGATATGATCAGAAGCAGCATCTCACATTCCTGTAGCCCAGATTCTTTTTTTGTTCTTTAATTAGACTTTATTCTATACTGGTCACTGAAAGTTTTCTATTCTCTGTATTTTGGAAACATTCCCTCCAATCAGTCTAGCATCTACTTCATAGATTACTGATTCTTTCTCATTATTTGTCACCATTCATTCATATGGTCTTGATATCTACCTGCTGGTAGTTTTTAGGATGATCCTAGTCTCATGATTTTACTGCATATAGTACCATCAGGTCTGTTTAGAACATGAAAGTTTCTGCACCTTCACTTCTATAGGTAATTTCATAATGAAAATTCTGCCTCATTTGTATTTTTATCCCTCTCTCTCTGCCTGCAACATCCTCTCTCAATTCTCCTTGCCATTCCCTGTATGAATGGACTCTGTCCATTTTAATCCTGTCTCTGTGCAACCTTTCATGGTTTCAGCATTCCTTGTCACTGGCTGACCACCTCACTATTGAAGTATCCATACATGTCAATCTCTAGAAAAAAGTGCATCCCTGTCTCCTTGCATCACCACTGGCTCTTAGTACAAATAAATTATGAGTAGAGACACTTAGTGTCTCCCAAGTGGTTTTCTGAATTATTGTTTCAGTAAAATTACTTCTCAGTGATATCAGTATGTCCTTGGTCCAGATGGACACACCTGTAATTTTAGCTCCCTTAGGGCTGAGGCAGTCTCTGCAGAGGTTTCCAGCCAACTAGGGAATTTACAGACACTCTTTCTTCAAATACAAATGAGTAGTTTTTGAAAGAATAGCTACCAAACTTGCAAAGGAAACAAATGTCTCTGGGTAAATACACAACAATAAAAAAATTCAAACATTAGAGGTATTCACCTAAAACTTACCTTAATTTAAATCTTTCACATTCACTAAAATTTTTCTATGCTCTATATTTCTGGAAACATTATCTTCAACCACTAATGCATCAATATCGTAGATTGATGCCTTCTCATTATTCATCTCATTCATGCACATGGCCCGATGTCCACCTGCTTGTAGCATTGAGGTTGATCCTGCTCTTCATGCATATGTTGCACCATCAGCTCTCATTGGAACTTGGATGTCCAAGTATCTGACAATTCCTATGATTCTTTCTTAATACAAATTGTCCCTCACTCTGCATCTTGTTCATTCTCTCCCTGCACCATCCTCTAGAAGTTATTTTTCCAATCCCCATATCATCAGATAAAAACATTGCATTTAAAAACTTTTCTGTGCACAGGCTTTCATTCTCTCAGCATTTCCTGTCTCTGGCTGATAACCTCATTTTTTAAAGCTCCATTCATCTCCATCTAGAACAGAATCATCCCTGGTACCATTTACCTTCTCTACTCTTTCCACAAACCCAAATATGAAGGGAAATAAATAAAACTCTTGAGAGAAACATGATGTAAAAGTGATCCCCTCAAGTCCAGAAAATGATGGACTAGACAGAAAAAGGAACGTTTACTGGTCCTTTGTTTATCATCCAGTATGGAAACTGAAAAGTGTCTGAGGTAACCCTAGGGAAAATATAAGCAAATTATACCCAGAATGATGGACAGAATCATGGAAGATTCACAAGACTGAGATTACTAGTAGAAAAAAAGACAATCAAAGGAATGTAGGAATAAACAACATGGATTTCATTTATAATGGCGTAACTGTGATCATTTATTTGGGACACCAAATGTGATGTCCAAGATTTATAAAGTTTAATGTTTGAAGAAATAGTGAACAGTGTGGTGTTTCTTTGTTCCCTTGAAATTAATTCTTTTTGAGAAATTTTCTTTCACCTTGAGCAGATCGACCTGTGAGTTATTATAGGTCTGTACATGGTGATACCTAGTGTCTACCAATGGTGTTCTGAAGTATTGGGTCAGTAATGCTGCACCTCAATGATGTCTATATGTACTGGATTCAGAGGGGTATACCTGTAAATTGCAGGTGCTTGAGAGGCAGAGACAAACCTGTCAGGTTGCCAGCGAACCATGGAATTTAAAAATCCTCTGTCCCCAAATATGAAGATATGAGGTTGAAATCATTTCTTTTGTTCTTGCCAAGGATACACATTCAGTACATAAAATACAGAGACCCACACACATACACTAATAAAATATTTCAAATAATATATTATCCTAAAATTGTGCTTAATTTATTTATTTTAATTTATTTTTATTGTAAACAAATGGGATACATGTTGTTTCTTTTTGTACATGGAGTAACAGCTTACCATTTGCATAATCATACATTTACATAGGGTAATGATGTTTGATTCATTCTGTTATTTTTTCCTTCCCCCCACCCCTTCCATCTCTCTTTTCTCTCTATACAGTCCCTCTTCCTCCATTTTTGCCCCCCTCCCATCCCCCATTATGTGTCATCATCCACTTATTAGCGAGATCATTCGTCCATTGGTTTTTTTTGAGATTGGCTTATCTCACTTAGCATGATATTCTCCAGTTTCATCCATTTGCCTGCAAATACCATAATTTTATTATTCTGAGTAATATTCCATGGTATATATATACCACAGTTTCTTTATCCACTCATCAATTGAAGGACATCTAGGTTGGTTCCACAATCTGGCTATTGTGAATTGAGCAGCAATGAACATTGATGTGGCTGTATCTCTGTAGTATGCCGATTTTAAGTTTTCGGTATAGACCAAGGAGTGGGATAGCTGGGTCAAATGGTGGTTCCATTCCAAGTTTTCTAAGGAATCTCCACACTGCTTTCCAGAGTGGCTGCACTAATTTGCAGCCCCACCAGCAATGTATGAGTGTACCTTTTTCCCCACATCTTCTGAAACCTATTGTTGCTTGTATTCTTGATAATTGCCATTCTAATTGGGGTGAGATGGAATCTTAGTATAGTTTTGATTTGCATTTCTCTTATTACTAAAGATGGTGAAGACTTTTTCATATGTTTGTTGATTGCTTGTAGATCTTCTGTGAAGTGTCTGTTCATATCCTTAGCCCATTTGTTGATTAGGTTATTTGTATTCTTGGTGTAGAGTTTTTTGAGTTCTTTATATATTCTGGAAATTAGTGCTCTATCTGAAGTATGAGTGGCAAAGATTTTCTCCCACTCTGTAGGCTCTCTCTTCACATTGCTGATAGTTTCCTTTGCTGAGAGAAAGCTATTTAGTTTGAATCTATCCCAGTTATTGATTCTTGCTTTTATTTCTTGTGCTATGGGAGTCCTGTTAAGGAAGTCTGATCCTAAGCCAACATGGTGAAGATTTGGACCTACTTTTTCTTCTAAAAGATGCAGAGTCTCTGGTCTGATTTCAATGTCCTTGATCCATTTTGAGGTGATTTTTGTGCAGGATGAGAGATAGGGGTTTAGTTTCATTCTGCATATGGATTTCCAGTTTTCTCAGCACCACTTGTTGAAAAGGCTATCTTTTCTCCAGTGCATATTTTTGGCCCCTTTGTCTAGTATGAGAAAATTGTATTTATTTGGGTTTATGTCCGTGTCCTCTATTCTGTACCATTGATCTACTTGTCTATTTTGGTGCCAATACCATGCTGTTTTTGTTACTATTGCTTTGTAGTATAGTTGAAGGTCTGGTATTGCGATACCCCCTGCTTCATTCTTCCTGCTAAGGATTGCTTTAGCTATTCTGGGTTTCTAATTCGTCCAGATGAATTTCACGATTGCTTGCTCTATTTCTGTAAGTTACATCATTGGGATTTTAATTGGAATTGCATTGAATCTGTATAGCACTTTTTGTAGTATGGCCATTTTGACAATATTACTTCTACCTATCCAAAAACATGGGAGATCTTTCCATCTTCTATAGTCTTCCTCAATTTCTTTCTTCAATGCTTTGTAGTTTTTATTGTAGAGATCTTTTACCTTTTTGGTTAGATTGATTCCTAAGTATTTTTTTTTTTTTTTGAGGCTATTGCAAATTGAGTTGTTTTCCTCATTTCCCTTTCAGATGTTTCATCACTTGTGATAAAAATGCTTTAGATTTCTGCATATTGATTTTATACCCTGCTATTTTGCTGAATTCATCGATGAGGTCTAGATGTTTTCTGGAGGAGTTTTTTTGGATCCGCTAAATAAAGAATCATGTCATCATCAAATAGTGACAGTTTAAGTTCCTCTTTTCCTATTCATATCCCTTTAATTTCTTTAGTCTGTCTAATTGCTCTTGCTAGAATTTCGAGGACAATGTTGAATAGAAGTGGTGAAAGAGGACATCCCTGTCTTGTTCCGGTTTTTAAAGGGAATGGTTTCAGTTTTTCTCCATTAAGAATGATGTTGGCCATGGGCTTTGCATAAATAGCCTTTACTGTGTTCAAGTATGCTCCTACTATCCCTATTTTTTCTAGTGTTTTGACCATGAAGGGGTGTTGTATTTTGTCAAACGCTTTTTCTGCATCAATGTAAATAACCATATGATTCTTATCCTTAAGTCTATTGACATGATGGATTACATTTATTGATTTATGGATGATAAACCATCCTTGCATTTCAGGTATGAACCCCACTTGATCGTGGTAAAAAATTTTCTTAATGTTTCTGGATACGGTTTGCCAATATTTTGTTAAGGATCTTTGCATCTATATTCATCAAGGATATTGGTCTAAAATTTTCTCTCCTTGATGTGCCTTTTCCTGGTTTGGGCATGAGGGTGATATTAGCTTCATAGAATGAGTTTGGTAGGGTACCCTCCTTTTCTATTTCCTGGAATACTTTGAGAAGTGTTGGAATGAGTTCTTCTTTGAAGGTTTTGTAGAACTCAGCTGAGAATCGGTCTGGTCCTGGGCTTTTCTTGGATGGTAGGTTTTTAATGACTTTTTCTATTTCATTGCTTGACATTGGTCTATTTAAATTGTGTATGTCTTCCTGGTTCAGTTTGGAAGGAGCATATATCTCTAGAAATTTGTCAATGTCTTCGGTAGTTTCTATTTTGTTGGAATACAGATTTTCAAAGTAGCTACTCATTATGTTATGTATCGCAGTGGTGCCTGTTATGATATTTCCTTTTTCATCACAAATTTTAGTAATTTGAGTTTTCTCCTTCTCTTTGTTAGTGTGGCTAAGGGTTTGTCTATTTTGTTTACTTTTTCAAAGAACCAACTTTTTGTTTTGTCAAATTTTTGAATTGTTTCTTTTGTTTCAATATCATTGATTTCAGCTCTGATTTTAATTGTTTCCTATCTTCTACTACTTTTGCTGTTATTCTGTTCTTCTTTTTCTAGGGCTTTGAACTATAATGTTAGGTCATTTAGTTGTTGACTTTTCATTCTTTTCTGGAATGCGCTCCATGCAATGAATTTTCCTCTTATTACTGCTTTCATAATGTCCCAGAGATTTTGATATGTTGTATCTTCATTCTCATTGACATCTAAGATTTTTTTTTAATCTCCTCCCTGATGTTTTCTGTTATCCATGTTTCATTCAATAGCATATTATTTAGGCTCCAGGTGTTTGAGTAATTTCTGTTTTTTATTTTGTCATTGATTTCTACTCTCAGTCCATTATGATCTGATAGAATACAAGGCAGTATCTCCATTTTTTTGCATTTCCTAAGGGCTGCTTTGTGGCATAACATACAGTCTTATTTTCGAGAAGGTTCCATGTGCTGCTGAGAAGAAAGTGAATCCACTCATTGATGGATGGAATATTCTGTATACATCATATTAAGTCTAGGTTATTGATTGTGGTATTGAGTTCTGTGGTTTCTTTGTTTGGTTTTTGTTTGGAAGATCTATCTAGTGGTGACAGTGGTGCATTAAAGTCACCCAGAATTATTGTTTTGTGGTCTATGTGATTCCTGAAAATGAGAAGGATTTGTTTGATATACAGGGATGCACCATTGTTTGGGGCATAAATATTTACTATCATTATTCTTCTTGATTTATGGTTCCCTTAAGCAGTATGAAATGTCCTTCTTTATCCATTCTGACTAACTTTGGCTTGAAGTCCACTTAATCTGATATAAGGATGGATACCCCTGCTTTTTTAATGAGTTCATGTGTGTGGTAGGTTTTTTTCCCATCCTTTCACCTTTAGTCTGGGATGTCTTTTTCTATGACATGAGTCTCTTGCAGGCAGCATATTGTTCGGTCTTTCTTTTGAATCCATTCTGCCAGTCTATGTCTTTTGATTGATGTGTTTAGGCCATTAACGTTCAGGGTTATTATTGAGAGATGATTTGTATTCCCAGTCATTTGGGCTTATTTTTGGTTTTCAATTTGGATTGGTGTCTCCTTTGTGTGGTTTTTCTCTAAGATAGTTCCTCCCTTTGCTGACCCCCATTATTGTTTTTCATTTCCTCCTCATGGAATATTTGGTTGAGAACATTCTGTAGTGCAGGCTTTCTATTTGTAAATTCTTTTAACTTTTGTTTATCATGGATGGGTTTTATTTCATCTCAAATCTGAAGATGGATTTTGCTGGGTATAGGATTCTTGGTTGGCGACCATGTTCTTTCAGAGCTTTAAATATATTGTTCCAGGTCCTTCTAGCTTTTAGAGTCTGGGTTGAGAAGTTTGCTGCTATATCCCTTTTGTTTTCCCCCTATATGTAATCTGATGCTTTTCTTTCATGGCCTTCAAAATCCTATCTTTATCTTGAATGTTAGGCATTTTCATTATAATGTGCCTTGATGTGGATCTGTTGTGATTTTGTGCATTTGGTGTTCTGTAAGCCTCTTGTATTTGATTTTCCATTTCATTCTTCAGGTTTGGGAAATTTTCTGCTATTATTTCATTGAATAGGTTGTTCATTCCTTTGGTTTGTATCTCTGTGCCTTCCTCAATCCCATTAATTTTTAAGTTTGGTGTTTTAGTGGTGTCCCATAGTTCTTGGAGATTCTGTTCATGATTTCTTACCATCTTCTCTGTTTGGGCAACTTTATTTTCAAGATTAAATATTTTGTCTTCATTGTCTGAGGTTCTGTCTTCCAAGTAGTCTAGTCTTTTGGTGATACTTTCCATTGAGTTTTTTATTTGGTTTATTCTTCCTTCATTTCAAGGATTTCAGGATTTCAGTTTGGTTTTTTTTGTTTGTTTGTTTGTTTTTTTGAGACTCTCTATCTCTTTGTTGAAATGACCTTTTGCTTCCTGATGTTGCTCTTTCAGTTTATTGTTATCATTCATGGCCTGCATTTGCTCTTATCTCATCCTTTGCTTCACGAATCATCTTAATCATGTATAATCTGAAGTCCTTTTCTGATATTTCTTCTAACATACTGTCATTGGATTCTACGAATATAGAATCTCCCACCTCTCATTTCCCTCTATATAATCCAATATTCCTCCATTCATCCCTGACCCCCCCAACCCCATTATGTATCATCATCCACTTATCATGGAAAACATTTGGTCTTTTGCTTTTGGGGATTGGCTTGTTTCACTTTCTATGATAAGCTTAATTTAGAGCTGTCATTTGAAAAATAATATTTTAGGATTATAGATTCTATTCCCTTTTATTTGGATAAATTGTCATTCACACTATATTTTTAGTTATTTTAAGTATATCTGTGCATTTTTCAGCAGAGTCACTGTTGGACATGTCATCAAAGGAAGAGAAGAAGATACTTTATTGAGAGAAATAGAGCCCCAATCAAGTAAAGGTGCATGAAGCACACTGAATCTTTAGAATAGAAAAGAAATTTGTCAAAATTTTGGATAAAAACATTTCAGATAAGGAATGTGGTGTTCACAATAAAGGTGTAAAAATTATTACTCATTTTGGAAACCATTAATGATGAAAAGGTGTTGCTTAAAAGTTATTTTTGGGGGGTAGAAAATAGAGAACAGTGTGTATTTCTGTTTTTACGTATTTTTAAATTTTGTGTATGAGAATGTTCCATTTATATTGGCTAGGATTTTGGATGAATCTTTGAGGCATTTCTTTGCATTGAACCTGGTGACATCCTCTTTCCCCAACAAGTGGATTTTTTAAATTTTGGGTAATCAAAAGTATTACCTAAAGAAGATAAGATTTATTGTTCACAATGGAGCACATCCACAAGACTTCAAACTGAACAAGAGAAGGGGTCTTATACCCTCTCTTGTGTACTGTAGAACACCTCTATGTGTACTGTAGAACATAGTACACATGTTTTAGGCACTCTACATTTTTTTCAGCATATGAATAATGCTTGTAAAAATATATAGTCAATCGTATATGTAAATTACATATCTTTTTTGTTTCCTTCCTGATACAGATTCTATTATCCAATTGAGACAACTGAATGCAGATTCTTCATTTCACATAATAACAAACCTTAAAAATATTCACTGCTCACAGTGTTCACTACATGTAGAACAAATGGCAAAACTGGAAAGTGAACTTTGTAAACTTAATTGTGAAAAAAAAATAGTGATATCAAAGGTTACACAGGAAAATGTAGTTTTAAAAGAAGAACTCCAAAATTTGAGGTATGTGTAAGCTAGAACTCCTTCATTTATACTACTGGTCCATGGAGGAACATTTGTAACATTTATAACTGCTGACTTATTTCTTTGCAAGAAAGAAAACATTTTAATCTTGTGAAATATAAAATTCTAATGAATAAGATAACACACTGTTAATCATCATTACTTCTAAAAATTAAATGAATATTCTTGCCAATCACAGTTTAATGGGTGTACAGACTCCTATCTTATAGGAATTTATTTATTTATAAAATTTTTGAGACACTAAGTTGCTTAGGGCCTTGATAAGTTGCTAAGGATAGCTTTCAACTTGAGATACTCTTGCCTCAGCTTCCCTAGTTGCTGAAATTAGAGACCTGTGCCACCACACCTGACTAGAAATCTATTTATATAACAATTAGAAATTTGGATTTTTAAAATTTATACTTTTGCTTTTTATAGTACAATGTTTCAAGGAATGCCATTTAGAATAATTATTTCTCTATATATTTTACTCTGAATATATTTTCAGTGTAGAATTACTTGATTAGAGAAATTTTTTAAAAGATATTTGATCAAAATTTCTAAATTGCTCTCAAGAAAGCTTATGTTAATTTAAATTTATCTCAAAGATAATGAAATGGGCATTTTTCACTGCCCAGAAACGTGTTTTTAAACATTTATAGTTTGTATTCTGATGTTTGGGATCAAACCCGAGGGTTAGTTTAGCTAAGTAGATATGGGAGTGCTGAGCTAGACCCTCAGCTAGTTTTAAAAATTAAATGGAAAGTGATTACTGATTATTTTATTCAAATTCACTCTAGTTTATAAATAAAATTTCTTCTTTCTTTATTGAAAAAATTCATACTGTTAATTATTGGTTTGAATATTAAGTTTGGTCTTGTCTCAAAGGGGATTTTGAGTTGTTTATAAAATACATAATGCTCAACAAGGTAAGTCAAAAGTGCTACCATAAAATAATCATAAAAAGTTGAATAAAGTTACTTTTATCTGGAAAAGAAAATTTAAAGATAAACATTTTGTTATAGATGGGCCTTAGAAAAAGAGAAGAAATGATTGTTATTTGAACAAAATAAGGACCAATTAAAAGAAAAAGAAAATGAATGTAATAAAGAAGTGAAAAAGAAACTTGAAATATCTGCTACAAAATCTGATGCAGAATTAAGTACAAGAAATAAGTTTAATCAGGTAAATGAGCTTTCAGTAAAGTTTCAAATTTTTTATTTTATTTCAATGAACTTATTTATAATATTTATTTAATATACTCTATGCAGCCATGTTTCACTTCATGATGGAGATATGATCTGAGAAATATGCTGTTTGGCAATTTCACCAACATGAAATCTCCATGTGTGTACTTCCACAAAATTCATACATCTCCCACAATGCGAGGCATTATGAACTTCCAGTATCTCCATTGTATATACAGTGTATTTTTTCCCACAGCCTTCGAATGTGGGTGTGAGATTATTATTTAGGTTTAAAGCAAAATGTTATCTCACCCTATAATTAAGTGATGACATTTGTGGAAAAATTAATTATTACACATTTTGGCATCTAGTAGATGTTCAGCATTTGTTTCCTGAATAAAAACATTAGGTTTAATCACTGACATAAATATCAATTTGAGGCTTTTTATGTTAAGATACAGAGTAAATAGATTTGAAACTAGTTAAATATTTAATCATTACCTCATGTACATATATAACTGCATGACTGATTTGATCCTAGAATATAATCAGAAAAAAATTAGAGCTTACATTCTATTTATGTATGATCTATCAAAACGTATAAAGGCATTCTACTGCCAGGCATGGCATATTAGAACAAATAAATTTTTTTTAAAACTTCTTTTTCACAATTGCATCTCTGCCTGTATTTATGAAACATTTTTACTAGAGGATTTTTTTTCCTGTCATTTATGCAGTTGAAATTTGAGTAATTAATGTGTGATAAAGATTTATATGTTTTAATAATTACTTGTTTTCAATGGTTATTTATTTTGAACACATCATTCTTAATTAAAGTTTTTGACTTTCTATCCACTGCTGGGATGAGGCCAAAACCTTCTAAAAAGAATCTCTAGATTTCATCAGAACAGGTCCTTGAGAACAGATTGCCAGAATTTACAGGATGGGATTCCAGAAAATCATCTTTGCAAACAAAAACCTATAGACATGGCAAAAACTGAAATGATTTCTGAATTATTTTCCTCTGTCATTCCCAAGTCTGTCTGTGTGTGTGTGTGTGTGTGTGTGTGTGTGTGTGTTTAAAAATTAACTATTTGTATCATGGAGAATTATAGAGGACTTAAAACCCATATATGAATTATAACCATAAGTTGCATATTTAGGGAGTGTGGGTGGCATTTTTGTCCCATTGGATTAATTAATGTTTTTAATTCAACTCCATTTATCTGCAGAAGTCCAGTCATGGCTTTCACAGTGACCTCATTCAGAGAAAAGCCATTTAATATTTTTCATAATTGATGATTTTTCAAGGATCTCAAAACCCTTGGTTCTAACAATAGATCTTCTAGTTTGAGGAGGTGAAATCACTTCCTTGATGTGTTAATGTAGTGGTGTGCTTATTATTCCCATTGTTAAGTAACAAGAAACAGTGTGGCCAGCACAGACCCTGGATTTGAATATCATTTTCTTACTTTTAAGGAAAAGAAACCCTTTGCAGCAAGCAATCTCCTGTTTTATATACAGAACACTTTTGGAAATCATGATGCACCATAAAATGTACTTAGAAATAATCTACTGGTACTTGTTCCTAATAAGTTGGTCAGTTTATTTTCATATTTCACACTTACATTTCAAACTTCAATAAGAAGAAATAGATTATAATGAGCAGAAACAGGAATTTTTTGCAGTAGAGCTTTACATATTTTACCTTATTTACCATTAGTATTTTGCAGTACAAGCCTTCTCTGGTGTTTATACATTCACAGGATAGAAATAACTGGTTTGGTGGGTGAGCACTAGAAGCAGAGGTGGAAGACCTAGAGACAGTCTCACAACTTGCCTGTATTTTTGGCCTCACCCTACTTCCCAGAATTGTGCTCATTGATGAACATGGATATGCTTAGTGTTCTTCCTAGTTTTCTCACATATTAATGTGTGCAATTCTCATAACTATAAAATTTTAAAACAACAGAATATGCATAGAATATTTTCAGGGAAAGAAACCTAAGAAAATTCTGTGTGCCCAAGTACATGTAGAGCTAAGGTTCTTACCATGGACTGGTCATATGCATAAGATGTCAGTGAACAAACTTTTCTTTTACATCCAAACTTAGTAATCACTTATTCTATGACTTGTATCTAATGTGGTTTAGAACTTTTTTCAATTTCGAGATCCTTTAAATTGTAACTTCCTTTTACTCTCATAGATCCATTTTCTTGAATTAACTTTTTGAACTCTTGGGAATGAATGCTTTTATATGCTCTGAAGTTTAAACCTAATATTTCTCCAGTGGGATACCTATTTATTGCAACACTTTCATTGTATAAATATACAGGTTGTCTAATTTCACAGGAAATTTTGTTGTTATTTTGTTATATGCTAGCTAAATGTATCCTTGATTTTATTAGTTTTCTACTAGTGATATGACAGAGAACAAGCTATGGCATGAATATAATGGGATGAAGAATAGCTCCATGATGAGACTGGAAAGAGAAATAAATATTAAAATAAAATATCAGAACCAGAAAAAGAAATACCTTGATACTACTGGAACTTTAAGAGAAAAGAGCAATGACCCTCAAAGGATACACAGACTGAATGAGGAAACACTTACAAAAACAACATTCCAGCATAATGAACAGTTTGATATTCCAAAAGTGGAAAATCCAATGCAAAATTTTATACTGGAGAGTGAGAAAAAAATGCAGAAAAAGTGGAAACAGAAGTCAAATCAAACCCTGCGACACTGGCTGCTGCCCCATATCATTGTGTTGAAAGTCAAACACCAAAAAGACATCTAGAACTTGCTTTCCAAGAGCAAGAAATAAGGGCTTTACTTCACAGGAAAAGAAGAATTTTGAGGTATATAACTTAAAAGATAGTAGTGATATTCCTTCCCAACAAGATTTGAAGTCTGAAATAAGAAACAGTGACCTCGAAAATGAGATTGATCAGAAAAGAGATACCCTCAGAGTAAGGACTTTGATTTCAGAACAAGAAAAAAGACTCCTAAAACAGAGTGCCAAATGAAGGGGATGGAACACAAGTGTCAAAATGAACAAAGGAAAATGAGTGAATACATCAGAGAGCAGAAATCTTATAGAAAGGAGAGATTATCTAAAATCCAAAGTAAAATTACACTGCTTCAGCAGCAATTGCATGACCTTCACAACAGAGATGAAAATCAAAACAATGCAGTGATTAATTTCCAAAATGAATTTCATGATATTATAAAATTTCAAGCTCAGATTGAAAGACAAAAGCCTTGCTAAAAGTAGAGATATAAAATTATTCAATGAAAATAATCACTTGAAGGAAAAATGTCAATGTGAAAATAAAAACAAAAAAACAATAAGTGTCAAGCAAGTAAGCTGTTTCAAGTATCTTTGAAGGAATACTCAGTGATATTTGGTTATGGTTAAATGCATGTAGATGAAAGTAAAAATTCATATAAATGTTTTCTGTCTCAACACAGAAACATAACCTGGTTTTCCCTCAATATAAAATAGACGCAATTTCCAACACAAATAAATGATCTGTGTTTGAAGTAAGAAGCCATCCAATTTTTCTGCTCTGATTCTTATACATCATGTACATATTTCAAAACTAACACTCTTCCTCATAAATGTGTACAGTTACATGCCAATTAAACACAAACAGTACTATATAGAACTGATTTTAAAATTTAATAAAGGAAAAATATCAAAAACCTTGGACCTAATAGATGCTTCATTTTGAGTATAGAATTGTGAAGTTTTAAGAGGTTGAATTACAGATTTTTAGTAGCCATATATGCTGACCTTAGTAATATATTCTCAGCAATATCTATTTTTGGTGCTGGTAATTGAATCCAAAGATTTGCACATGATAAGCACATGCTCAACTACTGGAATACACACCATCTCCATGAATTCCTGTTGCCATATTTCAAAATCATGATATAACATATATATAAATGCTTATACCCACTTTCACTTAAAATTTCTTTACAGATTTCCCACTGAAGTGAAATGCAGATGCTGTGTTTTATAATAGATTTCCTTCACTAAAATTTTATGTATTTCTAGTTGGTAATTTTAATTATATTCATGTCAATTTGATTTAAATGAGAAAATAACTGTCCAAAATAGCTGTTGACCTCTCAACTATTCAAAAGGATCTACTTGTTATTATCATAAATTGGGACAAATGTGATGAATTGCAGCAACTGTCCATGATAACTTGCTCATACTTTCCTTCAAAACTCAATTACTATTATGAAAAGGATATAAACTTCTAGCACAAAGATAGTTGTCCTCATCTATATTCATTAATTTGGCAGTAAATTCCCATTTCCAGACTAATGAGAGTGGCAGGATTTATGTACAGCAGAAACAGTGTGAGGATGAGTGGTTGTTTTTTTGATTTTTATAAATGCATGTTATTCAGGGAAAAAATGAAATACTAATTGTGCAATTCTCAAAGAATCAAAAACCCTATGGGAGGGTTATACTAGCAGACTTCTGATGGAGAAACAGCAAAGCCAAACTTCATATGGTCTTCTGTGTACAAGTTCTGCCCCAAGTCACCCTTGGAATACATAAAATTGGGTACCCAACAAAAGTTTTATTAAAAGAAAATCTAGTAAATCCCACCTCAAACTGTGAGCCTTCATGTCAAAGCATTGAAGTCAATTGGCTGATATTAGTTACATTATGCTTCCCTTTTGGATTTCAGATTGATTTCTTATCATCCTGTTTTGACTTTGGTGAAATACTGAGCTGTTTAATTGAGTTGTGAAAGTTAAGAAAAGATCACAATATCTATATTAAGAAAACAAACATTTTAATTTCTAAAAATCGCTGGGGATCTCATTTTTAAGAGATTCTTACTTGTTAAATGTGTGCAATAAATAAAACTGAAGTGATAATTTGAACTTTCCTTTAATTCTGCATTTAAATTAGATTTCAAAATGAATATCACTGTCTATAATTGAAGATAGATGTTGATGTGCTTTGGGCCCTGGCTCTGTGCTCAGTCTCTGTGCTCTGGTCTCTGTGCTCTATGCTCTGGCTCTGGGCTCTCTCTCTGTACTCTGTGCAGTGTGCTCAGTCTCTGTACTCTTTGCTCTGTACTTCTGTGCACTCTGTTCTCTGGACTCTGGGCTCTGTGTTATGGGCTCTGGCTCTGTAATCTGTTCTCTTCATTCTGCACTCTGGGCTCTGGTTCTGGCTCTGGCTGTGTGCTATGTGGTCTTTGCCGTGGCTCTGATCTATCTCTGTATTCTGGTTCTGGGCTCTGGGCTCTGTGCTCTCTGTTCTGAGTTCTGGGCTCTAGGCTCTGTGTTCTGTCTCTGTCATCTGGATCTGGACTCTGTTCTCTGAGATCTGGGCTAGGGTCACTGTGCTCTTGTCTCTGTGCTTTGTGCTCTGCATTCTGTGTTCTCAGCTCTGGACTCTGTGCTTGGGGCTCTGGGCTCCGTCTCTGTGCTCTGCATTCTGTGCTCTGTGTGCTATGTAGTCTGTCTCTGGGCTTGGTGCACTGTGCTCTGTCCTCTGGGTGCTGGGCCCTGTGCTCTGGGCTCTGCAATCTGTGCTCTGTTCTCTGGACTCTGTACTCTGTTTTCTGTGCTTTGTGCTATGGTCTGTGCACTGGGATCTGTCATCTGGGCTCCATCTCTGTTCTGTGCTCTGTGTTCTGGTTCTGTGCCCTATGCTCTGGTTCTGTGCTCTCTCTGTACTTTGTGCTTTTTTCTGTACTCTGTGCAATGTGCTCAGTCTCTTTGCTCTTTGCTTTGTGCTCTGCACTCTGTTCTCTGGACTCTGGGCTCTGTTCTGTGCTCTGGCTCTGTACTCTGTGCTCTGCATTCTGCACTCTGGGCTCTGGCACTGACTCTGGCTGTGTGTGCTCTGCGGTCTTTGCTCTGGGCTCTGGATCCAAGCTCTGTGTTCTGGGTCTGGGCTCTGGGTTCTATGCTCTTTGCTCGTCACTGTGTTCTGAGCTCTGTGTTCTGAGCTCTGTGTTCTGAGCTCTGGGTTAGGGTCTCTGTGCTCTTGTGTCTGTGCACCATGCTCTGACTCTACTCTGCTGTGGGCTCAGATTCTGTGCTCTGATCTCTGTGCTCTCTACTCTGTGTTCTAGTCTCTGTGTTCTCTGTACTGTGCATCCATGCTCTGGGATCTGGCTCTGAGCTCTGTGATCTCTGCTCTTTGCTCGGACTCTGTGCTCTGGGCTCTGGCTCTGTGCTCTGTGCTCTACACTCTACACTCTACACTGGGAGTCTGGGTTCTGAGTCTGGGCTCTGGCTCTGTGCTCTGGTCTCTGTGCTCTGTGATCTGGAATTGGCTCTGTGCCTTGGTTTATGGGCTCTGTGTTCTGTCTCTGTAATCTGCTCTGGTCTCTGGTCTCTGTGCTCTGTACTCTCTACTCTGAGCTCTGAGCTCTGGGCACTGGTTCTGAAGTCTGGCTCTGTGCTCTTCACTTTTTCTGTGCTTTGTGCTATGTGCTATGTGCTCTGCACTCTGTGCTCTGCATTCTGTGCTCTGGCTCTGTCTCTGAGCTATGTGTTCTATGCTCTGTGCTCTGTGCTTTGTGCTCTGTTCTGTGATCTGGGATCTGTTGTTTGGGCTCCATCTTTGTGCTCTGTGCCCTGTGCTCTGGCTCTGTCTCTTTGCTCTGCACTCTGGGCATGGTGCTCTGTGCTCAGCACTGTGCTCTGTGCTCTGCAGTCTGTTCTGTGGGCTCTGTGATCTGGGCTCTGGCTCTCTGCTTTGGCTCTGTACTCTGGCTTTGACGCTGAGCTCTGGGCTCTGGACTCTGTGTTGTATCTCTGTTCTCTGGGATTGGGCTCTGGGCTCTGTGCTTTGTGCTCCTAGCTCTGGGCTGTGGGCTCTGTGTTCTCTCTATGTACTCTGTGTCTGGGCTGTGGATTCTAACTGTGCTCTGGCTCTACATTCTGTGCTCTGCAGTATGTGCTCTGGCTCTGGCTCTGGGTCCTGGCTCTGTGCACTGACTGTGTACTCTGCTCTGTGAACTGTGCTCTATGCTCTGTGCTGTGTTCTGGCTCTGTGCTCTGCACTGTGTGCACTGGGCTCTGCCTCTGTGTTCTGGCTCTATCTCTGTGCTCTTCTCTCTGGGTATGGTGCTTTGTGCTCAACACTCTGTGCTCTGGACTCTGGTCTCTGGTATCTGTGCTCTGTGCTCTGGCTCTGTGCTCTCTCTCTGTACTCTGTGCAATATCCTCAATCTCTCTGTTCTTTGCTCTGTGCTCTGCACTCTTTTCTCTGGACCCTAGGCTCTGTGATCTGGGCTCTGCTCTTGCTCTGTACACTGGCTTTGACTCTGAGCTCTGGACTCTGGGCTCTGTGTTGTATCTCTGTTCTCTGGGATTGGGCTCTGGGCTCCATGCTTTGTGCTCTGGTCACTGTGCCCTGTATTGTATCCCTGTTCTCTGGGATTGGGCTCTGGGCTCCATGCTTTGTGCTCTGGTCACTGTGCCCTGTGCTCCTAGCTCTGGGCTGTGGGCTCTGTGCTGTCTCTCTGTACTCTTGAGTCTGGGTTCTGGTTTCTAACTCTGTGCTCTGGCTCTACAATCTTGTTATAACTCTGTGCTCTGCAGTATGCACTCTGGTCTCTGGCTCTGGGTCCTGGCTCTATGCACTGGCTATGTTCTCTATGCTCTGTGCTCTGCACTGTGTGCACTGGGTTCTGGCTCTCTGCTCTGGCCTCTGTTCTCTGTGCTCTGAGTTCTGGCTCTAGGCTATGGACTCTTTGCTCTGTGCTCTGTACTCTGACTCTGGGCTTGGGCTCTATGTTCTGGGCTCTGGGCCCTGGTTCTTGGCTCTGGCTCTTTTCTGCACTCTGTGATCTGTGACTGGTCTCTATGATCTCTGCTCTGTGCACTGGACCTTGTGCTCTGGGCTCTGTCATCTGTGCTCTGTGCTCTGGTATCTGTGCTCAGGTCTCTGTGTTCTGAGCTCTGTTCTCTGACACTCTGCTGTGTGCTCTGGTGTCTGTGCTCTGGCTCTGTACTCTTGGCTCTGAGTCTGTTCTCTGTGCTCTCAGATCTGGCTCTGTGCTCTGTGCTCTGTTCTCTGTGCTTTGGTCTCTGTGTTTTGTACTCTGTGCTCTGGTCTCTGTGTTCTGTCTCTGTACTCTGGGCCTGTGATCTGGGCTCTGTGATCTGTGCTCTGGGCTCTTGCTCTGTACTCTGGCTTTTTGCTCTGGCACTTTGATCTGTGCTCTGCTCCTTGTGATTTCTGCTCTGTGCACTGTGCTATTGCTCTGGGCTCTGTGGTCTCTGCTCTGTGCTCTGGCTTTGTGCTCTGTTCTCTGCTCTGGGCTCTGGCTCTGTGCTCTGTGCTTTGTGCTCTTGCTATGGGCTCTGGACTCTGTTCTCTGGATCTGTGGTCTCTGACTCCATGGTCTGGGCTCTGGTTCTGTGCACTGTACTCTGTGTTCTGGCTCTGTGCTCTGGATTCTGTGTTCTGGCTTTGTCCTTGTGCTCTGTGCTCTGCACTGGGAGTCTGGGCTCTGGGCTCTGGGCTCTGGGCTGTGTCCTCTAAGCTCTGTGCTCTGTGATCTGGAACTGGTTCTATGCCTTTGCTCTGGGCTCTGGGCTCTGTGTTCTGTCTCTGTACTCTACTCTGGTCTCTGTGTTCTGTACTCTGTGCTCTCTGCTCTGGGTTCTGGCTCTGGACTCTGGCTCTGTGCTCTTCACCTTTTGCTCTGTGCTGTGTGCTCTGATTCTGTGCTTTGTGGTCTGCACTCTGTGCTATGCACTTTGTGCTCTGCATTCTGTGCTCTGGCTGTGTGCTCTGTGCTCTGTGCTCAGCACTCTGTCTCTGGGCTATGTGTACTGTACTCTGATCTCTGTTTTCTGGGCTCTGACTCTGTGCTCTGGGCTCCATTCTCTGTGCTCTGTGCTTTGTGCTCTGTGTTCTGTGATCTGCAATCTGTTATCTGGGCTCTGTCTTTGTGCTCTGTGATCTGCGCTCTGCCTCTGTGTCTGTGCTCTCTCTCTGTATTCTGTGCTCTTTCTCTGTACACTGTGCAATATGCTCATTCTCTGTGCTCTTTGCTCTGTGCTCTCTACTCTGGGATCTGGGCTCTGTACTCTGCGCTCTGGTCTCCCTGTGCTCTGTACTCTGGGTTCTGGTCTCTGTGTTCTGTCTCTGTATACTGGGTCTGTGCTCTGTTCTCTGGCTTTTTGCTCTTTGCTCTGGACTCTGGACTCTGGCTCTGTGCTCTTTTTGCTCTGCTGTGTGCTCTGGTTCTGTGCTTTGTGCTCTGCGCTCGGTGCTATGCACTGTGTGCTCTGCATTCTGTGCTCTGGCTGTGTGCTGTGCACTCTGAGCTCAGCACTCTGTTTCTGGGCTATGTGGACTGTGCTCTGTGCTCTGTTTTCTGGGCTCTGACTGCTCTGGGCTCCATTCTCTGTGCTCTGTGCTTTGTGCTCTGTGTTCTATGATCTGGGAACTGTCATCGGGGTCTTTGTGCTCTGTGCTCTGGTCTCTGGTCTCTGTGCTTTATGCTCTGGTTCTGTGCTCTCTCTCTGTATTCTGCGCTCTTTCTCTGTACACTGTGTAATATGCTCATTCTCTGTGCTCTTTGCTCTGTGCTCTGTACTCTGGAATCTGGGCTCTACTGTGCACTCTGGTCTCCCTGTGTTCTGTACTCTGGGTTCTATTCTCTGTGTTCTGTCTCTGTACTCTGGGTTCGTGCTCTGGGCTCTGACTTTGTGCTCTGGGCTCTTTGTGCTCTGGTCTCTGTGATCTCTGCTCTGTGCTCTGGCTTTGTGCTCTGCTCTCTGTACTCTGTGCTCTGGCTCTGTGCTCTGTGCACTTGCTATGGGCTCTGGGTTCTGTGCTCTGGATCTGTGGTCTCTTCTCTTACTCTGTTCTCTATTCTCTGTGCTCTGGGATCTGGTTCTGTGCTCTGTGCACTGCTAAGGCTCTGTGCTTTGTGCCCTGGGTTCTGTGTTCTGGCTTCGTCTTCTGTGCTCTGTGCTGTGTGTTGTGGCTCTATGCCCTCACTGTGTGCACTGGGTTCTGGCTGTGAGCTCTGACTCTGCTCTGGTCTCTGTTCTCTGCACTCTGGGCTCTAACTCTAGGCTCTGGACTCTTCTCTGTGCTCTGGTCTCTGTGCCCTGTACTCTGGACTCTGTGCTCTTGTCTCTGTGCTCTCGTTTCTGTGCTTTGTACTCCGGGTTCTGGTCTCTCTGTTCTGTCTCTGTACTCTGGGCCTGTGCTCTGGATCTGTGGTCTCTTCTCTGACTCTGTGCTCTGTGCACTGTGGTCTGTGCTCTGACACTGTGCTTTGGGCTCTGGATTCTGTGCTCTGCACTGTCTACACTGGGTTCTGGATGTGGGCTCTGGCTCATAGCTCTGACTGTGTGTTCTGTTCTCTGTTATCTGCACTTGGGCTCTGGTTCTAGGCTCTGGACTCTTTGTTCTGTGCTCTGGGCTCTGGATTTGTGCTCGGTGCTCAGTGCTTGGTGCTCGGTGCTCTGGCTCTCTGCTCTATGTTTGGGCCCTGGTTCTTGGTTCTGGCTCTGTTCTGGGCTCTGTGATCTGTGCCTGGTCTCTGTGATCTCTGGTGTGTACTCTGGACTCTGTGCTCTGGGATCTGTCATCTGTGATTTGTGCTCTGGTCTCTGGCTCTGCTCTCTGCTGTATACTCAGGTCTCTGTGCTCTGGCAATGTGCTCTGAGCTCTGGTTCTATGCACGGGCTCTTCACTCTGGCTCTGTGCTCTGTACTCTGGGCTTTGGTCTCTGTATTCTGTCCCTGTACTGTGGGTCTGTGGTCTGGGATCTTGCTTTGTGCTCTGGCTTTGTGTTCTGTACTTTGTGCTCTTTGCTCTAGCTCTGTGCTCTGGCTCTGTGCTCATTCCTCTGGATCTGTGTTCTCTTCTCTGGCTCTGTGCTTTGTGCTCTGGGTTCTGTGCTTTAGCTTTTTCTACTGTGCTTTCTGCTCTGTGCTCTTGCTCTATGCTCTTCACTGTGTGCACTGGGTTCGGGCTGTGGGCCCTGGGTCTGTGCTCTGACTCTCTGTTCTGGTCTCTGTTCTCTGGGCTCTGGGATCTGGCTCTAGGCTCTGGACTCTTTGCTGTGTGCTCTGGGTCCAGGTTCTTGACTGGCTCTGTTCTGGGCCCTGTGATCTGTACCTGGTCTCTGTGATCTCTGCTTTGTACTCTGGACTCTGAGCTCTGGGCTCTGCCATCTGTGTTTTGGGCTCTTCTCTGTGTTCAGGTCTCTGTGCTCTATGCCCTGTTCTCTAACTCTCTGCTGTGTGCTGTGGTCTCTGTGCTCTAAGCTCTGGCTCTAGGTTCTGGTCCCTTTGCTGTGGTTCTGGGCTCTGGGCTCTGTGCTGTGTTCTCTGTGCTTTGGGCTCTGGGCTCTGTGCTCTGCACTCTGGGTTTTAGTCTTTGTGTTCTGTCTCTGTACTCTGGGTCTCTGTGCACTGGGCTCTTGCTCTTGGCTCTGGTCTCTGTTCTGGGCTTCTGCTCTGTTCTCTGGCTTTGGGCTCTGTGCTCTGGCTCTGTGCTCTGTGCTCTGTGCTCTTGCTATGGACTCTGGGTTCTGCACTCTGGATCTGTGGTCTCTTCTCTGACTCTGTGCTCTGTGCACTGTGCTCTGTGCTCTGGCTTTGTACTCTGGTCTCTGGCTTCTGTGCTCTATGTTCTGGTCTCTGTGCTCTGTGGTCTGTCTCTGTTGTCTGACACACTCTGCTGTGTGCTCTGGTCTCTGTGCTCTGGCTCTGTGCTCTTGGCTCTGAGTCTGCTCTCTGTGCACTGAGCTCTGGCGCTAGGCTCTGGGCTCTGGCTCTGGCTCAGGTTCTGTGCTCTGTGCACTGTTCTCTGGGCTCTGGGCTCTGGGCTCTGGGTCTGGATTCAGGTTCTGTGCTCTGTGCACTGGTCTCTGGGCTCTGCTCTGGACTCTGCACTCTGGACTCTGTGTTCTGTCTCTGTACTCTAGGACTGTGTTCTGGGCTCTGACTCTGGGCTCTGGGCTCTTGCTCTGGGCTCTGGCTTTTTGCTCTGGGCTCTGTGAACTGTGCTCTGGTCTTTTTGCTCTGGTCTCTATGCTCTGTACTCTGGATTCTGGTCTCTGAGTTCTGTCTCTGTACTCTGGGTCTGTGCTATGCATCTGTAGTCTCTTCTATGACTACTCTGTGCTCTGTGCTCTGGCTCTGTACTTTGGGCTGTGGGTTCTGTGCTGTGGCTTTTTCATCTGTGATCTCTGCTCTGTGCTCTGGCTTTGTGCTCTCTTCTCTGTACTCTGGGCTCTGTCTTTGTAATCTGGGCTCTGTGATCTGTGCTCTGGTCTTTGTGATTTCTACTCCATACTCTTTGTGCATTGTTCTCTGCTCTGGGCTCTGGTATTGTGCTCTGTGCTCTTGCTATGGGCTCTGGGTTCTGGTCTCTGGATCTGTGTTCTCTACTCTGACACTGTGGTCTGTGCTATGGCTCTGTGCACTGTGCTCTCTATTCTGGCTCTGTGCACTGGACTCTGTGTTCTGTTCTCTGGATCTGTGGTCTCCTCTCTGACTCTGTTCTCTGGGCTCTGGCTCTGTGCTTTGTGCTTGGGGTTCTGTACTCTGGCTTTGTCCTCTCTGCTCTGTGCTCTGTGCTGTGTGCACTGGGTTCTGGCTGTGGACTCTGGCTCTGTGCTCTGACTCTGGTCTCTGTTCTCTGCACTCTGGGATCTGTTTCTAGGCTCTGGATTATTTGTTCTGTGCTCTTTGCACTGTCTCTGGGCTCTGGCTCTGTGCTTGCTACTTGGTGCTCTGGCTTTACGCTCTGGGCTCTGTTCTGGGCTCTGTAATCTGTTCCTTGTCTCTGATCTCTGCTTTGTACTCTGGACTCTGTGCTCTGGTGTCTTTCATCTGTGCTTTCTGCTCTGGTCTCTATGCTCAGTTCTCTGGCTCTCTGCTGTGTACTCTGGTCTCTGTGCTTTGATCTCTGTGCTCTATAATCTGGGCTCTGGTCTCTGTATTCTGTCTCTGTACTATGGGTCTGTGCTCTGGGCTCTAACTCTGGGCTCTGGGCTCTTGCTCTGGGCTCTGTGAACTGTGCTGTGAACTGTACTCTGGTCTCTGTGAACTGTGCTCTGAACTCTGTGCTCTGGTCTCTGTGAACTCTGCTCTGTACTCTCACTTTGTATTCTCTTCTCTGTGCTCTGGGTTCTGGATCTGTGCTCTGTGCTCTTTCTGTGTGCTCCGGGTTCTGTGCTCTGGATCTTTGGTCTCTTCTCTGATTCTGTGCCCTGTGCTCTCTGCTCTGTGCTGGGCTCTGTGGTCTGGTCTCTATGCTCAGAGCTCTGGTTCTGGGCTCTGTACTCTGGGTTCAGGTCTCTGTGTTCTGTCTCTGTACTCTATGTCTGTGCTCTATCTGTGGTCTCTTCTCAGACTCTGTGCTCTCTGCTATGGGCTCTGGTGTCTGACCTCTGTGCTCTATGCTATGCCTCTGAGCTCTGGTCTCTGGTCTCTCAGCTGTGAACTCTGTGCTCTGAGCTGTGGTCTCTGTACTGTGGGCTCTGTTCTCTGTGCTCTGTGCTCCTTGCTCTGGGCTTTGGGCACTGCACCCTGTGATCTGGGCTCTGTGCTCTCTTCTCTGTGCTCTTGGCTCTGGTCTCTGACCACTGTGCTCTGTGCTCTGCCTCTGAGTCTGGTCTCTTAGCTCTGTGCTCTGGGCTATGTGCTGTGGTCTCTGTGCTCTGTGTGCTCTCTGCTCTGGGCTCTGGGCTCTGACTCTGTATGCTGTTCTCTGCACTCTGTGCTCTGGTCTCAGTCTCTGGGCTCTCCCTCTGTTCTCTGTGCTGTGTGCTGTGAGCTCTGGGATGTGGGCTCTGTGTTCTGTTTCTGTACTCTGGATCTATGCTCTAGCTAACTTCTCTATGTGCTCTTGTGTCTGAGCTCTGGGCTCTGTGCTATGGTTTGTGGTCTCTGAGATCTGGTCTCTGGGCTTTGTTCTCTGTGCTCTATGCTCTGTACTATGGTCTCTGTGCTCTGATCTGAACTCTGGGCTCTGTTCTCTATGTTCTGTCTCTCTATAATTCATCAGGGTCCTACACTCATTGCTCTTTGCTCTGGTCTCTGTGCTCTGTGCTCTGGTCTCTGCACTCTGACCTCTGGGCTCTGTGCTATGGGCTCTGTGCTTTGGTCTCAGAGCAGTAGCCCATAGCCAGTGCCCTGAGCACAGTGTGCAGAGCATAGAGCACACAGCACAGAGCCTGAGCACAGTGCACAGAGCAGAGAGTCCAGACCCAGAGTCAGAGACAGTGCCAAGAACCAGAGCCCAGAGCCCAGAGCATAGATCGCAGGGCATAGTGTCAGAGTACAGAGCACAGAGCACATGAAACAGAGCAGAAACCCAAAGCCAGAGGCCAGAACGCAGAGTGCAGTTTACAGAGCACAGAGCCATGACCCTGAGAACAGAGTTCAGAATCCAAACCCAGAGTACTGAGAGAGAGCCTAGAGTCAAAGCCCAGAGCACACAGCACAGAGACCAGATCACAGTACACAGAGCTGAGAGACTATACCCAGAGTACAGAGACAGAGCACAGCACAGAGCATGGCAAACAGAGACCAGAGCACAGAGGACAGTGCCCAGAGCCTAGAGCACAGAGCACAAAGCACAGAGTGCAGAGCATACAGAACAGAGCACAAACCCAGAGCACACAACCCAGAACACAGAGCCAAGACCCAGAGAACAGACAGACTTCAGAGCCCAGACACAGAGTATTGAGAGCCTAGAGCCAAAGCCCAGAGCACACAACCCAGACCAAAGAGCACAGCACAGAGCACAGAGCCAGAGCAAAGAGCACAGAGACCAGATCACAGAGCACACAGCACAGTGAACGAAGACGAGAACACAGAGGACAATGTCCAGAGCCTAGAGCACAGAGTACAGAGTGCACAGCACAGAACACAGAGCACAGAGCATAGTGACCAGAACAAAAGAACAAAGCACAATGCCCAGAGCACAGAATGCAGAGCACACAGAACAGAGCCCAGATCATAGATTCAGGGCACAGAGACCAGAGCACAGATCACAGAGCCAGAGAACACTGCCAGAAAGCAGAGAATAGACCCAGAGTACAGAGACAATACACAGGGCCCAGAGCCTAGAGTAGAGAGCTCAGAGACCAGAGCTCAAAGACACAGCACAGAGTTCAGGGCCACAGAACATAGCCCTGAGCCCAGAGCCCAAACCCAGAGCACTGAGCCCAGAGGACAGAGCCCACAGCACAGAGCACCGAGATCAGAACACAAAGCACATAGCCCAGAGCATATCTACAGTACAGAGGCAGAACACAGAGCCCACATCCCAGAACTCACAGCATAGAACACAGAGAACAGAATGAGAGACCAGAACCAGAGCCCAGAGTGCAGAGTGAAGAGAACAGCATACAGGGAATAGAGCTAGAGCCTAGATCCCGAGCCCAGAGCACATAGGCAGAGCATGGAGCAGAGAGAACAAGCACAGAGCAAAAAACACAGAGCAGGAACGCAGAGTCAGAGCCCAGTGTGCACAGTGCAGAGCACAGAGCCAGAGAGCAGAGCAGAGTGCAGAGCACAAAGCAGAGAATACAGACCACAGAGTCAGAGCACAGAGCACAGAGCCATAGCAAAGAACACAGGGTACAGTGTCCAGAATTCTCAGATCCAGAACCCAGAGAACAGTGCACAGAGCCAGAGCACAGACCTCAGAGACCAGAAACCATAGCACAGAGCACAGAATGCAGAGCACAGCATACAGAACGAGAGCCCAGAGCCCAAGCCCAGAGTACATAGGCAGAGCACGGAGCACAGAGCAGGAGCCCAGAGCCAGAGCTCAGAGTGCAGACCACAGACCACAGAGCCAGAGCACAGTGCAGAGAGCACTGAACCCAGATCCAGAGTCACAGACAGTGCCTAGAGCCAGAGCACAGAGCACAGAGCAGAGAGTAAAGAGTAAAGAGAACAGAGACCAGAGCACACAGCCGAGAGCACAGACAAAGAACTTTGGGCTCTGACCCTGAGCTCTGTCTCTGTTCTCTGCACTCTGTGCTCTGGACTGTGGTCACTGTGCTCTGGCTCTGAGGTCTGGGCTCAGGCCTCTGTGCTGTGTGTTCTGTCCTCTTAGCTCTTGGCTCTGTGCTCTGTGCTCTGGTCTCTGTGCTCTGAGCTCTGGGCTCTGTGCTCTATGGTCTGGCTCTAGGATCTGTGCTCTGTCTCTGTACTCTGGGTCTGGGCTCTCAGCTCTGTTCTCTGTGCTCTTTACTCTCTGCTCCATGCTCTGTACTCTGTGATCTGGGCTCTGGGCTCTGGTCACTGTGCTCAGTGCTCTGAGCTCTGTCTTTGTACTCTGTACTCTGGGTCTGGGCCCTCAGCTCTGTGCTCTGTGCTCTTTACTCTCTGCTTTGGCTCTGTACTCTGTGCTCCGTGCTCTGCACTCAATGCTCTGAACTCTGTGTTCTGTGCCTTGGGCTCTGTACTGGACTCTGTGCTATGGGCTCTGTGCTGTGGTCTCTGTGCTGTGGTCTCTGTGCTCTGTGCTCTTGACTTTCTTCTTTGGACTCTGTGCTGTGATCTCAGTGCTCTGTGCTCTGGGCTCTTGGCTCTGTACTCTGTGCTCTGTGTGCTGTGCTCTGTGGTCTGCACTCTGCACTATGGGCTCAGGGCTCTGGGCACTAAGCTCTGTGTTCTTGGCTCTGTGCTGTGGTCTCTGTGCTCTGTGCTCTGGTCTCAGAGCAGTAGCCCAGAGCCAGAGCCAAGAGCACAATGTGCAGAGCAAGGAACACACAGCACACAGCCGGAGCATAGTGCACAGAGGACAGAGTCAGAGAGAGTGACCATAGCCAGAGCCCAGAGCAAAGAGCACAGATCACAGACAATAGAGTCAGAGCACAGAGCACAGAAAATAGAGCAGAACCCCAGAGCCAGAGGCCAGAACACAGGGTGCAGAGCACAGAACAGAGCACAGAGCCAGGACCCAGAGAACAAAGACAGCATTAAGAGTCCAAACCAAGAGTATTAAGAGAGAGCATAGAGTCAGAGCCCAGAGAACACAGCCCACAGCATAGAGCACAGAGCCAGGACCCAGAGAACAGACAGCATTCAGAGCCCAGACACAGAGTATTGAGAGAGAGCCTAAAGCCAGAGCATCCAGCCCAGAGCTCAGAGCACAGAGAGCAGAGCCAGAGACAAGAGCTCAATGTCACAGCACAGAGCACAGTGATCAGGGACCACACGCCAGAGCACAGAGACCAGAGCTGAGAGCACATAGCTCATAGTATAGATCCAGAATACAGAGACAGAACAGAGTCCTCATACCAGAGCTCACAGTCCAGAGTGCAGAGAACAGAGAGAGAGCCCAGAGTGAGAGCCCAGAGAGCAGAGCAGAGCTAAGAGTATAGATCCAGAATAGAGACAGAACACAAAGTCCACATACCAGAGCTCATAGCCCAGAGCAAAGAACACAGAGCAGAGAACAAGACCCAAGAAACAAGAGCACAGAGCATAGAGCCAGAGCACAGAGCACGGGGCCAGAGCCAAGAGACAAGAGCACAGGGCACAGAGCAGAGGACACAAAGCACAGAACAAAGAGCACAGGGCACACTGCCCACATCCCAGAGCAAGGATAACAGAGCACAGAGCCAGAGCCCAGAGTACTGAGTGCAGAGCACCCAGTACAGAGCAGAGCCCAAAGAACAGAGCCCACAGCACAGAGCACAGAGCCAGGACCCAGAGAACAGACAGCATTCAGAGGCAAACACAGAGTATTGAGAGAGATAATAGAGCCAAAGCCAAGAGCACCCAACCCAGAACACAGAGCACAGAGCACAGAGACCAAAGCAGAAAGCACATAGCTCAGAGTATAAATCCAGAATACAGAAGCAAAACACAGAGTCCACATACCAGAGCTCACAGCCCAGAGCACAGAACACAAAGCACAGAGCCAGACTCAAGAGACAAGAGCACAGGGCACAGAGCACAGGGCACAAAGCATAGATCAAAGAGTATAGGGTGCAATGCCCAGAGACCAGAGCAAGAAGCACAGAGAACAGAACCAGAGCCCAGAGCACTGAGTGCAGAGCACCCAGCAAAGATCACAGTACCCAGAGAAAAGGGCCCACAGCACAGAGCACAGAGAACACAGCATAGAACCCAGAGCACTGAGAATGAAGCACAAAGCACAGAGAGGAGAGCAGAGAGCACACAGCTGTGAGCATATCTAAAGTACAGAGACAGAACACAGAGCCCACATCCCAGAGCTCACAGCACAGAGCAAAGAGAACAGAAAGAGCCCAAAACCAGAGCCCAGAGTGCAGAGAACAGAGCAGAGAGCACAGAGTCAGAGCTCTGAGTGCAGAGTGCAGAGCACAGAACACAGAGCATAGGGTCAGAGCCCAGAGTACAGAGCACAGAGCCTGAGTCCAGAGCACAGAGCCAGAGCCCAGAGCACAGAGACCAGATCACAGAGTATAGAGCCCATAGCACAGGGCTCAGTGCCCAGAGCACAGAGCCCAGAGGCCAGAGACCAGAGTTCATAGAGCACATAGCACAGAGCTCAGAGACCTGAGACCTTAGCACAGAGCACAGAGTCAGAGCCCAGAGCATAGAGACAGCACAGAGACAGAGCATAGAAAACAGAGCGCAGTGCCCAGAGCCCAAAGACTAGAGCTCAGAGACAGAGCACATAGCACAGAACTCAGAGACCAGAGTCCATAGCACAGAGCACAGATCACAGTGCACATAGCGCAGAGCCAGAGCACAGAGCACAGAGTGTAGAGCACAGCATACAGAATACAGAGCCAGAGCTCAGAGCCCATAGCATATAGGCAGAGCACGGAGCACAGAGCAGAAGCCCAGAGCACAGAGTGAAGAGTACAGAGCACAGAGCCAGGACCCAGAGAACACAGACAGATTTCAGAGCCCTAACCCAGAGTATTGAGAGAGAGCATAGAGCTGAAGACCAGAGCACAGAACACTGAGCACAGAGCACAAAAGAACCAGTGCCCAGAGAGCAGAGTGCAGATCCCAGAACACAGAGCTCAGCGCACAGAGTCAGAGCACAGAGACCAGCCCAAAGAGCACAGAGCCAGAGCACACAGCCAAAGCCCAGAGAACAGACCCAGAGTACAGAAACAGAACAAAGAGTTCATAGCCTAGAATACAGAGGACAGAGCCCAGAGCCAGAGCACAGTGCACAGAGCACTGAGCCCACACCAAAAGTCAGAGATAGTGCCCAGAGCCAGAGCCCAGATCACAGAGCCCAGAGTACAGAGCACAGAGCACAGAGCCAAGAGCACAGGCCCAGAACTCTGGATCTCATCCTGGGCTCTGGCTCTGTGCTCTGTGCTCCATGCTCTTGACTCTGGCTTTGGCTTTGAGTTCTGTCTCTGTACCCTGGCTCTGGCTCTGAGATCTAGGCTCTGGGCTCTGTGCTCTCTGTTCTGTGCCTTTGGTTCTTGGCTCTGGGCTCTGGGCACTGGTCTTGTGCTGTGTCCTGTGTTCTGTGCTCTGGGCTCTGGGCTCTGTGCTCTGTGTTCTGTGTTCTGTGCTCTTGGTTCTTGGCTCTGTTCTCTGGATTTTGAGCATAGATCACAGAGCTCAGAGAACATAGACCTTAGCACAGAGCACAGATCCCAGAGCACAGAGACCAGAGACCAGAGACCAGAGACCAGAGCAGACAGCATATAGCTCAGGGAATAGATCCAGAGTAGAGACAGAACACAGAGCCCACATCCCAGAGCTCACAGTACAGAGCACAGAGAACAGAGAAAGGGCCTAGAGCCAGAGAGCAGAGTACAGAGCACATAGCACAGAGCCAGAACACAGAGCACAGAGCATAGGGTGAACTGCCCAGAGCCGAGAGCACAGAGCCAGAGCCCAGAGCCAAGAGCAGAGAGCACAGAGCATAGGGTGCAATGCCCAGAGCCCAGAGCAAGGAGGACTGAGCACAGAGCCAAGGTCCTGAACACTGACTGCACAGCAAACAGCACAGCAAACAGCACAGAGCACATATCCCATAGAACAGAGCCCAGAGAACAGAGCACAGAGCACAGAGACCACAGTACAGAACCCAGAGCACCAAGAACAGAGCATAAAGCCCAGAGAACAGAGCAGAGAGCACATAGCTGAGTGCACAGATCTAGAATACAGAGACAGAACACAGAGCCCACATCACAGAACTCACAACACAGAGCACAGAGAACAGAGAGTGAGCCCAGAGCCAGAGCACAGAAGCGGAGTGCAGAGCACAAAGCACAGAACCAGAGCAGAGAACACAGAGCACAGAAACAGAGAAGAGAGTACATAGCACAGCACACAGACCACAGATTCCAGATAACAAAGCCCAGTGCACAGATCTAGAACCCAGAGCCAGAGCACAGAGAATAGAGAAAAGAGAGTACATAGCACAGAGCCAGAACCCAGAAACAGAGCCCAGAGCACAGAGGAAAAATCACAGAGCACAAAGAACAGAGCCAGACCAAGAGCCAGATTACAGAACACAGAGTGTAGAGAATAGAGCACAGTGCAGAGAGCGCTGAGCCCACACCCAGAGTCAGAGATAGTGCCCAGAGCCAGAGTCCAGATCACAGAGCCCAAGAACAGAGCAAAGACATAGAGCCAGAGCCCAGATACCAGAGTACAGAGCACAGAATAAAAAGCACAGAGAACAGAGCACAGGGCACAGAACAGAGAGCAGGAGACCAGAGTCAGAGCCCAGGACACAGAGTGCAGAGCACAGAGCCAGAGCACAGAACACAGAGCACAAAGCCAGATCCCAGACACAAAGCAAAGAGCACAGAGCCAGAGCCCAGAAAGAAGAGCATAGAGCACAGAGCACTGAGCTCAGAACACATGGCATATTGCCAACAGCCCAGAGCAAAATGTACAGAATACATAGCCAGTGCCCAGAGCACAGTGTGCAGAGCATGGAGCACAGACACAGAACCCAGGGAAGAGAAACCAAAGCACAGAGCACAGAGACCACAACAGAGAGCCCAGAGTCCAGAGCCCAGAGCCCAGAGACCATAGCTCAGAGAAAGAGCACACAGTAGAGCTCAGAAACCAGAGACCAGGGCCCAGAGCACAGAACCCAAGATCAGAGCACAGAGTCCAAAACACAGAGCACAGAATACAGAGCAGAGAGACCACAGCACAGAGCCCAGAGAGAACTCAGAGACAGAGCACAGAGAGCATTGCACTGGGCTCTGCACTCTGGTCTCTGGCTCTGTGCTGTGTGCTCTGTGCTATGGGCTCTGCACTCTGGCTTCTGGCTCTGTGCTCTGTGATTTGTGCTCTGGTCTCTGGTCACTGTGATCTGTGTTCTGTGCTCTGTCTCTGTACTCTGGCTCTATACTATGGGTCTGGACTCTCGGCTTTATGCTCTGCACTCAGGTCTCTGTGCTCTGCACTCTGGTCTCTGCACTCTAAACTCTGGGCTCTGGGCTCTTTGCTCTGTGCTCTGTGCTCTGTGCTCTGGGCTCTGTCTCTGGTCACTGTGCTCTGTGCTCTATGCTATGTCTCTGTACTCTATGCTCTGTATTCTAGATCTGGGCTCTCGGCTCTGTGCTCTGTGCTCTGGTCTCTGTGACTCGTGCTCTGGTCTCTGTGATTTGTGCTCTGGTCTCTGTGATTCATGCTCTGGTCTCTGCACTCTGTGCTCTGGGCTCTGTGCTCTGTGCTCTGTGCTCTGTGCTCTTGGCTGTGTGATCTGTGCTCTGGTTCTAGGCTCTGTCTTAATACTCTGTGTCTGGGCTCTCAACTCTGTCTCTGTTCTCTGGGTCCTGGCTCAGTGCTCTGTGCTCTGTGCTCTGTGCTCTGCACCCTGCTCTCTGTGAACTGGCTCTGAACTCTTGTTCTGGTTTAAATGTTCATTGCTCTGTGCTCTGGGATCTGTGCTTTGGGCTCCATGCTCTGTGCTCTGGTCCTGGGCACTGTCTCTAACTCTGAGTCTGGATTCTGTGCTCTGTGCAGCATGCTTTGGCTCTGTGCTATGTGATCTTTACTCTGCACCCTGCAATCTGGGCACTGCTCTGAGCCCAGAGTCAGAACACAGAAACCAGAGTAGAGAGCACAAGGCCCAGTGCCCACACCAATTGCAGAGAGACAGAACACAGAGACAGAGCCCAGACCCAGAGTACAGAGCCAGAGTACAGAGACAAAGCACATAGCACTGAGCACAGTGACAGGTGACCAGAGCACAGAGCACAGTGCCGCAAACCCACAGCACATAGTCCAGAGCACAGAGCTAGAGCCCAGAGCACAGAGTGCAGAGCACAGAGAACAGAGTCCAAACACAGAGCACAGAATAGACAGCAGGAGACCAGAGCCAGAGCCCAGAACACAGAATGTAGAGCACAGGGCACAGAGCCAGAGCACAGAACATAGAGCACAAAGCCAGATCTCAGATACAGAGCACAAATGACAGAGCCAGAGCCCAGAGCAAGAGCACAGAGCCCAGAGTACATGGCCCAGTGCCGCCATCCCAGAGCAAGATGCACATATTACATACCAATGCCCAGAGCACAGCATGAAGAGCAAGGAGCACAGACACAGATCCCAGAGAAGAGAGCCAAGAGCATGGAGCACAGAACCCAGAAAGCACAACACAGAGCACAGAGCACAGAGCCTAGAGTTCAGAGACCATAGCTCTGACACAGAACACAGAGCACAGAGCTCAGAAACCAGAGCCCAGAGCCCAGAGCCCAGAGCCCAAGTTCAGAGTACAGTGCTCAGTGCACAGAGCACAGAGACCACAGCACACAGTCCAGAGCTAGAGCACAGAGTCCAGAGACCAGAGCTCAGAGACAGAGCACAGAGCTCAGAGACCACAGACAAAGCACAGAGACCAGAGACCAGAGACCAGATCCAGTGCTCTGGGCTCTGCACTCTGGCCTCTGACTCTGTGCCTGTGCTCTGTGGTCTGCACTTTGTGCTCTAAGCTCTGGTTCTATGCTCTGGGGTCTGGGCTCTGCAATCTGGCCTCTGGTCACTGTGCTCTGTGTTCTGTACTCAGGCTCTGTTCTCTGAGTCTGGGCTCTCGGCTCAGTGCTCTGCGCTCTGTTCTCTGTGCTCTGAGCTCTGTGCTCTGTGCTCTGGGCTGTGTACTCTGGGCTCTGGATCTAGGCTCTGTCTTAATACTCTGTGTCTTGGCTCTCAACTCTGTCTCTGTTCTCTGGGTCCTGGCTCTGTGCTCTGTGCTCTGTGATCTGCAACCTGCTCTCTGGTATCTGGCTCTCAGCTCCTGTCTGTTTACAGTGCTCTTTGCTCTGTGCTTTGTGCTCTGGGATCTGGCTCTGTGCTCCGCAATCTGTGCTCTGGGCTCTGGTTCTGGGCACTGTCTCTGACTCTGGGTCTGGATTCTGTACTTTGTGCACTGTGCTCTGGCTCTGTGCTGTATGATCTTTGCTCTGCACCCTGCACTCCAGGATCTGGCTCAAGGCTCCTGTTCTGAGACCACAGCCCAGAGTCAGAGCACAGAGACCAGAGTACAGACCACAAAGCCCAGTGCCCAGACCAATTGTAGAGAGACAGAACACAGAGACCAGAGCTCAGAACTCAGAGAACAGAATACAGAGCACAGAGCCAGAGCCCAGAGCAGAGAGCACAGAACACAGAAAACAGAGCAGGAGCCCAGAGACAGAGATCAGAGTAGAGAGCACAGAGCACAGAACAAAGTGACCAGAGATAAGAGCACAGTTTATAATGCCCAGGTCACAGAGCATAGAGCACAGAGCACAGTGACCACAGACTGGAGCCTAGAATACAATGCCCAGAGTCCAGAGCACATAGCACAGAGCACAGAACCAGAGCACAGAGCCCAGGGCCAGAGCACATGACCAGAGCCCAGAGCAGAGACCCAGAGTACAGAGACAGAATACAGAGTACAGACCCTAGATTACACAGCCCAGAGCACAGATAACAGAGCAAAGAGCAATGAGCCCAGTGCCCTGACCAATTGTAGAGACACAGAACATAAAGACCAGAGTTCAGAGCACAGAGCACAGAGCAGAAAGCACAGAGCAAAAGCAGAGACCACAGCACAGAGTCCAGAGCACAGAGCTGAGAGAAAAGAGACAAGAGTTCAGAGGCAGAACACAGAGCACAGAGGTCAGAGACCAGAGCCAAGAGCCCAGAGCACAGGGTGCAGTGTCCAGAGCACAGAGCAAGGAACACAGAGTCAAAGCACAGAGCAGAGTTTGCAGAGATCCCAGAGAACAGAGCCCAGAGCACAGAGAACAGAACACAGAGCCCACAACACAGAGCACAGAGCACAGAGATGAGAGACCAGACACCAGAGTTCAGAGGCAGAGCACAGAGCACAGAGGTCAGAAACCAGAGACCATAGCACAGAACACAGAGCCCAGAGCCCAGAGCACATAGTGCAGAGCACACAGCACAGAACACAGAGCCAGAGCACAGAGTGCAGGGCACAGAGACCACAGCACAGAGACCAGAATCAGAGTACAGAGCCAGAGTACCGAGAGAGATCACAGAGCACAGGGCACAGTGCCCAGAACCCAGAACACAGAGCCCAGAGCACAGAACCAAAACCCAAAGCAGAGACTACAGAGCACAGAGTATGGAGCACAGACACAGAGCACAGAGCCCAGAGACCAGAGCACAAAGCACAGAGCCCAAGCTCAGAGCAAAGATCCCAGAGCACCAAGAACAGAATACAGAGCACAGAGACAACAGCACATTGCCCAGAGCCAGAGCACAGAACCCAGAGACCAGAGCTCAGAGACCACAGATATAGCACAGAGCACACAGCATGAGACCAATGCTCTGGGCTCTGCACTATGGCCTCTGGATCTGTGGTTGTGCTCTGGGCTCTGGGCTCTGTGCTCTGGTTTCTGGTCACTGTGCTCTGACTCAGTATTCTGGGTCTGCGCTCTTAGCTCAGTGCTCTGTGCTCAGTTCTCTGTGCTCTGTGCTCTTGGCTCTATACTCTGGTCCCTATGCCCTGTGGTCTGTGCTCTGCACTCTGTGCTCTGGGCTCTGGGCTCTGTGTTCTGTGCTCTATGCTCTATGCTATGTCTCTGTACTCTGTGCTCTGTAATCTGGGTCTGGGCTCTCGGCTCTGTGCTCTGTGTCCTGAGCTGTGGGCTCTGTGCGCTAGTCTCTGTGCTCTGAACTCTGTGCTCTGGCTCTGTGCACTGGGCTGTGGGATCTGGCTCTAGCTCTAGTTTCTGGCTCTAGGCTCTGTCTTAATACACTTTGTCTGGGCTCTCAACTCTGTCACTGTTCTCTGGGTCCTGGCTCTGTGCTCTGTGCTCTGTGACCTGCACCCTGCTCTCTGGGATCTGACTCTGAGCTCCTGTTCTGTTTTCAGTGCTCTTTGCTCTGTTCTCTGTGCTCTGTGCTATGAGTTCTGGCTCTGTGCTCTGTGCTCTGGTTCTTGGCACTGTCTCTGACTCTGAGTCTGGATTCTGTGCTCTGTGCAATGTGCTCTGGCTCTGTGCTGTGTGATCTTTCCTCTTCACCCTGCACTCCAGGCCTTGGATCTGGGCTCGCGCTCTGAAACCAGAGCCCAGAATCAGAATATAGAGAGAATCAGAATACAATGGTAGAGAGACAGAACACAGAGACCAGAGCCCAGAGCATAGAAAATAGAGCAGGAGCCCGGAGCAGGAGATCAGAACATAGAATGCATAGCAGAGAGCACAGCGACCAGAGAAAAGAGCACAGTTTACAATGCCCAGATCAAAAAGCACAGAGCATGGAGTCAGACAACATAGCACAGAGCACAGTGACCAGGGACCAGAGCCCAGAGTATAATGCCAAGAGACCAGAGCCCAGAGAACACTGCCAGAGCTCAGAGCACAGAGCCAGAGCACAGACCACACATCCAGAGCCCAGATTAGAGATACAGAGTACAGAAACAGAACACAGAGCATAGACCCTAGAGTACAGAAACCAGAGCACAGAGACCAGAGCAAAGAGCAATGAGCCCATTGCCCTGACCAATTGTAGAGAGACAGAACATAGAGTCCAGAGCCCAGAGTTCAGAGTACAGAGCACAGAGACCAGAGCACAGAACACAGAACATAGGGAACATAGCCCAGAAACCAGATTTCAGAAACAGAGCACAGAGCACAGACTATAGAGCACAGAGAGTGCAGGGCACAGACACCAGAGCACAAAACACAAAGCCCAGAACCCAGAGAACAGAGGAAAGAGCACAGCACAGAGCACAGAACCAGAGCACCAAGTACAGAGTGCAGGGCACACAGCACAGAGCCAGAGCACAGAGAACAGACTACAGGGCACAGAGCACAGATCCCAGAGCCAGAGCACAGAGCAGAGACCACCAAGCTCAGGGACCACAAACCAAAGCAGAGAGCACAAAGCACAGAGCCCAGAGCACTGATCCCAGAGTCCAGACACCAGTGCACAGAGCACATAGCTCAGAGCATATATTCAGAGTACAGAGACAGAACACAGCCCACATCCCAGATTTCATAGCACACAGCACAGAAAACAGAGAGAGAGCCCAGAGCCAGAACCCAGAGTGCAGAGTGCAGAGCACAGAGTATAGAGCCAGAGCACAGAGCCCAGAGCAGAGAGCACAGACACAGCACGCACACACCACAGCACAGAGCCCAGAGCCCAGAACTGAGAGACTTGAGACCAGAGTTCAGAGGTCAGAGAGCACAGCCAAAAGCACAGAGAACAGAACCCAGAGCCCAGAGCACAGGGTGCAGTGCCCAGACCAAGGAGACAGAGTGCAGAGCCAGAGTTGAGAGCAGAGAGTGCAAAGCACAGAACACAGAGCACAGAGCCCAGAGCACAGAGTGCAGAGCACATAGCGCAGAGTACAGAACTCTAGCACAGAGCACAGTCTACAGAGCACAGAGCACAGAGACTAGATAACAGAGAACAGAGCTGAGAGCCCAGACCCAGATTACAGAGACAGAGTATAGAGACAGAGCACAGAGCACAGAGCATATTGACAGGAGACCAGAGCACAGAGCACAGTGCCCAGAACACAGAGCACCCATTCCAAAGCCCAGAGCCAGAGCACAGAGCACAGAGCAAATAGCACAGAACCAGAGCACAGAGCACAGAACAGAGAGCAGGAGACCAGGCCAGAGCCCAGGACACAGATTGCAGAGCACAGGGCACAGAGTCAGAACACAGAACATAGAGCACAAAGCCATATCCCAGACACAGAGCACAGAGCACAGAGCCAGAGCCTACAGCAAGAGCATAGCACACAGACCACAGAACCCAGAGCACATGGTGCAGTGCCGACAGCCCAGAGCAAGATGCACAGAGTACATAGCCAGTACCCAAAGCGTAGCATGCAGAACACAAATCACATACACAGAGTCCTGTGCCAGAGCCATGAGCCCAGAGACCATATCTCAGAGACAGGGCCCAGAGTACAAAGCCCAGAGCACAGAGCTCAGAAACCAGAGACCAGAGCCCAGAGCACAGAGCAAGGAATGCAGAGCACAGAGACCACAGCACAGAGCCCAGAGCCAGAGCACAGAGCCCCGAGACCAGAGTCCAGAGACAGAGTACAAAGCACAGAGTTCAGAGACCACTGATCTGGGCTCTGCACTCTGGTCTCTGACTCTGCTGTGTCCTCTGTGCTCTGGGATTTGTACTCTGGCCTCTGTTTCTGTGCTCTGTGCCCTGTGCTCTGGTCTCAGGTCACTGTGTTCTGTGCTCTGTGTTCTGTCTCTGTACTCTGGGTCTGGGCTCCTGGCTCCGTGCTCTGTGCTTGGGTCACTGTGCTCTGCACTCTGGGCTCTGGGCTCTGTGCTCTGTGCTCTACACTCTGTGCTCTGGTTCTGTGCACTGGCTCTGTTCTCTGGGCTGTGTGCTCTGGGCTTTGGCTCTGGGCTTTGGCTATAGGCTCTGTCTTAATACTCTGTGTCTGGGCTCTCAACTCTGTCTCTGTTCCTTAGGTCCTGTATCTGTGCTCTGTGCTCTGTGCTCTGCACCATGAACTCTGGGACCTGGCTCTGAGCTCCTGTTCTGTTTTCAGTGCCCTTTGCTCTGTGTTCTGTGCTCTGGGTTTGGCTCTGTGCTCTGAAATCTGTGCTTTGAATTCTGTTCTCTGGGCTCTGGTCCTAGGCACTGTCTCTGACTCTGGGTCTGGATTCTGTGCTCTGTACACTTGTGCTCTGGCTCTGTGCTGTTCGATCTTTGCTCTGCACTCTGCACTCTGGGCTCTGGCTCTGGACTCCTGCTCTGACACCAGAGCCCAAAGTTAGACACAGAGACCAGGGTACAGAACACAAAGCTCAGTGCCCAGACCAATTGCAGAGAGACAGAACACAGAGACCAGAGCCAGATATCAGAGACAGAACACAGAGCACAGAAAACAGAGCAGGAGCCCAGAGTCAGAGATCAGAGCAGAGAGCACAGAGCACAGTTACCAGAGCCCAGAACCCAGAGTACAATGCCCAGAAACCAGAGCCCAGAGCACACACCCAGAGCTCAGAGCACAGAGCCAGAGCATAGAGCACAGAGCACAGAGCACAGAGTCAGAGCACACATCTAGAGCCCAGAGCAGAGACCCAGAGTACAGAGACAGAACACAGAGCACAGACCCTAGAGTACAGAGACCAGAGCACACAGCACAGAGCCCAGAGCAAAGAGCAATGAGCCCTGTGCCCTGTCCAAGTGTAGAGAGTCAGAACATAGAAATTAGAGCCTGGAGTTCAGAGCACAGGGCACAGAGACCACAGCACAGAGCATAGAGCACAGAGAACACAGCCCAGAGCCCAGATCTCAGAGACACAGCACAGAGCTCAAAGACCACAAACCATAGAACAGAACACAGAGCCCAGAGCCCAGACACAAGAGCACAGAGCACATAGCTCAGAGCATAGATCCAGAGTATAGAGACAGAACACAGCCCGCATCCCAGAGCTCAAAGCACACAGTACAGAAAACAGAGCAAGCCCAGAGCCAGAACCCAGAGCACAGAGTGCAGAGCAGACTGTACAGAGCTAGAACACAGAGCACAGAGCTGAGAGATCAGAGATCAGAGTTCAGAGGCAGAGCACAGAGCACAGAGGTCAGAGACCAGAGCCAAGAGCACAGGGCGCAGTGCCCAGAACCCAGAGCAAGGTGCATAGAGCACAGAGCCAAAGCCCAGAGCAGACAGTGCAAAGCACAGATCACAGAGCACAGAGACCATAACACAGAGCCAAGAGCACAGAGCTGACAGACCAGAGACCAGAACTTAGAAGCTGAGCACAGAGCACAGAGGTCAGAGACCAGATACAATAGCACAGAGCATAGAGCCCAGAGCCCAGATCACAGAGTGCAGAGCACACAGCACAGAACACAGAACCAGAGCACAGAGCACAGACTACAGGGCACAGAATGCAAAGCACAGAGACCATAGCTCAGAGACAGAGAACAGAGCATGGAGCTCAGAAACCAGAGCCCAGAGCCCAGAGCACAGTACCCAAGCTCAGAGCACAGAGCCCACAGCACAGAGCACAGAGCCCAGAGCACAGAGCTCAGAGACCACAGACCATAGCAAAGAGTTCAGAGCACAGAGCACATAGTACAGAGCAGAGAGACAACAGCCCATAGCCCAGACCCAGAGCACAGAGCCCAGAGCAAAGAGCTCAGAGACAACAGACCATAGCAGAGAGCACAGAGACCAGTGCTCTGGGCACTGCACTCTGGCATGTGACTCTGTGCTCTGAGATTTGTACTTTTGCCTCTGGCTCTGTGCTCTGCGCCTTGTGCTCTGGTCTCTGGTCACTGTGCTCTGTGTTCTGTGCTCTGTCTCTGTATTCTGGCTCTATACTCAGGTGTGGGCTCTAGGCTCTGTGCTCTGTGCTTGGGTCTCTGTGCTCTTTGGTCTGTTCTCAGTGCTCTGAACTCTGTGCTCTGCGCTCTGTGCTCTGGGCTCTGGTTCTGTGCTGTGGGTTCTGTGTTCTGAGCTCTGGCCTCTGACTCTGTGCTCTGCACTCTGGGCTCTGGACTCTGGGCTCTGTGCTATGGGCTCTGTGTTCTGTGCTCTTGTCTCTGGTCACTGTGCTCTATGCTCTATGCTATGTCTCTGTACTCTGGGTCCATACTCTGGGTCTGGGCTCTGGGCTCTGTGCTTTGTGCTCTGTTTTCTGTGTTCTGCACTATGTGCTCAGTGCTCTGTGCTCTGCGCTCTGTGCTCTGGCTCTGTACTCTGTGCTCTGTGCTCTGGGCTGTGTGCTCTGGGCTTTGGCTATAGGCTCTGTCTTAATACTCTGTGTCTGGGCTCTCAATTCTGTCTCTGTTCTCTGGGTCCTGGCTCTGTGCTCTGTGCTCTGTGCTCTGCACCATGAACTCTGGGACCTGGCTCTGAGCTCCTGTTCTGTTTTCAGTGCTCTTTGCTCTTTGCTCTGTGCTCTGGGTTCTAGCTCTGTGCTCTGTGATCTGTGCTTTGGGCTCTGGCTCTAGGCTCTGATTCTGGTCACTGTCTCTGACTCTGGGTCTGGATTCTGTGCTCTGTGCACTTGTGCTCTGGCTCTGCACTGTGTGATCTTTGCTCTGCACCCTGCACTCCAGGCTCTGGCTCTGGACTCCTGCTCTGAGACCAGAGCCCAGAGTTAGAGCACAGAGACCAGAGCACAGACCACAAAGCCCAGTGCCCAGACCAATTTTAGAGAGACAGAAGACAGAGACCAGAGCCCAGAGCTAAGGGCACAGAGCACAGAACACAGAACCAGAGACAAGAGCACAGTTTACAATGCCGAGATCACAGAGCACAGAGCCCAGAGAACAGATTTGAGAGACCAGAGACCAGAGCTCAGAGGCAGAGAACAGAGTCCAGAGGTCAGAGTCCAGAGCAGAAATTGCAGAGCACAGAGCACAGAACCTAGTGAACAAAGCCCAGAGCACAGAGAACAGAGCACATAGGCCACAGCACAGAGCCCAGAGCACAGAACTGAGAGACAAGAGAACAGAACTCAGAGGCAGAGCACAGAACACAGAGGTCTGAGACCAAAGCCAAGAGCACAGAGCACAGGGTGCAGTGCTCAGAGCCCAGAACAAAGAGCAGAGAGCACAGAGCCAGAGCCCAGAACAGAGAGTGCAGAGCACAGAGCACAGAGCCTAGTGAACAAAGCCCAGAGCACATAGGCCACAGCACAGAGCCCAGAGCACAGAACTGAGAGATAAGAGAACAGAGCTCAGAGGCAGAGCACAGAACACAGAGGTCTGAGACCAAAGCCAAGAGCACAGAGCACAGGGTGCAGTGCTCAGAGCCCAGAGCAAAGAGCAGAGAGCACAGAGCCCAGAGCAAGGAGCAGAGAGCACAGAGCCAGAGCCCAGAACAGAGTGTGCAGAGCACAGAGAACAGAGCCCAGAGAACAGAGCCCAGAGCACTGAGAAGAGAGCGCAGAGACCACAGCACAGAGCACAGAGCACACAGCTCAGAGACCAGAGACCAGAGCTCAGAGGTAGAGCACAGATGTCAGAGACCAGAGACCATAGCAGAGCCCAGAACACAGAGTGCAGAGCACACAGCACAGAGCACAGACTGCAGAGCATAGAGCTATAGAGTGCAGGGAACAGAGATCAGAGCACAGAGCTGAGAATCCAGACCCAGAGTACAGAGTCAGAGCAGAGAGCACAGACCACAGAATGCAGAACACAGAGTGCAGAGTGCACAGTACAGAGACTGAGCACAGAGCACAGAGTAGAGAGCACAGAGCACAGAGACCACAGTGCAGTGCCCAGAGCACAGAGCTGAGAAAAAGAGACAAGAGCTTTGAGGCAGAGCACAGGGCACAGAGGTCAGAGACCAGAGCCCAGAGCACTGTGCTCTGGGCTCTGTGCTCTGGTCCCTGTGCTCTGTGGTGTGTACTCTGGCTCTGGGCTCTATATTCTGTCTCTGTACTCTGGGTCTGTGCTCTTTGCTCTGGCTCTGTTCTCTGGCTCTGTTTTCTGTGCTCTTTTCTGTGCCCTGGTCTCTGGTGTCTGTGCTCTGTGCTCTCTTCTCTGTGCTGTGGCTCTGGGCTCAGGCTCTGTGCTCTATGGTATGTTCTCTGGCTCTGAACTCTGTGCTCTGGTCTGTGCTCTGACTCTATGCTCTGGGCTGTGAGTCTGTGCTCTCTGCTCTGAGCTGTGGCTCTGGGCTCTGGTTCTTTGTCTTTTCTTTGTGCTCTGTTCTCTGTGCTCTGGGTCTGTGCTTTGCTCTCTGTGTCTGTGATTTGTGCTCTGGGCTCTGGCTCTTGGCTCTGGGGTCTGGCTCTTCTGTCTCATCAAGTCCTGTCACACATTTGGATGTGCTTTTTCCTATTCTGTTTTGATATTTATGTTTTTGCCCATGTTGTGTCTTTGCTTTTGCATTTGAGCAGAGATGGTTTTGATTAAATTTCTGATATTGTGGTGCACTCTCTATTGCAAGAGCCATGATTCTGTGCTGCATATCCCAAACTGATGTTATTTACACTTAAAGTCATGGGAGTAGGTGGTGTGGTGTAAGGAAAGCCTTTCCTCATAAGTCTTGTTCCAAAAAATATAAATCAGCATATGTATCACCACCTGTCCCTTGCAAGCAACAGGAAAGAGCCAGGAATTCACAAGGGTATTGGTGTCCTTACAAGGGGTATTAGGGTCAGTAATGATTGTTGCTTACACAATGATCTGGCACTGACTACTTCCCATATCTGTACAGTATGTTGAAGATGATGAAATGTGCTGGAATTTGGGCATAGAACTTAAACATTTTGTTAGTGTCTCTTCACTGTAGTTGGTTTTCAGCAACCACACCGTTCTGCTTTTCTTGTCCCCCCAAATGACCTCACTCTTCCTTTTTGAGTATTCAGTTTTGAAGCTTCCTAACCATTCCTCTTTCAGCATGATGCATGTTCACATTTGGTATTCTGCCCTGTGAAAATATGTTCATCATGCCAACAGCAGGCTCTTGTTTCATCCATTGGCTTGTGGTCTGCAACTTTCAAAGGCTAGTAATAGGATTCTTGGTCATTTCCCAGAGTGTCTTGTGCCACAGAGGCACTAGTCTGGTCATGGGACTGAACCCTTGGGTGAACAGAGATTGACCAGATATTTCTGCATCTGAAGGAGAGTTGAAGGGCCTCTGGAAAAAAATCACAGCAGGAAAATTTCTGAGTGCAGCACAGTTCTAAGGCAGCAGCCAAGGTGGTTGAACCTGGCAGGTAGAGTGAGCACAGAACATCTTTTCTTGCTTGCCAGCTCCTTTCTGTCCTCCATCCAACATGCTGAGTGAATGACTCCCTGCTCTCCTCATGAGCCATTTCAGTAGCCACACACTTCCACTTAGAAGACCAACTCTCCAGGTTCCAACTGTCTACCATTAGGGCTTTCTGGGAAAGGAGGGACAACCAACAAGACTGGGTGTGATGTTTCCCAATTCAAGGAGTACCTAAGCCAGGGATCTCCACTGCACACTCCCCTGCCCTGAGCTGAAAGCAGTCATCATGCTGTGTGGCTGCTTGGACCCTAAGCCATTTCCCTCATTCAACAAAATTGTGGGTGTGCCCAGACCTGGAGGAGAGGTTTTAGATGGCAATGCCAGCTGGGGCTGGTGCTAAGCTTGGTGACCCACGTGCTCTCATGCAGCCCTTAATCCCTGCCTGGTCCCCTTAGACCTCGTGGAGCCTCAAGCCCACAGCAGGAGCTGGGTGACTGGGCTGTCATGATACCTGGTTTAGCCAGAGGAGCACAGCACCACCTAGCAGGCCTGGAGGGTAGTGCGAGCTGTCAGTCTTCAGTGGGGTCCCCTGTCCTGCCTGGACCCAGAGCGATCCACAGCCAGCTCTGCTGCACACCGCACACCCCATAGCTCCACTTCAACTGAGCCAAGCGGTTAGAATCCCATTTCTTGAAACATCAGGTCCCTGGCCCTTGCTTCTTTGTCTTTCCACTTACTGTCCCTCTGGAGCCGGTGCTTGTTTTGAATCTCAGTCTGAAGCAGCAAGGACCAGAAGTGTCTCTGGTTGCCATGGGAACCGTGACACCACCGCGCTGTCATGCCGCCCTTCTGTAACCTCATGCGCTGTCTGCTGTGCAGGTATGAGGTCACAGAAGCCACTCCTCAACATCCAGGTGACCCAAGGTCCGGAGAAAACCTCTGGGGAGAGAGGAAGTGCATTTTCCTAACCGAGCCTTCAACCTCTGCGCCCTTCACACCCACCATACCCGAAGCCTGCCCCTTCCACTTTGAATAGAGTTACTCTCCCATCTTTCATTCTCTGGCACAGAAGTGCTGGAAACTAAGTGAGGCAATTTTCAGAGTGGAACGGATTGCAATCAAATGATTGAGGTCATGGAATATTCCTAGGAGCCTGGTGGGCATTGTAGCCCCTGACCTGATACAAAACACTGTGGATTTGCTGATCATTCGGTTCAAAACCATACCTCTTCCCTCACCACAGTCATCATTGCCTTCTGCAAGGTTGGTTTGTCAGGGTGGCAGTCAGTGTTCATTGGGTCTACCAGTTGTCAGCATGTTCTTCATCCAGAGGTGCCAGGTACCAGGAAGAAGCAAGAATATGGCACAGTTCAGAATGACATCCACTACCTCATGGCTGTGTTGGGGCTGGGTATGATGGTGCTGACCATCCTTCAGAACTTCTGCTGAAATAAGAGGTAATGCTGGCATGTGGCTTTGCTAGTTCCTCTAGGGTGTTGAAGGGTTGGATGTACCACCAAGGCCCCAGAGGGGCTGGTGGTGTGTGGAGGAGGCCACAGTCACAACACCACAAGCAGTATGGCATCAGAGTTTCTTGCTGACTGAGCAAGGCCCCAAACTGCACTCATGTCTCTTCAGTGCTGGGTGACTGAGTCCATACCAGCAGTGGGCACCATGACCATCTCATCCCATCTGCCTCCTGAGCTTGGTAGGATGATACAGCTTGTGAACAGGGACAGTGGACATGTGGGGCAAGTGCTGGCTACTGGGTCTGTGTCCCACATACGAGCAGCAGGGGGCATCTCAGAGCCATAGGATAAAAGTGTGGCAAGGGCTAGAATAAGTAGTGTGTGATGTCATCATAAGGGCATCTCGCACAAGATAGGTACCAAATAATTTGTCAATGTGATCAGTCATAAATTAACTCTAATGAGTGTTCAATACCTTCATCACCATACATGCATGAGACACAGAAAAGTGTAGTCAACTGCTGAGGATCCACATGAGAGATGTGCACAAGGTTCTAGCCAGTCACAGAGATCAAAGACTACTTTTCATCCCAGGTCACCATTGCTGGGGGGTGTACTGCATGTCTCAGTCCAAGATTGCTGAGTCTCAGGGCTTCATTCTTGCAGGAAGAAGACATGGATGCCATTTGGGACCTGAGAGGTTTACTTGTGTGCCACCCACCAACTAGTGAAAGCAGGTGACAAGTCCTCAGGAATTAAGAAGTTCATGGGCTCAGGTCTGATATACCAGTAGATCCTCTAGATGCTCACAACCTGCCAGGGCATGGCTTCAGCAGTCAGCAACCTGAGCACCAGCACAAGTGGCCTTCTCAGCATGTTTGTGAGGTGTTTTATCATTTGCCCATGGTGCTGGGAGGTGCTGGTTGTGGACAGCTCTTCTTCCCTGGTGGATAGTGGGTGGTAGAGAGGCTGTGCAAGAACACCTTCAAGAAAGTAACAGGACAGGTCGGGTCTTTGTTGTGGGATAAGGAGCTGTTTAGAAGGGTGGGTATTGTGAGTCTATCCAAGCCTTGGAAGAGTCCTGAACCATATAGGGCAGTTGATCATATGAGCAGGGTAAGGTCATAGGCCAGGAGTTGAGGGGTACTTGGTGCACTGGAACACATGGAAACCATCTGGAGGAGCAGAGTGTGACAATCCTGTAAAAGCCTAGAAACAGGTAGTGGTTGCATTTGCTCACCCTCCATCAGGATCCCCCAGAAGGATGAGTGACAGTGGGAGAATGTGGGCAGAGAGCTAGAGAATCTAGGTTCTGTTCTCACTGTGCTGCTGTCCCTGAGGGGTGGTTTGGAGGGGGGGCTGCCATCAAGGTGTGACCCATGACTCTAGATGGCAGAAGAGAAGGAAGGTCATGGGCACACATGGAGATTTTGCAGATTGGTTGATGAGAGATGACAGGGTACAATGCTGAGTGTGAACAGCCAGCAGCATGCTGCTTTCTTCTCCAGGGTGCACAGGGCTGCAGGGCAGTCAGAACTGTGGGTGGGTAGTTGGGGTATGTGAGCAGTGAGCAGCATCTTGATGCTGCATCTACCACAATCAGTTGGTTCTTTTGTGTGCCACATTTCACTTACATGAGGGATCATTCACAGCAAGGTTACAGTCACCAGTCTCAACACCCCTTGTGCAGTGTCAGCAGTTCCAGCTCTGTGCCCCTTGGTCATCTAGTAAGAGGTACTGAAAACTCTCAGAGTGCATAGAATAGCAGCTGAGCCAGCACCTGAGCTGCTCCTGGATCAGAGGAAGAAACTTTGTGTCTTTGAAGCACAGAGCAGTTAGAGCAGCGGTGAGATGTGAGAAGGGTTCAGGAATGCACATGGCAGAGAAGCAGTAGGTGGGAGGTGACTTTGGAATTGATGAGAAGACAACAAGTGCCAGCTGTCACCAACAGGGAGTGATCCTGCTTCAACAGGAGCAAGTCACCCAGGGCAGCAGTGGGAGGAGAAGGTAAGGTGAGACAGGTTGCAGCATATAGCAGCTCACAGGCCTGATACTGTGGAAACAGTAGTGCTCAGGGAGTATGTCTCAGGAAGGCAGGGTGGTGGAGACCACTGTGTCCCACAGGCCTGGACTTGAGGAGGGCTCCAAACTGTGGGAATTATGGTGGGACAGCATGTGCCCCTCCAAGGAAATGAGGACCCGGTCCCCAGATTGAGGAGTTCTGGTGGGAGGTGCTGGAGGTGCTGGAGGAGAGGCAAGGACCCAGGGACCAGGCCTGTCAGCAAGGGGAGGCATGGACTACAGAGGAGCTTCTGCTTGGGAGGCCAAGACCAAGACAAGGGTGGACAGAACATTGCAAAGGAAGTGCATGTGGGGTGGGGGTGAGTCCCTGGACCTGTGCTGAGCAATGCAGGAGGGGTGCCCTCAGAGGTGGTAGGTAGGTGGAGATCTAACCCACAGCATAGCCCATGGTGCCTCTTCAGTCAGACTCATTGTAATGCTGTGTGCCCATTCTTGTGGGAGAGGCTGCCCACAGATGAGGTGTCCCCTAGGAAGAGCACGATGGATGGGGGTTCAGAGAGGTATGTGTCATCTTCCTCAGAGAGCTGGGTCCTGAGCACAGAGCATGTGGAGGGTCCTGTTCTGTAACCTCCCTGCTCACTATCCTCATCCAGGAACCTACCACCCTTATCCCTCTTCCCTGAAGGACCCCAGAACCAGACTTTCCCCCAGAGAGTTGTGTTAAGGGGTAGAGGAATTTGCCTCAGGTATGAGCACCCAAACCAGCAAGGTCCAGCAGGTGAGGACAACCGCCCACAACAGGTGACATCCCCAGCATCCATGAAAGTTCCTAAATCACCCCAGAAAAGTCCCCAAACAGGGGATGGAGCTGCCCCATAGCACAGCCAGGTCCCCTAATCAACACACTGCTCCACCAAGCAGCTGTCCCTACCTACAGTCTCTCCCCACCTCCACCCAGTTTGCTCCTTTCACATTGGATGACCCCATCCTGAGGGGAGACCCCCACACTCCTTCCTGTAACCCTTTTCCTGCCAGATGGCTTCCACTCTACCCAGGTAATCACACTCCACAAGATGGCACACCCACCTTTCCTCTCCTGGTGTCTTATGCTACCATCAGATGACCTCCAGAACCCACCAATGGTCTGTTCCTCAGAAACTGATGTCACATCTTGAACTCTTCCCTCCATGTGTTCAGTTTTATTACATGGGATGTGTTCACTTATCACTTGCCTAATCTGCAGAGGCTTCCAGGGCTGAGATGGGTCCTTTGAAACACAAGACAAGAGTCATTTCAAGAAAGGTAATGGCCCTTACCAGGACTATCTCTAGAGCCTTCTCTTCCAGGATCTCAGGATGTTCCTGGTCAGGTCTTGGTACTCTGGAGTTTAGCTGACTGGGTGCAGTGTCAGCTCAGGGGAAGGGCCTATATAGAGATGGGGATAGGGTAAGCACAGGAGATAAGGCCCATGTGTCCTGTCTGCAGGGACCCAACTCTGCCTCACCAGCACATGCTCCCCACACAGTCCTCTCTCCAGTGCACCACAGCATATCGTATGCTATGCTATCCTTGGAGAGATTAGCAGGTTTTATACCCCTTTCTTGATGGACCCAAGCTGGCCCAACCAGCTGTGTACACACCTGTAACCCTGGGCTAGTAATCACATTTGTGGGTTGACTTGAGATGAACTTGACCACTGGGCAGGTGTACAACTGGTTTTCCAAATACAGAAGGCAGTGCCAAATATCCCTTCTCAAGTATGTCAAGCCTGCATCTGAAGTCACACCAGAACTCCCCAGTGTCAAAGAGAACCTAAATGCCCTACGTCAGGCACGCCTCTGGCTGCATGTGTAAGACTTGGGTGTGAATCCTGGCCCAGAGCCCAGAACAGAGTTGGAAGTTTCCAGGAACCTGGGCACCACAGAAGGTGAAAAAAGAAAAAAATCACTCAAAGTCTTATCAGTGCTGTCAGCAGGGCAAGAAATTTATTCTTCATGCAGAAGGGCACAGAGAAATCAAGAATGAAAGCAAGCATACCAAGAAGGCAGTCTGCTGGTCTGTTTATCTCTGACACAAGTGGAGCTTGGTTGCAGCCCACTGCTTGTCATGACAGCACAATCTTTGATGTGAAGTAATACTGAGGAAGAGAAGGCTGAGGAAGTGCAGATGTAGAAAGGCAGCCATTGTAGAAAAGGGCAGTCAGGGAATGAGGGGTTAACATGGAGAGTCTCTGGTTTTACAGAAAACAATGAGAGAATAGTCCTTTCTCAATATTCAAGTGTGGAGGTTTGGGAACTGGGGAGTATGCTTTGACAAACATATCTCACTAGGGTGGTAGAGGTGTCACTTTGCTGATAGAAATCACATGCATCTTGAGTGGCCAAGGAAGTGCTGGGTCACAGGGGTCCTTGGGTACCAAGGAAGCACCTGGGTCAGCCCTCACCTCCCAGGCAATGGTACTAGTCCCTGAAGTTGAGGCTAAGTGGTCAGGAGATGGGGGGAGGGCAAAGGCACAGGTGGGAGGAGTGCCTCTGGGACTGTGTCATGGTTTTTGGGTATTGTCCCATGACTGCCCAGTCCCACATGGTGTACTTCAGGGCCTGAGTCTTCTCAGTCCACCACAATGTAGTTGTCCTATTCAGAGGAAACAGATGACATGGATGTCTGAGGAGAGAGTGACTGAGTCACTACACAGGGAGGGGATGAGTGGTGTGGTCCTGGTCTCAGGAGTTCTCTTCTTCTGAGAATGGGCTTCAATCTGACTCCAAGCACACTGTCGCTACCTTTGAGGTGACACACCCTGTGAGTCCCCTGAAGGAACCCAGGCCCTTCCATGACTGTTTGGAAAATCCCATGCCACCTCTACTTACATCATCCATCCAGATGAGGTTCAGGGTGCACGATATGTCTGTGTTCCTTGACTGTGGAAATGAGCCCAAGTCCATCCCTCCAGCACTCATCCTCAGGGAGAAGGCTTGAGGTGTGGGCCACAGGGCATTTTTTATGCTCCATGGAGAGCCCTCAACTTTGAAAGAGAGAGTTCCATCCTCCTGTACTAACTGCCTGGTCTCTTCTCTAGGTGCTGTGCCCAAAAATCCGCCCCACAGTTAGTGCTCTCAGACAAGAACTCAGACAAGGAAGCAGGAACCTTGAGATCCAACTGTCACTGGCTCCATAACCCTGAGCTACCTGGGCTTCAACATTCATGTGTGAGGCTGTGTGGAGGGAGGGACACTGTGTCCTCAAGGGGACCCCATCTAAAGCAGGATAAAGTTTCCAAGGCTTTGATGCACACAGAGAAACTGAAGCCTGCCTTCCTGAAGCCGTGAACCCCAGGAACCTGATGGTGGGCACTGGGATTGCTCTGCTGGAAGTCAAGAGCCCTGTACTCCACATTGTCAGGACTCTTCTCAGAGGCTGGGCTGCTGGTGTCACAAGGAGCAGGAACTGCTTTTCCCAGGCTGTGCTATCACAAGAAGGAAAAGCAGTCAGTGAACACAGTGGTACAAGCATTGTCCATCCACCAGCCCATCAGTGTGCCTGTGCAGCAGACCATGCTGCTGCTAGTATTGGTCAGAATATGGAGAGTCTTGTTCAGAGAGTTACCTTGATAGCTGATGACAGCTGTGCAGCCATGGCCCCAGTACTACTTCTCACATGCTGTCTTCAGGACAGGAAAGAAGCAGGTTGTTTCTGGGCGTGGTCTGTAGGGTTTATGTGGTTGCTCCAATTTGGCCCCCTGAACACTCCCACCAGTGGCCTGGAGTGGTTGTTCAAACTGCAGCAGCCTTGATGCCTCCCAGAAACCCCTGCAGTGTATGTAGGATTCTCCTAGAGTCCCATGCAATGACCCAGGTGGAGCCTTTATTCTGTGACCAGGTACGAGGTAACTGTGTCTTGTAAGCCAGTATTTCAGGGAGCACCCATGCTCTACCCATTCCCATTGCAGACTGTGGGTTGCTTCCTCTGCCTCCCTGCTTCCAGCACCACCCTGTGTATACAGTGATCCTTCCACCTGCACCACAGTCAGGAGTCTTTGAGTCTTCCCTGAAAAGCATGCTTTCCCCACAGAGAATGAGGGTGTTCTGTGCTCATGAAGGACTTGCAGCCAGACTCTACCCCAAGAGAGGTGGGAAACCTGGGAAAAGGCAAGGGAGCAGAGGGATCTGGGAGTGGGTCCAAGGGAGCTCACAGCAAGGACAAGCCTTCCCTCACTGTGTCCCAGGTGCAGGCTTGTGGTGCTCTGCTTCGGGGTGAAGCACAGGTCCTGAGAGGAGCAGGAGACCTCAGTGCAGCTTCTGTGGAAGAATGAGGAGTCATTTCAGCAGCGTGCTCTGACTTCCAGCTGGCCTGAGATTCAATCCATGCCCAGAGAAAGATCTGATCCAGGAGGCAACTGTCCCCCTTCACACACCAGTGTAAACAGCCTCAGGTGGCCTATGAGCCAACAGCAGCAGCAGTCGTTCATGTGTAACCTTCCTGACCCTCAGGTAAGAAACAGCCCAATCACCTCTCTCTCCCCCCAACCTTCCAAACATGGATGCTCCCATGGGACTAGGCAACTGGGAGAAAGACTTGCCAAGGATGCTGCCACAAAAATCCAGGACTGCTGGCTTTGCTAGAATAGGAGCATGGACTCAGTGACCAGACACAGCAACAGCACACAAGTGCAGACACACAGCATGTTCATGGAGGCCTTCCTGGTGACTCAAGCTTCAGAGGGGAAACCTGAGGCACAGCCTCAAATTTTATTCATGTTCCAAATATATGATATTCCTACTTTATCTATGGTAACCACATATCTGGGATCAAAAATGAGAGACAAAGTCTAACCACAGGTTATTCTACCCTGGTTTATGATTTTATAATATACATCAAGAGGCTTCACCTGATGTGGTCACTGGTACCACTCCCCATGCATCCTGTGCAGGCTAGGTAGCCTATTCTGGAGGGACATGGCTCCACAGGCCCTGCATCATGAGTTCCAAACCCAGGGACTGAGTTCCTGTTAGCCAGATTCAAGGCTCTTTTGGCTGGTGCTGCTCCTTCTGTACCTTCACTGTAGCCCTGTAACTGGGCCTTGGACTATAATCCTGGGAAATGCAAACCTGGGTCTCAGAGTCCTTCTTCTGGGCCTGCATAAGGGCCAGATCTGACTGCACTGAACACCTTCAGTGTCCCAGTTCTGGCCCTGGAGGCTCTCCTTACACAAACCTAGGGGCAGGCACTTTCCTCATTTCACAGATAAGAAATAAGACTGAGCTTCAGTGATTTACCCAATGACTTAACCCCAAGATAGGATCCTTCTGATAACTGATAAAGCAAACACAGCCTGGTTATTGTCAAGAGATGGGATGGGGAAAGAGTGTACTTACCTTTCTGTCCTAGCTTCAGGTGGCAATCAACAGCAGGTGGCTGGATTTTGCTTTCTCTGATAAGGTCTTTGGGTGAAAGAAGAGCTGAAGGTGAGCAGTTAGGAGGGACAAAGTGAGGGCTCCCTGGGCTCCTGGGGTTATGGATAATCTGTGCATTCCCGCCCACTCTCTCCATGGCTAGCAGGATGGAGGAAAGTGTACTCATGGGCATGTACTAATCTTCAGAACCAGCTTCATCCAGATGACTCGCATCACTTTCTGCTGCCTAAAGGGTGGACGATGAAGGAAACAACCATCACTGACTACAAGAAACAAGATGGGGATGAAAACATATATTCAAGTCAAGTGAGCAACAACTATGTTGGTCACACTGTGACTATGGAGCTTGGAGAGACCAGATAGGAAGGCAAAGTAGGAATGGGAAGAGAGGCAGTAGGCTGGCCTCATCAAGCTCTTTTGGGATCGACATCATTTGGGGCAAGTCTGGTGTAAAATGCTCCTGGTGACTTGGTCCAACCATCCGAGAGGTCTAATGGTCAGGGATAGCCCTGACTGCAGACTGCATGGGCTGGGTGAGCCTCCAGCATCACCATGCTAGGTCAGCCTCTCAGAGCTGATTAGGGGAAGTATCATGTGGGCAGTCATGGGCTGGGAAAATGGGCCTAGGTTCATGGTGCACACTCAGAAGCTTTCAGTGAAGGTCAAAATCTGCAGTGGAGGTAAACAGCTCAGCTGTCTACTCATCCCTGGGCCCATAGCCAGACACACATCTGAGATGTTTCTCAGCTGCATTTCACAGTCCTCAGTCCACCAGTCTGATTGCCAATACCTTGGTAGCCATCAGAGCCTTCCACACAGACCTGGGCTTTTGCATTTGAGTGCCCATTCTCTCCTACAAGATTCAGTCCCTGCTTCACTATTTTTCTTCTGGTTGAGACTCGTCTGGTTGAGCCTGCTGGAGGAAAGACCACCACCCAGGCTTAACTACTCTGTCCACCAACTGACTCAGGGAGCTTGTGCCCCCGTCTACTTCAACATATTCACATATTACAGACTGGGGAGTCTGCATTGACCCAGGTCTCTGAACTGATATAAGAGCCCTGGAAGTATTGAGGGTGTTACCATCACTGGGGATGTACTGATAGATCTTGGAGTGTTACTGTAACCCTGTCCAAAGTGTCTGCAGAGTCAGTCAAAACCCACTCCCCTGGTGAAAGTTGTCTCCAAGGCTCCTGGACTCAGTGGAAGGACATTCACTCTCTGTGCCCCTCAGGGAAGGCTTGCAGGTCTCAGGGAAGAAAGCTGTAACAGAGGAAGTCAGACCCATTTGGCCCAAGCAGGTCCTGCTTGGACATTCCTCCACAGTTACTCTGGGTCTTACTAGTCCTCCAGAGGACACAGCCTTGATTTTCTGGCACAGGGTTCCTTCTGACACATCCTTCCTAGCATAGGGAGCTTGGAAATCCCCCCAAGGCACAGATATTGCCCTAGGTGGCATCATGACTTCTACCATCTCTCTTTCACCTCGCCTTTCACCCTTCTGTCCTGTTCACCCAGCATGACCAGCACAGTGGGAAATGTCAGCTTGATGACTTTGCAGTCCACACAAGTCACAATGAAAATGCTGCCATGGGATTATTTTTGTGGGATTTATCTTCCCACCTAGGGGGGAGATCTGGAGGGCAGAAGTATGTTTACAAAAGTCTATGTCTTAGTTCCAGGTCACAGGGATGAGCACAGAGCTCCAAACCAGATGCCAGGACCCGGGTCTTAGTCATCTCTGCCTCTGAGGATGCTGAGTTAGTCTCCTAACCTGGGCATCACATGAAATAGAGATGAAGCTCTGTAATGTCCAAATTCATGAGTAGCAGGCTGGATAAAAAGGGCTGTGCAGGTTCTGGGGTGGAGTCCCAATGAGAGAGATGGAGAATGTTCCTGCATCAAGCAGAAGAGGTGCCCACAGAGCTTGAGTGCACTCAGGGAATACCAGTGGCAGTGGAAGGAAGGACCTCAAATGGAATTTCAGACGTCAACCAAAAACATGCAAGTGTGCCTTAGAAAATACCCCTAAATTCTTATTATTTTAGCAATCTGTTAGTACCTCTATGTTTGCCTGCAATTTGGACTGAGGTAGATTTCCTTTGACTTCTTTGGTTTGATTTATACCAAATAAAATGCCAGAATTTGAGGCATGTTGAAGCCTCTGACACACTGTACTGTGGTTGACCAGGAAGGTTCAAATCCCTCAGTGAGCAGGGACTTTTCCAGGAACCAGCTGGGATGGCAGAGACCTGCATTCCATATGTCTGTGAACAGAGGGCATTCAAAGTCTCCCTTGTCCTGGGTGATGAGGGCCAGTAAACTGAGGGCGCTATGCTACCTTCCTCTCCCCTGACCTTAGCTGGGGTTAACACTGACTTTGGTGACAGTGGCTGTTGTTCACTGCAAAGAAATCTGTCCCAGGCCATAGTGACAGAAAAAGATACTGACCTACCTTTTTTCCTTACCACAGAGTCTTGTGAAGCGTAGATTTGTGGAGGTGTTTCTATGTGATTTCATCTGTGGGGATGGTATGGGGTAGACATGGCTTTGTTCCCTGGAGCTGCTGCCACCAAAGTGCTTTGGCTTTTGTCCATAATAGATGTCTTGGGAATCTCAAAGTCTGAGAGAGGTGTTTTTGTGTGTGCCATGAAGATGTATGGATCATCACTATCTGTCTTGGAGCATGTGGGGATGCCTCTGGTGTGGCTCTTGGAGGCCATGTCCTGGGAGAAGCTGCAGCTGCAATGTCCAAATGCTGTGCTGTGCCAGTGTAGCTTAGATGGGATATGGAGACCTTGGAATTCAACATGGAGACTGCAGCCATAGGGACCATAACCCTGGGCAAACTTCTGAGCGGCAATGTCGCTCCTTTAAAGGAACAAGTTCCTTGCATCTTGAGAGAAGTTATCACTCCTGAAAGAGAAATAAAGGACAGGCAGTGCTGAGCCAAGGAAGGAAGCTCAGGTTGTGGTAGCCCCATGCACTATTGGGGTGGAAAAAGCTAGCTGAAGGTTGAAAGCTCTGAAGCCTACCTGAAATCTGCATTTCCCAGCTGTGACCTTCTCTCAACCTGGGACAAAAGTACAAACCTATGAATATAAAGATGCTGTATGTAGACTGGGATTGTGCCTCAGTTGTGGAGCACTTGCCTAGTATGTATGATGCAGTGGGTTCAATTCTCAGCATCACATAAAAATAAATAAGCAAATAAAATAAAGGTATTGTGTGTGTATGTCTAAAATAATATTAAAAATAAAAAAATTTACCCTGAATGTTTCTGCTGAACTACTATCTGGACACTCAACCAGTGTTTGCCTCAATTGTCACCAACACATGTGCCTTTGGTCAGCTGGATCAGTCTTCCCTGCACAACAGAAGTTGTGTACATGTCCCACACACTGCCTGCTAGATCACTGTGGGTCAGTCTTCCACGCACACCAGCAGGTGTCTGCACACCCCTCACTGCATGCTTGCTCACTGTGTATTCATCATCTCTGCATCCCAACAATTTTCACCATGACCCTCTTACTGACTGCTTGCTCAGCTGTGTCCATCTTCCCTGCATCCTAGCTGGTTTGCCTTAACCCCTCTCACTGCCTGCTTCTCACTGTGGGTCAGTCTTCCCTGCACCCCAGCAGGTGTACACAAGCCCCCAACACTGCTGCTTCCTCACTCTGGATCACTCTTCCCTGCACTCAGAAGGTTGCCCTATGCCCCTCACACTGCCTCTATCTGGTCAGTCATTGCTGAACCCAGCAGGTTTAGACAGGCCCCTCACACTGCTTGCTTGCTTTCTGTCAGGCCCCATAGAGGACACACATTGGAAAGCAAATATTCAGAGGATGAAAGCAATCTGGGATGGTGTCAGAGATCAGCCAGCAAGCTCTGCCACCTCTAAGGGTTCACATGAACCAGCTCATGGTCTAGGGTTCTCTAAGCTAGGTGGAGATAACTGCACCAAGCCATAGATCTGTTTTATACCATGTGTTACAGCATATCTATTGAGAGACACTCATAGCCAGAAATACCTCTCTGTAAAATAGAAAAATCTATAGCAAAGAGTCCTATTTGGGAATTCTATTCAGGCTAGAAAAGGAATTGATCATTATTTTTTAAAGTAAGTCAAGTGGTAAAGAGGAATAAAGAGGCAGGGCTGTGTCAAACTCCAGAGTCTCCAGTGCCCTCTCCTGAGCAGCACCCACTGGGTCTCTACTGATAAGGTCCACCTGGCTCCCCAGCATGATATCTCCTGCTTCACAAGAGTTTTTATTCTGCATTGGTGTTCTGGGGAATTGGAGGGTTAGGTTCTAATTTTTCATCCTTTCTGTTAGGATTATTTATAGGATTTTATTTGGGAGAAAGAGAGTCAATATTCACAGTATCAACTCTCAGATTTTGAGGCCTCAGGGGTCTTGATGCATTTGAGAAGATCAAATGATGTATACCAAGGGGACAGCTATTTCTAGAGGACCATGACATCTCAGGTGAACCCATGGGCACAAATGCCTCAAGGAAGGTCTTTAGCTCTCAGGAGCTCACATGGAAAAGTAGCCACCAGTGAGCTAGAAGGAAGACAGGCAGGTGAGCAGGCCAGTTCTGCTTTCTGTCAACATGAGCCCTGATGTTTGGGAATTCCATTTCCATCCCCAGGCTTCACAGTCCTCCCTAGATCTGTGCATTCCAACAGTCCCAGGCATCAGATTAACAGAAGTGAGTGGTTATGATGGTAAATATTATGTTGTGTTCTTCACAGATTACTTTGTATAAAGAAGTAAAAGACATTCAGAAGGATGAAGAATGAGAAGAATCAAAATGAAGCCAATTTCAGATCAGAAATGAATGGGTTCAGGTGGCTATAGAATGGCACACTTTATATGCAGAAAGAGAACTGTAGTTATGAAATTTAAAGTCACTAAATTCTCTTCAAAATGAATATCCCAAAGTTGGTCATGGTGGCCATATCTGTAATCCCAGTGATTCAGGAGGCTGAGACTAAAAGATTGCAAACTCAATGCCAGCCTCAGCAACATAGTGAGACAGTCTCATAATTTGAAAAAGAATGGCTGTGCTATGTGCTTACATGATTACATGACTGATATAATTCTACATCATCAGTAGAATGAGAAATTTTTCTCCATATATGTATAATATGTTAAAATACATTCTACTCTCATAAGAACAAATAAAATTCACTTAAAAAAAGAAGGATTTGGGGTACAACTTAGGGTTAAGCACACTTATGATCAATCCCCAGTACTAAAGCAATGAAGGTGACATGAAGATACCTGAGTTAAATGGGCAATATGTCAGAGGGCCTCACCTGGCAGGAGAAGGTGAAGGAGCCAAGGAGAAAGGAAACCAGGGGAAGCCTCACTAGATAATTTTTAACTTTTTCTTTTCATACATGTTTTAATCCATTAAGTCCCTGATTTTAAATCTTGTATCTCAATGAAATTGACACAGGTGCATTACAGACCAACTCTGGAGTTATACACCAAATATATGTATGTTCCAGATATATATGAAAATATATGTATATTTTCAAATTCTCCAACCATTCACCTCTTTATCAAATAAATTTTTAACTTTTTCTTTTCATACATGTTTTAATCCATTAAGTCCCTGATTTTAAATCTTGTATCTCAATGAAATTGACACAGGTGCATTACAGACCAACTCTGGAGTTATACACCAAATATATGTATGTTCCAGATATATATGAAAATATATGTATATTTTCAAATTCTCCAACCATTCACCTCTTTATCAAAAGAAGAGAACTCTAATAATGCAGGATTTATATGAAAATGACCCTAAATTGTGTATATGTTGATCATTTTGTATAGGGGTCCTGTATGCCAAAAATGGGTCATATGTTTTGTATGTCCTGGGGGAGCCAGTCTCTGTCTTGTAACATGCACACTTCTAGGATCAACTTTTCTATCTGGTCCCCTGCTTCTGCCTGAAGAACACCCTGGCCAGGCCATCAGGGCAGATATCTCAGGAATATGTCCTCCTCTTCTTTCTCCTGTGAATGTCTTTTTTTCAAATTCATGAAGGGTCCTCTCATAGGACAGAATACTGAGGGTTTCTCCACCTTTCCATTACTTTTGAGAGTGTTTTTCTTTCTCATGTGGACTGTTGTTAAACAGGGCTTTAGACTCAGTATCTGAAAACTCCAGTGCTCTCTGTTGTTTTCAGTTTGGACTCTGTCCCTTCCTTTAAGAACTGGTTTCATTTTGCTGGTTCTCTGTATGTTGAGAAAGTCTGGATTCTCTCTGAATGCTGTGACTGGCATGATGTGTCAACTCCGGATTGTTATAATCCTTTGGAAAATAAACACTTTTTGTTTTCCTCAGGAAACCATTCTGTCCCTGTCTATCCTATGAGTGGAAGTTAATCTGTCACAAACTTCCCTTTGTGACTTTATTACCATCTCCATTGATTCTTCAGCTCTCAAAGAGCTCAATCAGAGAAAAGCACAACCACGTCAATACCAAGACTCTGCATACTCATGTTTGAATGTGAGGAAGGCATCACCAGGACACAGGTGCCAGGGCAGCACAAAAAGGAACATCCATGGGGCAGGCAGGGATCTGCTTCCTGTTGTTCCTACACACATAGGTGGGCTGTGATCACTTTGTACTTGTCATGGGTCTCCTTCTGTGACACATGGCTCATCAACTGAAATCTCCACATCAGAATGTGACATTTTACTCATAAATTAGAGTTGACTATATTTAGTGACTCTCCTGCACATGTGCCTGGAATCTGCCCCTGTCATCAGGGAAGTATATTCCCTGGGTTCTGGAGGAGGATGTATTGCTGCCTTGCCTCAAAGGGTTTGGTTTTCATATCTTGCATTTTCTGGCTCTGGCTTTGTGGTAACTCAATTGAGCAAATAGTTTTCTTTTTTTTTTATGATTTTATTTTATTTATTTATTTATTTTCTTTTTTTTATTATAAAATTGTAAACAAATGGGATACATGTTGTTTCTCTGTCTGTACATGGCGTAAAGGCATACCATTTGTGTAATCATAAATCTACATAGGGTAATGTTGTTTGATTCATTCTGCCATTTTTTCCCTTCCCCCCCTCCCCTCCCACCCTTCCCCTCCATCTATACAGTCCTTCCTTCCTACATTCCTGCCCCCCTCCCTAAACCCAACTCCAACCCCAACACTAACCCTTCCCACCCCCCATTATGTGTCATCATCCACTTATTAGCGATATCATTCTTCCTTTGGTTTTTTGAGATTGGCTTATCTCACTTAGCATGATATTCTCCAGTTTCATCCATTTGCCTGCAAATGCCATAATTTTATCATTCTTTATGGCTGAGTAATATTCCATTGTATATATATACCACATTTTCTTTATCCATTCATCAATAAGCAAATAGTTTTCAAAGATGAGCTAGCTTCTCAAACACCTGTATCCTGGTGTGTTATTCAAATATTTTATCCTTGAAGACTCTCTTTCTAGCTCATAGCTTACTTGTATATCTGTAAACCCTGTAAGACTGAGAGCTTAGACCAGCAATGCTGCCCAAATGTGGGTAGCTCTAGGTCCTCTGTCACATTCTCCCTCAGGCATAGCCTGTTCTATCATTCACCTATCTTGTGTTCTGGTTTCTGACTTCCCAGAGCAGTAACAGTAACTTAAATCCCATAATACTAGGCAGAAATTTCAATTTCTCTGAGAGATCATAGAAGTGGCTAGAGTGGAGGCCATGCCAGTATTTCCAGTTACTGAAGGGACTGGGGGAGGAAGATCTCAAGTTCAAGGCCAACCTCAGCAACTTAATGAGACCCTCTCTCTTATTAAACAAAAAAGGGCTTGGGGTAAGCCTCAGCAGTAAAGAGCCTTCACAGCATTAACAAGACCTTGGGTTTGAACACTAATGTCTTAGGAAATCTAACTAGGATAATCCAGCAAGAAGGCAAATTCTAGCTGGAACAATTAACAGAGATTTTCAGAGGAAGATGACACAGAGTGACTGTCCACTCCAGCAGGGTCACAGACACGTCTCCTGAGCAGTGTCTCAGAAGAGAGGTGGTGCAGTACCAACATTGTATTGGGCCTCTGTGCCAGGTGTGATCTGCAGCAAGCTGAACAGTAGTGTCTACAGGTCTCCAGATAGGTGGGATCTCAGGAGCCCCAGCTGCCCATGTCAGAAGGAACATCCCACAAGAGCCTGAGATGCATCACATGCACTTTCGTTTTGAGGCACAAATTTTAAGAACCTTGTATAGAAATGTTATTTTAAGAACCTAGTATTCTCCATTCCTCAGCAATTAGTGGGAGGGGCTACAGGTTGAAGAGGACAGCAGGAAACAGTACTGATCTGTCACAGATCCCTGGATGTTCCTTGAAAGCCTTGCATTAGCTGTTCGCATTCTCAAAAAGAGTCTACAGGAGGTCAAGGAGTTAACAAAGTGAACAAGATGACAGACAGTGGCAGAACCTAAATCTGGATTACACTATGGCTAACAAGAAGCCCCACTGACCCACTGCAGAGAACTGGGGAGCTGCCTTCTTTCAGTCTTGCAGTTGCCTAGCCCAGGGTCCCTAACTTGCTGGCCTTCTCCTGGACTCAATTCCTTTCCCTCGGGAGATTGAGCTGTGGACCCTTGGAAGGAAGGTGCCAGGCTCTTCCAGGGAATCAGACAGCCTAGAGAGAAAAGGTCTGAGCCAGACTCAGTGGTGTGTCCTTTCAATCCTGGTACTCAAGAGATTGAGAGAGAAGACAGCAAATCCCTGACCAAACTTGGAAACAGTGAGCCCATGTCTCAAAAGAAATTAGCAAAATGAGACCAATTTGGAGCTGCAGCCCCAGCTGTGAAAGCCAGCAACCACAAACTGAGGTCCAGCTGCAGCAGAGTCTGTCCTGACCTGACCACTGCTCTCTGTAAAGTGACACCAAGGCCCAGGGTTTGGCTGACTCATTCAAGATTGGGTTTGAAAACATTCCACACACATCATTAAGTGAGTCACCACAATTTATCTTAATCTTTGTAACATAAATTAGATATTTCTAAATTAAGGAGCATTTCTAGTAAGGAGCTTGACTTGTGGTCTGCTGGCCGTGGAAGCAAAGCCGAACCAACTTGCGCAGAGCCAATCAGCTCCATGATGTTGATTGCCCAAACAATGGGAATAAAAGAAATATAAGTGTGTGCAGGCTACAGGGACAGTCCTGAGAGAGGCAGGTGGGACTGGAAAACAGATGTCTGCTCAAGAATGGGTCCCTGCTCCAGAGGGTCTATGAAGATGGGACAAGCCTCATGTGTCACTGGGTGCTTCAAGTGTGGCAGGTCAATGGAGGCTCTGAAGTTTATTTTATGGGATGTTATGTCATTTTATGTTCTGTTATTTTATTTGATGGTACCATGAATTGCACCCAGGGGAGCTTAACCATAGAGCTACATTCCCTAGACCTTTGTTTATGCTAAGTAGCTCAAGGGCTTCAAACTTGCCAAACTCCTACCTCAACCTCCTAAACCTCTGGGAAGTCAGACACATGCTATTGTGCCTACAGAAACCCTGGATTTTAAATGTCATTTACGTTTAACCATTTCTCATCTGATCAGCACATGAACAGCAATCAGCACAAGGAATGGCACAGCTCTGAAGCAGAAGCAAACTATGGCTCCACAGCACAGGGCCAGTCAGCCAGATTTTGTTTCCAGATCTGAAACTTGAGACCCTGACCCCTGTTTGTGATTATTGACAATAGAAAGTTTTGTTGGAACCCAATGATCACTTGCTACTGCCAAGGAACTATGAGGGTTATATTAGATCACCTTCTATAATGTGCTTACCTGAAGTGAGGTCCTCATTCCCATCTTTACAACTGTAAAGCAGGGAAAAAGGAGCACCTGTTCTGATGTGATCACAGAGCCATGCTAGTCCCATGTTTGTTGTCCCTGGTCTGGTATAGTCACAAGACCATGCTTGTCCCATTTTAGACCTCTGAAGAAGGGGCAGAGGAGCCCCTGGTCCACTGTGGTCATGGAACCATGCTAGTCCCATCTTATATCTCTAAAGTGGGGCACAGAAGTCCCTGGCATGATGTGGTTACAGGACTAGACTTGTCCCAACTTACATCTCTTAGAAGGGGCACTGGAGCCACTGGCCCTCTGTGGTCAATGGGCTGCATTCACCCCTACCTTGCACTCTCTGCTCCATGGCTCCTGCACTGGTCCAAGTGGAGGTACTGGTGGATGCATGTGGTAGTGCTCTGGAGGACCTGTGACACTTCCCCCAAAGGGGAACTGTGTAGGCTGACTCTTGTGTGACAGGGTAGAGCCCCTTTGTTCTTCAAATTTGTGCTGATGTGAGCAGCTCATCTCAGCTCTGAATGACCAGGGATCCTGACTGGCTAAGGAAATATTTCTCAGGAGTCTGTGGATAAAATTAAGGACATGTGGGAAAGTGTTCCCATCCTGAAGTGGGTTGTCAAAGAAAGGACAGATATTAAACATCATTGTGAGACCCAGCAGCACCTTTCCACCTTACACATCACTGCTATCTCTTTGCCCTCCATGAAAACAGGTTGGGTCTCTGGTAATCTAGCTCCTACTGCTCTGGACTAGCCTGAAGGAGTGTGACTCATGTGGTGTGTGGTCAGATCTTGAGCAGGGAGGACTTCCATTCTGATGCCAGCTTTGCTAAATAAGGCTCATCAGCCACCAAACTATGTAGTATGTGCCCTGCTGTGTATGTGACCCACATTCCTCCTGCCTGCCCCAGAAATACCCCAGAAACAGGAAAGCACCCTCAAAAACAATCCCAGAAACAAACTCCATATATGATGCCAAATCTTCATATTTCTTCTGGGAACTGTTTCCCCTTTGTGAGCATCTTCCCCTGATCCCTTTAGGAAAGAGTGGTCAGGATTATTTCACTCCACCTGAAGTCAATATTCAAACAGTGTCCTTCCCAGTCTTACATTGATCCTGTAGGCTTTACCCTGGGTATGTTTGTGCGGATTATGTGGGGAACTGGAAGTTTGCAAAGGAAATAAATATCTAGGTGTTGCAAGAAGGATTAAAAAGTTAACTTGGTATGGAGGCACGTGTTCATTTCTCAACTCTCCGGTGGGAGGAGGCCTGGAGCCCAGATACTCAGGCCAACCTGCATTACATCTGGAGAACCCACTACAAAAGCAGAAAAGACAAAATTTTCATAAAGAAAAAACTCCATTTGCCAAAAAACTCTTTTCAGCTGAACAAGTCACAAGTGTTGTAATGGTTCTCTATGCATCCCTTGACAAATGAAAAATAGCAGGTTGTGTCTACTGGGGGCCCTGCAGGATTTTTCCCATGGGACTGAGAGATGCAGGGTCTCCCCCTCCACTGAACCAACTTTCAGGAATACCAAGAAAAGCTCCAAAAACATCCATGATGCACCCATGAAGCACTGGGTGAAAATAGAAATCATTTTGACAAAGACTTGCATAACATCATCTGGGAAGTGATGTGGATTTAGGCAAGTTCACCCCAGAACCTGGAGTCATATGGATAAATGGAAAGTGAGCCAGGGCCAAGGCAAAACCTGGTGGAAGAGGTCAGGGGAGCTTCCTGTCCAAAGGGCCAGAGGCATGGAAAAAGAAGGCAGGCATCACAACACAAAATCAGACCTGGCTGTGACAGTATTCTGCTGTCTACCACCTGGGAGATCTGGAGTCAGTTTTGATTAGGTGTAAGTGTTGTTGTGACTTGTTAGTTGGATTTATACTATGTTTCTGCTTTCAGGGCAGAAGCTCAAGGCAGAGCTGTTGTCACATCCTTTTGTGCCTGTGGAGGGCAGGTATAAGAGCAGACATCTCCTCACTGATGACAGGGGTAGAATGTGAGCCAAGTTGTGGGAAGGCTCTGGACAGGCCTGGCAATGGAAAACTCCTTGAAGGAGTTTAGGCAATGAAAGCTGAGTGCCTATGCAAACACAGTCATGGTCAACAGAAAATTCTTCCCTTCTGTAAAGTTTCAGTGTTAGGCAGAAAAGAAGTGCCATTTCTTCACTAGAAAAACAGAAACTCTTTGACAGAGCCATTATTGTACTGAAACAGGCTCTTTCATGAGCAGTTGTCACATACTGAACCCTTGCTTCCTCACAGCTCCCAGCTCAGTTGGAAACTCTCACTGATGACTAATTTCTGACTCTTTTTTTTTAAATAATATATTTTCTCAGTTGTCAATGGATCTTAATTTAATTTAATTTGTTTATTTATATGCAGTGCCGAGGATTAAACCAGGGCTTCACACATGCCAGGCCAGTGATACACCACTGAGTGACAACAACAGCCCCTACACTCTGACTCTCATGTGGAGGGGTTTGTAAACAATTTGTACTTTTTATGAAAGCTGATAATTTGAAACACACTGGATTCTTCACTGAGAAGGAGGGCAAGCCTCTTTCCTTCTTCAGAAAGACCTCATGGTACTGAAACTCTCACATGCATCTAATGTCCTCCATCTAGAAACTGAAACTCCAAACAGCTAAGAGAACATCCCTCATGAACAAGATGTCAAGGGCCCAAGGGAACATATTGTTTAGGAGACAAAGAAACTGACCAACTCCTTGATTGTTCCAGTAACAATCTTCCTGGTCTTTCAAAACATCCCCTTGCTTAACCCTTGATGCCTAAGCCAGCATACCTGGCCTAGTGGCCAACTCCCAATGATTGCCTGATTGATGTGTGTCCATACACCATGCTATCCCCACATCAATTGACCCTGGCATTAGTTATTCAGATCTGCAACATCACCAGCTAACAACAGGGTGGAAGACATGCAAGGAGAACCAAGGAGCATCCCACCAGAGAGAGCACACAACACAAGTTAAAACTCACTTTGAAATGCTGAGCTACTCTGCACAAAATGTGAGAGGAAATGGGAGAAATTACCCTTCTCCCAGGAAGACAAAAATCAGAGTTCTACAGCAGCACTTCACTCCAACCCAAATGGCCACACACTTTCTAGGACCTGGTGTAATGTCAAAACACAGTGTCCTCTGTACAAAACTTACAGGACCTCAGGCCATAGCAACAAGCACTGGCATGAGCACAACCTTTCTGGGCCTGTGTGACAGCCCAGGGCACAGTCCACACAGCTGTTTCCAAGTCCAGGGGACCTGAACCTGGTTGGTCCCCCATAACCCAAGGAATTTCTTTTTTAAAAAAAATTGAGAGGAGGTTTCAAGATGGCGGACTAGAGGGTGGCTGTATTTCATGTTGCTCCAGGACTCAGGATTCAAAAGAGGAGATATTGAGAGACTTGGGACCAACTCAAAGCAGCCGGGTGAGTCTCTCCCGTTGGGGAGGCATCCCAGATGGGGCGGTAGTCCCGGAACACAGGGAACTTTGTGAAGTAGAGTTGCCCAACAAGACAACCCTCCCCTGCTGGAACAGTGAACTCAGACAACTGGGAGCATTGTAGAGGAGGCCGCTCAGCACAGCGCTTGGACTCGGAGCAACCCCTGAGGTTCTGGGTGGCTGCCCAGAGGAGGAGCTGTGCGGCGAGTTGTTTGGACTCAGAGCGACCACTCCTGAACACCAGGGGGGGCTGCCCGGAGGAGGAGGAGGAGTGCGGCAAGTTGCTTGGACTCAGAGTGATGGCATCAGAGCTCCTGGATGGCTGCTCAGAGGAGGAGGCAAGTGGTGAGTTGTTTGGACTCAGAGCTACCACTCCTGAACACTGGGGGGCTGCCTGGAGGAGGAGCGTGGTGGGTCGCTTGGTCTTGGAGCGGCCGCACCAGAGCTCTGGGCGGCTGCCCGGAGGAGGCGTGCGGCGGGTTGCTTCGACTCAGAGCGACTACTCCTGAACACCCAGGGGGCTGCCCAGAGGAGGAGGAGGAACAGGGTAGGTCACTTGGACTTGGAGAGACGGCCCAGGGCTACGGGCGGTTGGCGGGAGGAGGAGGCGCACAGTGAGTTGCTTGGACTCCTAGTGACCACACCGGAACACCGGGCAGCTGTCCAGAGGAAGAGGTATGCGGCGGGTCGCTGGGACTCGGAGCGACTGTTCGGGGCTCCAGGTACTGCTCAGATGAGGGGCTGCATAGCCAGGCGATTAGGTGCAGAGCAGGGTCCCAGGACCTAGGAGGCTTCTTGGTGGAAGAATTGCATAGAGACACACTTAGGGGCAGAGCGAAGGTTCCAGGACTGCAGGCAGATTCTCTGAGGAGAGGCAGCCTAAGGGGACTCGTCTGTGAAGGGTGAGGCTCCCAGGTCTAGGAGGTAGGTCTGGGCCCCTGGGAACATTGCAGAGGAAGGCAGCCCAGCCCAGGCAGTAGTTGTAGATTGAGGGCAACCTCTAGGAGGGGAACTGACCAGCGAGACCTCCCCACCAGGTGAGTCTTCCCTGCCAAGTGAGGTTTTCCCACAAGGATGGTAAAACCAGAGACACAGGCACAAACAGGCCTTGCCTCAGCCCGCAGCCTAGTTGCCCTTTGGATGACCATTGGTCAACAAGTGGAGGCACCTCTGCCCACTAGCAGGGAATATAACCCAACTGAAGGCCACCACCCCTAGAGATGCAGTTTCCTTGTGGAGCACCACATTATCAACTTCCTCCAAGACTTCAGGCTACTGAAGGCTAAGAGAGGATATACTAGAAATCTTCAGGGACATTATAAGTCAATAGAGAAAATCTGCAATATCTTAGCGGTCCACTGATACCTGAACAATATGAGAAAATAAGGGAAGAAAATGCCCCAAACAAATCTAGATGTTACATCAATAAAGTCCAATGACAGCATGGCAGAAGAAATGACAAAATGGAGTTCAGAATGTACATAATTAAAATGATCAGGGAAGCAAACGATGAGATGAAAGAGCAAATGCAGGCATTGAATGATAGCACCAATCGACAGTTAAAAGAGCAAATGCAGGAAGCAAAAGATCATTTCAATAAAGAGTTAGAGATATTGAAAAAAAACCAAACAGAAATCCTTGAAATAAAGGAAACAATAAACCAAATTAAGAACTCCATAGAAAACATAACCAATAGAATAGAACACTTGGAAGACAGAACCTCAGATATTGAAGACAAAATATTTAACCTTGAAACAAAATTGACCAAACAGAGAAGATGGTAAGAAATCATGAACAGAATCTCCAAGAACCATGGGATATCATGAAAAGGCCAAATTTAAGAATTATTGGGATTGAGGAAGTCTTAGAGAAACAAACCAAAGGGATGAACAATCTATTCAATGAAATAATATCAGAAAATTTCCCAAATCTGAAGAATGAAATGGAAAATCAAGTTCAAGAGGCTTATAGGACTCCAAATACACAAAATTACAACAGACCCACACCAAGGCACATTATAATGAAAATACCTAACATACAAAATAAAGACAGAATTTTAAAGACTGTGAGAGAAAAGAACCAAATTACATTCAGGGGGAAACCAATAAGAATATCAGCAGATTTTTCAATCCAGACCCTAAAAGCTAGAAGGGCCTGGAACAACATATTTCAAGCCCTGAAAGAAAATGGATGCCAACCAAGAATCTTATACCCAGCAAAACTTACCTTCAAATTTGACGATGAAATAAAATCCTTCCATGATAAACAAAAGCTAAAAGAATTTACAAAAAGAAAGCCAGCATTACAGAACATTCTCAGCAAAATATTCCATGAGGAAGAGATGAAAAACAAAGAAGCAAATCAGCAAAGGGAGGAAGTATCCTAAAGGAATTGTCAAATAAAGGAGGAACCAAGTCGTGTCAAAAAAATAAATTAATTAATTAAATTAAATAAATGAACCAAATGACCGGGAATACAAATCATATCTCAATAATAACCCTGAATGTTAATGGCCTGAATTCATCAATCAAAAGACATAAACTGGCAGATTGGATTAAAAAGAAAGATCCAACAGTATGTTGCCTGCAAGAGACTCACCTCATAGAAAAGAGTGAAAGGATGGGGAAAATCATACCATGCACATGGCCTCAGCAAAAAAGCTGGAGTATCCATCCTCATTTCAGATAATGTGGACTTCAAGCCAAAGTTAGTCAGAAGGGATAAAGAAGGACATTTCATACTGCTTAAGGGAAGCATAAATCAGCAAGACGTAACAATCATAAACATCTATGCCCCAAACAGTGGCTCATCCATGTATGTCAAACAAATCCTTCTGAATTTCAGAAACCAAATAGACCATAACACAATAATACTAGGTGATTTTAACACACCCCTCTCACCACTGGACATATCTTCCAAACAAAAATTGAACAAGGAAACCATAGATCTCAATAACACGATCGATAATTTAGACTTAACAGACATTTATAGAATATACCATCCAACCAAGAGTGAATACACTTTCTTCTCAGCAGCACATGGATCGTTCTCTAAAATAGACCATATATTATGCCACAAAGCTAATGTTAGCAAATACAAGAAGATAGAGACACTACCTTGTATTCTATCAGATCATAATGGATTGAAGTTAGAAATAAATGAAAGAGTAAAACCAGAAACTACTCCAACACCTGGAGATTAAATAATATGCTATTATATGATGAATGGATAACAGAAGATACTAGGAAGAAAATTAAAAAATTCTTAGAGGTAAATGAGAACAAAGAAACATCATATCAAAATCTCTGGGACGCTATGAAAGCAGTACTTAGAGGAAGATTTATTTCATGGAGCGCATTCAATAAAAGAAGTAAAACTCAACAAATAAACGACCTAACACTACAGCTCAAAGCCCTAGAAAAAGAAGAACAGACCAACACCAAAAGTAGTAGAAGACAGGAAATAGTTAAACTCAGAGCTGAAATCAATGAAGCTGAAACAAAAGAAACAATACAAAAGATTGACAATATAAATAGTTGGTTCTTCAAAAAGATAAACAAAATTGATAAACCTTTAGCCACACTAACAAAGAGAAGAGGAGAGAAAATCCAAATCACTAAAATTCAGAATGAACAAGGAAATATCACAACAGACACGATTGCAATACAAAACATAATTAGATGCTCTTTTGAAAATCTATACTCCAACAAAATAGAAAATTTTGAAGACATCAACAGGTTTCTAGAGACATATGAATTGCCTAAACTGAACGAGGAGGACATACACAAATTAAATAGACCAATTTCAAGTAATGAAATAGAAGAAATCTTCAAAAGCCTACCAACAAAGAAAAGTCTGGGCCAGATGGGTTCTCAGTCGAGTTCTACAAAAACTTAAAGAAGAGCTCATTCCAATACTTCTCAAAGTATTCCATAAAATAGAAGAGGAGGGAACCGTCCCAAACTCATTCTATGAAGCCAATATTACCCTGATACCTAAACCAGACAGAGACACATCAAGGAAAGAAAATTTCAGACCAATATCCTTAATGAACATCGACGTAAAAATTCTCAACAAAATTTTAGCAAATCGCATACAAAAACATATTGAAAAGATAGTGCACCATGATCAAGTGGGTTTCATCCCAGGGATGCAAGGTTGGTTCAACATCGGGAAATCAATAAATGTCATTCACCATATCAATAGACTTAAAGTCAAGAATCACATGATTATTTCAATAGATGCAGAAAAAGCATTTGATAAAATACAGCACCCCTTCATGCTCAAAACACTAGAAAAAATAGGGTTAGTGGGAACATTCCTTAACATTGTAAAGGCCATCTATGCTAAGCTCATGGCCAATATCATTTTAAATGGTGAAAAACTGAAAGCATTCCCTCTAAAAACTGGAACAAGGCAGGGATGCCCTCTTTCACCACTTCTATTCAATATCGTCCTTAAAACTCTAGCCAGAGCAATTAGACAGACCAAAGAAATTAAAGGGATATGAATAGGAAAAGAAGAACTCAAACTATCCCTATTTGCTGATGATATGATTATATACTTAGAAGAACCAGGAAATTCCACCAGAAAACTTTTAGATCTCATAAGTGAATTCAGTAAAGTAGCGGGATATAAGATCAATGCACATAAATCTAAGGCATTTTTATACATAAGTGATGAATCTTCGCAAAGAATAATTAGGAAAACTACCCCATTCACAATAGCCTCGAAAAAACTAAAATACTTGGGAATCAATCTCACAAAAGAGGTGAAAGACCTCTACAATGAGAACTACAGAACACTAAAGAAAGAAATTAAAGAAAACCTTAGAAGATGGAAAGATCTCCCATGTTCTTGGATAGGAAGAATTAATATTGTCAAAATGGCTATACTACAAAAAGTGCTATACAGATTCAATGCAATTCCAATTAAAATCCCAATGATGTACCTTAGAGAAATAGAGTAAGCAATTATGAAATTCATCTGAAAGAATAAGAAATCCAGAATAGCTAAAGCAATCCTTAGCAGAAAGAGTGAAGCAGGGGGTATCGCAATACCAGATCTTCAACTCTACTACAAAGCAATAGTAACAAAAATGGCATGGTATTGGTACCAAAATAGAAATGTGGATCAATGGTACAGAATAGAGGATGCGGACACAAACCCAAATAAATACAATTTTCTCATACTCGACAAAGGTGCCAAAAATATGCAATGGAGAAAAGATAGCCTCTTCAACAAATGGTGCTGGGAGAATTGGAAATCCAAATGCAACAGAATGAAACTAAACCCATATCTCTCACCATGCACGAAACTAAACTCAAAATGGATTAAAGACCTCGGAATCAGACCAGAGACCCTGCAGATTATAGAAGAAAAAGTAGGTCTAGATCTTCAACATGTCAGCTTAGGACCAGACTTCCTCAACAGAACTCCCATAGCACAAGAAATAAAAGCAAGCATCAATAACTGGGATAGATTCAAACTAAAAAGCTTTCTCTCAGCAAAGGAAACTATCAGCAATGCAAAGAAAGAGCCTACAGAGTGGGAGAAAATCTTTGCCAATCATACTTCAGATAGAGCACTCATCTCCAGAATCTATTTCTCTCCATTTTGAACATGCCCTCCCTGCTATCTTGAGGCTGCTTTGCCAGTTGCTCCTGAGGGCAAGTGTGGTAGTGTAGTGGTGGAGAAGGCAGGGCCCTGGGCAGGCTCTTTCCTGGGCTCTTCCTGGGAAACCCAGCTGCAGGTGTGCCTCTATCCCCGGCTGCCTCCCTATGGCTGCAGTTCCTTACTACAGTGGCCATGTTTTGCAGAGGAGGCAGTTGACTCTTTAGAACCAGCCTGATCTCAACCCCTGGCCACAGCACGAGGACTTTGGGTGCCCTCTCCTCAGCAGTGGGATCTCTGTTATAGCCCCAGACAACAGTACTCCCTAGTGAAACCTCACCCTGGGGACCAGGCATCTCACCCCACCAACCCTGCCCCACTCCAGCCCTAACTGCTCCTGACTCCAGCCACTGGGTTCTGGCTTTTCCTCCCCTTGACTCCAGCCCCCCATCCCTGAGTCCTTGCTTTTCAAAATTGCTCTTTATTTCTTCCATACCTAGTTGTATAATTTCTCTGTAGTCTAGATAACAGATAAGGCTTCAGTCTTATGCTTGAACTCTGACTGGTATCTATTATTTCCTATATGAAATAAATTCAAAATTTAGATTGACTCCTTTCTGATTGAAGACATTTTGTTAATGGAGCAACTAAAGATTCTACCAAATACTTAAAGAAGAATTAATGCCAAACCTTCTCAAAGTCTTCCAGACACATGAAGAGGGGGGACACCTCCAAGTCATTTTACCATCATTACCCTAGCACCAGAGCAGACAAGGCTACAACAACAAAAGAAAACCACAGGCTAACAGTCTTGTGGACATAGAGGTAATAACTCCTCAACAGAATAAAAGGAAAGCCAATTCAACAGCTCACTGAAAGGTTTATACACCATCACCAAGAGGGATTTATGCCTGGGATGCAAGAATATGAAAATCAATAAATATGACACAACACATTTACAATGCACTATAAAAGTCATATGATCATCTTAATAGATGCTGAAAAAGAATCTGACAAATTGTAATATCACTTCATGATAAAAGTTTTCAATGATAGGTTAAAGAAGGAATGTACCTCAGTATGACAAAGCCATATAACAACCCCATAGTTAATATTATTTGCAATTTTTAGAAGCTGAAAGATTTCCAAATCAAAAACAAGACAAGGATGCATATTATCATCACTTCTATTTAATATAATGCTGAAAGTCTTAGCTATAGCAATTAGGTAAATTAAATATGTTGCATTTAATAAGAAAGAAAGATGTTTAATCATCTCTGTTTGTAGATAACTTGAATATGTATATGTGTGTGTATGTGTGTATCCAAAGATATTCACTAAAAATCTGCAAGACATGAAAACAAATTCAACACAGTGTCAAGGTATAAAATTAACAATGAAAATCAGTAGCATTTCTACACACTAGCAACAAAGTATCCAAAAAGAGATTTAGAAACTCATTTACAATTGCTACCTAGGAATAAATTTAATTAAGATAGTGAAAATTCCATCCCCTGAAAACTATACAACACTGATGAAAGAAATTGATAAATGTAAATATAGCCCACATTCATGGATTAGAAAGATTCATATTGTTAAAATGTCCATATAACCCCAAATGACTTACAGATTCAATGCAATCCTTATTAAAAAAAATCCAATGACATTTTGACAGAAATAGAAAAAAGCAATTTTAATACCAAAATGTTTTAAATAACTAAAGTAATTTTAAGTGAAAAGAATGAAGCTAAGTGGGGCACTGTGGTGCATGTCTGTAATCCCGGTGACTCAGGAGACTGACACAGGAAGATCAGGAGATCAAAGCCAGCCTCAACAAAAGCAATGAGCTAAGCAACTCAGTGAGACCCTGTCTCTAAATAAAATACAAAATAGGGCCTGGGATGTGGCTCAGTGGTCAGGTGTCCCTGGGTTCAATTCCCAGTAACTGCTCACTGAAAAAACAAATAGAGCTGGAGGTATCACACTACCTGATTTCAAAATATACAACACAACTATGGTAATCAAAACAGCATGGTATGGTATTAAGCTATACAGATAGAATAGAGAGCCTAAAACCAATTAATCAATTATGATCAGTTGATCTCAATAAAAATGCCAAGAATACACCATGGGGGATGGATCACATCTTGGGTAAAAAGTATCGGGAAAGCCTGGATATCCTTTGAAGAATGAAATCAGACTGTCATCTCACACCATGTGTAAAAAATCAACTTGAAATGGACTAAAAACTTAAGCATCAGTCCTGAAACCATAAAACTACTAGAAAAACAGGGAAAATTTTTTGACATAGGCCTAGCTAGTGATTTTTAAATTTGAATCCCCCACCCATAAAAAGCACAGGCAACAAAAGCAAATGTAGATAGATGGAATTGCGTCAAACTAAAATTCTTCCCAGGAAGGGAGAGAACCAAGAGTGAAGAGACAGTGCATGGGAGGGAGAAACATTTGCAAACCATGCAAGTGACAAGCAATTAGTTGTCAAAACACACAAGGGATTCAAATAATGCAATAGCAAGAAAATAAATACCTGATTGAAAAAAGGGGCAAAGGACCTAAAGACATTTCTCCAAGGAAGACATGCAAATGGCTCACAGTTACATGACAAATGTCCCACATCCCTAGTCATCAGAGAAATGCAAGTCAAACAAAATGAGATGGCACCTGGTATTGTTACAATGGACAGTATGAAGAGGACGAAGACTGCAGTGGTTGGCAGGGCATGGAGTACAGAAGATCCAGTGCACTATTGGAGGGAATGTGAGTTAATATAGCCATTGTGGAAAGCAGATGGAAATTTCTAGAAAGGCTATAAATAGCACTACAGTGCAGTTGGGTAACCTTCAAGGGAAATGACATCATCATGTAGAAAGGAAGCAGCTTTCCCAGGCTTCCTGAAGGGTTGTTCCACATAGCGGAACCAGGTAATCAACCTAGGTGTCCATCAGCAAGTGAATGAAGAAGAGTGACACCCCCCACCTCCCCAACACATGCACACGGAAATACTGTGCATCCTGAAGAAGCAAATCCAGTCATTTGCAGCAACACAGAAGAGCCTGGAGAACCATGCACTGAGCAAATACATCAGGCACGGAAGAGAAGATCTACAGGATCTAAAAAACTGGAACTCAGAAAAGAAAAAAAAGGAGAGGATGACTGTTGGCAGTGACTGGGGGGTAGGGGACTTGGGGGCAAGGCAGAGATGGAGGGAGCACGGGTCCTGCAGGGCAGGATGGAGGGGTCCTGGGACCTGCCGCTCCCCATGCTGACAGTGGTAAGCAGGATCAGTTCTTCAGCACCCTATGTTGCAGTGAGGTCCTGGGAGTTCAGAGTGTCTATGGAAGTTTCCAAAGTATGCCTCGTCTGAAATGGCATACTTTGTTCAGCTTGAACACTGCTTCCAACTGAGAGACTTATGTGCCAAATCACCCACTGAATGTAAGTAAAGGCAGACTTTTCACGGGCAGGCTGGACAAGCTCTGTAATACTGATGGGTGGATTGGCTGGATCTTCTCATGAGAATGACAGTAGGTAGAAAATCACACACACATCACCAGTGGAGATTAAGATGGTTTCAGGTACACATTTTCCAAGCAAATACAGAAGAAAATACAAATACATTCTATTATGTGCAACTAATTTGAGCAAGAGCAGACAGGAAGAAAAAATGAAAGGATGATTTTCTGTGGATTGCAGCTTCAGTTGTGACATGTGGAAATGGGAATTGGGTAGTTGCTGTGGTTGTGCTTGTGCTGAACACATGATGCAGTGGTGTCAGGCTTGGCCAGGCCCTTGTTCCCTGGGGGGCCTTGAGCTGGGAGTGATGGCTTTTCCAGACCTGGGATGGAATCCTTCCTCATGACTGTGGGGCTCTTTCATGAATATGGGTAACCGTGCAAGCTGTGGTGTTAGCCCAGTGTTGTGACTTCAAAGGTGTTCAGTGGAGCCTCAGTGGAGCCTCAGTTGGAGGAGGGTGGGCAGAGCAATGGTTTTTGAAAGTTGCATAATAACTTGCTCATAATTAGAAGGTCTATGGGAGGACCTGGTGGCATCTGCTGTCCCTAGGCAGGGGATCTAAGTGGTGGGAACAGGCACAGAAGAGACTTGCTTTTGGGGGTTATCATTTACAATTTTTTGATTCTGTACAAAGTTAATATATAACCTATTAAAAATAAGCATGCTCTGGTGGACACACAGTTAGCAAGAGCGCCTCCCCAAACATAGACTTATGCTATGTGGTGCAGGGAGGAGCAGATGGCAAGACGAGACAGAAGACAAGTGCTGTAAAGATGTAACACAATGAACCTGAGTGTTTTAAAGGAAACTGAGAATTACCATGAGGTTGCAAAGAGATTTTTGTCTTGTATAGCTGAGTTAGACATGGCTTCATCAAGGAGCGAGGGTATAGAACAGAAGGGTATAGAACAGACATTAAAGAATTACCAGGAGCTTGAGTACAGAGTAAGCCTATCTGAATGCTTTAAAGGTGGTCTGAATCTGGAAGATAAAGCACATTTTCCAAATAATGTCTGTTGGTTGTCTTCTCCTGGGTCTGGGTTGAGTGTACTTTGGGTGCTGTGGAGATGCTGGTAGATGCAGCCCTGTGGGGGATGCACAAGAACAAACCCACCCCTAGTCCTGCTGAATGAGTCAGTGAAGGAGAAAGTGCAAACAGACCACTGCCCTCCCAAAAGCCCCTGTGGCTCAACTTTGACTGGGCAGAGTACTGAGCACAGCGACCATTATACTTGACTGTGATATGGTGCTCAACACTATTGAGACAGGTAAGAACACCAGGTAAAGTTTTGTTCATCAGTTGGTGTTCTCTAATTTGAAGGGGTGGTGAAGTGGCAGAGAATCTGGGACCCCTGCTGCCAAACTCTGCTCCCTAGATAAGTGTGGTGTTTGAGATTGCATGGGGGTCCGGCAACAGTGAAGATGTAAACTGCCTAGAAACACTCTTCATCAGTTTTATCTGTTTTATGTGATGTGGTTCCAGGTAAGATTTAATTAGTTTGCTTCTATCTACAATTCCAGCTTGAAGACATGCATCATTGCAAGATGGTGTTGCAAGACCAGGAGGTCCTGAGCCAGGCTGCGGGTGCCTGGAACATGCTGGGGATGAGAAGTGTGGCTCAGCCGCAGCAGCAGGTGTTAGAAGAGCCCGTGGAGGAGGTGGGGCAGGCGGCTCTCCATGACCCTGTGACAGGAAGGAAGCATTGCCACCAAGTCACACATGACCCTGACACAGTGCCCTGACTCTTGGGACCTGCTTTTCCTCACTTATGAGATGAAGGGATTAAAAAAAGATGACCCTCGCTTGTCTAGCTCTTGCCGTTTAGGTACTGGACACTTCTAAGATTAACTAAACTTTGTTTATGAAATATGTATTTATTTATGCAATGTGGACAACTATCTTAGACAGTTAAAACAGTCTCACTCAATGTGAATCTATAAACTGGACTGAAAATCTCACTTCAATTTGTAAATGGCTAGTCATCCAGCACAACGTGGTCTTCAATATAATCAGTGACAAATGACTTCAATATAAATGTTATGAAGTGTAAATACATGCATTGGTTGAATGTACAGATATTTCCTGGCCAATCTATCTATTATGACCTTCTTAAAGATCAGTACTGACCACCAGCACATGGCCCAAATATCACGTTGGGCCACCTGCATGGATTTGTGCATCTCTGTGTGTGAGGACGGGATGCCCTGCAGTGGCATGGTGTGGCAGTGCAGGATCATGGTACCCAATGGCATTGATGACCCACTGCTACAGTCACATGGTAACCAAGCTGAGCAGCAGACCACTGCAGTTCTTTCCTCCCCAGAGAGGTAGGTTCACTGGTCCACCACACAGCACATACATGGTTGGGCAATTATGACCAGTGCAAATGTTTCTGCTCTGTGTAGTGCCACTGGCACTGTGGTAATGGCTGTGCACAAGAGACACAGTGCCTGTGAACTCACTAGTGAGCATGAAGCTGTGTAAATAGGCAAACCACAAATATGACCCATGAAGTGCAGGGCACTGCTGGGTGCACTGGTGCATACTGGACCCAGGTTCATTGAGTCAGTGATCACTGGAGGAAGAGCAGTGCAAACTCAGAGGCTCTGCAGACCAGAGGCAGTTGAGCTGCAGAGGGCTTGAGAGGTGGGGCAAGAGCAATGAAGAGACAGAAGACATACCCAAAGGCCTAGCCTGGAGGGAGACTGTGGTCTGTTGAGGGAACTCAGAGAAGGTCCAGTTCTAGGGGTGCCACAGCACGAGCCCAGGGCAGCCTGGCCAGTGAGGTTACCTGTGCTCTCATAATCATCCATGGCTGCTGGACTTTGTCCCACAAGCTGCTGGAGTGATTGATATGTATAATCAGGGGAATAATCAGATTTGCATTTGTCACATTTATTTTCCCTCAGTGTGAAAAATGAATTGCCAGAAAGCAAGGTTGGAGGTGGAGTGACCAGAGAGTGAGGTTGAAACCCAGGCAAGAAGCATTCTGGTCCCCACCAGGGCAGCAGAAAGAGACCAAGAAGAGGGTGCATAGTCCAAGGTTTGCAGATAGAGAGGGGCAGCTCAGGGAAGGCCCGAGTATCTCATTTGGGAAACCTGATAGATAGCACTGCCTTTCAACATAACAAGCAAGGGATTTGGGTGGAGGGAGAAAACGAGATGAGCCTCTGGTTTAGGGTGATCTGTGTGTTGGATCCATACAAACTATCCAAGAAGCATGTCTCACAGACTGTCCAATGTGGGGATAGAGCCCAGAAGAGCATCTGGACTGGAGATGAGAGAGATACCAAAGTCTTCAGGTAATGGCATCCAAAGCTGTGGGCAAATGCCAATCAGAACAAGTGGGCAGAGTCAGAAAGAATGGAAGGTGCCAGGACAGAATGCCAACCAAGCCCACTTTCAGGACATGAGTCGGGAAATCAGGGTATTCAGGAGGATGAAGTGTCACCGAAGCTGAAGGGAAGCCTGTGACTTAAGAAGGAAAGAACAGTCAACAGGGTGGATGACATGGAGGAGCTAGGTGTGTGAGGCTGAGAAATGTCCCCTGGGCTTAGCCAGCTGTGGCCATTGGTGCCCCTGTGGGAACAGATTTATTGTGGGGTGGGTTGGGGAGCAGATTCCAGAGGGTGGAAGTAGCTTTGTGCCACATGGACAGTGTTTGTAGAAGACCCTTCAAGGGGTTATCCTATTAGCAGGGGAAGGGAGAACACCTTTGAACCAAAGGCCTCAAGGAGAGACTGGAACATGCTTATGTGCTAATGGAAGAAACTGGGACCAAAGAAAGGAGAAGAGTTAGTGGGAGGAGAAGTACAGGAAGAGGAAGAAGCTGTGTGACACAGTTCACTGGGGGAAGCATCAACCTTCACTGGGAAGAGACCGTCCCTCCAGAAACCAGGAGAGAAGATGGCAGTCACAGGTCAGGTGACCAGGATGAACAATAAGGGGTTTTGATGGGGGAAGATAAATATGGCAGGTTCTGGTCCTCTTGCAGTTTGGAGGAGAGAAAAACATGTAGATAATTCTGTTATTCAGTAGAAACTGACGAATGACAGGAGAGATTTGCACATTGGAGACACTTAAGGGTGGATTGAATACTGAGAGGTGATCTCAATGGGGATGGAGTAGAACCTCACCAAGAGACAGAGTAGAATCTCACCAGGGATGGAGCAGGAGCTCACCAGAGATGGATTAGAATCTCACCAAGGGATGGAGTAGAATCTCACCAAGGGAAGGAGTAGCATCTCACCAAGGGAAGGAGTAGGATCTCACCAAGAGAAGGAGAAGCATCTCATCATGGGAAGGAGTATCATCTCACCAAAGGAAGGAGTAGCATCTCATCAAGGGAAGGAGTAGCATCTCACCAAAGGATGGAGTAGGATCTCACCAAGGGATGGAGCAGGATCTCACCAAGGGAATGAGTAGCATCTCATCATGGGAAGGAGTAGCATCTCACCAAGGGACAGAGTAGGATCTCACCAAGGGGAAGGAGTAGTATCTTACCAAGAGAAGGAGTAGCATCTCACCAAGGGATGGAGCAGGATCTCACCAGGGATGGAGCAGGATCTCACCAAGGAGATGAAACCCAAGTTTCACTGAAGAATTCAAGACACCTAGAGGTGTTGGTCATTGTATACCAAGAGAAGGGTTCAGCAAAGGGCAAGTGTCACTGTGGTGAAGGAGTGCTTGTAGAGCCATGAGGGGCCCAGCTCTGAGTGGACCATGAGCTAAAGATATGGGAACAACAGGCCACATGTCTAGAGAAAGAAGATGGATCTGCACCAAGGAACTGTGCAGCTCAGGGCACAGGGTCTGGGTTCGTTCTCAGCATGCAGAAGGAAGCTATGGAAGAATTATTTTAATAATTACAAACCAGAACATTTGGGAATCAGGAAGACATGACAGCATGATACAAATGGAGGCCTGGGGCTGTGGGGCACCTCTCAGGGCAGCAAGCCTCTGGTGGAGGCTGAGGAGGAGGGGAGCTGAGGAGCAGACTGGGGGCAGGGGCACTGTCTCTGTGGTTGCTTGTGGTTCAGCAGGCTAGCCGCAGTTCCCCTCTGCTGTCCACGCTCATCCACACCTGTGCTCATTGATGTGACCCGTGACCTACAGTCCCTTAGGTTAGCAGACAAATCTAGTTGTCTAGCTTTAAGCCTGAAAAGTGAATTTCTAGACATTTCCAAGTCCAAAGATATTTTTTAAGTAAAACTGACAGCATGTGAATTATTTTTGTATTTGTACACATTATGTAAAATCAAAATCTAATGCTTAGAACTTGATTTTGACCAATGATTCAAAGGTAGATTAGTTTTGAAGAACTTGAGTTTATTTGCTGAACTTTATTAACTGAATATCTAAGGAAGACCATACACTCTAAAAACTAAAATTATTTTATTCACTTGTGAGAAAAATCACAAGTGAAAAAAAATCTTTAAGGAACCATTTTAAGTATTTCAATTTAATTTAAAAACCTCCCCTCACCATTCATAGGGAAAAAGAACCACAGTATTTTCAAAGCCATCAAGGTGAGTCAGACTTGCCTTCTGAAATTCACACTGCTTGAAATTCCCAGTTATTACCTTGTCTGGAACCGTCAAGGGATCCGCGTGTGTTACCATGAGTGGAGTATATTTGTCAGGGGTAGACCCCCAGTCTCCAACTAAAACACTTTGATGATTTCTCCTAAAGTTGCTTCCTTGGAATTGTATCTCCCAAAGATAAAGTTAATAATTAAATATAAATATATATTCAATCATAGAGCATAAAATGTCATAGAGCTTGAGTAAGCACTTTAAAGATGTTAGCAATAAGCTTAGTAAGAAAGTAAATAGTTGCTCAAGATGTGGCCTCAAGTACTGCAGAACAATGAAGAACCAGGGTGGACCTCAGTGAGGAGGGACTTGATGTCCACAGTGCAGTCACAGGTGAGCATGAGTGACCACAGTGGTCCTCAGCAAGGAGGGACTTGGTATTCACAGTGTGACCACAGGGGAGCATGAGTGGCCATGGAGAACCTCAGCAAGGAGGGACTTGGTGTCCACAGTGTGACCACAGGTGAGTATGAATGGTCATGGTGGACCTCAGTGAGCAGGGTCTTGTCACAATGAGGCCACAGGTGAGCATGAGTGGCCACAGAGGACCTCAGCAAGGAGGGACTTGGTGTCCACAATGTGGTCACAGGTGAGTATGAGTGGCCACAGTGGACCTCAGTGAGTAGAGACCTGGTGTCCATGGTACAGCCACAGGTGAGGATGAGTGACCACAGAGGACCTCAGCAATGAGGGACTTGGTGTCCACAGTGTGGCCACAGGTGAGCATGAGTGGCCAGAGTGGACCTCAGCAAGCAGGGACCCGGTGTCCAGAGTGCAGACACAGGTGAGCAGAGTGGACCTCAGCGAGCAGGGACCTGGTGTCTATGGTGTGGCCACAGATGAGGATGAAGTACATCCACAGCTCTGCTCGATCACATGGCCTTTTGCAACATAGGAAAAGAATTTTAACTCAGCTTTGAGAGGTCTTAACTAAATCAAGTCTTTATAGAGATGCCAAGATTTTTTTCAGAATATAAGCTGCCAAATGGCATGCACTGTAAATGCTGGTGCCATTTATGTATAGGAAACTTTAGGAAGGGAAAGAAAGAATCTTCTCTCAGGTCTTGTGGTGGGATTTCAGAGGGACGCTCATGAAGGGGTGAAGGCACTGCCTTCCGTCTTCTGAAACAATGGTTCCATCTAGTGGGTGTTTTACTTAGAGACTGGCCTTTCATTCCAAATGTCCAAGTTTTATCTTCCACTAAAATTCACATTAAAGACAAAAAGAGAATAGGTCATTTTTTAAAAATAATAAATTTACAATGAGCAAAACAAAGAAAACAGATAAACAGCATAAGCATGACACTCACAATGTCTGGGAGTGTGCTGGGGCTTGGTAAGAATCTGGCTTACCAGATTGAGTGGTGTGGAAAGCTCACCAGGACAGCACATGTCCTGGAGTGATTGTGACCAGAAACAACTGACAACTTGGTAAAACAATATCTGGTTCAAACCTTCCAGAAGCACAGAGTGGCTGAGATTATTCACCCACATCCTCATTTTGGCAACAGCATTTACTGGCCTCCAGTCACAACATGGTGATTGCTCACTCACAGTTCAAGGGGGACTTCCTGTTAATTTGGACAGCAATCACAATGAGTAATTGGGGTGATTTCAAAAACTCAATTTATGATCATGGCTCTAATTTGCAACACCCAATTTTGCAAACTACCCAAACAACTCAGATGTTTAATTCAACTATTAATCATCCAGATGATTCCAACATATTGTATGGTTAGCTTTTTTACTGAATGTGTTGATTATTGGTTCTAACTACCTTATTTCTAAAAGCAGATCTAAAAGGCCTGAGATGTAAACTCCTGAACACCATCACACCCAGCCTGGAGTAACTGAGTTTTCCACTGTGAGCCTGCTCTTCATAAATGGAAAACCCAACCTTCCACAAATGACTCTGTGAAGCAGATAAAGAATTTATTTTATTTTCAAGGTCCAAAATGTTATTTGGATATTTATTTGCTTTCATTTTGGTGCACAGTCAGAATGATAAAGCAGAGTGAATCCTGTAAGGGTGAGTTGTCAGACACAGGTTTAGATGGGGCAGGAGGTTTCTGGGTCTTTCCCCTCACATTGCTGGGGTTTGCCTGGCTCAACCTGGTGCTCACTAACTGACCGCCAGGGCAACCCAAGCCCAGCAGATGCTCTGTACCTGTCTGCGCAACCTGGGCATTGCTGGCGCTTCCCTCTAATGCTTCTGGGTTTCTGCCAGAGTCTGAATCTCTCCAAGGACTCCTGTATACTTTGGGTTGACAAATGTCACCTTGCAATTGTAAGCCAGTATTTCAGTTACAAAGTCCTTGAATGTCATCTATCTAGCTTCAAAATTTAACCACTCTTGTCCTTTTCCAAAAACAGAATCTGACCAAATGTCTTTGTGACAATGTAAGTACTTTTGAACATATGAACTAGAAATTTAGATATGCATGACCTTGAATCCTGAGAATACATTGACTAGTGATTTTCTCCAGTGTAGCAGTTACAACACAGATCTGAAGGTAAATGTGGCAGAATGGCACTTTTGAGAGTGAAACGTTCAACAGGCTGGGGCACAGTGATTCCATCTACATATGCAGTTGGAATAAAACATAAAGTCACTGAAGGAAAGAGCAGGAATGGAACCCAAGCCTGATGGTGCAGTTTGACTCTATTCAAAACCCAGGGCTGCACGTGTGGCCACTTGGAACATGTACCATGGCCAACTAGTGCTGTCCTCCTCTGGTATCCTCCTATAGGCCTCTTCACTGCCCCGACACCCATTTTCATAACAAGGTTCACAGCAGAAATTGTCCTTGAACCATTTAGTGCATGGAGAAACTGAAACCAGATGAGTTAAACTCTTGTTCAAGTTCACTCAGAATGCAGACAGCCCACCAAGCACCTGCCAAAACCAAAGCCTGACTCAGCTACCACAGTAGTGAGACCATTTCCCACCCTTGGAGTGCTCATGTGTGAAACCCAAGAAGTGATGCTTCATGGATGGGGGTCTGAGATCACCCTCACTGCTGGCTCTGTGTAGAGCAGGACTCCCTGGTCATCACAGTGCTGTCCACAGCAGCCTCGATGTGGAAAGGACTTGTCTCAACAGATGGTCAAACCAAGTGTGCACACACAACAGGGTATGAGTCAGCCTCAAAAAGAAACCATGTTTATTTTCATTTTTCACTTTGTGCAATTTATTACCCGCCTTCCCTCTGGACAGCATGGTTCATAAGGACTCACTCATCTTTGAGTAAAAAGTGGTGGTAAAGGAAAAGCTCATCACAAACATGTTGCCTTCTACATTAGTGCAGACACAGTGGCATGTGGCCATCAGATGATGAGACCCATTTTTGCCACATCCTCTTGGTTCGAGAAAATTGCAACATGATATCTGAACACCTGGGAAGGGGCCTCTCATGTGATATCAAAGAGAAGGTGGAGAGCCTCTCTGCATGGAGGGATAGGGAAACCCTTCGTCATTTTGCAGAAGTAAAGTTACTAATGTGATTTTCACCATGGTGACTGTTGAGATTTGGTGCTGGACACCAGTTTCTTTCTCTTCCTTCCTTCCTTTCTCTTTCCTTCCTTTTTTGACAGCTTTAATGAGGTATACTTGAAAAATCAAAACTGTATGTCTTTTAGGTGGAGCATGACATGGGAGTGGGGGGTTGTATGCTGAGGATGGGACCCAGAAGCAACTGCCCTGAGCCACACTCCCAACTCTTTCATTTTTTCTTTTGAGGCAGGGTCTCACCAAGTTGCCCAGGCAAGCCTGGCACTGGACCTCCTTCTGCCTTCACCACCCAAGTCACTGAGATTGCAGGTGTGCTCCTTGGGGCCTGACCACAAGGCTGCCTTGACAGGTACACACTGTTGATGATTCCCACGATCAGTCCAGTTAACCTGGCCAACACCTCAACTGGCTGGGATCTTTCTTGATGGTGGAAACACTGAATATCACGACTGTGAGTAGGTTTTTGGTGTGCAAGATGGCCTTGCCATCTGTCACGGCACTAGGCATGGACCTCCAGAGCTCACAGCAGAAACCACATGTCTGCCCTGACACACCCCCAGCTCCCACCCATGCCCACAGCCACCCTCCTGCCTGCTGCTGAGAGCTCAGTGGTCAGAGTCCACACACCTGAGTTCCCGTGGCAACTCTCACGCCTGCCTCACCTCTCCAGGCAGACTGTCCTCTGTGCTATTGTGAGTGACAGGGTGTCCTTCTGCTTCAGGCAGAATCTGGTCACATCTTCCTAGTCCCTGAGCATGAGTCAGCAGGCCACAGACAGCTCCTCAGCATTCTGTTCCCTCCGCCTGGATGCATGCCCTGTGGTTAGGCCAGAGGTAGGACTCCTGGGTCTGGCTGTGGTGCCACTTCTGATGTTTCCTTCCATCTCCTCCTGCTCCTCTGTGCTACCAGACCATTTTCCCTGCCTGCCCTGCTAGGGCAAGCCTGTGTTTCTCCCGACATCCTTGTTTTGGCTTTCTGGACCAGAGCATTCTCACAGGAGTGAGGCATGAGAGCCCCGTGGCTCTGGCTTGTTTCCTGAGGAGTAGTTGTGTATCATGTCCTGGCCTCAGAGGTCTCCTCCAGAAAAATACTGGCAGGTTGCTGGCCTCTTCTTAATGACACTGCCTGGGGCTGCTGCTCTCATGGGAGCATTTCTCTCAGGTGGGTGTGCACATGTGTGTAGGAACCTCTCACAGGTGGGTGTGCACACATGTGTGGCAGCCTCTTTCACAGGTGGGTGTGCATGTGTTTATGTGGGAGCCTTTCTCACAGGAGGGTGAGCACACATATGCTTGTTCTGCAGCCAGAGTGCCATTGGTGTCTTTTTCCATGCAGAACAGCCACTGCCAGGCTCTCCCAGGTCCTGCCTTGGTGTTTGTGCCTGTCCTTCCCATGGAACTGAAAATTGCAAAATTTACTCTGTAATAGCTTTCTGTAATGTAACTTGTCAGGTTTTGACTGATGATCTTTTGTCTGAGGAGGGTGATTCTGCAAGAGCCGTGGGCACCAGGAAAATGCTAAAGCAGAGGACTTGGGTGTCCCCATACTCCAGTGGGCCTCCCACAGTGGGGACAGGCTCAGCAGCAGGGGGAGCAGCAGGGTGTCTCTCCTTGTCCATGGTCACACATTGTCCTCTGCAGTGTGGCTTGCTGCAGATGAGGGAAGCCTCGAAAACATGACATGAACCATAGCACCATTCAAGCAAATGGCTGGCGGGAGGAGAGATGGGTGTGTCAAAACTGCCTGTGGTCCCAGTTCACTGATGGAGGCTGTCTTGGGCCATTGGGAGTTCCACCGACCTCTCGCTGAGGACCCTCCCTGTTCTCCAGTCAGCTCTGCAGCATGACTGAAGTTTCTCATGCTAGAGTGCAATTTTGCTGCAAAGAAGCATTGCTGTCTACGACTTTTGAAGCAGAATTATGTGGTCTGATTCATAGCTGGGATTCTGTCATTATTATTCATTATTCAGAGTCTGTCAAGGGCCAAGCTACTGCCCCTGTCACCTACTGGCTGAGACATGGCCTCCTGAAATAGAAATTCTCAGGTATGTGCAAATAAGCACATCAGAAAAAAGAATGCAGAACCGAGACAGGAACTTGGCAGTTTTATTTCACTGTAACTCCTCCATCAGGGTCTTTGTCATATTTAGGACAAAATTCAAATGAGGCTTTCTATTTTCCCTGTTATTATAGTGTTTTCTACTTTAAAATATATTGAAATTCATGGTACTGTTACACAAAGTAACCTTTATTAAGACCAGCAGGTACAACATTTGGCTTGCTTAGCAAATCTGTCATTTCAGGTCTGTCTGGTGTTGTTGTTACAGGCTATTACAGTCCCCTTCCATGCACAATGATATTGTAAAAAAAATTAAAAACCTGTACTTTGGTGTATACATCTGTACATGAGCTATAGAATGTATATAATTAAACATGTATAAAAATAATAGGTATATATAAAATACATGTATGTATGTGTGTGCATAGCTATATGATGGATGCCCTTGATATAAGTTCAAATTTCAACTCCCATTTTTTCAACTTGTGATTGACTCAGATGCTCTAGTTGCACACCAGAAAAGCTAAACCTGGCTGGCCCACAGGAGTGACTGAGGGGTCCTGGGGACTGAGGGGTGACAGGGAAGTAGAAGAAGGCCCCTCCTGGGGCCACAGTAGCACCTACTCCCTCCCCAGGGCTCTCAGTTGGATTGAAGTTCACACCCCAGCCAAGCGGGCCCTGCTGGCATGTTGGGGTGCAAGGCCATTCCCAGCTTGGAAGGGCACACAGAGGAGACGTTGCTCTTGCTCATGGGGTACAGACCATGTGGCTCAGCAACAGACCCAGGTGAGCACCCTGGAGGTTGAACCCATTAAAACAAATGAACCTTGAGAATGACCCCCTGACTCTACAGCAGCATAAGACCCTGACTCACAACACCCACAGCACAAAGCAAAGAAGGAAAAATGGGGGTTTTGATCTGAAGAATTCTGAAGAAGATCCAGGTTCCTCCCTGCCAGAGGAAGGAGAGAACCTTGGACAATGTTACCAGGTGGAAAGGCCGAGGGAAGAGTTCACGCCCACTCCTTCAGGCAAAGTCACCCAGCTTTGTGGACATCTCAGCTGGGCCCCCCAGACTCACACAGCTCTTCCCTCAGTCCCCTCCCATGAACAGCACAGCCGTGCAGGTGGCAGACAGACATGTGACCAGAACTGATGTCTCCTAAAATGTCCCCAAGATTGAGCAGTCAGGATGGGCTCTGGTCTGCAATTGGCCTGCCAACACCTTCCCCTCCAGTCTACTCCTGTGAGGGGCTGCCCAGCAGAATCCCTGGCCCTCTCTTCTTCTACCCACCCCAAGCTAGACTTCAGGGGAACATCAAAGGAAACATGTGGAGAGCAGGCACAGCCTTAGTGACTCCGTGGTGTATAGAACAGCAGCTCTCAGGCTGTGTTGACTCTGAGTGACTCCACGATGTGTAGAACAGCAGCTCTCAGGCTGTGCCCTGAGGGACTCCATGGTGTGCATAACAGAAGCTCTCAGGCCGTGCCTGCCCTGACTGACTCCATGGTGTGCAGAATAGCATTTCTCAGGCTGTGTTGACTTTGAATGACTCCACAGTGTGTAGAAGAGAAGCTCTCAGGCTGTGCCCTGAGGGACTCCAGAACAGCAGTTCTCAGGCTGCACTTTCCCTGACTGACTCCATGGTATGTAGAACAGCAGTTCTCAGACTGTGCCTTCCCTGAGTTACCCCATGGTGTGCAGAACAGCAGCCCTCAGGTTGTGTTGACCCTAAGTTACTCCATTGTGTATAACTGTAGTTTGCCCTGAGTCGCTCCATTTTGAGTACAAGAGCCAAGGTAGCATCCTATTTCTAGAATAAACGACCACTATCTGCCCAACACCACATAAGGCACAAACTGAAGAATCATTTTATGTGCCAATGTATCAAACTAAATCAGGAGTACCTGGACATGTGGACATCCCCATCATGTCAGGAACACCAGATGTGGGAGCTTATCAGTCTCACCAGGCACAACCTCTCACTCTAGATCACAAAAGGAGGAGTTTCCCAAGGCTGGACACAGCAGCACTTTGGCCCCATCACCTGGTCACTCATTCCAGGCATTGCCCAGGCAAATCGCCACAGCAACGAACCTACGATTTCCTGTTCCCATTGGACTTCAGCAGTTTTTCCTGCCCACAGTTACCATGCCCAGCCCACTCCAAGCTGATGCTCCAAACTGATCCTCTGATTCTTAAACTGCCATCCACCTGGACCTGACCTCTGCCGTGACAGCTCTGCAGAGCTGATGCATTACAGCCCTTCTCTGACCACCCACAGTGACTTGTAGACTCTGCCTTCCTCTCTCTCTCTCTCTGTCTGGTCCCTTGGCTCAGCACCCCATAACCCTGTGGCCTTTTAACACTTTCTTACTCTTTCTGTGATCTAGTTATATATTAGTGTGTGAAGTGCATGTGACTGGGGTGTTCCAGATACTAGAGGTTAGGATTCGAATTATGGACCTGTGGCTCCCTGGCTCATGATAGCAGGTGACCCACAGGTATTCAGTGAACTGCCACCAATGGAAGTGGTGTGGCCTGGGAATTCACTGTCACTCACTAAGTTCTGACACTGGACAGACAGGGCATGTGAGTTCTGCCTTGGTGATAGCTCACTCACAGGCTTCCTTCTTTCTGATTCTCTCTTGTTCCCTTCTGCTTAGCCCCTGGCCATCCTGCTGACCATGTCCCAGTAGGGGACAGATGAAAGTGACCAGGTAGGTAAAGAGAGGAGCCAGGCAAGAGCCCTGGGTCTCACAAAGGTCAGCAGAGCAGGCTTTTTCTTTCCTGCGAGTTGTGTAGGAGGCTTAGGGACAGAAGGATACTGCAGTGACTGCAGTGCAGGACCCAGGACTTCATCAGGGTGTGGGTTACGTCACTGAGGTCTCCAGGGGTGGGAAGAAATGGCAGAAGCAGCAGGGGAAACCACACCCTCATGTGGGGAGGACCAGGAAGAGTTTGCTTCGAGCCAAGTGTGGTGGCCCCATGAATGGCACCTGATGACAAAAAGGCGGAGGCAGCTTGGGATGCTTGAGCTGCCTGCATGCTTCTCAAAGTAAGAGGTAGTGAGATAAGGAGGGTGGAGCAGTGGTCATTTGTCTCTCCATGCAATTCTACCGGACGAGCCACACTACAGTCCAGGGCTGAGAGCTGCTGCTCAGGCCATCCTGACCCCAACCCCTTGACATGAGCACACATCCTTCTTTTCCCTGGTAGTGAAAACAAGATGATACCTCTCTTACCTGGAGGGAACTTACAAATTCCACATAACACTGAGTATGTCCTCTGACCAACTTGTTTTCCTAAGAAATATTCCCCTTTAATGCAACTTAAGGAAAAGTCCAAAGAACCATGGGAATAAGCAACTGTGATACCAAAAGTCCAGAGGCCCCAAGGCAGGCAGCTCTGAATCCTGGCTCTGCCCCTTACCTGCTGTGAGGCCCTGGGGAGTCAGCAACCTCTCTGTGTACCACATGAATCATCCAGAATGAGGGCCATACTCCTCCAACTGGAGGAGAGCTTAGTGGATGCAGCAAAGAGAACCATCCAGAAGTTACTCCAGAAGTTACATGCCAGCAACTTAGTCCAAAGCATCTCTCTTGTTAGTAATGAAAATGAGCCTAGTGTGGACTAGGCCAGAGTCACCCTTGTCTCCCTTACCAGGCCTCAAGGGGGAATTCCTCCACCTCTCCTCATAACCAGTTAAGGTCATTTGCTGCCCCTCACCAGCCACTTTCCAGAAAAAGGTCACTTTGTTTAGACCATTAAAAGCAACCCAGATTGCACTCCTTTCCTAAGACTGGCCTCTGACTCAAGGGGCAGATCTGGTCCTCACCTGAACCACAACTGCCAAGAAAGAGGTTAAAGCATAGACTTTGGCCTGGAAGATGACCTGAGGCAGAGAGGCCCTGGACACACTGTGTGGAGGGAGCAGGAAAGTGACCTGAGGCAGAGAGGCCCTGGACACACTATGGAGGGAGCAGGAGGGTGACCTGAGGCAGAGAGGCCCTGACACACTATGGAGTGAGCAGGAGGGGGTCTAAGGAAGAGAGACCCTGGACACACTGTGAGGAAGGTGTAGGCAGTCTCATGGACTCAACTGGCAGCTGCACCCTGAACGCAATTCCTCTCCCCATGCCCACAGTCCCAGTTCAGAGGCCACAGGAAGTCCTTTCTCACTGAACTAGGGTTCTCTGCATCAGCATCCCAGCCTGGCCAGTGTGTGGCCAGCAGGATAGCTCTGGACTGGCTGACTGAGTTGTTCTTTGTGGGACTGGCAACCCACCACTGGCCTTTTAGTAAGTTCAGTTTGACTTCTGGGGCTACCCCAGAAGACAAATTTTATCCACCTCTAAAAATTGACATTACAGTGCCTTTTGCAGTAGTCTGAGGATATGAAATTCTGAACATGTGCTGTGAGTCTTGCACAGTGGACCTGCTCCAGGTGGCTTTTCTGATGCACTTGCTGGGGGAAAGGTCCAGAATAATGGCATCCCAGGGCTGGAAATCAATGGGAGGGAAGACTCCAGCCATGAGTAAAGCAGAAAATGTCGATTTCCTGGGTTCTTCTCCTTCCCAGTTTGCAAAGCAGCAAGCACCCACAGATACTGAAACTAACAGACTGAGCAGAAAAAGTCAGATGGTTCCAGAGGCTTTGCTCCTGTGTTCCTAGAAGTGCAGGTATTCTAGTTCTGGCATTCTGGGTATGTACTGGTCCTCAGAAGCAGCTCAGGCTAGACCAACAGAATCCTGACTAAATGGATGAACTTAATACTTTGAAATCTGCTTCATCTTTAGATATGTCCTGTAACTGTGTAATTTAATTGAAAGAAAATGTAGATACATTCCATTTTCAGTTTAATTGGTTCAAAATCCCAGGGCTCTGTTTTTCACTTATAACTGCTTAAATCCGTAGGAAGGGAAAACAGACTTAGCCAAAATGCATGTTTCTGACCTCTTCTGTAACAGTGTATGTACACAGCAAAGTCACTGACATCTCATTAGGATTTTATCTTTCATGATCTCTTTTATCTAAAAATATTGTAGCCTCACAACTTTTAATCATACACAATGAGCTGTTTCAAGACTTTCCTTTTATTCAACTTGAAATGCTTGCTGAGCTGAAGGAAGCATATGCACCTCCTTGACCCTATTTCTGGGTTTCCTCAGGTCAGCTATGATGAACACAGCATCTGACCTAAGGTCTAAGAATTAGGCTTCTGCAGTAGCCATGGAGCACTATTGGAATGCACAACCACACTGCCCTTGGCAGGAACACAGGTGTGTTCAAAGCCCACGGGGGACATCAGCACATGGAAAACTGAGTAGCTTAACACGAGTCCACTTTGCAAACCCATCAGCAATGTGCTGAAGGACACTTCAACACCACCCAGCTCCAGCTGTCCTTTCAAGGAACTGGAAACTGGATTGGACTGTTCAGTAACTGGCTCCCCCGGCATCATCAGGATCTCTGGGGCCAGAAGCTCTTCCTCTGTCTGAGCCAGTGGGAGCATGACCCAGCTGGAGTAAGGAAGCAGGTATGGTGCAGTTGTGGCAGACACAATGTGGAGCAAACACACCCCAGGACCCTGGCCAGGCTCTCCTATACCTGGGTGCTCTGTGGTGTTGGCTTCTACTGGGGGCCTTCTTTGTTGAGGAGAGATCTATAAAAATCAGCAGATGAATGTTCCAGGTTAAATATTAAAGTTTCATTCCCCTCTTCTTGCTTAGGGCTAACATACATATCCAGGATGGGCAGAGAGAGAAAGAAAGAGAGAGAGAGAGAGAGAGAGAGAGAGAGAGAGAGAGAGAGAGAGAGAGAGAAAGCCCATGTGCACTAGAGAGAGACAGAGAACCCATTCCTCAGCTCCCCAGGGTACACATGGAGAACTGCCGGCTGGTGCAGGCTGCCCTCTTCAGCACTGGCATGTGCTCACCATGTTGTGACATCAGGTGGCCCAGCTCATGCCTGAGGAGGAATAGAACCCTCATCTGGCCCATGTCCCATGGCTTGGGCATTCCCTTAGGAAAGCGAGTGGTTTCTGTTGCTGTTAGAGTCAGGATGTGTCCCACAGGAAGACAGACTGACAAAGGGAGGCATGCGTGCAGGTGAAACATGGCACTGGCTCACTGAGAATGGTGCAGAGATGCTGGTAGGACTGAAGATGCTCTGGGTTTCAGGAAGGCAGACACAGAAACCTGGGAAGGGTTAGGAGGAGGTTGGGACCCTGCAGAGGAGGATCACCAAGAAGGCAGACCAAGGGGGCTGCATAGGGCACCAGGAGGAACCATGGCACCATGGAGACTGGAGAAAGTGCTTTCTCTTTTCATGATGACTGAGAGGTGAGATAGGGGTCTCTTACTGGTTGCCTGCACTTTGGGTATCAGAGACGAGACAGACTTCATTTTGGTAACAAAAAGTCCAACAGCAGGATAAGTTACTGCTCCAGGCTTAGGAAAATAGGCTTCTAGTCCTGCTTAGCATGCCCAGCACTGGATTTGATCCCTGCTGCAAACAACAGCTGTTACACCACCTGCAATTCCCCTCAGTGCTTGACAAGGATTCTGCTGAGTAATAAAAGATGTTTGCAAAATCTCATCTCATTGGGAATTTGGGTTTCAGGCTTTCCTTCTTTGCTTGCTTAATACGTGTAGGTTTACTATTAATATTTTATGTGTTTTCCCTGAAAATAGGGGTCTTAACAGAACCAGGGTTAGAACATAAAAATCAGACTTCTAATGGAACAGTGTTTTCAGAATTAGTCATTTGCTATGAAACTCTGAGTAACCAAGATGCTATGAGAAAACACAAAAACAGATTCTAGCTGCTGATCCCCTGTTGACTACTCTCAGATGACCTAAAACACATAGGCAAATAATTCCAACCCCAGCAGGAAGGATTAACAGGAACAGAAGAAATAAAAGGTTCCTCAATGTTAAGTTCACACAGTATAAGATGATATCATATATTTGTTAGCTTAAAATGTCTAACATTTATTAACTACAGCAGTAGTCACACAACTGACATTTATTCAACCCTACTAAACTTGCTTTAACCTTTATGATTAGTTAAATATTAATATGTCTTATTGTTTAGTTAAAGGTTATCACAAGTAAACAATTACCAAAAATGATTAGAATATTTCATTGCCTAGTCTAGTAATGATTATACAAAATATTTTTTTTTCTCCTTGTGATCTTTTCCTATTCTGGAAAAACATGTGTAACTGCCTACATTTTAATGTATAAAAAGCTGGCTGGGAAAAATAAAATTTAGAACTTAGCATCCATTATTTTGTGTTGCTTTGTTCTCCACCGCACCGACATCTACTCCATCACCTGTGGCCACTATGACCCCTGCTAGGGCTGGATCCCAACAAACAGCAAGGACCTGAGGTTGAGAACTTAAACTTGAACCCTAAGCATAACTTACCAATCTAACCAACCAAAGTTCAGATTTAATGCCTTCATGATATGTATCCCAGGCATCTTGAAATACTCAAAAACCAGTCTAGTCATTTGTAAGGTGCTCTGAGGAACAATGTAGTCACAGTTAGCATATCCATGGTTTGGGCAGAGAGAGGGCATGAACCAGCAGGTAACCACTACAGGATGGTGTCACAACAAGAGCAAAGACAGGCCTTCAGTCTCCTGAAGGGAAGGCAGAGTTTCCTTGGCCAGTGTCTACAGCAGGGGCTGGACGCTGAGTCTTATGGATCGATGGTACCCTCTGTGCTTCCTGTTCACAGGAGCAAAGGTTAAACAGCACGGCTGAGTGGTCTGAGCAGAATCGTGGTGACTAGGCCCTGTCTGACTCCACATCAAGGACAAGCTGAATTGGAAGCTCAGATGGTGCCCAGAGGAAATGCGAGCACAGCAGAGCAGCTGGAAGGACCTAAGGGACCCTGCCTTTGTGGACCCTGGCCTCCTGGGATGTGTACACTAAGGCACTAGCAATAAGCAGCCTGGGCAGGCAAACCTGCAGGTGTCTCCCATGTAAGAGAGCCACCTCATGCATTTATCTGACTGACTGCATGACTTGTTTTCATCCAGGCCCTATCTACCTACCTATCCACCCACCCGCCCACCTACCTGCCATCTATGTGTGTATATAGACTACTCAATTAGCATGCTTAACATTTGCCTATAATCCATGTTTGAACAGGAACATATTTACCAACTGTATCTTCATGTATACATAAGTATTTTATCTACTCTCCCCTTAGCAAAATCACTGCATCTACTAATACCTGACTTTGATAGTATCATAATGTGATTGAGGGGCCATTTCTTCAGCAATTCTTTTTAAAAAAATCTGAAAAATAGGCATCACATTATCTGTTTCTAAATTTTTATTTTCTATATTAGCCACTGGTAAAATAACTATTCAAGAAATGTATTTTATAAAAGACAAATATTCTTAATAACTCAGCCTTCCATATTAAAAATTGTACTAAGAGCAGTCTCTAAATTTCATCTGTCTTGTAAGTGGTCTTGACTACTTACAGTGGTTCCTTTATGTTTTCCTGCTGAGAGGACCTGAGAGGTGCCCAGGCCAGTGGCTGGTAAAGACAAGGGCAGAGGTTGGAACACTGTTGCAACAGACTCAGAACCCCTGGGGTCACCAGGAGTAGAAACAGGCAAGGAAGGCCCCTCCCCAGGTTCTGGAGGGTGCATGGTTCTGCCAGCACCTCAGTTGTGAATTTCAGGCCCCCAGAGCTGTGAGGATTGTTTCTGCTCTTGATGCCACCTAGTTCAGGAACTCTGCTGTGGTAGTACTACAGAACAAACCACAGGATGGGGTTGGAGGGTGGCTCTCAGATGTTGTATGGGCACCCAGAGTGCTGAGACTTGACTCTTCAGCTGTGAAGAGACAGTTATGCTTGCTCATGCACAATCTCACATGCTCTGGTCTCACGCTCTTTCAGAGCTGACCCGAAGCCCACTAGAGCAAGTCCATTCCGCACCACAAGAACAGTCTGGAATGTTCTGATGTGGCTGACAGGCAACACAGTGTTCTGACATTTCAGAAGAGAAAAAACAAGCAATGTGTCTTCAAGGTTGTAGTGACTCTACAATGCCAAGATTAATCTAGAAACTTCAAAGGCATTTTGCATTCCAACCTATAACAGATGAAATGAGATTAAAATGTTGTTTGTGAAGTCATGTTTCTAGACAGAAACTATAGCCCATATGCATAGGTGGTTCTGAGGTATTTAAAAGATCAGGATTCACCTGGGCAGTGAGAAAGACAAGGAGGCTTCACATGCCCCAAAACCCTCACTGAAAGTCTTTGGGTTTTGAAAGCAGAGCTGATTTTCATGTGTCTATGGTATTCTGTATGGTGTTACTGCTGTATGGTGTTATACCATACTGTATGGTGTAACTGAGCTCAGAGCTAGAAATCAGCGGCCAGAGGACCATTCAACATGGCACTCTACCCTCCTGCCCTCAGTCTGGCCCAGGCACCCCTCAGAGGACCCTGCCCCCTCAGAGGACCCTGCCCTGCCCTCCTCCAGCCACAGCAATTGCACAGTATGTGCATCCTATCTCCAGGAGGAGCACTGGCATCCATATGGACCCAAGTGACCCTGGGTGCCAGGGAGGCTGCTTGTAACTGGTAAGGGGCATGGAGAGGAAGCTGGAATGTGCAGCTAGGCTGTCCTCAAGTCCACACTCAAGAGCCCACAGAGTTGTATGATGGGACAAAGTAGTGGCCCCTGGGAAGAGGCCCGGGCTCTGGTGTCCTGGGCCACCAGGTTCTGGCAAAGAGCTGACTTTGAAACCAAGCATTCTAAATATGCTCTGACCAATTCCAGGTACTTTTAAGGTATGAGGAAGGACTGTGCCTTAATGTTTCTAAGCTCAATTCATAATATTTGCACAGCTCTCCATATATCCCTGCAGCAGGCCCAAGGAGGCCAAAAGATGTTCCAGTGGTGTTGTTGAAGTTCAGTACCGAGTACCTACCATCCCTTCTAAAACACACAAAGCTACTCCTCTATGACATTCAATGTAAAGAGAACAGCTACTTTCTTGGGTTTGTCATAAGAGAAATAATAATGGAAGATACTAGGATAGAAATAAAATGGGATGCATTTTCTAGAGATAAGACAGGTAAACCTGTCAGTGGCCAGAGAATTCATAAAAGCAGAATTGGAAATTCTATGAAGCACAACACGCTCACAGAACGCTCATTAACAAGCAGGGGCACGTTTGTTCAGTCAGTCAGAGGGGCCGGCACTGTGCCTGGAAGGGTGCCCGTGCAGGGCAGTATTGCCTCCTCCTTGTGAGGCACACCTGGCTGTGTGTGTCCAGAGTGCACCACAGATGGTCTGGCTGTGCAGAGCAAGAACACATCACCACTGGAATGCGGACTTCAACAGCACCCAGAGTGTGTGGGGTCACAAGGGTGCTGGGTACCTCATCAAGCAGGCCATGCCGGCATAGTTTCCACCCAGACCTGTTGCCCATGACCCTCCTCCCACTCCCCGTCCCTCCCACTGCTTGCCTGCCCCCTCTTTAATCCACTCTGCAGAATTGGCCAGAATTTCTATGACTTTGGGGTTGTTTTCTTTGTTTAGAAAACAGCTGTGTCTTGGATCTCTGCGGAAGTATAAACACTTTTGCAAAACCACTGTAGTCCATAAATAAAACAACGTAATTTACCACCAACAAATCTCCTTTAAAACCCTCACACTGGGCACAATGAGAGGGTCAGAAAAAAAAATAATAAAAGTTTAATGTTGTTGGGCAGCTCAAGGAAGAACTCCCAGCTGTTGTGGGAGGCCATGCAGAAGGGCTCAGGATGGAGCAGGCAGACCTCTCCCTGTACGCAGGTCTCACAGAAGTTGTTCTCTATGTTACTCAGGCTTCAGGCCAAAGATGTTTAGATAGTTCTCTTGGAATTTTCTTCTAGGTTCTCACCAGTTAAGAACAGCTAGATATTGAGTATCAGTGAATGCACCAAACAAATCAATGGAAGGAATAAAAAGCTGCAGACATGATTTAGCATGGTAGCTCCAAGGTCACCAACTCTTCCCAAGTCCTGTAAATGGATCCATTGGACTTCCTCTACCCAGTTTGTCTTCCTGCTCCAACACACTCACTGCCTCTTACACCCCATAAGACAAAGTGATCACAGACTTTGGTTCAATTGTTTAGTTATTTACTAAAAATAACTTAAAGGAAACTTTTTAATGAACCCCAGCGGGGACCATTCACAAGGCTGCCAGACCACTGAAAGTGGCCTGAGACCTCAGATACCCAACAGCGGCTGAGAGACATCACTGAACCTGGCCCACCTGCTCAGTCACCTAGACACTGGGCACCTGTGGCCCATGAACATGCTGGGAGAGGAAACTAGATCAGCTCTGCCTTTCACCTCCTCGCTTACTTGTAGGTGTCCCAAGAACCAGGTAGGAAAAGTGAGTTGTTGTCAGGTTTTACATGCCAGGAGAGTTGCCAAAAGAAGGTAGATAGGCTGCAATTCCACCATCAGCAAGGCCTGTGGCTTAGTGCAGGCTCACATGTGAGCACACATGAAACACTCTTAGAGGCCTCAAGGTTCCTTGCACTGAGACTTGGTTGCCTCACAATGCAGGTCAGATGCATGGTTGCGGCCCTGTCTCCAGTAGGAGCTAGGTTTACAGGCATTTCTGTGCAGCCTGAGCTGCTTGCCTCTTCTGGCTAACGGCACATGTGGGAGCCTCAGCAGGTGTCTTCCTGCCTTTTCCCATGAATGAAGATTGGACAGATGCCCCTGTCTCTGCTCCAAGGTAAATCTAGAGGACTCCTGGTTTTACAGGTCATCATCTTTCACAAAAACACTTTCCCAATCTTGCAGGAGCCAGCTCCTGAGTAAGTTTCTGTCTCTTCATTTCCACAGTCTTGGTTTACTTCTATATCCTTGACAAACATTTTTCAAGGAATGAGAATTGAAGACTGAAAAGTAAGAAAACAGGTAATGAAAAAAGACAGGGAAAGGGCAGCAGATAGAAGCAGAAATGGCCACCATGGGGATAGGACCAAGTCTTCCTCATGCTGCACCATGCCAGTCTACTCAGGAAAGGTGCTATGAGCCTTGACGTTTGCCTGTCTCCAAGGGTCATTGTCTAGTCCTCTGGGAAAGGAGCCTGAAGTTCCCTGGGAAAGGACCAAGCATGAGCCCTTTTAGGCAACCTGGAAAACCATGCTTTTGGTAAATGCTCTGCTAGGAAAATTACGGTTAAAAAAATATCAGACTTTGGCATAATTAGAAACAGAGTTAATAAAAGCCCAGGGGTCAGGAGAGTGTCTGAGCAAATCTAGAATGTAGAGAGCAGAGCACAAGGCTATCTTCCCAGATGGAGGCTTGGCCTCTGTAAGACCATGGAGAGTAGAGGCTGGCCTTCCATCAGGGCAGTGGGCATTACTCCTGAGAGGCAAGGGGAGCCACAGCAGTCCAGCTGGCTCAGGTGGACCATCCAAATCAACTCCACCCAGGTCCACTTCACCTTGCCTGGGGACATAAACAGCTGTGGGGGACAACTGAAGCAGGTCACCTCTTCCTGGATCTTTCAAGAAAATCACCTTCAGTGGAAAATGTCCAAAATTACATATTGCACATGTGTAGCAATATCCACAGTAGTTCAAGATAAGTTTAAAACTGTTCCTTTATTGTCTTTTTGTTTTCATTTTTTGCTATATCAACTTTGCTGTTCTTTATACATAAAAAATATCCTTGGCTGTAGAGTTAGGTATGGTAATTGAAAATGACCCATATAGAATGTTATGATTATTCAAGGAATTATAGCTCAATCTGAAATTTTGTAATTAATTCCTAATATCTATGTGTCTTGAAGATTTGGTTCCCAAAGAATAATTACCGTGTCCATGCACCTCTGGAACTTGGCCAGCTGGAGACTGAGGTAAAACAGAGTCTTCTTCTGTAGGCAACATTGTGTGCCCAAATTCCAGAGATGCACATGATTTCTATCAAAGAAGAATGGCATCACTATTTGTTGAAATGGGAGCTCTTACTTCCTGGGCACTCCTGCTGGTCCTGCACAGCGCCCCGGCCTGCTGGCACCCATGGATCCCACAGGTGGAAAGTTGAACCACAGATGCAAGCTGGGAAACACATCTGGGAAGACAAAGCCATTGGTCGACTGGGAGGGGTGAAATGGGACGCACATCATTACATGCTCCTACATCAGGTTTTGCTCAATCTTCAGGTGTAGCCCAGTGTGGCATAATTATGACCCAGAACAGTAAATAAGTTGATGAGGATTGGAACTCACAGGATGAGGCTCACTGGCTAAATCTTCCCTGAGGTGACACTACAATTACTCCTCCATCTTGAGAATTCAGAAGCCCTTGGAAAGTGTACACAGTTAATTGTGCTTCCGAGTTGTCTTCACAGAGGACTTCCATGAAGACCAACCAGGCTCTGATCCAGGAAAGAGGTTCCCTCCAACTGCAGACAGAGACACAGCTAACTCCAGGCAGGAAGTCAGGAACTAAGAAAAAAAATATTCAGCTTTGGAAAATATTGGAGGATTGACTGGGTAGAAGGATTCAGTGCCCAGGAAGACCTTCCATTTCTAGGAAGAAACAAAGGCCTTGGATGTGGTTTTCCACCACAAATAATGTCAGCAACTGCAAGAAATACCAAGGGACTGTATTTCCCAGGTGTTCGTGGGTCTGTGAAGTAAACCTCCTTCCAAAAGAAACACGTGGAGGCTGGCACTACTGGTCAAGCACTCTGAGAAGCGTGTTTTTCCCAAGTGTTGGGCTGAAATGTTGGTGGTCCCTGAGCACTGACCACCCATGGGCAAGACCAGCTGAACACAGGAGTAACTGTGGATAAAACTGGAAGTTACCACTTCAACCACAATGAGGGCAGGTAAGGAGTAACGTACCTGTTTCAGCTGCTTTTCAAATTTTTCTTTCTCCATCTGACAAACTTCAATGTACAGAAAAAACAAAGGCATTTTCTTATTAGGAGGAGCTGGAGCCTTAAGGATACCTGGTGGCTGGCCAGCATGGGGAGCAGTGGTGCCAGCAAAGAGCTGTGCCAGCAAAGAGCTGGGTTTCAGGCCCAGGTCACCTCTGTCCCGAAATCCCCAGGGGAAATCTGGAAAGCTGGAGACCTTTAAATTGGTATTCCAATGTGTTGAGGCCATATAGTTCTCAGTCTTTGCTGAATCTGTTTGGATCTAGATCCACAGAGACACTTCTACAGTGTCTGTCTGTCTTACTGAATGAAATTGGCATCTTCAGCCCAACAGTCAAGGGCTTCCACCAGGAGCTTGTAGAAACCTCACCTGGACTGATACAGGCAGTGGGCTGCTCCATGAGTTTTCTGCACAAGCACAGGGAACCCCCTTACTCTGTGTGGTCCTCATGTAGCCCCATGTAGAAGCTGGGCATGCTGAGAAAGTGTCAAAGTCACACTGCTTCATGTCCCCCAACCTCCAAGACCCAACCTCAGCTGCAGTCTATAGCCAGGCTCCCTCCACACCAGACACTTGGGGAAAGCTGACTTCTCCTGGGCTTTGTGGTCATGCCCATCATACAAACATCCCCTCCTACATGGTGGCTTTCCAGTCCCACCCACTACCTCCTCCCTCCTGCCTTGGACCTCCTGTGGCCTCAGGCATTACTGTGAGACTTCTGGTCCAGCCTGCACTGTGAACACTGGACTCCTGCTGTGTGCACAACTCTGTCTTCTGAGGTCACCTTAAACACTGCCCCAGGTGGAAGGCTGGGTTCACTATCAACCCTGTTCTGGGAGCACTTGCATGGAACCAGTGCCAGGGGCTCCTTAACTCGGAGCTCATGAGCAGCAGCACTGCCAGGCCTGCTCTCTCTGGATGGTGCCTCGCAGCCTTCTGGCACCTGGGAACCTGGATGGCATTCAGGCAATCTTCTTTCAACAGTGAAATAACCACAAAAATAAAGAACAGGGTGCCACAGAACAGGCTGTAAGGAGGGTGTGTGACCACGTGGGCGTCCAGAGAAAAGACAGGGCACCCTGGAGATTTCTGCCACTGGCCACTTTCATTAATGTCCCACCAAAGCACCTCAAGTACTGATATGGGGTGACGAGTGCATTTTAGCAAACAGAGAAATCCACAGACACAGAATCTGCAGGTGAGGTGGGCAGGCCACATATCCTCTTCTGCCCCAGGTCCTGGACTTGCAAGGACAGGCTTCTGCACTTGGCCGAGCCCTGTGGCAATGCACACCCACCTAAACCACATTGCCCGAAGAAGCGTGCTGACCACTCAACCACAAGGAGCCAGCCTGTGCTGCACTGTCACCCAGAGGGCACTGCCATTCAGCTCTGCGTGACTGTGTGAGGGACCAGACATCCTCCTTCCCGCACTGTGCACCAAGGCAGTGGAGCATAGGCAACCCTGCGCTCCTGAGGGGCTTAGGGTGAGAGGAAAGGGCAGGGAATGGGCTGAGGTTTTCATCTTAGGATGGAGAAGGACGCAGAGTAAAGCCACTCAGGGTCGCTGCCCAGGGGCGGGGGTCAAAGGCAGTGGCCCCACCCCTGCTTTCTACTACTTGTGGGCCCCAGAGCCTGGATCTTTCCCCACCTTTGCACCATTCTGCTGGCTTCAAACCTCCTCAGTGGCAGCAGGTGTGCACCCTGGTGTGTGACCAGTGCCTGAGGACCTGACCTGATACTTGTATTTTAAAGTTCTTTTCAACTCTGATAATTTCTACTCAACCGAGGTTTTTTTTATTGTACTGTGGCATTTAATCTGCTGACCACTCACTTAGCATAGGTCATGAGACCTTCCCAGTATCTTTTTGGGGCTCTAGTGTTGTTTGACCACAGTGAAGGAGACTTCTTCCTTTTTCTTTTTTCTTTTTCCTACTGGGGATGAGCCCAGGGCACTCTCCCACCGAGTACACTCTGGCCCTTTTATTTTTCAGTTTGAGACAGGATCTTACTAAATTGCTGAGGTTGGCTGCAAACCTGGAATCCTCCTGCCTCAGCCTCACAAATCACTGGAATTACTGGTATGCACCACCACACCTGGCTGAATGAGACTTTGGAACAATAAGTGATTGGGCTATCATTATTTTAAAGAAAAATTTTGAGAGTTTTAAGGTATCAGTTTCAAGATCCTTCCTTAGCTTATAAACACAATTTTACCATACTACTTGGACAATATATTTATTTAGCTGACATCAGTCAAAATTGCTTTTTATAAATGCACAGGTGCCAGAACTGCTTGTGACCTATGTTCTATAATGTTAAGTAGATGGACTGTTTTCCTGGTTGGAATGAAAGTTCTAAAATGGAAAGCACATTGCCCATCTTAGGTACTAATTTACCACCAGGCTGAACTTTTCCTTTTTTTTTTTTGGTTTGGTGCAAAGGAACCAACCTAAACTTAATAGAGTAGAATTAATAAAATTGAAGTATGCCAGGAAAAAGTAATTTGTGCACTAACAACTTAAAAGAAATTAAAGGAGTTTTGCATATAAGAAATAAAAATTAGAAGAGTAATTCTTCACCCAGTATATTCAGAACTTTCCCCCATTGTTGTATAAACTGTTTATTAGGTTTCATGGATTACTTTCAGAAAATTAAAGAATTACATTTTGATTCCTACTAATTTCCTTTATAATTCCTTTATTTTATTCTTTCTCATTTATTAGAGAGGAAATAGTTCTACCAAATAATTTTTCACATAAAATTAATATTTTCAAGTTAATTCTTGGAATCCTATGAGAGAAGAAATTAGATGAAATTCACCATCCACTTTGCATTAGGCAGAAGAAGACAGCAAAGAGTTTAAAAGTTCTTCAGAGACTGAAAGTCTCGAAGCTCAAGAGTTCCACAGCAGGCCTGCACCCGTTTCCTCTTTATTGAAAAGCACTGCATAATTTTGCAAACCAAAAACTTTATGGTTTATTTTAGTTTCTTAAGTCAAAACTGCATTAACTACATTGTTCCTCATTAACATCAGTATTTACACTTAATAGAAACTTCCTGAGTTTACTTTTTTTCTATTACACTTAATTGTAATTCATTTACATTCAATACATTCTAGCCCAATAAAATGACTTCCTTGAAAGTGCTCTAGCTACATTAAATCTGGGCCCCAGTGAACAGGGTCCTGGGCTTCACCAGACATGTGCACAGCATTTAGAAATATGCATGTTTTGGGAAGACAAGAACATTCCAAAGAAAGTGACAAGAATTTAGAAACCACTTCACTGAACTTAAGTAGTAGATAGTTCGACTACCATTCTCCTAAGATAAATATTATGAGAAAAAGATCAGAAGAACTATATTTTATAAAAGACTTTGGAATCCAGTTGATTGGGTCATTCCTCAATGTACTCAAGTTAAAATAAATTTCAGACATTTTCATCTGCTCGCAAGGTGATTTAAGAGTTAATTCATCCCAGGTGCAGCCCTCTCAAAAACCCAATGTCAATTGACAGAATTCAAAAGCCTTGAATATTTTTCAAATGAGAAAATAAAAATAAAATACATGTGCTTGGCAACAGGACTTTATTTTGACATGTACCTGGGAACTCAGCCTGGTCAACTGGGCCAAGCTTGATGAACCCCCCGCACAGCTCTTCTTTCTCTTGGTTGAGTCTTTCCCAATCCGACTGCTCCTTTCTAAAGTCTTCTTCACATATTTGTACCTAAAAAAGATGCACTTGCTGTTACTGTTCACCTGTGCTCTTGGGCCCTTTGAGTGATCTCCTCACCGGTGCCACCTGGGCTTCTGCAGTTAGGCATGCCCACCCTCTGTCCCCAATACTTCTTCAGGGTGGGGCAGAGAAATGCATGTGACTGCAATTCACCTTTCACTTCTAGAGTTGAAGTCCTTCTTGACATGCCTCAAGAATTCAGAAGGGGACAACAGTATATTCCTTAAAACCTCCTGCACTCATGCTTCTGCTGTGTGCTCCATTGTGCTGGAGCCCTGGCTGGCTTTAAGTGTCACTATGGGAGCAAGTCAACCCCAGCACAGGACTCTGCTTGAAGTTCTAAAAGGCAGTTTGCTAGCAATAGCTGTTCAGTGAAGCCACTAAGTACTGGCATGCCAATGCTTCCAAATACAAAGCACGAGCTGAACACAGGAAGGAAAGGTGGATGGAGGTGGAAAAGCAAAATGGGACTGTTGAGAGGCAGTCTCAGGTTTTGTCCTTATGAGAAATTTTAGAGGTAGATGATTAAAAAAAACAGTCATATTTTTTGTGACACTTCATAAGAGATATTCCAAATATTCCAGAAAAGTAATCAAACAAGTTTATCCTTAATGCTGTTTATAACTGGCTGGTAGCTTGGAGACTAACATGCAAAGCTATAAAAATAAATGAAAGGTAGAGAATGAAGCAAAATAATTCTTTCTAAGACTACGATTTAAATCACTTCTATGTGGAAACCTCTTAGCTGGATTTTTGTCTGGCACCAATGTACACAGCACCTTCAGCAGGAATGGATGAGCAGGTTTCAACTAGAGGTGCAGCCACCTAAAGCACTCAGAACAAAACCCCACAGACAGGAGGGGAGATCAAACACTGCATGAAGATCTTGGTGGAGAGGCATGTGCACATACAGACACACATGTACACACACATGCACCTGCATACACATGTGCACATATGCACACACATATACCTATATGCACACACATGTGTGCACACATGTATACACATATATAGCATACATATATATGTGTGCACACACTTGTACATACACATGCACACACATATAGATTTCATTTTTAAGTCCTTATTCATCAGCACTGTTGCAAGGAAACTACATCCAGTCAAGCTGACATTTTTATTTCCTTTTTTTTTTTTTTTGTCAAGAGCTGAGGCTCAGTTTCAGACAGAGAGAACAGTCACCAGAGGCATGTTCAATGGGGGAAGCCCATGTGAGGAGAACTGGACATTCTAGCCACACCATCACTTTAGTGCTAACTCATATTCTCTGTGGGTCTGAAACCTCTAATGCTCTGTGTGGTGCTTGGTGACACTGCTGTTGTTAGTGCTGACTTAGAAGTGTGCTTTGTCAAAATGTGAGTGCAGAGTGTCAGCACACTCTCCCCAGTGCCAAGGGGAGAAAGCCTTTGCTCTGCTCCTCAGTGAATACTAAAGAACACCTGTCTGGCCTGCCTCCAGGCTGATCCTGCTGCAACCCATGTGCCAGGCACCCTGTGGCCTGCAGTGTGCATGTATCTGAGCTCCAGAATGGCCCAGTGCCTGAACACCAGCAGTGCCCACCCTAGGAATCCTGCCTGGGCTGCCAGTTGGGCAGGGCTTAACAAACTGAACGTCACCCTCACTTGTTTATGAATTCATATTCAAGCCATATGCATGATCCTAAGTGTAATAGGCAGATTATCACATGGAACTGTGGAAGAGAAGACCCAACTTGACCAGTCAGAGCTCTGGATTTTAAACCTGGACTGCTCCTTCGAGGTGATGACAGCAGGTAAAAAGCAGTCACACCATGGCCCAGCTTTCCACATGAATATGTTGAGATCCTTGCAGCTGGCACTTGTCCAGAGCAAAGTGGTCACCAGCCCTTCGTCCCATGACATGGTGTCCCACAGTGCTATAGTAGGTTCTTGATGATGTGTGCTCAGGGCCTGGGATTCCAGTGTGTCCCTTGTACTCATTGCTATCTAAACCTCACAGGAAGTGAAACATTGGCACGGCTGACCCTTCAGGGAGGTGAACACCAGCCTGCTGGACTGAGCTGACACACAGTAGCTCAGGCAGTATGACCTCCCAGTTCTGCTGCCTGTGCTGTGGGGACTGTGCTCGCTCTTGCCCTCCACATGCCACAGCGAGGGGTGCAGAGGGAAGTCATGGTGCTTCCACTAGTTGCTGGTGGTGCCAGCCCCATGTGGAGTAGCAGACCTGATGCTTCAGTCTATAAACAGAGCCAAGGACTCTTTGAAAACTGCCCATATTGTTCAAAGGACAGGAGGCCAATAGCTACAGAATCCTAGTCTGGCCACTACCATTTTCTGAAAAGGTCTGGAGCTTGGGTGAGTATCGCGTCCCACCGCGTCCCTTTCTGGCCGCAGAAAGACACGACATACGTCTGAAGCTTCAGAAGTTTATTGTGCACGGTCTTCCTTCCTTTCCTTCCTTTCTGTCCCTCTCTCTTTTACTCTCTCTCTCTCACTTTCCCCCTCCTGCGCTCTCCTCTCTCCCTCTTACTTAGCCGTTCCTCTCCTTCTCTCACTCTGCTCTCGCCTGCTTCGGCCGCTTCTGCGCTCTCCTGCTTTCATCCGCTTCTGCGACCGCCTTCCACCTCTCTCTTGCACTCTCTTCTGCATAAACCCCCTCCCCCAGGAAGACGCCAAGCTTATATACACTTCAACCAATCAGGGGAGAGTACACGAGGTAAACGCGCGGACAGCTGCAGGCATAGAACAGTTACGCGAGGGAGGCATGCTCTAATCAATTAGCCACTCATCAGAATTTGCTGGTTGTTTACTGTATAGCTAGCCGCTTTTGGCCCAGCGCCAGGCACCATCTTGACTATGCCCGAGGCTCCGGAAACCCCGACAGGTGAGTAGTGTTTTCAAAATCAACTATGCCTGCATGGAACTCCAGCACTCACAGAATCTTACTCATCTCAACAGTGTGACCCTGGGCAAGCCAGTGCCCCACTAAGACTCAGTTCCTGCTTTATGAACTATGGGAGTGAGCCAGCTGAGCTCCATTCTGCCTGGAAACTACCATCAGTAATTCCAGTTAAAACAAGCATGGGTGGCTGCTCTGAACAGCAGTGGGCCCCACGTGCTGCCCAGGCACAGACCCTTCTGCTTTTCACCTGCTGCCTGAAGACTTCCACTTCAGTTCTCATGGCCACGTGGCTGTGCTCCATGCACTTCCCCCAATAGCCCTCCCAAGATGGACCACTCTAGATTTTCAAGACATCCTGCAGAGCCTGTTGCAAGGCGAGTGCACAGCTGAGGTCAGCCTGGTCATGCCCTGGGCTTCCTGATGGCACCTCCAGGCAGCCCTGAGTCCCACAGCTGCTTTCCTTCTTCTGATTTTCTTCACACAGGTTCATTTTCAGAACCCACCTGCTCCCCAAGGTAAGCTGATGTTGCTGCTATCCCATGGCCCTTGTCATTTGGAGGTCTTCAGTTTGGACCCTCTCCCACCTGGTCAACTGTGAATGGAAGACTTATCTACAGCCTTTTTGCCAGTTCTGAGCCTCAGTCAAAGGGGTGCTCCTTCCCTGGTGCTCAGAGTTCAGGAGCACATGCCCAGCCCTGGGCACTGCCTCAGAGATTCCGACCTGGGAGCCCAGAGGACAGGGCCCAAGAATCTGCACTTCTCAAAAGCTGGTGTGGCTAGTCCCAGATGACAGCAGAATGCCTCCATGTCCCCAAGAAGAGAGGAAACCTCCAGAGAAGGGAGCTCCTGCCAATTGGCTACTGTGCCCCCCACACCCTGCCTTGCTACAGGCAGTTTCATTCTGTCAGAATATCTCTGAGGCACTACTGGGTGGGTCAGGATGAGGAGGTGAAGTGAGCCATCCTGTGTTCCCATCCACACCACACCCTTGTTCCCCATAGGTGTGGTGTGCCCTCCTGGCAGGCCACATGGAGGCAGTACCTCCACACTGAAGACACACTGTCCCTGCTGAGGTGACCTCCTGTATTGTGACAGAACACATCTGGCCTTGTGCGCCCCTCAAGCCACATCACTGCTCACTGACCAACGAATCCTCTATGCAGGGACACACCCACCACTGGGCTGTGAAACCCCAAGGTAAGAGCAAGCCTGTGACTGAGTCCTGCCATCAGACCTGGAGTCCCTGACAGACCCCTCAGCATCTAGGACCTGTCCAGGCCAACAGGAAAATCACTTTTCAGGAAGTTGTAAGAGAAACAAGAAGATTTTTCCTCCTCTTCCAGGAAGAATTTGCAGAAAAAACAGAAAGTTCTCTGATAATTTATGTTCGGTCAGATTTTTGTTTTGTTTTGTTTTTGGTGCTGGGTGTCAGACCCTGGGCTGCAGAGCAGGAGCTCTACCCGCAAGCTGCACCCTGGCCCTGTTGAAATTTGTGTAAAAGCATATAGTTCTAGGAGATTTGAGAATAAGCAAACTTTTTAAGTCATGTGCAAGGTGGCACCCAGACTCTAGGGTGGTTGTAGATTAGAGCACACATCCAAGCATGCTCCACCAGGGTAGAGGACATGACCTGGGGATCTTCAAATGGTACCTCTGGATACAGACTATTTCCACCCACAGACAAACAGTCCAAGACCAAGGGACTGGGCACGTTTTAAAGGCCAGTCACCCTGTGCTGCCCCAAACCTAGGCACTACATGTGGCTTGAATTTTGGAAAACTAAACAGCAAGAAGTTTATATTTTCCTTGAAATGAAAAATTTCACTGAAGTTTATGTTTTTTCCTCCAGGAAATTAAGAATGGGCACATAGAAAGCACACACACACACACACACACGCACACGCACGCACACACACATGCACACACTTCTTTTCATCCTCTGAGCAATGCACAGCTGCTCCTGTGAAGATTGTACTGGAGTTCAGGTACTAAGCCCCTGGCATTTTCCTGAGAGCCCTGATGGCTGGGCTCCCCTGTGAAAAGTGTGCCTTAGCCTTAATGTTGAATTTGAGCTTGGCATTCAGCTTGCTTCCCTGTGTACCTCACTGGCTCCACAGTAACTGTCTTAAAGAGCAGCTGCTTCTTCAGGAAGCTCCTGGGTTGACCTAAAGGTGAGTGTTTGCAGCATTCACCTGCTTCATGTGACTCTTCAGACCTGAAGGAGGAAGGAAGAAAGGAGGAAAGAAGAGGATAGAAAGATGTGCTGTGCTCCCACTGCCTGTTGTGGCTTCTCATTTCTCTTTGCCTTGCCCTCTGTGGGAGCAGGGGTCGCACAGCCTCCCAGCCAGGTGGGGCTGAAGGCTGCAGGTGTGGTTGGTGGAGCTGCAGTTGTGCCCTGTGCATGCCCCTAGCTGGGGCCACGTGGTGAGACCTGAGCAGGACTGTGCTCTTCCACAGGGATCACTGGCCTCAGCTCCCAGGACTGCCTGGTACCTTATTAGGATGCTGAGTTTCACATTCATAATGCTCCTTCTTCAGTGTGAGAGCATTTGTTTCCTTTAAAAACTTATTCTCTTTCTTCAATTCTTGTAATTCTTCATTTCAGTTTTTACTTTCCTTTGGAAGGAAAGAGCAAGAACATCAGAACATAATCAAAGTCCACAGGGACCCTGTACCTGAGCTGTGAGTGGCAGAGAGAGGAGTTCCCCTCCTCTAATCACACAAGAGGATCTGCAGTATTGTCTCTATGAGCTTCATTTGAACAGCATCCTCTGAGGTGAGGACAAGGTTAGGACTGAAGATAGCTTTTCTTTATCAAGACTTAATGCGACTTCTTAGAAGTTTGGTGACCCCAGGAAAAGACACCAAAATCCCCAATCTTCACTGTTCTTGATCAGGTAAGTAGGTCTTCAGAATAATTCAGTTCCAATTACTAGGTGATGGACAAGGGACTCAGTGAAAACACTTGCAAATTCTACAAAAAAATTGCAATAAAACAATATCTAGTAACTCAGAGCCCCATCCTAAACTAGGCTGTAGGAGAGAGAAGGAAAAGGAAGTGAATTTAGGCAAATAGGACTCTTGGCTACCCATCACTACTCAGAGCATCTATTCCATTGTTGGTTTAAGAGGCAGAGATCAAGAAGTCTGACTGCCACCAGAAGTCACATACAGATCATCACCTGGAAGCCCAGTGTTAGAAAGAACTGAAGATTCACTCCTTAGATGTTAATGGGATGTGGACTCAAACAATGACTCACACTTCTTAATTTTCCACAGTAGGCAGTAAACCTACTGTGAAGGAAATTGGATTCTTGCTGAGAATAAATAAACACTGCACAATATGGGTATCTTAGGATGAGAAAATAGCTAATAAAATGTGTCAAATTGGATGATTTTAGTCATTAGTGTTTTCCCAATGCAATTCTTGTTTAAGAAGTCTACTTAGGTAATTCATTTCCTTTAAAGGGGTAATATTTCTACTTGCTTTTGCTTAAATAGAATGGGACGTGCCATTTTCACTTGGAAAATGAGCCAATCATTTTCAAATTTAGCACAATTTAAGAGAAAATTATTTTAACTAGAAAATGATCCAAACTGCAGAGGGTTGCTAAGGTTCCTGCTCAGGTGTCACTGGCAAAGGAATCTATGTGAAAGGGCAGAGAGGGAGCTGCCAGTCTGCTTCCTGAGGCACTGTGGTAGACAGCCTAAGCAAGGCAGGTAAAGTGGGCAGGACTTGACATCTGTGCCTAGGTTAAAACATGGCCAGGGCAGCATGGGATCAGTGGTGAGTTCCCTGCTATGTTGTCACCACTCTGTTTTCTTACTATACCTAAAAAGAGAGGCCTTAGATTTTAAGGTTCTCCTCTCTTCCCCTGCCGTACCCTTGCAGTTCATGCAGTAACTGTAAGTAAACCCAGGAAGAAACGGAATTCGCTCTAGAGGAAATGCCCTCCCAACTGATGGTGGCATCCTGCTCTAGAGGGATGCAGGGGGCCTCAGAGTCCCAGCCTGTTGAGATGGCTTGGCACAGGGCTTGGGGCACAGGGCTCCAGACAAGCCATCTCCCCTCTTGTCTCTGCTCACATTTATCTTTCTTTTCTTGTGGTGCTGGGAATGGAACCCGTGCCTCCCCCAGGTTGGGTCCCTGGCCAGCGCTCTACCACTGAGCCACACTCTGGCCCCAGTCTTGTCATTGTTAGCGTGGCAAAAGAATGGGCCGAGAATGTTCAAGGAGATAATGAGGGTGACATGCTTTAAAAAATGTATTTTTTATAGCTGCAAGAGTAGTGCCCATTTGCAAAGCTGAGAAGATACTCTGCAACTACAAGGCATTGCCTTAGTATTCTTCTTATAGTCAGGAAGAGGAGCTGTACACAAAGAGAAAGGCAAAGGGAACCAACTCTACCTGGGTGGACTGCTGTGCAAAGTTATGAGCACAGCAGGGCCAGTTCTCTGCAGTGAGCTCGGCCCACTACAGCCGCCTGTGCTTGGGACACCGGGCAAGCAGCCGTGTGCTCTTCGATTGTGCCTCATGGGCTGCCTTGGAGACGCGCAACTCCGCCCCACATGCCTCAGTACTGCAGTGCTTGGTCCACCTGACCACAGTCCCAGCCCAGGCCCACCTCTTCCTGCCGGAGGTCCTGGGCAGCGCCACCTGCACTCTGGCTCCGCAGCCTCTCACACTTCAAAGAGCCCAGGGCATCCTCCACTGTGCTCAGCTTGGTCCTCAGCTCTGCCACCTGTGGAACAGAACCAGGCAGACAGTTGCAGACCCCTCTCCTGCACCCACACTCGGCACCTGTGCCCAGACTGTGCACCTGGGGACTGAGTGCCCCTCTCCTGCACGTCAGTCAGCACACAGGAGGATGTCTGAATTTTAAAAGGAACTAAGCCAACCCAAAAAGCACAGACCTGACACCTGCAGCCTCCCTCTCTTCCCTCCTTCCTCCTGCTTCAGAGGGCGTGACGCCTGACCACAGGCAGGGGAAGTGGGTGCCCTCCATGCCGTGGGTCTCCAGATGCACCTTGCTTGCTGTGGAAGAGGCAGCCATGCCCACACCAGGGCCTTCAACCTGTTGGCCATCTGCAGACTTCAGGGCAACACCAGGTCCAGTGGGAGAACCTAGAGATGGGTGCGTCTTCCCAGGGGGGGGTCATACCCATTGTTAGAATGTTCAGCACTCCTGCAAGCGGTTCAGGGCAGCAGCTTAGACGTTCTGAGATCAAGATCTCTAAAGTTTGGAGGTCCAGGATCCTCCAAAAGTGGGCATAGCAAGGTGTCCTACCACTGCCAGGTACTGTAGGAGCATTACCTTGCACCTTCTAAATTTAACAGCATTGCCTAACAAAAGGGGGAAGAAACTAGTAATGTGGTTGTATTACTCACTTGTGTACAAGTGAGTGTAAAACTCACTTGGGTTTTCTTAATTCTGAATTATTTAGGGGATTTACTTTCCCTTTTCTCTTTCTGGAGATAGAGTGCTTTCAAATTACACATTGATTTTAATAAGATTTTTCTCCAAAAATTTGCTTTCTCACCAAAGCCAAAGCTGCTTAGAGGAAATGGGCGGGGCTTGTTTGTCTCCCTATCTAAAGAACTAGAGGCTGCTCTTGCAGGAAACAGTGGGGACTTTAGATTGTCCCTAATGAACACTGCAGTCTGTAAGGTGCATTTATGGCTGCTAGTGACCATGCTGGAAGGCAGGACAGATAAGCACACTCTGGGGACAGCACTGGAGGCTGTTTGTAGCACATTTTTTTAATGCTGCACAAGGCAATCCACCAGCAGGGTTCATTCCTCTTCAGTACCAAGAGGCCAGTGATGCGCCCATGCCCTCAGCCCACCCCCTCTACTCCTGCTCTCACAATTGGCCTTCTGCAGATCGTTCTTCAACTGCAATCCTGAGCTTCCACATGGCTACCCAGCAAGGTCAAAGAAACCTGAATAGAGACAGGTGCTTACCTTTCTTTCATAAAGTTCTTTCATGCTTCTAATTTGCTGCTCCCACTGCTGATTAACTTCCAGGAGCTGAAATTATTAAAATCTGGTGAATCAACAAAGGATTTTTGCCCATTTGGAAATCTGGGTAACCTAGAATCACTTTTTGAGGCTACTGAGTGGAAAGCCAGGAGTAAAGATAGTAACTCCTTCCAGCAAGTTCTGGGTGGGCTGGAAAAATCTGCTGACTCACTCTCACCTGTGCATAACTGGTTCACATATGAAAATCTTTAAATCTGGGTGTATCTTAACTAGCCAGCTAAGTAACATATTATCTGGCTTCAACTTCCTTATTGTGTGACTGTTAATCTTTGTTTAATTCAATCAGAATCTGGTAAAAAGTTGTAATGTTGATGGTTTTCTGTAAGATTTACTAATGTGTGAAGGGTCTTTTCACATTTTTCTATGTGTATACACTAATTAGTATAGTGAATTATTTCTCTAGCTTTAAAAAGTTTATATCAAATTCTACCCTATTAACTGACAATTATTTGTTTGCAATATTATGCTTTCAAAGCATCGATACATTATTGTGATGTATACTCATTGAATGGAAACTATTACATTTTCAAAAATATAGATTTTTCAAGGAATAAGTTTTGCTATAAGATAATATTTAGAAATACCTTAGGCTTCAAACACTTTGAAGTTTTTAAAGCTACATGTTAATTAAGAGACAACACTATGACCTGTGTTTTAGTTTCCTTGTAGAAAAATTTGCAGTTTATTACATTAAGAGAAATTCCAGCACTTATCAATATAAGAAGATAGTCACATGGGGCTTGTGGAGGAAGTATAGGGAAAAATAGGATTGTAAATGCCAAGTAAGTTTGTGACCTTGTCATTTGTTCATTTTGCATTACATAAATACTGATAAAACAGTGTTTTCTTTCAATATAATGCAATGCAGTATCAGAGAGATGAATACTGTCACTTAGAAAAAATAAGACACAATGCTTATTCTCAGCACTGATCCATGACACATGGGTTTAACCAATACTTCTAAGTTACCTCTTTTCTCTGTTTCTCTAAGCACATTATCTTTTGCTCAAGAGGATCTGTCACATTCTTTCTTCTTGATGATTGAGCACACTTGGAAGAAAAAAAGGATTGAGGTAAAACAATTTGCAAAAGAAACAGGAGAAATGATGTCTTTCACAAACACCATGCATTTAGCCAACTCTTACATTGTGATTTATAAAATCATTTGATTCTGGAGCTGTAGAGGTGGCTCGGTGGTAGAATGCATGATGAGCATGCACAGGGGACTGGGCTGGATTCCCAGCCCTACAAACAGAAACAAAAACCCTGGCCCATCACTCCTTCATGGTGACTTGTCAGTGCACAACTTCATATTATAAATGAGACCCCTTTATAAGAATTAGTCACCAAAATAATCCTAACAAATCAGAAATATATCTATATAATGAACAAATCAGAAGTTAGAACTTCTTGAATTTAAATTTTAATCCCTTTCCAAAAAAAATTGTAGAAAGGCCTATAGAAATTGGATCAGTTTCTGGATACATTTTAGACATTTATGTAGTAAACATTTCTCAAGAGTCATTTTCACAGTAGTGTCCATGAACACATTACCCGCAAATTCTAAAGAATGTCTCTAGCAAAAGTCAGAGGATGACAGAATCACCAAGAATGAAGACCAACATGTGCCACTAAATCATAGCAAACCACAGGAAATCAACCCCAGTGACTGTGGACTCCAGCATGTCAAAGGTGGGTGTGGACAGAGATTGTCTGGCACTATGTAATGTTAAACAGCTCTTGGAATAAAGTCTTTAGAGTACAAATTATTGGCTCAATGGAAATGTTTATCATCTTTCTTTTTGGCTATTTTTGTCAAGGATGTGAATATTCATTTAAAGAAAGCACAGAAGTTCTAGAAGAGCTGCCTGTCATCAAACTAAACTGTCACTTGCATAAAGGACCTCTTCTGTGTTGTGCCAAGAGTCATAGGTAATAGAAACAGCTGTGTGATGATCTGCATTCAGTCTCTTATGAGTGTTAATCTGGACCATGGAACTGCTCAGGGATATGCATGAACAATTAAGAATATTTTCAACACAGGTTTGTCTTTGACAGAAGTGTTTAGAGGAAACAGCTCTTCTGTTATCATCATGGGATTTCAAGGTCTCTTTCCTTAGAAATGATTTATGAAACTGCATTTCTCTATCTTTATTTAGTATGTCTTGTATTTTACGGTCTGAGGGTAGTATACCTGTATAGCTGCTTCTCTTTACTTTATCAACTTTTATTTAGACTCATGTTGTGAGTAAGACCACACTTTAACAGTGAGCTTCTGTGTAAACTCAGAATTGTTCTCTTGCTATTAACCTCAAGAAGCTGGTTTGGCTGATCACCAAGGGGGATGTGGAAGTCCAGGTGACAAGCATGTTGGTTCCTGTGAATGACCTTCTCCTTTTGGGGAAGACTTCTAAGAAATGAGATTAGAACTGAATGACCATGAAGCATTTTGGATTTGGCTGGGAGCCAGCCGTACCTGGTGTGTACTGAGCTAAGCACCCAGTGGCACAGTGAAACAGGGCTCTAGACTACAGGAGCACACCTGGGTCCCCCAGCTTGCTGAACACAGAGATCCCTAAACACTGGATGGAGACTTTGAAATGGCATCTCCACATCTAACTAGTCATCCTGGGGTCCTAACAATCCATTATCCTGGCAATCATAGCTTATGCTGGAAATGTTAGTCTGGGGTCCTCAGAAAGCCCTTCTATTCGTGAGGTAGACAAAACTCTGTAACCATAAAACATCTCTACACTCTTGCCTTCTGGGAGTGCTGATGTGGGAAGCTTGGCAGTGGGCTGGTTGGTTTTCATAAATAATTTTCTCTGGAAAAAATTGTAAAGCACTTTGATTTGATTTTGATTTTATCAATAAGATTCAGATACTATATCTTCAAAAGAGTCTATTTGAAGCAGAAGGCACTGAGGATGGTGTCTTGTCAGTCACAGTTGTATCTGCAGGGCTTTCTCTGGATATTAGTCCTGTGTATCAAAATACAGCAAAGCCAAACAAATGCAGAGGGTTGGGGAAATTTTCACTAGCATTTGCTTTGCTTTTCAGTTGATTAAAAGGCATCTGATATTGCAATAAGTGCAAAGATTTCTAATGCCTGAGTTCTAGTACAGAAAAAATGTTCCCATACATAATTCCCTGTAAGTATTTTCTACAAAGCATGATCCATATTCAGTGTCTTGGCATTTCTTTCTCTACCATAATACCCATACGAACTTTGAGATATTTAAATTATGATGCTACCACTTAAATTTCTAAATGGAACATGCAGTGCAGTTTCTCATTATACCTTAGTTATCTTTTTAAAAAATTAAGAAAGCACTTCTTTCATTCATTTGTTCCTTCACCCACGTGGCCTGTCCATCACCAGAAGTGTCTTCTTACCTCTGCTTGCTCCACAGAACTGTGTACAGCGCTCATTCCAGATGTGCCCTGAGCAGAATGTGCCATAAAAGCTCTTTTCTCGGGAATCTTGAGAAGCAGAATGAAGAGGAGAAAAAGTTTCTTATGGTGCATGCAGGGCAAGACCAAATATGCAAAATTGGAAAAACACACACCACCACTAACTCATGATAGAAAAATTACAATGATTATTTTTCATTAGAAACAGAGATGACACACATAAACAAACACACATAGACCCAACACAAACAGAGATACACACACACACACAGAAACAGGCATATACAGACACAAACACATGGACATGGACACAAACACATAGACACAAACACATGGACACCCAGAAACACATAAACGCACCCAAACACACAGACCCAACACACACAGACATACAGACACAAACACATGGACACAAACATATGGACACTCAGACTCAAAGACATACACACATACATAGACTGAATACACACAGATAAACACATGGAGAGAGACACACACAGACACACTGACATACACACACATATACACATAGACCCAACACACACAGTTGCATAGATAAACACACAGAGATAGACACACACATAGGCCGACACAGACTAAACAGAGACTACATGGACCCACAAGTACACAGAGGATTCACATGGACCCTCAAGCACACAGAGGAGTGTATAAATTTCTGGGTTTCCTTTGACCTTTTCTCTATGGGGTTCACAGGGCACTTTCTGGCAGGGAACTCTCACTTGCATGGGCACTTCAGGTCCCTTGCTGGCCCTCCACTAGGTGGTGGGTTCTGAGCACAAACCCACACTTGTGCATCACCATCAGTCTGCTGCAGGGTAACAGCCAGCGGCTTCCTGCAAGCTCTGTGTAGCTTATGAAATGCTCTGGGAACCTCAAACCTGGCCGGGTGCAGGGGGGCTCTCCGCAGACCTGCCAGGGGTGACGGCCCTGGATGCCCTCTAATCGCCCTGCCCCTACAGGTGCTCCCTGCCTCGGGAGAGCCCCAGCTGAAAGCTCAGAGAAACAGGTTCCCCAGTCCAAGGCTGACCTGAGACCCCTCACTTCCCAAGTGACTAGAACATTATGTAGAGGAAGAAAATCAACCAGCAGAAACACAAAGAAGGACAGGAAGAAGGGACAACATCCTCTGGTCTGCAGCTTCACCTGAGTGCACTCTGCCATTGGTGACCTCTGACCTGGGTGAGTCAAGCCAGGGGCCTGGGGCTCAGCCTCCACCCTGCCATGGGGCAGTGGGGCATCCTCCTCCAGGGCTGTTCTCCATGACCACACAGGTAAGAGCTTAGGGACAGCAAGTTGACCTTGCCATGGATCACTACCTGAATCACATGATAAAAGGAAGTGACTGGCCAAAATTGATATGTCAATCAATTTTGAGCAGAGGTCCTGCATCCAGTGAATATATGTAGGGGTGCAAGGTGCACAAACCCACGTTCACCAACACACACATGTGTGTGTCAAATATACACACGTGTCCACATGCACACGTGTTTATGTGTACACATATATACACATACAGCATTTTATACACACATGCTTACAGATGTGTACCATGTGTACATGAGTGTGTATACATACATGCATGAATGGAAAGCTGGCCTGCAATGAAAGCCAGAGGGTAAGTGGTGAGGAAACCCAAGCCCTCAGAGCCCCAGGAAGGCCCCTCAGGCCTTCATGGCACCAGCGGGCACTGCACTGGGCCTCCAAGGAGGTGGGCCTCTGATGGCTGCAGTGTGGGGCCCATTACTGCAGGGTGATCTAGCCAGCAGCCGAGATGACAGAGCTAAGGTCGAGGGTTCTGAGGTACCCATGTAACTGGGCAAGTTGACTGGCATCTGAGGATGGTTTGCAGGAAGTTACTAGAGGCTCAGTTTCCTGATTAAATAACTCTGGATAGCACCCTTGGGAGGATGCTGAGTCCCCTTGAGCCAAGGAGCTTGTGACCTAAGTGGCTTTTCAATACCAGCAGGCCTGAGATGCACAGTGCATATGAGATAGGAGAGACCAGCAAGAGTACCCAGTCAACAGATTCTGGCAAAAGTTACACAGTAGCAATGAAAATATCTGCCAAGCAGTCTATCTGGCACTCAAGTGGACCACACCTGACTCCAGAGCCCCCTGCATTTGCCTACTGTCCTCTTTTTGGGGTGCTTCACACCCCTCCTTCTCCAGCTGGCCAAAGTCTTTTTCCTGATTTCCCCCCAAACCTGTCTTCCCCATGAGATTTAGTAACTTTCATTTTCTAGAACACAAACTTTACCTTTCAGGTCTCATTTTACATCAAAGCCTGTAGCCCATTTATCTGCACACTCTGCAGGTTCTATACAAACATATCCAGAAAGAACAGCCACCATGGCCTCAAGAGCTGCAGATGTCCCAGCTTGCTGGCTGTGGGGCCTTTCATCTCTCATTCAGAATGAGGGGTTTACTGTTGACTTCCTGGTTTCATGCAACAGGAGCATTTGTAGGAGCATGTCCAGCAGTGACTGATGTCTGGTTGTGTCAAATTATGACCTCGTGGCTTGCCAGTTATGTGACCTGGGGAGAATGCTGGCCTCTCTGGATGGCCACCAAGTCTCCTCTCCCAGCTGAACCTTGCAGTACCTCAAAGCTTTCCTGCCCAGCCACTATCAATGCAGGCTGAGGCTTTCAAATGTCCTTTCATGTCCCTCCTGTGCTCAGACCTGTGGGTGCCTTCCCATCTCACCTGGAGTGAAGGCAGAGTCTTCCCAGTGATCAAGGAACTCAAACTGTCTGGCCCAAGCCTCTCTCACCCCGTCCAGCCTCCTTCCCTTGGCTCACTCCACTTCACATCCTGGCTACACTGCTGGCCTTGAGCCTGGTCTCCAACCCAGAAAGCTATACCCAGGTATCCACCCAGCTCATCCCCTCGCATTCAGTGTGGACCTTGCCTGGACATCCTGTGGAAACTGCTCCCTATCCCAGGGCTGTGCCTTCCTGTCCTCATTATTTCCCCAGTGCTGCAAACAACAGACCACAGACTTCTCTGTTTCTGTTCTCCCACCACTTCTTTTCCCACCACTGAAATGTGAACACCACCATGACAGCTGTGTGCCTGCTGTGCCTTACTGCTCAGGTCCACACAGGGCTGGGACACACCAAACCCTCCCACCCTACAGGAGTGTTAGCATAATGCCTGAGGCAGACAGCTCCTCTCAAGTTCTTATATTGATGAATAATAGTTAATTTAGGTTTCAAAGGAAGGGAAGTGAAAGGAGAAACCAGATAAATCTTTCCCACAATGTGGTTACAGCAAAGCATGTTGCCTTCCTGTAGTCTGCAAGCTTCCCTGGTGGTCCTGAGGTGAGCCAAGGTCACATCACTCCCATGGACTGAAAACACTTCCTCTAGGCCTGGGAGATGGGAGGGCCATCCATGTGAGGCTTTGCATCCACCTGAAGTCCTCTCTTAGCTTGTATCCATATTTATTCAAGGTTGATATCTTGGGCTGCCTTGAAGTTAAAACCCAAATGAAGGAAGAAAGAAAGAGGGGAAGGAGGGAGGGACGGAAGAAGGAAGGAAGGAAGGAAAGAGGAGGGAGAGGGGGAGAGAGAAAGAGAGAGAGAGAGAGGGGAGAGAGAGAGAGAGAGAGAGAGAGAGAGAGAGAGAGAGAGAGAGAGAGAGAGAGAGAGAGAGAGAAGAAAGAGATAAAGAAAGAAAGAGATAAAGAAAGAAAGAGATAAAGAAAAAGAATAGAAAAGAAAGAGTGAGCCCAAAGGCAGGACAAGATTCTTAAGCAAGTTCAATCCTGTCTACTTTTTTAAGAACATGGCCACTTCCCTCCTGCTCCCAGGCTGCACCCTGTTTCCCGGCATGGCTGGAAATAAACCTGTTCATGAGAAGCACACTTCAGGACTTCATGCCTTACTTTCTCACTGAGGACACAGCTGCAGGTCCCATGGTCTCAGGACACATCTTGCTAGCTGTGATGTACATTCCTCATACCTTTTGCAAACTTTTTCTTTCTTCTCTTCTCTTAGGGTGGCTAATCAAGGACTGTGGTTTGTGGTGCCTTTGACCTTGGTGCAGGCTGTGAGGCAGGACAGCCAGGCAAGGTGGAGGCAGCCAAGCAGATCTCCAGGGCTCTCAGGTGATTGACACAGAGGGAGCCCTACCTGTGCTGCTGACCTGGTCAGGACATGTATTCAGAGCTGTGTTTGTGAACTAATTGCCCGATTCTGAGCATTTGTCTCTCTTGACTGTTTCTTAATTATACAAACTTATCTCTCTTAGGATGTGTTTTACTAAGAATATGAGGCATAAGATATAGTATTTTGGCAATAAAATTGTATCTTTAAAATGACATCAGGACAGAATTCCACGAGCATTGTCTAGTGCAGTGATTCCATGACACTTGGTCCCCAAGCATGACTTTGATTCCTCCTGCTCCCCTCCCCCATGTCCATGTTTGATGACAGTCACTCTCTCTGAGGAAGACTCACCCACCTGTTCCCATAGTTCTTCCACTGAAGTAGCATTCTGGATTTTAATGTCTGCATACATGAAGGGAAAGCACACAGCCAAGTCCTACCATGACTGGTCAAGCAGTGGGCTTGAGAAGCAGGACTCTTGCAATCGTGAGGTACAGCTGACCATCCCTCTGCACTCCTATCTATCCAAGACCCATGCATCTTCCAAAGTCACGTCACACCCCTGGGAATGGATTGGATCTTTTGATCGAGGAGAATGATCCCATTTTTCTTTTCATTTTTCCCTCTTACTTTTTATCACCAGCCCTATTTTTAAGACATTTCACAACCTTAACATGTTCTGCACTGAGGTAGCTGCTGTTCCTCGGCCACCAAGACTGGGGAGTATCTCTGTTTGCCAGCCTCCTACTGCTGCTCACTAGAACACCCAGTGTACTTGGCATTGGGGAACTTCTCACATTCATCAGTGATGCTGCCCCACTTCCTCGAGGCTATGAGTCAACTGCCCCTTCCTGGGTGCGCATTCTCCCTCCTCACTCATTCTCGGCAATGCTGGTTAGTGAAAAGGGAACTCTGCAGTGGCTCAGACCCTTCATTAAGTCACTTTTCTATGCAGTTGCCTCCTTCTCATCTCACTAAGTCATGAAGAAATCCATCACTGGCTCCTGGAAATGGGTCTACCTGACATTCTTACACTGACTTCCTTGGGGGAAGTCAGAGGAGCCCTCCGCTGTCCCTTGGCCATGAGCTCCCACTTGTCTTGCCCAAACAGGAATTTTCCTAGACTTGTCTCAGTTCTACCAGGATCTTGGCAAGGAGGTAAAGGGTTCACTGTGTTCTGAGTGTAGCATTTCCCTCTACATCAAGCTGGGGTGAAAATGGCGATTCCACAGAGATTCCATCAGGGAAAGCAGAAATCAGATGCTTGAAGACATCTTGAGAGGAAGATGGAGGAAGTTGTGCTGGACAGGGATTGAGGACTCCCCAGGCTCCTTGGGGAGTACTGACCCCAGGGAGGGCTTGATCCAGTGCCACGTGTTAGGTCCCACGTAGGGTCCACTCTGATGACAGCATCTTCCTGCATCTGCTTGAGGTCTGAACCAGCTCCCAGGTGACTCTGATGTGAGGGAAGCAGGAAGTTCAGGGAAATGGTTCCAGTCCTTTCAATTTGAACCAAGGTTCAGAATCTCCATCCTGTGCACTGTAAGCCCAGGAGGAAGTATTTTAACCTCCTTGGACCTGAACTTCCCATCTGCAGGGGATCAGGGTTAAATGAATGTATGTAGAGGAGTGTTCTGCAGAGTTGGTACAGAGTTGGCACCAGAGAGGAGCAGCTACAGCTCCAGTGACGGGAGATGGGGGTGACATGCACTCTGGCACTGAAACTCCATGGAGCCTGCAGGGAATGAGTCTCCCACTCCAGGGCAGGGGGTGCTAGTGTGTGGTGGGCCTTGGGAATGTCACCCAGGCATGACTGGCATGGCCAGGGACACCCACAAGTGCTGCTGAGCCTGGCACAAATTACATCTAGAAGCAGCAGTGACTGCTGAGCCTCGGAACCCATGGGCAGTCAGTGAGCTCAGTACCACGATAAGCAAGACCAGAAGTGGCTTCCAATCAAGAGGGCTCTGCACCTGCCACTTGCCCTGCAGACTCCCAGAACTCTGTAGGAGAATTCTAGGGGTGAACCGATCACAAGCCTAGTCTTACCAGGGCTCAAGAAATCAAACTAGTGGTTTACAATTATCTTCCAGAAAACTCTGTCGTGGTCCTCAGTGCCTCTGGGGAACACTGTGTGCCTCCTCAGGGAGCCCAGGGCCAGGGGGAAGCAGACACCTGCATACATCTGGTGAGACTGGAGTGGGTGGCCGTGGGTGCCATGAGGGAGAGTTCTCAACACCCAGAGGGCTGTGGAAGGCTGGATGGGACTGTAGGGTTACTGCAGACACAGCATAGGGGTCACTGGCTTGAGGCCATCGGCCATGGCAAGGGGGCCAAGGCTCCCACAGCAGGCAATACCAGGGACAGGCATGGTCCCAGGCACTGGATGGTTGGCTGACCACCTGGAGGAAGCCCAGATGGTGTTAGGTTTGGGTGACTGGGTGAATAGCCACCCACCAGCCAGCATGGGAAGGTAGTGGAGGGGGCAGGGCAAGCAGCACAAGCAGAGAAGACTCAGAGTTCACTGTGCAGGTGGAGAAGAGCCTAGGTCCACCCAGCAGGCGTGTCAGGGCCTCAGCCCATGTCCCATGATGTGGACAGGGCCCAAGCCACTCCAAGGGAGCAGGCAGTCCACTCAAGGGAAGCCAGAAAGGCGGGTGGGCAGGAGAGGCCACAGTGGATGGCTAGCTTGTGATGCATGTGGCCATGCCGTGGAGCAGGGTTTGGGAGAAGGTTGAGTCAGTGGACAGCAGCAAGTGCCCATGAGGGACCAGCATGATGGACAGCACAAGCTGCTCTGGTGTCTCGGGTCAGAGGTCGCCAGCTATGTGCTAGTGGGGACAGGGCTGGCACTGCCGGAAGTGCCAAGGGAACACCCAGCACTGCCTGGGAGATGACATGTCTCTCACTGTGCATTCAGTGGACAGACAAGCACATCTCTGACTGGCAGGTGATAAGAGAGGCTGAAGGCACAGGGGCCCGGGTGTGGCTTGGTGGCTGGTCTTAGGGGTAGAGTTCCACTCAACCCCTGCCCTCTGCTACTCAGAGACTCATTTGTGTCACTCGTCTCTGTGACCTCTGGATGGTTACTTGGAATCTCCCTGGATTTCCTTAGCCCATGGGCCTCACAGCTCACCCTCTGTGTCTTTGCCTCATATTTCACAGGGAAGACACAAAACACCAGCTGAGAACTGACTGTCTTTCGTGTCCCAGAGGTGAATATTTCCTCAGTGAGGTGGTGGAGATGCAGGGCCTGAGAGGGAGACTCAGTCTCTATGAAGCCCCAGAAGTGGACAGAACTTACAAGCATGAGGCTGGCAGAGAGGACAGAGAGTGTCATCAGCAAGGAAGGATCCCACAGACAGCCAGGAGAGTTGTGGGTGAGAGGGCTGTCCTGAGAGAGTGGGACCTGGAGGACAGGGACAGGATTGGAGAAGTAACCATGCAGTGTCTCCAGGGGAGAGGTGAACAGGGCCCTGGAGAGAAGCACACACTTCCCAGAGAGAGGGGGAGGTGTACATGAGGTCCACGAGCTGTAGTGTGAGGAAAGGAAAGGAAGTAGGAAGAATCCTTTTCTAACCCTAAGCCAGGAGCAAAGATTCATTCATAACTGGAAAGAAAAGAAGGTCAGATCAGGAGGAAATGAGATCTCAGTAGGATCAGTGCCTGCAGTGCCTGTGAGCAGCCGGTTCCCTACAGGAGGGACAGAAAGGGTGCTGGGTGCTGGGAATGAAGCCAAAAGGCTGATGCTGCTGACTGTACAGGTGCAGTGAGGCGGAGCCCCTGGTGTGTGCACTTGCAAGGCAGCACCGTAGGTGAGCTTAGGGCAGAAGGGTGTTGGGACTAATGAGACGTTAACTGACTCAGGCTGACTCCTTACTTCCTGGTGAGTGAGCAGGATCAAGGCTCAAAGGCGGTTTCAAAGGTTCATGAGATAAACCGGACCACCCTCAGGGATTGGTTAACGACAGTTCCGCGAATGTGATCAGCTCATGCTTGCCATATAGTCCAATGGGACTCTCGCCTGCGTGAACACCCCTGCCTTGCTGACCTTTAAACTGATTGGTTCCCACCTAGACCCCACCCTACATAAAAGCTGTGGGATTTCCTCAATAAATGAGTTCCTGCTGTGACGGGTCTCCCTGACGCGTCTGACTGTCCTCTGCCGGGAGGGCTGAGGAGCAGGCGGTCAGTCGGCCTTACCTATCCTGATCTGACCTTGTTGGGGAGTGTCCCCTTCCCTTGCCGCTGGTCGAGAAGGGCAAGGGGGCTTAAGACCCCGACAGAAGGGCATGCCATGTCTGCTGAAGGGAGGATGCCAGTTAACAAAGCAGGTGTGTGTGTGTGTGTGTGTGTGTGAGAGAGAGAGAGAGAGAGAGAGAGAGAGAGAGAGAGAGAGAGAGAATGAGAGGGAGAAGCAGGGCTGGCTGCAGTGCTGAGGTGCACAGCAGAGGGGTGTCCTCTGGTGACCTCAGAGCAGATATTTGCTCAAGGAGACCGAGCCCCACCAGCACCACAGCAAAAGTCCCTGCATGATTCGTGCAGTCTTGCCACGAGCACACATTACTTGAGAAAGTGAGTCATTTTAAGCTGAAGAATAAACTAACGCTTAAGCCAGGTACACTCTGTAATGACCACCAGGCATGGTTTCTGACTGGAGGACCATCAGGGGGCCCAAAATTCAGGGAAGCCTTTATGGCATGTTTCTAGAAAGTGGTCCACAAAATTCCTAGCTCAAGCTTAGTCTTGAATTTCATTTGCTTAAACAAAGTGCCACAGATAAATATCTTCAAATGAGGAAATTCTACCTCCTTTGAATTTCAAGTAAAGTAAAATGAAGCAATAACTATAAGACAAAGCAGGACAGGAATGGTGCTGAGTAGGCCAGGGTGCCTCCTCCAGGAATGCCTGCTCATGGGGATCCCTCCTCACTGTCCTGCACCACCTGGAGAAGCCTTGGGCAGGACTCTACAGCAGAAGGATGTGGTCATGGGAAAGCCTTGCAGTGGCACTGCAGCCTCACCCCTCCAGGAAGGGTGTGACTGCTGTGAAGGGTGGGGATTCCCAGGAGTTTCTCCTCATGAGCAGGTGGCCCTAAGAGGAGGAAGGAGAGGCTTCTTACCTTCGGAGGACATGCATTTCTGTGACTCAGCATGCCCTCTGCAGGAACATCTTTTGGATCAGGAGAAGCATTTCTCTCAATCAGATCCCAGATTTTATTGTCCTGTTCCATGCTCTCGCACCTGCCCTGGGGACATGGGAATGCCACGTGTGACAAAGGTCATTAAGAACTTTCAAGGTCGTGTGAGTTCATGAATGCCATGGAGGTGATGCCTTGTGTGATCCTTCTCCAGGGTTTAGGAGAAGCAAACCTGGGCTTAGGAAATTCACAAATGGAGGCGCACTTAAAGGGCAAGAGCCTGGCAGAGCTGGGGTCACAGGATCTGATCACAGCCTGCCTCATAAGAATTTCTGAACTCCTACGACTGACCTGAGAACAATTCCTAGGCAATTGCCTGCTGCCAAATAGAAGTACGGTGGCATGGCCCAGGAGCACCTGGGAGCTGCCTGCAGGAGGACCTAGTCCCACTGCCTCAACTAGTGAGAGCAGAGGGAGGTGCAGAGGCACAGGACCTGCACTGAGATGCAAACCACACCTCTGACTCCAGTCCATTTCCTTTCCTTCCATACTAGGTGGGAGTGAGCAGAAGCCTTCTCATTCAGAGCACAACCGAGAACAATGCCTCAGTCCTGTGGGTTTCACTTACACGTGTTGCTCCATGCCTAGCTATTTCTCTGTGAAGGTGACCCTCCTGGATGGCAGCGTGTTCCTGCAGGAGTATTTCTCAATCTCTCTCAAAACACGCTTGGAGATGGAAGGCTGATGGGTGGCACGGCTGCTTGGCTGTGGGAGGCTCTGTGGCCAGGCCATCCATGCTATTGGCCTCTCTTCTCCTTGAGCTCCTGGGTCACATGTAAACATCTGACCCCGTGAGCAGAGGGAGCCAGGAATGAAGCAGGAGAGAAGCAGACAGAACTGGGAGGCCCAGGGAGTCTCTGCAAAGTCCAGTTCATGATCAGCCCTTCGAAGCGTGGCTGCTCCCCACCCTCCGGTTCTGTGGAGCACCTCGGATCTTTATATGAGTTATCTTTGTCTCTATCGTAATAAAGCTAGTTTTGCTTTGTTTTATTTGTAATTAAAAAAATTTCTAAATAATGTCACTTGCCCCTCACATTTGCACTCATTGTCTCTTGCAGGCTGTGAGATACCTGTGCCCCACATCCTGAATTCCGTCCTGCCACAAATCCCTGGCTCCTGGTTCTACCGTCCATCTCCTGTGGCTCGAATGCTACATATGCACAGCGTGGGACTTGGGTCAGCACATAAGCTTTCCCACACCCCTTTGAGAAGGGTCCTGAAATCCCTGTAGGAAGCACCTACATCATCCCGATTGATCGAATTCCCAAGTCCACAGAACTGTACTAGAGTGGATGTCAGGCCTTGAGGCAGCTTGCTGGTTGCTTCTGAACCAGACTTCCCTGCCAACGGGTCACAATGCTCCTGGTCCCTTCCGCCTCTGTGGGGAACATGTTATGGGGCCCCTACAGGCCCTGGGGAGATCATTTTGAGATGATTTTTGTGATCTCCAAGTCCAAATGCCCTGGGTCCCTGCCTCTCTGTGATCCCACCTGTCCTCCTCCAGCTGGGTTTGCCCATGTTGGTTCAGCAGAGGTGTCACCTTCCCCCTGCCATGCTCAGCCCTTGCTGCTGCCTCTGCAGGACTTGCCCCATGTCCTGCAGATCCTGGCTCAAATGTCTCTTTGTTAGGAAAGCCCTGCTGAGCACCTGAAATGGCATCCTCAGCCACGCTACAACTGTCCCTCAATTCCATTTTGCTTTCTTCATAGAAGTTATTGTTTTGATTTACCATTTACTGTTTCACCTTGGAGCTGGGCCCTGCCCCTCTGTGTCTAATGTGGTTCAGCAGGTGTCACTCAGGCCCAACAGTAAGAGGCCCTTCAGGAGAGGTTCTATCTTGGGCTTGGCACAGTGCAAGGCTCTGGGTGGTGACCACTGAGTCCCTGACCATGACCACTACAGGAAGAGGAACAGGGACAGTGAGGAGGAAGAGTCCCACATGTGGTTGTGGTCTGGGGTGTGGAGAGCAGTCTCAGTGTGGACCCGTGGTGGGAGTGGGGCCTTGGGTTCAGGAACTTCTCTGGAGACTGAAAGGGTGGGAAGGCAGGAGGGCATGGCCCAGGGCTCATGCCTGCACTGCTCTCCTGCCTCACGGCACTGCCATGGCCAGCATTATTGTCACCTGAAGACTGAGCTTCATCTGCATTTTATCCTCTGAAAGCAGCTTGGTGATGCAGCAGAAGGCCGTTCTCCCTCAGTGCTCAGTGTGGGACATGGAATAAGACCACTGTTGACTTGTTTTACCCAATAAGTGATACCTGAGGGTCAGGAAGACTAGGGACAGCCCACTCCACACCAGCCAGGTGCACAGCCTGATGATGGAGACCACTACTCTTCAACCAAGGGCTCCACCCAGCTCCTAAACGCTTTCCCAGAGACTTGGGGAAGCAGGAGCCAAACATCTGGCATACTGCTAGATAGTGGGTTGAGGTTCTTTGACAATGAAACTTTAAAGAAAGTAGTTTCCCTGAATTTACATATGGTTATCAACTGCCTTTTCTCTTGACTCACATCAGAACTAACAAGCTGCCTGGTAAGCCCAAGGGGCAGCCAGGGAGTTCCTGGGAAGGGGCCAGCGGTCTCCAGGTGCACAGGTAGCCCTCCCACTTCTGAGTTTATCCACAGGTGGACACTACAGATGTCTCCAAAAGATTGTCCACAATGCTGCATGCCTTCGAATGCCATTGCTACTGGGGTCGTCCAAGCGTTATTTAGTGACTTAATTCTACCTAGATAGGGTTAACCTGTAGAATCCCATCTGGTCAAAAAGATAATCACATTGCTGAGGAAACAATCACACTCAATAGAACAGGTGGCCACATCTTGGAGCAGCTTGCCGACTTGCAATCCATCCTGAGTCCAGATGAGGAGGAAGGAGGTTCCCCTGGCAAAGACGCAGGTGAAGCCAGGTGGGGCCACTGATGGCCATGCTCCCTCTGCCCCTGCCAGAGTCACAGTTATGCTTTGATCTTATGTCCTAAGCCATGATTTTTTAAAAGAGGCAGAACAGAGTGTATTTTCAAATATGAGACAAGAAAAATTTGAATTTCTCTAATGGAAATATTTCCAGATGCTCAAAGACCAGGGATTGCAACCAACTCCCATGGCCGAGAACTAAAAGTATTGTCTAAAAGAGTAGTGGAAGTTTTGTTGATATGATTTTTGCTCCAAGTATGCTTCTGGCTAGTTCAGGGAGAAACAAATAGCTTGATGAGGAAATTGTGTGTGTGTGTCTAGATGAGTGAGTTCTGAGATTTTAAGTACATTAGTAATTAGAAACATTAATGGCCATGGCCCTGGGAAGGGAGGAGAAGAAAGAGGGGTCCCTCGGAGAATTATTTAACTGCATTGCCCCCAAGCAATAAAATGTATTTATTTCATTTTATGTGGTTTGGTAATTTAAATGAGTGTCTGAAAGTTGTATTTGCATGTCTGATGGGAGACTCAGAGGCTGAGCAGAGAGTCCTAGGGAGCATGAACTCTACTTCCCTCTGCCCACCCTTCTTGGCTGCTTATTTTCTCTGTGTCTGCGACATGCCAGGTCCCTGTACTGATGCTGCATGCACAATCCAAAGCCCCAGGAGGATGGTGGGGACAGAGGAGCCAGAGGCTGCAGGGGTCTCAGGTTCCTCTGCAGTTGGAAATACTGCGCTGACTCAATGCTGCCTCTAAGGGGCACTCTGCATTCAGTTCAGGAGGAAAGGATTCTGATCCTTAAGAATTTCGTTTTGAATTCTGAGTTCAGAAGGGTAGAGGTGGCCTAGGTGGGAGGAAAACAAGGAGAGGATAATTACAGATAATTTATTCATTTAAAAACTTTTAATAAGAAGTAGATTTTGTTTTCTTCTTTAAAAATATAGAATGCTTCACAAATTTGTGCTTTTCTCCTTGTGCAGAGACTGCTAAGCTAATGATTATTCTAATTAGTTAATTTAGGTGTTCTAACTTTAGTAAATATGCTGCCAAGGAGAGCACAATTATTTATTCTTTAGTAAAGATCTTAAAAATTTGCAATCATTGCCTGGTACATCGGCACATGACTGTAACCCCAGGGAATTGAGAGGCTGAGGCAGAAGGATCACAAGTTCAAGATTAACCTCAGCAACTTAGCAAAGCCCTAAGCAACTTAGAGAGACTCTGTCTAAAAATAAAAAATAAAAAGGGCTGGGGATGTAGCTCAGTGGTAAAGTGACCCTGGGTTCAATCCTTCTTACCAAAATGAAAAAAAAAAATTGCAACAATTGTTGAACTTTTTTATAGCAGACTTACAACTAATAGCTTTGCTCCCCTGGGTGCCATGAAAATGGTTCAGAAGTGGTTCTCACTGACTGCAGAGTGCCTGCACAGAAGAGTAGCTGGTCATGACTGACTCAGCATGCTTTGCACCCACTGTAGCCAAATAAATGTGTCAGGAAAAATGACTTGAACCATCTCGATGGATGGTGAACTGGGACCATGCCATCAGGGACTAGACAAGACATCAAGGTGCCAAATGACTTCATCAAAGGCTGTGCTGATCCACATCCACTCTCCTCTTTTGCTGTGCCACATGAATGTGAAATAAATGAGCCTGTAGTACTTTTGTGCCAGAATTAGGACATACGCAAGGAACTGATCAAATGATGAGATAGTTTCATCATGAAAATAGACAATGATAATAATTCATTGTGATTCATTAAATAAGATACAAATATTTAATCTATACTCATAAAAAGTTTAAACATAAAGGAAGGAAAGGAAAAGTATTTCATTATATTGGAATGCTTGGAGTAAATGTAGAAGAAATTGTGACACTAGAAAAATCACCACTCGGCAACCCTCATAGCAATGATTCAAAGAAGAAATGGAGGGTAAAACTAGTGACTGAAATTTGAATGAGATTTGGGATATTTACATGACTTCATAGTACTACACCCCAAATCTTCCATGAATAGTAAAGGAAATACTAAAGAAAATACTAAAGAATTACTTTACATTGGCAGACACCACCTTGATAAATGACCAAGGTCAGAATCACCTGCCTGAGAAAAATCCTAACTGTAACCCTGTGGTAGTATGTGTCAAAACCCTAAGCTCCACAGCTGCAGCCTTTCTGCTCAAATGCAAGACTTGACTCTAATACCGAGGAAACACCAGTCAGCCCAAAGCAAGATGACAGTCCAGAGGGGCGGGCCTGTGATCTTCTGAAGTGTCAGCTCACGAGGTCAGACAGACTCAGGGAATGTTCCAGACTTCAGGACACTGAAAACCTAACAGTGGATGCATGATCCTGGGCTGGAATGAAAGACATTCACAGGATAACTGAACAGGGCTGGGACCTGGGTGGCATTGCCAGGTCTACATTCATCCCTGATGTTGATGGTTATCTTGTGGCTGGATTGAGGACACTCTTTTTTGTAGAAAAAACACACAAAATAATCCCATAGTAACCTATGTCCAAATGACTGAAGAAAAGTTTCCTTGAACACTTTTTAAAAATTTCTGGTATGAATTTATTTTAAAAGTGAAAGTAACAGTATTCTCTTAAAAAATACTAAACTTGAAAAATGAGGTATGAGTTGATACGCATATTGTCTTATGCTCAATGTAGGAATCATTTTACAAACAAAGCAAACTCAGTATTTCATTGTGATTATGTCGAGGACACTGGATCTTCCTTGGATTTATGAATTTGTTGTGAGAGAAGTCACTAAGATGATTTAGTGGCTTTTTTTCCTAAATCATGGTGTGACCAAATTATTTCAGTGTGAATTATATGAGCTGTTTACACTGAATATGACCTTTTATATAACCAGGTTTGTGAGATTTGTCAATCTACTTACATAAACAAAACTGACATTATCACAGAGGGAAAATTATGTCATCACTTATCCTAAATATGCTTAAGGTTTTCTATATATATAGTCAATATCCTTCTAGAAAGTTTGTACCAGTTTTAACTAAGCAGTGTGAGTTGCGTAAGACAGGCTGTGTACATTTCCCAGCATACTTTCTAAAAATCCGCTTTCTCTCAATAAAAAGGAAGCATGTAGCCAGGCACAGTAATACATGCCTATAATCCCAGTTACTCTAGAGTCTGAAGCAGAAGGATCACAAGTTCAGTTTGGGAATCTTATCCAAACCCTGTCTCAAAATAAAACATAAAAAGGGTCGAGGATATGTTTCCTTGGTAGAACAAGGCTTCATTTAATCCACAGTGCCACCAAAATGCAAGGGGAGTGGTGGTAATTGGAATAAGAAATCATCTCATTGTTCTTATATTAGTCTTATAAGTAGTTTCTACTCAAGTTTTTGCTCTCATTGTAACAAATTTCTTGCACATATAATACACTACATCAAGAAAATCACTTGCATATAAAATACACTACATCAAGAAATTTGCTACTCTCATTGAGGTCCGGATGTCTATGGCCAGGCAAGTGCTGCTGCCCTGGAGTGAGCAGTGCCTGAACATGATCAGGATCCTTTGATTTTCCTTGTGTTCATTTTCAGAAATGTTTTGATTTTAGAAAGTCTCAGATAATGATGCCACTTCCTTTTTTTGTAGTGGGGTGGAGCAAAAGCAAATCAGAAAAGAATGTCCTCAAACTCTCACCACCAGGTATGAGCACCAGTTTCCTTCTGTGTTCCTATGTTCCACCTTCTATACTGCTACAGATGCATTTTACATGCTTCTAAAAAGGTTGATCCTCCCAATGTGTCTAGTAGACTGTGTTCCCTGTCACCTACTAATGGTCATGGTTCCTGCTATGTTCCCCTCTCTACTAGATTTTTCCATCCACACCAAAACATCCTTTAATATTTCCTATTTTATTTAGCAAAGTAAACTCTCCTGGTCGCACTTTCTACACCACCCTCACTGCTGTCTGTATCAGAAGTCTTCTGAAAGATGGCCCATATATATGGCTCTTTCTGTAGTTCTATTCTTGCTGTTCTCCTGGCACCCTATTCCAATCAAATTTATGTCACCTCCACTACATGAGCCAGTTCTCCTCAGTCATGGCCTCCCCATTACTATATCTTAGTTCTCATCTTAGAAGTAAATAAGCATCTTAATAGCCTTACCCAAACATGATTTTCCCACAGGCTGCCCCATTTCAGTGATGGTAACCATTCTACCAGTCAGTGAAACTGTGGTATTACCATTGCTGCTTTGGTTTTTATAGTCTACATCTAATAATGGTCACAAATCCCATAAGCTATATCTTCATAATATACCCCACACCTCACCAGTTCTCACCAGCTCTATAGCTACCACACTTGGTCTAATGTCTTTTCTGACTACTCTAATAGCTTCTCAGCTGTTCTTCTTTCAACCTCCCTCTCTCCCAATCCCTGCCACCACACACATATACAGTTTATTCACAGGACAGAAAACAAAGCAATTCTTTAAAACCACAAGTCAGATTATATCATTGAATGCCCAAAATCCTCCTGTGGTACTCCAGCTCACTAACATAGAAGCCAAGATGACAACATTTTACCAAGCTCTACAGAGTCTTGTCCTTGAGCACCACTCTGACCTGATCTAATTATCTCTCCCTTGCTCATGGCACTTGAGTGATGGTGGCCTCCCTACATTTTATTTTTTTCACTTATTTTAATTGGTTGTACATGACAGTGGAATGCATTTGACACATTAACACCTTCATGCCTTGGAGCCCTTGCACATGTTGTTCCTCATACCTACAATATTCTTCCCCAAATACCCACATGATTAATTCTGTTCCTCAGATCAATAACCTCAAGAGTAATATTAGCAAAATGTTACCCTACTATTCCATTTAAGCTTGCAAATTCATATTTTTCCTGTTTTCCTAAATAGTTATGCCCAAAAGTTCAGCAAGATAGTCATCCATGCAAAGTGGGGATTGGGGGTGACAATCCTGTGCATCATGTCATGAAGCAAGGAGGCCAGCAGCACAGGGAGCACTGGCAAGGAAACGTGAAACAGATGTCAGAGTCTAAACAGGCAAATGCAGCAGATAGAGAAGAGCTCAGTCTTGCAGGAGAATAAGGCTGGCAGCAGAAACAGAACACTGATTTCATTCAGACGGGATTCCTCTAATGTGTAAATATGTTAAGGGTAATGGCAGCCAAGCTTCTCACTGTAGGAAAGGGGAGTCACAAATATGGAAAGTGAAAACTAGAATGACAATGTGGTGCTGGATTGGAATGGGATGCTACAATTCTTAACTCATGGTTTTGGTATACATAATTACAAAAATGGATATGTATTGGAATAGGCATGTATTCATACACATTACCCCAGCTCCATCCACCAGGAAGATATGGAAGCACATGTGGAATCTCATTTTCTGTAACTCACATTAATATATCATTGAAAAATGAAATCATAGCTTGATATAAAGAGGTACCTTTTATTTGAGTTGTTAATGTTTATATGAAGCTCACATTGTGTATAAAATTATTACTTCAGCCTGAAATTCATTTGTCCAATATAACATTTTATTTATAAACATTTTGTCTGATTTGTCCAATATGACATTTCATTGTTTGTACACATTTTGTCTCTCTGATTAAATAAATAATTTCCTAAATCAGCTTGAACTTGTCATCTCTGTTTGTAACTGAGGGTAACAACCAAATTGCTTTTAACTAATTTACATAGCAAGCATAGTAGAATTTTTATTCTACATAAAGTATCAAGTATATATATTCACTCAATAAATGCTAAACTATTTAACAATGAAAATTACTTATATGATCTGCATGCATTTGAATTTAAATCTCATTAAATGTTAAAATATCAAAAACAAAGTAATTGCTAAATTTGCTGCTCTTTTCTTATTTTCAGTTCACCTGATAACTTATCCCTAGTCTCATACTGAATCTGGTTTTGTAAAACTAATTCCAGTTGTGACTAATTTGTTTCACTCTAAAGTTAGCTGGTAAAATGTTTCCAATTCCCAGGCATTTTCCTGACTTATGCCAAAGGCAGCAAAGGCAGGAAAGCTTACATTGACTATGAAGTAATTAAGGAGGTTCAGTCAGTACCTCAGAAGCTACATCCCAGAGGTTCAATGCAATGTTATTTCAGCTCTGTCTAGGTTTTACACTAGAGTGTAAACATTTTTAAAGGAGTGGCTAAGCGTATATTAAGAATGAGATCAACTTAATTTATATATGCAGATTATTTTTGAAGTTTCCAAGACCCACTAAACCAAAAACTATTGTTATCAGTCATGCTAGGCTAATAAGAGCAATACTCTCACTATGATTCCTAGATGGTCAGCAGAGGATGGTGCACAGGACCTGAGCTCTATGTTCTAAGTCAGGAAGAAGGGCACATTACAAGGTATACATTAACTCTCAAAATTTTATCCAGAACATATTGCCACTTACATTTTATAAACCAATATAAGATAAATAGCTCCATCTAATTTCAAAGGTACATGAAAATGCAATCCTAACATGTACCCAAAATGGAGTGAACTGCAACGATTTGGTGAACAGTAATGATGACTACTATAACATACCCTACATTTCACAAATATCCTTCTCATTTTTCCTTACAAGCAAAATATACTACCACCTTCCCACAGGGATAATCCAAAAGTCATGGCTTTGAAACTCAAAGTTCAGGACCTTTGGATGATAGGAGTGGTATGGCCATACCCTGGATGTGACCTCTAAAAGATCTAAGGGTTCAGTAACTACAAATGTGAATTATCTGTCCCACAAACCCAATTTACAAGTGAAGCAGAATAGGACCACCCAAATAAATACTCACATTCAAAAAGTGAAAAAATGGAAGACATAATGTAGAAGATGCTGGTGCCCAGCAGTTAATGAAATCTACAAGTCAGATCACCTCTTACATGAGTTAAGAAGTTATTGTTGATTAGGCCTTCATTTTACTTCCTGAGAGTAACACCCTCCCATTTTTCTTCATTGTCCCTGGCTCTACCTTCTAGAATAGACTTCCTTCCCATAATTTCTTCAGTCACATGTAAAGTCAGCACCCAAGATGCACACACTCTTCTTGCAAATTCTGAGTTCCTTTCTTCTGACCTTGTATGGCATTATTTCAAGCCTCAGTGAGTTATCAGTGAGGGTCCAGACTAATGGTTGTCAGTACTACTTTGTTAAAAACAGCAAAAAATTTAATCCATTGATTGCAATTATTTCCATGTGACAGTAGCCATAGCCATAGTTAATTTCTAGACTTACTTTGATTTGCCATTTATTTTCTCTGTTTTGCTTTCATGGCACAATGCCACACCTTCTCCAATATAATCATGTATCTATGAGCCCATCAATACAAGTAGATAACCACTTTTGGTCTTTTCCCTGATCCACACTGTTCAATTTAAAGGATTTACTGAATCTTCCCTTAAGGAATTCACAAGTTTTTTAAATGACTATAATGAGCAAATACTTATCATACTTATCCTGTGGTTGAATTTTAATGGGCTTGTCATTTTGTATTACTAGTTGAGATTGTGAATCAGTCATCTTAAGATCGCGAATCAGTCATCTTGTCCAATCCTACAGGTTTCTGCATTTCTGGACTTACTCTATTCCCTTCTTTTAAGTAGACCAACTCTTTTCTGAGCATGCCTCTATCATGTAATACCTTGTCAAAGGCAATCAATAGAAGCTATCTTATATCTCTAATACTTTGCTTAAAACCTCTTCCCTAAGAGTTACAAATTCATTTGGTTCATGATTTTCTTCTAAATCACTGCAATCACTGCAAGCAAGATTATCAAAATTTTACCACAATACATAGATTGTTATACTTCCAACCTCCAATAAGCATTTTCCCAGACTATCATCAAGTTTCTACATCAATACCATACAGTTTAGATTTCTATATTATGACAGCCATACTTTGGTAATAATTTTATAGGAAATACTCAATTATGCTTTGGTAACAACTATGCAGGGTCTTAGAGCAACAGTGGTCTATTTCTCAGATATGATACACATCAGCTATGAGTAAGGTTGGGTAGAGGACAGGGAGTGATGTCTGCCCACATTGTCCTCACTCAGAAACCCTAGAGAGGAAAGCCCACTTGCATTTTTCCAAGTTCACATATCATTTTCTGATGCAAGTCACCTCAAAGTACACAAGAGTACACTCCTACCTGTGTCTAGAAATATTCAGGGGATAAAACTTACTACTCTCTCAAATGAATTTACTGTACAGGGATGTAAGTGATACATCATTTGGATACCTCCCACTGCATACCAACTCATTAGCCAGGGCTAATTCTGCTTTACAGAAGGACTCTCCCTTCTTATTCAATATATCTCCTTTTTCAAGCTGATGTTTTCTCTTATAAACATTTATAAGATAGGAGCAAATCCTTCCTTAGTCTGTGATAGCTTCTCCATAAACACCTATTTGTATAAGATTACAATGTGACCTCAGGAAAGTATTGGCTACTTAATCAAAACAATTCTGAAAAGTTAAAACAAAGTAGGAGAACTCACATACTGATCTCCAAATTATTACAAAGCAATGACATGTAAATGACATGTAAATCAAGACATTTAGTACTGCAACAAAGATTGACATATAGATCAGTGGAATAAAATTGAAGTGTAGAAGTAAACTCAACATCATTGGGGTAATGGATTTTCAACAAGATTGCCAAGATCACTCAGTGGTCTTGGCAACAAATGTGCTGGGACAACTAGATGACCACACATAGAAGAATGAAGTTGTACCCTATGTATCAACTTTATGTGATGCCATGATAAAAGCCCCAAAGACCTAACCATGGAAACACTTGCTTTAGCAATATGTTTCTTTCACTAAGCAGGAAATTCTCCCCAACCTGGCTATTTCTTCCATCACCTGGGCCAGCTTCATCCCACCCAGTCTTCAGCCTAAGGGGTTTTCCCTCTCTACCAGTCCGTGAAATTCAAGGAAGTCATTCATACTCATGGGTACCAGGGATCCCCTCATCCTCCTGTGATCACAAAGCCTGACTCCCATGCCCCTGCTTGTTCTTTCTGTTCCTAGGTTCTGTTCCTATGTGCCCTGCAGGGCATCCTGTGTTATCCTTTAGGTCTGCAAATGCAGTTAATACTTCTATTTTACTTTACCACCTAATGACAGGTATCACATATTTATTCATCTCATAATATTCAGGGTAAGAGATCCCTAGCTCAACAACAAGATGAATAAGAGGCAATCAAAATATCCTTACCTGGAGATAGATACTAAAATTAACTCAAAATGAATCTGAAACCTAAATATAAGAGATGAAACTACAAAAATAAACAAACAAGCAGACAAAAAACCCAAAGGGGGTAAATATCTATGACCTTGGACTTGGCAAAGAATTCCTAGATATGACACCAGAGTCATGAACAATGAAAGAAAAAATACAAATTGGATTTCATCAAGGTTACAATCTTTTGTGCTTCAAAGGAAATCACCAAAAAGTGAAAATACACCTCCCACAATGGAAGAAAATATTTGTATATCTGATAATGAACTCATAGTTTAGTAAGCTTTTTTGCTGCTGTGACTGAAAGACCCAACCAGAACAATTTTAGAGGATAAAAATTTTATTAGAGCACTCACAGTTTCAGAGGTCTTAGTCCATAGAAAGCTGGCTCCATTCCTCAGAGCTCGAGATGAGGCAGAATATCAAGGTGTAAGAGTATGACCGAGGGAAGCAGCTCATATGTGACAAGGAAGCAGAGAGAGACTCCACTCTTCAGATACAAAATATATAACCCAGAGACACGCCCCAAAGAATCATTTCCTACAGCCACACCCCACCTGCCTCCTGTTACAACTCAGTTAATCCAATCAGGGATTAATTCATTGATTGGGTAAAGATTCTCTCCTATGAACCTTCTTGCATTGTCTCACATGTGAGCTCTTGGGGGACACCTCACAGCCAAACCATAACAACTTACATTGAAAATACACAAAAATTTCTCAGAAATTAAAAATGAAAAGACAACCCAATCAAAACTGAAGAGATGATCTGAAGAGACATTTCTCTAAGGAAGATATACACATGAACAAAAAACTAGAGAAATCAGAAAGCAATTGTCCCTTAGTATCTGGAACATCCAGGAATAACCAACATCCATGAATGCTCAGCTGCCTTACAAATACAAATACAAAGTGATGAAGTATTTCCACATAATCTATGCACATCCTCTGTGTACTTTAAATCATCTCTAGATTACTCAGAATACCTTCTTCAATGTAAATTATACATAGTTGTTTTATTGTATTGTTCAGGGAATGACGACAAGGAAAAATGTCTGTATATGTTCACCACAGTACAATTTTCTTTTTCCAAATACCTTTTTCCAGTACTTGGTGTGAATCTAAACATATCCAAAACACACAGACAGAAAGCCAACTGTACTCTCAGTGCTGGTAGGAATGTAAAATGGTAGAGCCACCTTTGTAAACAGTTTGACAATTCATCCAAAGTTTAAACACAAAGTTACCTTATGACCCAGCAGTTCTACTTCTAGATACATACTAAGGGAAGTGAAAATGTACACCAACACAAAAATATGTAGCCAAAGAATGGAAACAATACAAATGTCCATCAATGGATCAATGCATAGCAAAATAGGATACACTCATACAATGAAATATTAGTTGGACAGAAACAGAAATAAAGTACTACCACATGATACAGTTTAGATCAATCTCAAAAATATAGTAGATAAAGAGTTGATAACAGAAATTTATGTATTAATATGATTTCATCCATGCAAAAGATCAGAACAGGCAAATCTATAGGTACAGAAACTAAGTCAGTGGTCGCTAAGGGCTACAGAGTTAAGGAGAGCATTGCTGAGAGGTACAGGGTACAGATTTTTTTGTGAGGCAATAAGAACGTTTTAAAGTTGACTATGGTGATGACTGAACATATTGTGATGGACTGACAGATCAGACTCCATGAGAATGTTATAGGCCAGACTATAAGGGAAATGACTAAATAGACTCCATTTTGCTCTGAGACTCCATGTTATGTATGAATAAGCTTCTCCCATGGGAACACCCCACTTCTGTACCCATCATCAGTTACTTAGTGTGACATGTTTAACAATACAAAATGACAATTCCTCTGTAAAGAAAAATTGTTCTCTTTTGATTCCTATTGCTCCTAAACAATGTACCATGCGAACAGTGACTGTGCAGATGTTTAGTAACCATTCTTTAGTTCGTACCTAGGTAAGGGTCATTTTGACCCACTTCTCCCTCTGTTGATGATCTCATAAAGTTAGTTTGTAATTTTGAATCATAGCAACAGACACTTATGATTGATGATATTTTTGGTATAAAAACCTCTACAAATCTATGGTCAGGACTGTTCTCCCAATAGCCATTTTTTGGGGCATTATGTGAGACAGTCAGCTGGCTAGTTTAATAAAGATTCTCAAATTTGGACTTCTCAGTGGTGATCAGTCTATTCTTAAGTTGCGCCCCATAACAATATCTATAAATACAAAAAACACCATTGAGTCCTATCCAAGTGGGTGAATTGTATGACATGGGAAGCAAATCTCAGAGAAGCTATCTAAAAACTACAGTGACTATTACTAAGATAAGGATCGAAGTTTATTTAAGAAAACTGACGTGAATGCACAGACGACTGCTCTGTAATAGATTGTTTTTCCTTTTGTTTTGTTTTGTACTGGGGATTGAACCCAGCTGCACTTTACCACTGAACTACATCACAGTCCTTTTTGGTTTTTATTTTAAGACAGGGTCTTGCTAAATTTCTGGGACTGGCTCTGAACTTGTGATCCTCCTGCCTCATCTTCCCGAGTTGCTGGGATTATAGGCATGTGCCACCATGCCCCACTGATCTGTAATAGATAAGATAAATTAACGAACTTAGGTTTTAATTCTTGCTTTAAGAAAATTGTTATCCTATAAAATATTTCTTTGTCTAGTATACAAAGAAATTAGAGTTAGATGATCCACTGACCAAATAAATATGACCTTGTAATTTTTATGTGATAAAAAAGAGAAAAAAGGGATTTTTTTCAAAATTTAAGATTGGAATTAACAAATTTGCTCCTATTCCTTATCACAACTACTTCTAGTTCTTTGAAACTGGTATCCTCCTTTTAATTTTACTGCCTCTTTACAAAACTTAAGCAGAACTTCCAGAAATTATACACTTTTTAAGCTTTGGACAACATACTATCTCCTGGACCTCCTAGTAGGGTATCTTACTGTCAATTACTACAAATTTTGTTGAGTCTGGTACATATCATTTTCATTTACTTGCCTCGTAGAGGGGAAAAAACAGAAACAAAAAATTCTTTGGATTTGAAATCTGTAACCCTTCTGCTACCACTTCATATCAAAAATCCTTTCTGCTTCTTCCTTTCCCCCTATTTCCTCCCATTCTCTCTGGATATCAAGTCACTTTAGAACACTGATTTGTAGGTAAGAAGCTTGTTTAGTAGGCAGGAAGTCAAAGTGAAGAGAGATGGATAGTCGTGGGGAAGTTTTGCACAGGCAACAGTGAAATCTGAAGTATTCTCCTTGTCCTTCACCTGTCAGCTCTCATTGATGGAAAGAGTTCTCCTTCTGAGTCTAATGGACTAATAGCACTAGATTCCTGGACTTTGGCCTCCCTTTTCTATGTTCTATGCTATCATCTTCTGTTAATTAATTTTCATCTAGATATAAGCAATGAAATTTTGAACTTGTAAATTTTCCATTTACTCTGATATATTAGATTTAAATTTAATTATGTTACAACTATTTACTTTCTAATATGATTAATTTATGACTGGAGGCCCCTACTTACTGTATTTATTTTCTTGTTTTCCACTCATTCTTCAACCCACAGCACAGAAATTGCTATTGCCCTGGTTTGTATGTTGCAAGATTCAGTAGTTATTTTGCAATTTTTTTCTTATTGAACTTTTCAGCAGCAATAGCACAATTACCTGCCATCAATGACTGTACCAGTGAATCAATGAATCAATGAATGAATGCTATTTGGAGACCACACCCTAGTAATTGACAGACTTAAAAATTCTTAAAGTACATTCCCAAATTTGCTGAGTTCGGAGAAAGTAATTTCTATGGGTAACTAATTTGCATTCATTACCTTTATGTTGTTCAGAATTGCACTCTCAGAAAGTCACTGATCTTACTTGTGACTACCCCCACATACCCACGTATCTACACTGACTAGAACCAAGAAGGCGTTCGTTGCTAAGGTGATAGTTTGAAAATAGATTCTTTTTTCCTTTGGATATGATTTATTTTCTGGATCTCATAACCATTCACTTTTATGATTTTCATACTGATTTTATTTGTTCATTTTTTATGTTTTAGTATCTTAAGTCACTGCAATTTATTTTACTATGGTCTAATGCATGGCTTGTCAAACCATTTTATCTCCATCCTGGACACATGGCTAGTGTGTTATCAATAGTTATCATTTGTGGTATTCACTAAATATCTCACCTTATTGTCTTACAGACATATAGTTTGTTGCTCTTCTCATTTTGACTTTAGGCACAGCCATTTGACTTCCATTGGCTAATGAGATATAGGGGAGTGGCAGATTGGATAGATTCTTTAGGAATCAAATTTCCTTCCACTGCTGCAGTGTTTGCATATAACTAATTACTTTAATTGACCTAACCACAGAATATTCTCTATCCCTAAGGAGGGGAAATTTTATAACATGGAAAGATTTTATGTTCTAGAGATGACTATGTGTTTCCATTCTTCCTCTTTCTGAATGTTAGCATTTATTTGTGTTATCTTGTCCCTGTTCTATCATTATGTGTATTGAGTATGTGGGATGTAGACAGAGTGTCCTATAATTTTTAAGTCTTTGGATCAAAAGAAGCTGAACTGAGACCTAATTTAAATTCTGTTTGTTTGTTTGTTTGTTTTACAGTACTGGGGATCAAACCCAAGATCTCTACCATGCTAGGCAAGTGCTCTACTACTAAGCTACATACCTAGCCCTCTAATAAGAAATTATAACATATCACTCTCTGTATTTGTATAAACCATTATGCATGACCCAGGAACTGGATTCAAATTTGAAGTTAATTCAATAGCTACACACAAATTAGGAGGCGATCACTTTTCTTGAGATGATAATGAAGCAACCCAGAAAGTGGTTTTGGAAATAAGATAGCCATCTGACTGTGGAGCAGTGACTATATGATAATTAGAGCTTCCCTGATGACTTGGTTTGGAAATGTTCTGTAAGTGAGAATAAACTTAAGTTTGTGAAGGAAATGAAAATTTTGATGTTGCTTTTTACCATAACATAACCTAGCTTATCTTGACTACTATGACTAAAATAAATATTCCAGTCTCCCTTGGAATTAGCTTTGGATTTGTGAATGAATTATTGTCAATGAATTACTTTCAGACATAGCCTATAAAACCTCACATGTATGATCTTCCTTTCTTTTTACCCAGTTACTGAATGAACACAGAGAACTCTAAGGTTCTCTTAAAGGTAGAATGATAAAACCAAAAGTTCCTGCTAATTAGGAACTCTAATTGGCCTTCAATACATTTTTTAGGTTTAACCATGGAGATTTGCAATTGCTATGGATTTAATGTCTATGTTCCTCCAAATGTTATATGTTGAAACCCTAACTACAATGTGATGAAATTTGAGATGAAACATTTGAAAAGTAATGTGTGTAAGATGAAATCAAGAAGATCAAGTTTTAATGATGGGATTACTGTCCTTTTAAGAGGGGACACCAGAGAGCACTCCTTTGCATGCACATGCGCTCTTGCAAGTGCTTGTGTTTTTGCTCACTTGCTTTCTCTCTTTGCCATGTGATAGCACAGAGAAGGCAGTCATCTACAATCCAGGAAGAGACCCCCTTCACCAGAAATCACATCATCCATGTACCTTGATCTTGGATTTCCAATCTCGAGAAGAGTGTGAAAATAAATTTCTGTTGTTTAAACCACCTAGTCTATGGTAATTTTTATGGCAGTTCAAGTTAAGAGAGGGATTTGTCTCTTAACAATTAGTATTTCCCTAATAAATATGTGCTGTGTAAGTTATTTTTAAAATAGCCCTTCAATTGTATCTTCTATTTCTAATTCACCTTGTGCAATTATGGCAGATTAATCCCCATAAAGTGAATCTCTAATTATGTTCATCATAAATATTCTTCTTCAGTTACCACATAAAATCCAATCCTGTCTTCTCTTCCTTTCTTGGACTGTCCTCAACATATATCTTCAGTATTACCTCTTACTATAAGTTTATATACCTTATACTACAAATCATATACTTTATATACCTCATATCCTTTTTACTACAAGTAAAACAAAAACATATGTGGGCCATGAAGCAATCAGAAGAGTAATGATTAAAGAACTGAATTGAGTTCCTCTTCTTCCCCACTCCTTCCAAGCACACACAAACACCTATCTCTCTAACTAGCTTTCTTCTGCAAACAACATAAATCACCAGGATATAATAAAATATGTAGTAAAGAGAAAGAATTGCATTTCCTTCTCTAATGAGCTGGCACTTTTGCATGGTAGTTAAGTGAGTACTTCATAATGTACTTTTTGAAAAGAGACTTGAACAAAATATTACATAATCATCCCTACTCAGAATTTATCTATTAGTTGTAAAATGTTTAGAAAGGTACTTTTTGTATAAACCCAAGCTGCCATAGGTGTATTTTGATGCGATCAAATAAGGAGAATGTCTTTTATTTTCATTATTTTATATGATTATAAAATTTTTACAGCTGTGACTTCCAAAAAATATATATAAGTGGCAGCTGAGAGACAATGTGACAAATTGCCTGAGCAATAAATAATATTTATACACCCATGAAAACAGAAATGTCATTTTATTGAAAAGGGGTCAGTCTGATAAATTAGTCTTTGATCCTATGTCAGCAATGTCCAAGGATAAAGTGCTCAGAATGAGCTTAGAAAGGAATCAAACTACTTACTCTTACCGTCCATCAGCACCTCTCCTTGCTCCTTTGAAGATCTCCACTGTCTTCCTAAAATGTTCGCTTCTTTAGTCTTTCATAGTTGAAATAGAAAAACTCCTAGAAAGACACAAATTACTGAAACTGATTTAAAAAGAACTCAAACATTGAAAAGACATAAAAAGTAATGACAATGATCAGTAACCATAAATGTCACAAAGGAAAGCCCAAACCCAGATGTCTAACTGGCAAAGTCTTCCAAATATTTAAACAGGAACTAATTTCCATCCTTCACAAACTTTCCCACAAAACAGGAAGGAACATGTCTCAATGTATTCTGAGGTATTTCCCAGGTACAATGCTAGATAAAGACATCATGAAAGCTACAGACCAATATTTTTATGAATATCAATGGAAAAAATCCTCAACAAAACAGTTATGCATTGCTTAATGATAAGGAAAATTTCTAAGAGATGCACAGTTGGGCAATTTTGTCACTGTAAAAACAGAGTATATTTACACAAACTAAGACTGTCAAGGCATTATGAAGCAGTATAGTCTTATGGGAGCATTGTCATGCATGCAGTCAGTTATTGACTGGGATGCTGGTATGAGGTGCTTGACAGTACTTTCAAATCATATCCATAAATATTATCCAGATGGATATCCAAAAATCATATCCAGATGGATTAAACACATGACAAGTGAAGTTATTCCAGGAATCCAAGACCAGTAACACACTATATCAAGAGAAAACAGGACAAAATTACATGGTGTGAACAGATATAGAACAGCATATGGCAAAATTCAACACACATTCCTGTTAAAAAGACTCAACAGACTAGAAAGAGAGGGAACTTCCTCAACCTTATTAAACACGTTTATGAAAAATTCACAGTTAGCATCATACTTGATGGTGAAAGATTGAATGCTTTCCCTCTAAGATCAGGGACAAGATAAGAATGTCTGCTCTTGCTACTTGTATGTAGTATTGTACTGGAGGTTCTAGGCCAGGACAATTGGATAAGAAAATAGAATGAGAGCCATGAAGTTTGGAAAAGAAGAAGTAAAATTTTATATCTACTTGTAGAGAATATGAGCTTCCACATGGGAAATCCTAAGACAACTGCTAAAACTCTATTTAAAAGAATAAACTCAGCAGGGTCACAGGAGTCAACATATATATGAAAAAGAGATTGTATTTTGATAGAGTAGCAATCAACCAACTGAAAATGAAATTAAAAATTAACACATAAAGATATGCTTGTGAATACACCTAACAAAAGAAGAGCAAACTGTATACTCTGAAAACTATAGAACACTGTGAGAATTTAAAGAACATCCAAAAGACGTAAGATCACATATCAATGATTTCATTGATGTGAAATGTACAGAATAGGCAAAACTGTACAGAAAGAAAGTGGACTAGTGGTTCTTCAGGGCTGGGTGGCATGGAGTGGTAGATTTGGGGGTGAGAGGTAAGTGGTGAGGTGCTTATTTTTGCAGTAATAAAAACATCCTAAAATTGGTTTTGGTTATAGCTAGAAAACAAACATATCAAGAGTCATAAATTTTGCCATCTAATTGGGTGAAAAATCTCAGGAAAGCTATTTAGAAAAAAATAATTAACAATATAAAATACCTCCTGTCAGAATGGCAATTATCAAGAATATAAGTAACAATACATGTTGACGAGGATATGGGAAAATAGATTCATTCACATGTTGCTGGTGGGACTGCAAATTGGTGCAACCACTATGGAAAGCAGTGTGGGAATTTCTTAGAAAACTTAGAATGGAACCAACATTTGAACCAGTTATTCCACTATTCAGTTTATACCCAAAGGACTTAAAATCAGTATAAAACAGTGATGCAGTCACATCAATGTTTACAGCAGCTCAATTCACAATAGTCAAGTTATGGAAGTAACCCTGGTGCCCATCAACACATGAATGGATAAAGGAAATGTGTTATATAGACACACAATGGAATATTACTCAGTCATAAAGAAGGATGAAATTATGGTATTTGCCGGTAAATGGAAGGAACTGGAGAATATCATGTTAAATGAAATAAACCAATCCCAAAAAAACCAAAGGCTTAAATGTTCTCTCTTCTGTGTGGATGCTAACCCACAACAAGGGAGGGTGGGGAGGGAAAGAACAGAAGTACATTGGATTAGACAAAGTGGAATAAAGGGAAGGGAGCACGGAGGGGAACAGGAAAGACAGTAGAATTAATCAGACATAACTTTCTTATCCTTGCATATGAATACATGACCAGGCTAACTCCACAACATGTACAACCACAAGAATAGAATCCTAAATAGAATAAGTTATACTCCATGTATGTACAATATGTCGAAATACACTCTACTGTCATGTATATCTAAAGAGAATCGAACATGTATATGACCAGTTTTATAGAATTTGCTATTTTTTAATATTAAAATTCATAAGTTCTTATAATGCATTACTTATTCATATTTTATAACTTGCATTTGCTGTGTATCAAAAATGTTATGAGCTTGCTCATATCAATTCTATTCTAATTGTATATTTAGTATCCTAAGCAAAATACCTAGGGAAATTATCCTTGCTAATAGATCTTAAATTGTTTTACATTCCTCTTTAAAACATTTTGTATTTTCTTTTCAATAATATCTACATTTTAGAGAATGATCAAACTATCCCATACACATGTCTGAGTATACCATAGTAAATTTCAAATTTACATACATCCATATTAGAATAATTAAAAAATAATAATAGGGGAAAGATAAGTAAATATTAAGGAAAGGAAGGGGTAGGGGTGGGAAAGGGAAAGTAACCTGGAGCAAATTATATTCTAAGCTTGTATGATTGTGTAGAAATGAACCCCAATATTGCATCTATAATAAAATGATAAAAAAGAAAAATAAGACCTACATTTCAAAACTTGTTTTCAAATTTAGGTTTTTGTGTAGTTATTTTAAGCTTTATTTTTTTCCTACTTCATTTTCTGCTTTTATTGGTGCATTATAGTTTCACCTAATAGTTTGGATTATTTTTACATGGTCATACATGCAGGAATTTCATTTACTCTACTTAAGACCTTAGTGACCCCTTTTCTCCTCCCTCCTCCCTATTCCTCTTTTTCTACTCTACAGATCTCCATAACTCATTTTGTTAACACACCCAGTTTTTAAAAAAACCCTTTATCTTAGAATTTTAGATATTTTATGTATTGCTGAATTTTTATGCAAATACCAAAGTAACTTCTAGCAAAACTGAGATGTAGGATATTTCTGGCATTCTTGCTTTCTATCCTAGTTAATGTCTACCTTAAAGACATCTGTATTTTGATGTCTACCTCCATGAATAAGATTGACATATTTTGGCCCTATATAGATGGAGTATTCATATAGTACAAAATTTTCTTTGGCTTTTAAAATATATCATAAGATTCACCAGTTTTTATATGTAGACAGTTTGCTGTTTTTTAATCTCTATGCAGTATTCCATTGCATATAGGTTGTTATTTAATCAGTCTATTGCTGAAGAATGTTTTGGTGATTAGAAATTTTGGGCTACTGATAAGCTTACTATGAACACTCTTGTTCATGTTTTTTTTTTTTTTTGGTGTGTGCAACTCATTTTTCTAGGCATATATTTAGGAGTAGTACTGCTGGGTCATCAGGAAAACGTGTAAAACTTAGTGGATACCACCAGTTTTCCAAGGTAGCTTTCACTAATTTACAGTTTAACTATCAATGTGTGAGTTTTATTCTATAGCTATACTACTTTTTCTCCTTGAGTTTTACTTTTCTCTGTGATTAATGCTGCCAACCACCTGTTGGACTGAATTAGGCCCAAAAGTTTGAGGTTGTTGGCCTTTTTCTAACATCATTTGCCCACTCTTCAGTCTTCCCTAGTTCTCCATGTCTCCCCATCCTATGAATGTCAGTGCCCTCAAACTCAGTTCTTGGCCTACATCACTCCTTGGTATCTAATTCAGACGTATTTTTGAAGTTATAAATTTCTAATTTTTATATTATGCTCTCTCCTGAATTTCTAATATATTTACTATTTATTCAGAACTTTTCCTTCTCCAACCTTGTAATTGCTCTGCCTTTGTCTCAGAGACTTCCTTATCTCAGTATGTGGCAATTTTACCCTTCTGGTTATTTAAGCCAAAAAAGTTACCTTAGGCTATTGGTTTTTGCTTGTAAGTAAATCCTATCAGTTCTTTAAAGGCCTGTATTGGGCACAGTTGATTCCACTGTTTGCATTGCTAACTCACTGTAGCAGCCTCTGAGAGTCCCACAGCTTCCACACTGTATGCCTAGCCTGTTTTAAAGTAGCAGTCAGAGAGGTGCTTTTAAAATATACATCAGATCTGTTCTCTATTTGAAAATGTGCCAATGGCTTTTAATTTCACTTAATATAAAGCTAAGAGGTTCCTCCTGTTTCTGAGTATTTGCTTTAGTCATTCACTGATTGTAGCCCTTTGGGGTTCCTTGCAATTTCTGGAGCATTTCAGCATTACAGTGATATTTTTGCCTGTTTGTGTTCTTGAATGGATTTATCCAGATGTCTGCATGGTTTGCCCTGTAATCTTTTTATTTGTCAATGTTCCTTTATTTATTTTATTTATTTATTTACTGACTTACTTATCTGTGGTGCTGAGAATCAAACCCAGTGCCTCACACATCAGGCAAGCACTCCACCACTGAGCTACAACCCCAGTCCTTGCTCTGTAATCTTTTGTTTCTCACAAAAGACCTGAAGTTTGTGAGGTCATTCCTCACTGCTCTCTAAAATACTACCTTCATCCTGCACTTTCCTGTTTCACCTTGTATAATTTTTATAAAAAGTATTTATGGTATCTTATGCTTTGTAATTTATTTGTATTAAAATGTAAGTTCTACATTAAGGGCAGGGATCATTGATTTCCTAAAATGGGGGGCACATGGAAAGTGGTCAGTATTTGAATGAATGAGTGAATGAATGTTGGAAAGAGCATGGTATTTGAATTTAAACCATATAAATTGAACAAACTCCCAGGTGGTATTTTTAGTGATGTGAATTTCAACAATTTACTTCAACAGTGTCTCTAAGACTCAATTTCTATAAAATAGAATTTATTTCTCATGACACTATCCTATAATGTAAATAAAATGTTTATGAAGGGCTTATCACAGACATTCAGATATTGACCTGTCCATCTATCCCTTTCCTAAGAAAAACCCAATAGTTTTTTATAATATGATCAGTTTACTTTTGAGAAGTACACATTCCATATTTTCAAAGTTACAGAAAAAAAGAGTTTAAAATCATCATGAATTTTTTCAAGAATTCTTTCTCTTTGCTTGATGTTTACTTCTCAAGCAATTTTAGATAACTGCATCTGCTTTAAGTATGCAAGATTTAAATACCATTTTGTCTGCTAAATTGGGACTGTTCTTTCATTCACTTCATTTTTTAAATCTGAATATCAATAATTTGATTATGATAAAATAAACCTTATTTTAGATGTGAGAAAATATATGTCAAATTCCACTTTCGGAATATCACTCAGAATGTTATACCTATTTTCAGTTATATTTCAGAAATACTTTACATGGAAGACACTAATGTACTTTGTGCTTCTCACACTCTTCTGATCTACTGCTTTTGTACTTTACATTTGGAATATTTTTCCTATGGACTTAAACCACAATTAAAATCTTTTACTTCCTACCTTCAACCTTTGCATTTTCTGAAATGTTTTCAAAATCAATAATATACTAAAAATATAACTTAAAAAATGCATCAAGAAAGTCCTTACTTTGTAGTAATAGAAGGGGTAAATAAGGACTAAAGTAATGCTATTGACTTATGAACTCTTTACAAAGTCTCTAAGATTATGACAATTGAACACACTTTAAAATAATATTCGATAAAACTTTTATTTTAATTGTGATTTACTTGTGTGTTCAAACTAAATGATTAGGTATAATTTACTGCTTGATCAAAGTTAACAGAATATAATAAACTATTTACAACTCAAATTGAAAAATCACTTTCTAAAGAAAAATTCTCTCCTTTGTAATTTTCATAATTCTCCTATGGAGTATAGGCAAAGAATGAAGTGATGCTGTACCACAGATGGTTATTAAAAGCAATAAGAGGATAATTTAAATAAAATGTACATAATTTTAAAACAAATATTAGGGTTATTTTCTCTGAAATGTTAGCTTGCAAATGAAAAGAATCAGCCCAAATCCACATATTGTAATAGCTTTCCTCTTCAAAATTCTACTCTTCCATGTAGATACTTCTTCCATTAATGATATACGAGTTGGATCCTTTGCCCGTTCATTTTGCAGCTAATATTTAGAATGAAAAAAGAGAGTTAATATACAAAAAAATGAATATGACATCTTTTAAGATCTGAACGGTCATTAATACGGTCATATTAATTAACTTGATACAGAGGGAGGCAACTCAAGATTCTAATGAAGATTTAAAGTGAACACATCTTGATATACAGTTCTTCATCATCATCCCATTAATGTAAATTATTAGTTTTACATTAAAAATAAATACTTTCATAGATTATCACATTTTAAACTGCTGTTTTTAAGTCCTGAGATAAAGTTTCTTTAATTATAACATAAATTTTGTATTTTACCTGTAAAGAATAACAACTGATACCTATTTCTTTTCATATTAAATATCAACCAATGTCTTAAAAAAGAGTGAACCATTCTTGTAACAAATCTACAATAGATGAAACTGAACAAAAAATTGGAAGAAAAGATGCTTATGCTAGAAATAAAATACTTTAAATATAATTGCAGAAACACATGTCTACAAAAACTGAAGTGGTCCTTTTACAAATAATGTGTGAAAGAAGTCTCATTCAGTGTGGAGGTGGGGAAATAGTGAGACAGGGAGGGAGGCAAAGAGGAATGAGGGCAGAAAGGAGAGAGAAAGGAAAGGAGAAATGGTTGCTGTGTGGGTCAGCAGGAAGAGAATAAGCAGAAACCAAAAGATCCTGGAGACAAAAAGAATCAGGCAGATTTAAAAAGCAATATTTATTAGGAACATCCTGTGTGGAAGTGGTAATATAAATACTTTCAAATCACCAGAAGTAATAACTTCTAAATTCTACAGTATAAATATTTAACTTAAAAAGCCTGCAAAATTAATTTTAAACTTATAGCAGAAAAACAAACTGCAATGCCAATCTCATCAAGACTGTCATCTTGGTGTAACTTCTAAAAGGCTTCACTCAGCAAGATTCCTTTTTGACACTGATGCTCCATTTACTGAATCCTGAGACAGTTATTCCTTTTTTTATCCAATTACTTAGAATGACCTTTTCTCACAGGAGCTGTCACTGTGCTGGTTTGAAACAGAGTGATGTGGTGTTAAAGTCTAGCCTTGACCTCCCCCACCCTCTCTGTTACCTCCGCAGATTTACTGTGATAACTTATGTTTCTTTTTTTCTTTAAATCTTCTTCAGTTATTATTGGTAAACTTTGAAATATTATAAATTTAACAAGCATAGTAATATATTCCAAATCTGGAAGCCATAACAATTCCTAAGTTAAATCACATTATAATTACTACTTGAAAACTAATCAAAAGAAAAAATTTCAATAGCTTGCTCAAAAATTAAGATTTTCCTGCCCAAAGAACTGTATCTGACAATATTATGAACTAATAAATGTATTTTCAAGGCTAGTCCTTATACAGAAATCTATAAATTCAGATACACAAGGTCACTGAAAAAGAAGGCCTTCTATGTAGCTAAAGAAAGATAAAAATTCTCTTGCCAGGTGCAGTGGTGCACACCTCTAATTCCAGCAGCTTGGAGGCTGAGGCAAGAGGATCGAGAGTTCAAAGCCAGCCTCGGCAATGGTGAGGCTCTAAGCAACTCAGTGAGGCCCTGTCTCTAAATAAAATACGAAACAGGGCTGGGGATGTTTTTCAGTGCTCTAGTGCCCCTGAGTTCAATATCCAGTACCAAAAAAAGATGATAATTCTCTTTACAGATACACATTATCAAAATAAAAGTTATGATACCTGATTGCATTATCTGTTTCAAAGTCAGTAAGTCTCTAAATCAATGCTTCTTAATTTACTTCATTTCAGAAAACTCTAGTTCTCTCCCCAATTTTATCTCAAGGGCTCCATATGCTTTCCCCACTTATCCATCCCATCTTTGTAACTTTGAACTGGAGAAACCAAATTAATAACCAACCTTGAGGAAAGTATGTCTTAGGGAATTCCCTACATTTAGAGCTGATGCTTTGGGCAGGGGTTGTGGCTCAGTGGCAGAGTGCTCACTTGGCACACATGGGGTCCTGGGTTTGATCCTCAGCACCACATAAAAATAAATCAGTAAAATAATGGTATTGGGTCCATCCACAACTGAAAAAATATTTTTAAAAAGCTGAAAAAAAAAAGCTGATGCTTTGTAGGAAATTTCTGTACATAAATCCTTTCAGATTTTCCTTGGATCCCCCTGAAAAATATCACATCAAGTTAAAATAAATTCTTCTAGATAAGTTAGAGATAAATGGAGCAATAATTTTTGTCCTCAGTCAGTTCAGGCTCTATCTAGCTTATGCAGAAGAGAGGCCTGACATACAGCAGGCAGTCCTATGTTAGGTGAATGAATAAATTCAGAATACAACTTCTAAGATGCCTCTTTCACTGACAAGGAGTTACTTTATCAAAGAATTATAAAATTTATTGCTCATTTCCCCATTTACAATATAATTTCCCCACTATTACTTTGTAGAATTTGCTTCACAACTTTTTTATTCTCACTTTAAAGACTCCTTCTGATTAAATATTATGTTATAGTCAGAATGACAAGTTACCTGGGACATGTATAAAGTTTATTTTGAGGAAAATACCTTTTTTGATAAAATATTAGTGAACACATTGAATTACAAGATGAAGCTGTAAAATTTAATATATAACCTAATTTTCATATAATATACATCACAAAATCTTTATGGAAATAATTTTTTTTCATTAAATACACATGAAGAACTCAGAAGTGAGTTCCTTAGATGCCTCTAAATGTTTTCCTCTACCCTCTTCTCCTTCACCAAAGTTCCTATTTCAGCAGTTTAGATCTTGGTATGGCCAATTTTCTTTAAATCAACTGTCCATAAAACAAAATACACACTTCTATGTGAATACAAAAGCAGAACCAAAAAGCACCACACTCTTTAAAAAACACAAGTTTAATTACAAATTAATATAGAGTCTGGCAAATAGAAAGAATATTTCATCCACAATTGTATTAACAGAGGTATATTTCATTTTGACCTTTTACAACTACATAGCTACACATAAATAATGTATAAATAGGAATTCCTATCTTTAACAATCTAATACTTTGACCTTCATTAATTTTTTAACTGGTTGAACATCATTTTCTCTGTTTTTGGTGCAGAGGATTGAACCAAGAGCCTTGTGCATATACATGGACTCTACAGCCCTAAGCTACCTACTTGGTCCCTGGCTGTGCACATTGTAACAAACAAGTATACCATAATTTATCAAATTATTTTCCCAGTATATGACCCTTAAGGTACAAACAATTTTGGAATAAACTACTAATGAAGACAGAAATTATTTTGCCCTTGGCACATCTTGCAAGAATGTTTTTGAAAGGTTGTGCCACCAGTTTCACTGAGAATATTAGCCTGGTGAACTCTAACTAGAAAGAGTATCACTGGGGTAACACCTTTTTTTTCCCCTTGCTGACCAAAAACATGAAAAGGGCGTGCTTCTGTAGTATGCATTTCTTTAATGACCAGAAAAGCTTGTTTGCTGTGTGAATTCCTTCCTTTGGACACTGTCCTTTCCCACTTGTCTCCATGTTCCACTACTGCTCTCATCAGAACTGCTCCACTGTCTAGCATCTTTTGTTGTGAAACATTTTGCATAATTACCCTCCCCCCTTTTAATGTTAAACATATACCTTCTGAATTAAGTCTTTTAGTTTGCAAACTTCTTCACTCAGATCTTCAACATTACTAACAAGTTCTTCACAAACTGAAGTAAAATTCTGGGGAGAAGCCCATTCCAGGACTATCTGTTAATATTTTCAAAAGTCACATTTTAATTAATAGAAACAACTTTTTTCAACTTTATATACATAATGGTCACACAAAATTTCTAAACACTGAATTATATAATTGAGAAGGTTTTTTTTTTCAGTATAAATCCTGACACCAAAATAAGTCAGTAATTTTATATATATTGTAACTGTATATAAATAATTCAGTAATTTTGCATAAGTAGTTGAATCAGCTTGCTAAATGTATTTCCTAAATCTAGGTACATATAACATGGAAATTAATATCTGAATAAATGATTCCCATGTTAATATTACATAAGATCATAGGAAAACAAATTCATTTAAAAATTTTTATTACAACAGCTAAAACAACCGTGAATAACTAAAAAATAAGTTTGTTTTTGCAGGTCACTTATTTTCTCACTAAAACTTCCTCACTAAAACAACTTTATATTGGTAATAGTTTTTTAATAACACTCAACATACTGTTCTATTTGAACTTACATTTGGGTCCCCTGTTACTTTATATTTTAAACAATTAAATCCCCTTTAAGAACAAATGGGAAGTTCATTACAGGGATTGGTTTAATTTTTGGTCTTATTCATTTTCCCTTGCTTGTGGGTGAGAACACAGTATTTTTCAATTAACTGGTACAAAAGAATAATATTAAATTAATTTACTTAATTTGATATTACATTGAACTGATATTTTACCAGATCAGTACTTTTTACTGAATTATCATGAATTTATTTGGAGTATACTTCAGCGTTCAGACTTTTTTCACTTAATAATTTTGGTAGAATACCTTATGAGGATTTACAGGTAATTCAGTAATGATATTCTGTACAGCTGTAATTAAATGGCCACACTGTTTGTTTAATTTCAGAAGAAAGTTGAGGAACTCATCACCACTAAAGAAAGGAAACAAATAAGAAGAAATCACTTAAGATCAATTTACTTCCTTCTACTGGGTTAGATATAAAATCTAGTTATAAAATTAATAGATCCTTTAAAAATGTTTATAGATTAGGTAATATGTATTACGAAATGAATTAGGCCTTGAACTATACCAATTAAAAAAAGGTGAAAAATAGGATCTCATATTTCAAGATGAATGTGGACACACAACTGTAACACTGTTACCTGAAGGGACATATGAAGAAGAAAGATAAAAGAACCAATATTTGAATATCTCCTATATGAAGACACCACTAGTTTTTTATATATATTATTTCTTCCAATCCTCACCAACAACCACTAATGTTAATACTAGTTTATAAGTGAGATCTATAACTGAGTTATTAAAGGTTTTTAAACAAGAAAGTATAAAATCAGTCTTTTGTAGAAGAAAGTTTATTAGGAGAGGGATGTGGCTTAGAGGAACACAAAAACAAAAGTAGAGAGAATCATTGGAGACTAATAGAAAGATGCATCGAAGAGAAGATGAAGCTTAAACTAAGGATCTGACAGTCTCATTGGAAGGAGGCGGTTGAGTGATAGTTTAAGAAACTTCTAGGATAATAAATTCAAAAATATCATGATAGATTGCAAGCAAAATAAGAGGAAGAATCTGGAATGATTCTGTTATTTGCTTTCCATTAAAATTGGTGCCAAAAAGAGAACTGAATTTGGGGAAGGGTGGCGAGGAGAATAGGGGATGGAAAGAAAACACCATGGCATAATAATTAAGAGCACAGACTCTTGCATCAAGACTCAAGCTCAGTTTGGAATCAACTTCCACACTTCCACACTTACTAGCTTTATGATCCCACAGAAGCCTAATCTTGAGCCAAATGTTTCCATATCTCTAGAATGGTGACAACAGGGCTTTCAGAAGGACTGCAGGAGACAATATAAAGCATTTTGTCTTCAAAACAGCTGGCATTCAAGCAGAGTTAATCATGGTAATGACTGCAATTAGGATGAGAAGCAGGTGGCAACCACTAGTAAGTAGTAGATAATGCAGTTCTTACAAGGATATTTATTCTGAGGTCTACAGACTCATGAGTTTGCATACAATTCACAGGTTCAGTGAGTTCCATGGGAAAAAAATTACATTTTTATTTTCACTAACCATTAACTGGAATTCAGCCTTTCTTGTGAACATAATAACAAATCACAAGAATAATTAGAAATGTCTGTGATTTGGTCAACATTAGAAATCAAAATTATGGTCACAAAGATCACAGAGAAAAAGGGCATCCTGTGAAGAGAGGGGAACTGATCAAGGTGGAACAAAAAAGACATTAAAGGAAAAGTAGCTTCAGAAGAAAATAAGGAGTTAAAAGTTGCTATGAATTACAATACAGGGGATGATTTCAAGACAAAAAGGTCAAGCACATTAAATAAGGTAACTACCAATTTTGGCTAAGAGAAGATGCTATTGACTAGATTAGTTTCAGTAACACAAACTAATTTACAGTGAAAAGTACCAAGAAACACAACTCAATAATTAAGTAAACAAAGGATGTGAACATCTAATTCAGAGAAAAAGAAACAAAAACTGAAATGGTAATAAATATGGGAATACAAAATGCTATATTTAGCAAAATGACAAGAATCAAGTAGATTATTAACATCAAGAGTTGACAAGTTCATGAGCTAACCTTAGGGGAGAAGGCTTTAACAGTATCTACTAAAATGAAAATGTACACAAAATCTACTAAAGAACCAAATGATACTTTTAAATCCAAACAAAAATTCTTAGATGTAGAATTATTTCATTGTAGAGCATATAAAGTTTCTTTTACACCATTTCTAGGAAGATAGGTTATCAAAAGCAAGCAAGGTCAATCTTAAGTAAAATTAATAGGAAACTTTAAGACCCCTTTCAAGAAAGTATATAACATTTTAATTTAAGAAAAGTCTTATCTGTTAGCTTTAAAAAATTAGGTTGGAAATATTGTTTATAATATATAAACTTTATGAACATAATATGCATATATATATGTCACTGACAATGAAAAAGATCTTATAGTTGCTTTTGATAAGCAAATTGATAATAAAAAAATTATACTACCTAGGAAAAGAAAGTATTTATAAAAGCATTTTCAAAATACATGTAATTTTTTATTCCATTTCCTTTCTGATCTTTACTATAGAAATGACAGAACTTAAAGAATATAAGACATTATTGCTACCCAAGCAATAGCACCAATTAATTGTATTTTTGTTTCCATGTGATATATATATATATACTTATAACAGATATTAGTGCTCTTTAAATATGCAAATTTTGTTTATTACCAATTAAAAATAACTACTCAACAAATAATTCATTAATGTGAAATGTGTCAAATGTGTATTTCATGAACTCAAGGAAATTATGATCCACTCAGAATTGCCACTGGAAATATCAAATGATATCATTTATGTAATTCTAGTAGATGATTCACAGATATACATGTGGAATATTAATTTATCAGCTCTTATTCTAAAAACAGGAAGGGACTCAGTAAGGAACTCCGGTCAAATAAGCAAATATTATTAGCAAAATCACAGTTTTAATCAATATAAAGAAAATATATACCTTTCTTTTGACATTATTTTCAGAGCAACTGAGTACAGGCAGTCAAATCATACAAAACAAACTCTTCAGAGTACCATTTTTATCATATACATGTGAATGTGCCTCCCCATCAAAACCACACATTATGTAACCTACAGAACTCTGTATGACAGCCCTAATAATTTTGCACCTATTTATTCAAAATAAGCTAATACGACAAAGGTATGGCTTATTTAAACAAATTAGCTGTGTTTGTGTGTGTGTGTGTGTTTTAACTAAGCTAACTATAACCAGGCCCATCCTTGTCAGAGGATTATACCTTAGGTCCCGATAACATGAGGCTTGGTCATGTGACTTGCTTTGTCAAATAAAATATGATTGGGAGTCACTGTGTGACTTTTGAACACAAGCTTAAAAAGTCACCAACTGGCCTACTGGTTGTGCTGCTTGACTAGTGTATTTCATTTTTTCCTTTGCCATAGAAAGAGCTTATCACAGACTGGGACTGTTCCTTTTGCCTGTTCTCATCTAACAATGTGGAGAGCTACCATAGCTGATCAATAATATCAAAGAAATAAACTTCACTGTTAGAACTGACAGAGACTTAAAAATTATTTATTATAACACAATGTAACAGACTAATATAATACTCTATATTTAAAACTGAAGTCAAGCATTAAGATAAAACTTAAAATCTATAATAAAAGCATTATATTTAGGTACTATGAAGTCACTGTAGAATATCTGAAAATAATTCAAGCATCAACAGTTTTACCACCCCAAAATAACTGGTATTAATAACTAAAATAATGAAAATATTCTACTGTAATATTTTCTTATAATACACATTTTATTCCAGTATTTTTGTTAGGAATGTACACAAATGACATTACACCTCACATGTTATTTTACACTGTACTTTTTATGCTTATTCTGAGCATGTTTCCATGACATGAAGGTTCAAAATAATCTTGATGAAAAAAAAAATTATATTGATGCAATCTAATTCAACCATTTTATTGGATGTTATTTAGTTTTAATATTTTTATTTTTTCTAATTAGTATACATGACAGAATGCATTTTGACATATCATACATAAATGTAGTATAACTTCTCATTCTTCTGGTTGTATATAATGTAGAATTATACTGGATGTGTAATCATGTATACAAATAGGGTCATAATGTCTGATTCATTCTATTATCCTTCCTAACCCTGTACTACCTCCCCACCCTACACTTCTTAGAATGTTTATAAACAATAGAGGTGAACAATATATTACATGCAACATTTTGTATCTATATAGATTTTTCTTTTTTGAGAAAGACCAGTTTCTCCATAATCATAACTGTGAGAAACTTGACACATTCTAGTAGATTTCAGGTAGCTCAGAGCTAAGAGAAATTATCTGGGTAGAAATTGATAAAAATTTCAGACATGAATGAAAATTCATTGTTTATGTTCAAAATATCTCAAAGTTGCTGTGGAATGTCAACTTTTAAAAATTGACCTTTTTATTCTACAAATCTACTAAAGTAGGAAAAAAGTAAATGAAGTAAGCATATATATTCTTGGAACAGAAATTATTGTAAAAATTTTTACACATACAAGAAAAGCATCTTAAAATAAATCAATAGCTAAATTGTTGAAGTTACTTTACCAAGAGATTATCATCAATCAATTCAACTTTTCCTGCTGTTATACTTAATGACAAATTTTATCTTTTAAAAATGACATTGAACAAATGGGAAGTATGTTTTCATAACAGCATGAAAAACAAGTCTCTGATTTAATAACAAGGTCAAATTCCTGGAATATATGTCTGCTAATTTTATTTTTTTTTTAAATTCAGCAGTTTTAATAAGTGACCCATTCAGAATTCTGCACATTCTTTAAGTCTATTAAATCCCACAAAGAAACTTCATACTGGCAACCCTGACAGTAAACAAATAATATCAAAAAATTTAATTTGCAAGTCAGTTTGTAGAACTTGGCATACTTCTTCAGAGAAACAATAATAAAAAAATGTAAACAAAATGAACATATATATTCAAAGTTCACTGATTTTAAAATCTTCTCAAATGATATTCTTCACAATGTATTTAAAAGAAGGGGAATGCCTATAAGATAAACTTCATAATAAAGTTTTAAAGAAATCTGGTAATATACATTATTCCCTGGAAGACTTCTCCAAATTTTAAAATGGTATGGAAATCCGTTTGTTTATAACAGTTACAATGTTAGCTTTAGAAAAGCTTCCCTGGTGATGATACTATTACATTTTTGAGTATTATATTTTATAAAATACTGCAATTCACTGGCTATTTATTCAACAAAATTTGTCTTACACCGGCAATGAAGAATGAAACTAACATATACATCAAGTTCTTCTGGTCATTCTGATGTGACCAGGTATGGAATCACTACTGTAAATCATGGTTACTAATTCCCCATATGTTTTCAAAGACCATATTTAGAAACCACATATCCACTGACATTTCTGGTACTTTAACCTTAAATATACAATCCTCATTTATAACATTATTTCTGGGGAGAAAAGAAAAATGGAATATGTTGAAATAAAAAATAGTACTTGGCAGTGGAAAAATGTTACTATTTTAAAGAATCAAATGAAATTCTTCAAATACATTTAAGAGATGAGGAAATGTCATAATAATTATGTTTCTCATTTATTATTTGTTCTAATTAGTTGTATATGACAGAATGCATTTATACATTTTGATAGCTCATACATAAATGGAGTGTAATTTCTCATCTTTCTGATTATACATATTGTAGGATCACATCAGTCATGTAGTCATATATGTACATGAGGTAATAATGTCTGTTTCAGTCTACTATCCTTCCTACCTCCGTACCCCTTCCTCTCCCCCTCCCTTCAATACCCTCTACATAATATACAGAAACTGAATTCTTCCCTATCACCCCCAACATTGTGAATTAGCATCTGCATATCAGAGAAAATTTTTTGCCTTCAGTTTTTTTGGGTTTGGCTTATTTTGTTAGCATGATATTCTCTAACTCCATCCATTAACCAGCAAATGCCAGATTTTCATTCTTCTTTAAAGCCAAGTAATATTCCATTGTATGTATGTTGGTTCCATACTGTAGCTGTGGTGAATTAAGATGCTATAAATACTGATGTGACTGTGTCACTGTAGTATGTTGATTTTTCAGTCCTTTGGGTAGAAACCAAGAAGTGGAATAATTGAGTCAAATAATGGTCCCATTCTAAGTTTCTGAGGAATCTCTATACTGATTTCTACAGTGGTTGCACAATTTTGCATTCTCAACTGCAATGTATGAGTGTATCTTTTTCCTCACATCCTCAGCACTTACTCTTGATAAATGCCATTCTGACTTAAGTGAAATGAAATCTTAGAGGAGTTTTGATTTTCATTTATCTAACTGCTAGAGATTTTCAACATTTTTTCATATGTCTGTTGATCAACTGTATATCTTCTGTGAAGTATCTGTTCAGTTTCTTGGCCCATTTATTGATTGGGTTTTTTGGTTTTTTGGTGTTAAGTTTTTAAAAATTCTTTGTACATCCTGGAGATTAATGCTTTATCTGAGGTGCATGTGATAGATTTTCTCCCACTCTGTAGGCTCTCGCTTCACATTTATTGATTGTTTATTTTCCTGAGAAGAATCTTTTTAGTTTGAGTTCATCCCACGTATTGATTCTTGATTTAGCTTCTTGTACTTTAGGAGTCTTGTTAAGGAAGTCAGATCCAGGCTGTCATGGTGAAGATTTGGGTCTATTTATAGGGAGCTTGTAGGACTTTATTTAGGTTTGTGGTAGGGACAGGGGGTTCTGGGAATTGAACTCGGGGCTTTCTACAAGCTAGGCAAGCACTCTACAGTGAAGTTATATAGTATATCCCCAGGTTTTTTAAAATTTTAGTTTAGGTCATGGTCTCACAAAGTTACGTACACTGGCACACAACCTGTTATCCCCCTATCTCAGTCTACCAGCAGCTGGGATTTACAGACTTCTATAATCATGCCTAGCTACTGACAGACACTTTTAAGTGTTCTAGAGGTAAAAATCTGCATTTTTCCTCTGCACAGACATTATTCCTAAATTTGGTGTCTGTAATAATGGTTATTATTTATTTTTTTGGTACTGAAGATTGAATCCAGGGTAGTTCTACTACTGAGCTACATCCCAAGCCCTTTCTATTTTGAGACAGGGTCTCCCTAACTTGCTTAGTGCCTCACCGAATTTAGGAGGTTAGCCTCAAATTTCTGTTCTTCCTGCGTTAACCTCTGGGTCACCAGGATAATAATGGTTACTTTTTGAGTCAAATGAAACCAAAAGGGAGAAGGGGATGAGAATTTTCTAATTATTAAAAAAACAAACAGGAAAAAAATGAGTTAAGAGAAGCATACATAATTAAAAGACTCTGTTACCATGTACAATGAGAAGCAGAAAATGAGGGGAAACATAGTTGGTAAGAAAACTCCAAATAGTGAAGAAAGATATGATAAAAAAAGAAAATCTCATAGTTTAATTATCAGGTAGTATTGCTAAGTAGGAGAAGTTCACAATTACTTGGTAGAAGAAAAACAATTTTTATGGGTAATTCAGGATTCCAAAATCAAGGTGTTTTACTATAGGAAATGTCTACATACAAAATTTTTTTACAAAAATTACTAAATATACAATCATAATATAAAGCAAAAGAAGTCTTAGGGGTTTTCTTTTTTAAAAGTTTTTTTTCTACTTAGTTAGACATAACAGTAGAATGCATTTATGTATTTTGATAAATCATACATAAATTAAGTATAATTTCTCATTTATCTGATTGTAAATATTGTAGGATCATGTGATATATATAAATGCATACATGATGGATTTTCTATTCTATGTTAAATCCTTCTATAAGCAAATACCCTCCAGATGTATTATGTACAATGAAATTATTACCTTATTTATTCTTGATATCATATTTCTATTAATTTGTTCTAACAGTGCTAGCTTTTCATGGTTAGGCATGTGACACTGTGAAGATAAAATTAGCAATCCACTAAAACTTTGGTGATTCTTCAGGTGCATTTAGTTATATCTAACCCATCCTGTAGTAATATAATTAATTTTGAAATTTTCATTTATTCCTACTAAATATGATCCTATTAAGTTTGGGGGGATTTGCTTCAACCTGCCAACAGACCATAGAAGAATCTGTGTAACAATGTCAATTGACAGGAAAAAGCATTGATAAAATTCAACAAACATTCATGATAAAAAATTTTAGAACAATACGAACAGAGCTGAATATTCTGTCTCATAATAGTCTCTACAAAAATTCCTATATAGCTAAAATCATGGTTGGTAGTAAAAAAAATGGAGTGATTTTCCCTTAAGAATGAAAACAAGACAAGAATGCCAATATTCACCTCTCTTATTCAAGAAAATACTGAAAGTTCTGTCCACTGTAATAAAGCAAGAAAAAGAAATAAAAGGCACAAAGATTGGAAAGAAAGAAATTACCAGATTTCTCTGCAGATCACACTATTTCTATAGAAAATCTTAAAGAACCTAGGAAAAAACCCTCCTAGATCTAGTGAGTTTGGCAAAGCTGAAATATTCACAGAGGATAGAAATAAATTGCATGTGGAAACAAATAAAAAACTCAATACCACTAAGAATGCTCTAAAGATAATGAAAGACTTAAATTCTGTATATAGTTAGATTTATGCAATAAAAATTACAAAATGATGATTAAAAGAAAACCTTGAACTTGTAGTGATATCTATGTTCATGGATTTACTAGACTTAACATAGTTAAGAGGTCAATTTGCATAGAATTAGTGCTATTACTATAAAAATCTCAGTAAAGTTTTTTGTAGACATAGAATAGCTTAATTTAAAATATATATGAAAAGGAAAAGGATCCAGGATAGCCAAGACAATTTTGGGAAAGAATAAAATGATAGGAATAATTTTTCCTGATGTTAAGTCTGTCTATATACAGTTAGAATAATCATGACAGTATGGTAAAAATTGAACATTGCTAACTGGAAAATATGAAATCTGAATCAAATTTCTGAGCACTTTGGATTTTAGATTAGGGAAGCTCAACAGGTAGCATCTATGCAAATATTCCTAAATCCAAAAACACTTCAAAATATCTGTAATATTTCTGATCCCAAGCATTTCAGATAAGGGTATATAGTCAATGTATACTTACAGAGGAACAGACACCTGAAGAATCTGGAATAGAGAACCCAGAAGACTCTACACAAATATGTCCAATTAAGTTTTAACAAATAATGAAAACCAATTCTGCAGAAGGAATAACCTTTTTAATAAACAGTGCTAAAACAATTGGACATCCAGAGCCCCCAAATGAACTTCAGCCTGTACCATACAGTCACAAAAATGAACTGAAAATGTACCATGGACTTAAAAAAACATTAAGAATCTAATTTTTTAAACCTGACACTAGAAGTAGGATCTATAAGAGGGAAATGCTAGCCCTGAAGATTAAAAGTTTTGCTCTATGCAAGACCCCATCAAGATGAAAATAAAAATTACAGACTAAAAAAAATTAGCACAAATCCAACAAAAGACTTGAATTTAGACAACTTCCCCATATCAGTGTTAGAAAACAATACATACAAAATAAAATGGGCAAGAGACACAGACATTTCACAAGAAAGGATACACAGATACCAAATAAGACATGAAAAGATATTCAAAAACTTTATCCTTTAGGTAAATGCAAATAAAATCACAATGATCCATCACTACGCACCTGTGAAAATGGCTAAAAATAATTAGTGCTTAAACCAAATGCTGATGAGTATGCAGAGAAACTGGATCACTAATATATAGTTGGGTGAACATAAGACAATACTGACATTTTGGAAAAAAGTGGACTAGTTAATAAAAACAAAACAACTAAAGTGTAGCTCCCATGCAACCTTTAAAATGCTCTCCTGAACATTTTTACCAAGAGAAATGAACACTTACTTTAGAAAAGAATCTTATTCACAGCAGTTTAATTTGGAATAATCAGATTTTAAAATCTACTTAAAAGTCCGTCAATGGGTAAATGATTAAAATGTGGTTAAAACATACCATGAAATACTACTCACCCACAAAAAGGAATAAAGTGTTGTACTGATACATGCAACTACAATTGACTGAACTTAACAATGATTGCAAAGTCAATTTCTAGAAGACATTTACTGCATGATTCTATTTATATAACATTCATGAAATAATATTATAAAGATGAAGAACAAATTATCACTTGCTAGGGATTAAAATGGGGAAAGGGATGGGTATGGCTATAACGGGGTTGGATGAGGAAGCTAGTGGTACATAAATATTAAGTGTTGAGAGTGGTTACATGAAACTATACATGATATAATTACATAGACTTAAATATACACATACAAATGAATGCATGCATAAATAGTAAAATACAAATAGATTGTCAGGTTTGGATATTATACTACAGTTATATAAGATAGGAACACTGGGTCAAACTGCATGAAGGATGCATGGGACCTCCCTTTTTATCTCTGAAATATCATGTGAATCTACAATTATTTTAAAATAGAAAGTTAAAAAAACATTCACTTCTCTACAAGTTATTAATAAAGTGAAATAGACTTTGGATTATTAGTAATCATAATCAGTGCTTAACAACTTTATATTACTGGAAATAAAATTTATATCTTGATAACAAAATATCTCACATAATAAAGGCTGAAAATATAGCTAAGAGCATATGAGAAATGCTTCCTTATTAACTTAAGAGAAAATATTACTACTCTAATTTTTTTCTGTTTGACATCTAAAAATAATTTAAAGAGTGTAAGAACTATACTTGGAAAAGCATGGTCTCTCTTATATAGTCTGATTTAACAAGATGCAATAAAAAATAAAGCATTAATGTTTCAACGTGAGTTAAGACGATGCAGTGGTTTGCTTCTTAGTAAAATATCTATAAAAATTGACTTTACAAAGGGTATTTGATTTCTGAACAGAGAATATTTCAAAATCTCTTTCCTTGAGAAAATAATGTTATAAAATCAAATGACCCAGACATTATCAAAATTAAACTAAATAAGAAGAGTTGATTCTACATAATATTAATATAAATTGATAAGTTAACTTTACCTCACTTCCAACTTTGCCACTTCAGGTAACTCTCCAAAATTTATCTCTTCTACCTCCAGTTCTTTAACAGCAGCCAGAATTTTCTGCTGATCTTTATTGTTAATCCCAAACTAAGTAGAAATAATTTTAAGGTGTAGTTAAGATAATTATACTAGAATAATTTAATCTTCAAAATCATTAAAGAGATTTTCTGCTGAAAGCTGCATCTTAAAAAACAGACATATTAGAAAATAATATAATAAAATATATGGTTTGCTTATAAGTGTGACTTATGAAGCTATTTATACTACTAAAATATTTTTGCAATATATAATAATTGTGATAGACTCTCAAACCCAATTACTAGATTTTAATACATAATAGTCAAAACAATAGAGTACAAGTTGATATAGTATGCTTATTTTGATTTTGTAATGATCAAAATTAGTGCTTCTAATAATAATTTCAGGTTTCAATCAAAATTAGTGGTTACAATAATTTCAAGTTTCTAATGTATTCATTGCTTTTTTACACAGCCTATTTATCAAAATATCCCTAATATTTCTCACACTACTTTTTAATTGTTAATATTAGATGTCAAAATCATGACTTTTTATTTTTTCTTTTTAGATATACATGACAGTAGACTATATTTTGACATATTGTACATACATGGAGCATAACTTATACTAATTAGGATCCCACCCTTGTGGTTCTATATGATTTGGATTCCATTAGTTGTGTATTCATATGTGAACAAAGTAATATCTTGATAGTTTTGAGAAAATAACAATAGTGGTACTATTTCTAAGACACATACCTATATCCACATACATTTAAAACAACACCTCTTATTTCTAAGTCTGTTTTGCAAATCTATTTCACATTTAGAAATGAAGTACTGGTTTTAACTGAGATATCATGACCACCTAAAGGAAAAAAATCACAACTTTATGTTTTTAAATGCTTTTAAAGTAACTTAATACTATAATCAGATTTTTTAGTTTTTCATAATCATATTTAATCAAGAACCTAATAAAATATCAATCAGTTTGTAACACTACGATTACTGAAATAGAAAATAAAAGGAGGTACAATTTAAAAAAAATTAGTACAGCTAGAGTTTTTGAAAATGATACTAACCTTTACAAATTCATCTTTTTTCATGGTCAAAAGGTGTCTTAAAGTTATATCCCTTTCCTGTAGAAAATGTAAAAAAAAAAACTATTACCTTTCAATATAAATAGTACAAAGTGAAATAGTTAAGTGTACATAAGATAGTGAACTGCTTACCAACTTCTAACTTTCCAGAGGGGATAGAGATGTAGATAGAGAACTACACTACTGGATAGATTATATATACTGACCTCAAAAAGTATAAATATAGCTAGATTTCCAGATTCAAATAACATGATTATTTTCAAATTACTTTACAATTTTGCTTACATGACATGAAAACATTTCTATAAAATTGAATACAACATTTCTATAAAATTGAACAGAAATTATATTTATGCTGATTACTCCAAATAGAAAAATAGTTTCAAAATTTTTAATAGTTTCCAAATTGTACAAAACTGAACTCTAGTTGGGCATGGTGGCATATGCCTCTAATCCCAGCGGCTTAGGACCCTGAGGCAGGAAGAGTTCAAAGCCAACCTCAGCAAAAGTGAGGTGCTATTAAGCAACTCAGTGAGACCCTGTCTCTAAATAAAATACAAAATAGTGCTGGGGATGTGGCTCAGTGGTTGAGTGTCCCTGAGTTCAATCCTGGTGCCACCACCAAAAAACCCAACTCTAAAACACCTGAACCAAATGTGCATACTCCTAAGGGGATCTGTTTTAAGTACTAATGCATTGCTTCAGTATCCTCATAATTCTCGTCTACTCAAATCCACAATGTATGCTTAAAGTACCTAGGTAATGCTTGGCATATGGGTCTAATTTAATATTCAAGACAACCTTACATTAGGTATTATTTTCTTTAAGGGGAAAAAAATATTTAAGTAACATATTTTGGTCAAAAATCAGAGGAAGAATCTAATGTTTGTTTGGTTTAAAACCATGCTTCTATACAAGAATTCAATTCTTGTATATACAAGAATATACAATTCTATATACAATTCTACATACAAGAATATACAATTCTATACAATAAGAGCAGCAACTGCATAAACAAAAATGGTTTTATTTACTGAGGCACTGGATGGTTGGCAAAAGTAAAATTCAAATAGTTTATATTTTATGTAAATATAATAATAAAATTTGGGGATATTTATTATAAGTTTCAGAGGGGATGTATTACAAATTATGCAGAAAAGGTACAGCATTCATTCATAGGCATCTTTATGAATTAAAATTTAATGTTATGTTAACCAACAAATAAACATATATAAATCTTACCTTTAGTAAGTCTGTCATATGTTCCAGTCCAAGACCATGTAAAAATATTTCCAGATCTCCAAAGGCTGTGTATGAACTATACATATTTATAGCAATGTCAATTTCAGGACAGACTATCAATGTACAAAGAGTAAATATATACTTATATTTCAAAGAAAAAATAAGAATAGTAAGAATGAATTCATATAGAATATATTTATAAATGTACACTCCAGATTTGATGCTGTATCAAGTGTAAATTCTTTTCTCATCCACCTGGGTTAGAACTGAATCCAGGACTTTGTAAATGCTAAGGAAACCACCGAGCGATCCTCTCAACTCAAAGCAGGCTTTCCTAAGCAATGATATAAGAGGAAATGGATGATGGCAAAGTGTAGCTCATCTTTTCTAAGAATGAAAATATTCATTAACATAGATTCCTTGTAAAATATCTGCATGTAAAAATCCCTTTAATTGTGATAAGTAAGAATTAATGAACAACTTTATATGGGGTAGAGAATGGTTTATAATTGTATCCTGAACAATAGTGTTCAGAAAAAGTAGTTTTAGCTTAAACAATGAGTAATGTGCTTAAAACACTCAGAAAGCAAGGTATAATACAGTTTGAATACTAATGCAGGTGCTGAATCCCTTAAAATACATTTTACTGATATTTTACTAAGTTTACATTTAAAGTCAAAGTTGTTATGATTAATATTGGTACAAATAAATAAAACTCTCTAAAATTATGGACACCAATGCACCTAAAACCCAGACATTTCTAAGTGATATTTAAAAATGCTTGTCAAAGTATAAAATATCATATATCTTAAATACATCATTATATTTAGAATAAGTAGTAAAAGCATGCATTTTTAACTTATTTACAGGAATTCTTTTGAACTAAAATATGTTACCCAAATATGTGATCTTTTCCTATATCAGAATCTGCTGTCAATTGTTTACAAATAGCCTCTTCTTTAGTTAGTTCTTGAAGCTTTCCCTCCAATGGATTTAAAGTCAAAGAAAGAAAGTTGAAGATCTGAAAAGTTTCAGAAATTAGCCAAATATAGTTAATATTTTTATATACTGTTAAGTGCATTTAAAAAAATAACATATGATTATTTTTCAACTGGAAAATAAAATTTTAGCAAGGTATAAGGGACAGAACTTTCATGACCTGTTACCCTGAGAATGACTTTTATAAACTCAAGTAAATTCTTCCTTGACATAAAAGAAGCAAAGAGTATAACTAATTCAAAAGAGCAAAATTAGACAGAGTAGCATTTTTAGTAATATATGATACAAAACTAAAATGCCATTTTGATAAATGACTCAGAAATATCAAGTTTAAGGTAGTAACTGAAATACACTGGTAAGAGAGAAGGAAGAAATAAACTTGCTTAAATGTATACAAATCTAAACTCAATGCAATATGGTAAAATTTGTTAGTTTTACAATCTAACTTCTTACAAAGTCAAGGCTATGTCATGTAATCATTCAAAATATAACATCAAATTTCATTATAAGAAATGATATAACCTTTGATCATAAATTTATTATATCAAATTCAGTGTCATCTACCCAAAATTTAATAATGTAGTAAACTAATTTTTAGTTTCCAAATTTTCAAAGGTTAGAAGAAATAATGCAAAAAAATGTTTTTTGTTATTCTAGGGATTGAATCCTTGGGTGCTTAACCACTGAACCACATCCCCAGTACTTTTTTATATTTTATTTAGAGACAAGGTCTCTCTGAATTCCTAAATTCCTTGCTAATCTCTTGGGGCTGGCTTTCAACTGGAGATTCTCCTGCCTCAGCCTCTGGAGCTGCTGGGATTATAGGCATGCACCACCATGCCCAGATTTCTTTTTGAAATTTTACAAGACTTTAGTGATTAGTCTCTATTCTAGAATAATTTTGGAAATGTACATATTATTTGGAAAATGATATCATGTTTATTAGACTGCTCAAAATTTAGTGGAGTTATTTTATGTGCAGTATAAGTGGCATGGTCTGACACTTGTATAATAGAACTTGTGGATTTTCACAAACTTTAAAATTCAGAACCTCAGTGTTATGAACTCTTGTACTTAATAATTTTACAATGCTATCATACTTGACTCATGCTTAGAAAGTACATGTCACTGACTAAAAGTTTAGTATTCACACCAAAAGTTTGTATTCATAAAATAATTTGATATATGGCAAATATTTATCATTCAGCTTTAAAATCTGAATGACATCAGATCATATACCCAAGTATGTTATCATTTTACCACACACCTTGTCATAACATAGGAATAAATGTTGCTTAAAGGATTTAACTTTTAAATTGTCTAACATCTAAAACTTAAAATTATACACCAATGTTTTAAGTGCGTCTTCAAATGTTGACACTTTACTGTTTCAATACATAAGTTAATTTTTAAAAATCTAAACCACTTTATAATATAGTGTACTCTATTTTCATTATTGGCAACATAGTAAGACTTATCCTTTTACATAACTTATCACACTATAAATGTCTTTGATTTAGCAGATGAAAAATTACTCAAAAAATATTAGGTGGAGAAAAAATATTTATACATTTAATAGCTGAAAAAACTATTATTACACTTGTGAATTCCAACAAAATAACATAAAAGTTCTATATAAGATAATATGACATATCACAGAAAAATTAGTTTAACATATAGATGATACCTCAAGATGTTTGTTTCTTTTTGCAATCTCACTTGGTGTCTTTCCATCTTTGGTTTGTAGCATTTTATTAGCTCCAAGTTCAAGCAACTTCAAAACTACATTTTTATGACCTTGATGTGCTGCCCATGTTAAAGCCTGTATAGGGAAGAAAAGAGGATTTCTTAAAGAGAAGGAGTGCACATGAGACAGATAGGAATTGTCTTCAACAGTATTAATGGCACATAGAATGGTTAATTTATAGAATGATGCAACCTCTTCGTTTAACAATATAAACGTATTTCCCATATTGTAATGTAACATACTTCCCATGCTATAATTGCAAAGCGGACTGCAATGTTCACTGTTTTATAAAATCAAATATTTTACAGTTAAGCAATGTTATGGAACAAAATGATTTATATGCCAATCACCAAAATGTTTTCTACAAAAAAGCAATCTTTATGTAAATTCAGAGTCCAGGTTTCTTTGCACATTATAACTTTTGTCATGAATAATGACTACAAGAGTCAAATGATTACTTTTTTCTTCATTCATTTGTTGCTGCTTTTCACCAAACAGTGATTATACCCTAGATTTTCTGTACTTATTACTTCTTAGAAATCTTTTTGTAATAAAAACAACTAAACATCTATTTTCATAGATTAAGGGTAATAATAAAGTTAGCAAAAATTAAAAAGAAATGTTGTAGAATATTTCTCACAGCATAACCATTCTCGTCCTGGGCATTCACATCTGCTCCATGTGCAACCAGGAGAGTAACCACCTGAGGGTGGCCATCCCGTGCAGCGTACATAATGGGAGTCATCAGTCTCCTGTGAGGAGGAGGAAAGGAGAATTAGGGTTAGGGCTGCCATTAATGACTGCTCAATTTCATGAATTTAAGTATGCACAATACTATCAGTATTGTTTTGAAAGCAAAAAAAGATATAAAAGCATTTAATAAGTCAGGTGATTTAAATCTAATTTTCCAGCAAAAATATAAGATGACACTTGAAGCACTGAAAGCGAACACAACACCCTCTAGTTAAGAAATATATAAAAATTACTAAACCATGATTTTTAATGTTTTAACAATTTATACATTCATCTAGGAAATCATCAGGTTAACTGCATTATGCTTATGCAGGGGATATAGTGATGATGATGCAAATAAGGTTCCTCCTTCACTGAATTTGCTAATTCTAAATGCTTATTACATTTATTTGGTAGATTGCTGAAAAATGTAAAGTTTAAAATCTTCTCTTATTTCTTAATGTGTCACATTATGATTCTATTTAGACTAAAATAATTTTATTCTGACTTGAAGCCTTACTCTAATCAAGAAAGAGATCAAATAATTTATTCTGACTAACATTGTTTGGAAATTTCTTTCTGGGAGAGAACAATAGTTTATCTTTAGTTTATCATTTTGCAAAACTAGCGATTCAGACCCTTTACTCCTGGGTGTTAGTCAGCTTAATTCTATTCCAAAGGACACTAGATTATTCAATCAGTTCTACTTGGGCTGAATTTAACACAGTCTATTTTTAAAGGGGGTCTGACATTCTGGGACCAATCTTCATTAATCATCACCAATTTCTGATTTAGAAACAAATAACTTAGAGAACAAAAAACTAAATAAGTTCAGAACTATGCATGTTGATATAAGAGAGTTTATCTTGGTTATTCATAGTACTTAAAATACCTATAAATGAAAATGTGTCTCAATAAGGCTTATTAGTTTTAGGTATATTCTGAATCTGATAACTTCATGCCAATGTCTAAAACACAGAACAATTCACACATTTATCTGGTTTTTTTTCCTATTTCCTAGTATATTTTGATTGCCTTATTTGAAATTATATGCTACATTAAAAATTCTCTCCTTTATCTTGAATATCCCCTACCTAGTTGTTTTATTAAGATAGACAATTTTTATAAAGTGAACATAGAATTTTCTGGATAACTTAAGAAAACAAAAAGTACATGCAACAGAAAAATTATGAATTAACTACTTATTCTAATTCTTTACTATATGTAAATGAGACCTCTTGGTATCTCTCCTCCATTCCATGTTCCCCTCACAAAGCCCAAACATGCACCTCTCAAATCTTTCCTGTTTCACTAAGCCTCAGGCCTAGGCTAGTTCATGATCTTCCCTATCACTCCATAAATAAGTCATCAGGAGGTCCTACAAGTCCTACCTTCACAATATATCTGCAGCTGAGCACCTCTTCTCACCTTGTCAGCCAGGACAGTAGTCCAAACCATACCCACTCTCCCTGACCTGTATTATTGCAAGAGCCTCATAGCTGTTTTCCATGCTTTTGTTCTTGTCCACTTCAGTTAATTCTCTTGGAAAATGCCAAGTTGTTCCCTTTTCAGGGAAACACTGTTGCACTGGTTTCTGACTACTGAGAAAAGATGAATTTATCAAACAGAACAGCAAAATCCTATGCCAGTCTAGCTTATCTAAAATTATTGATTTTTTAATACTATTTAAGTGAAACCATCAATAATGTTGCAAGACATTTTTGAAAGGAAAAAGAGCAATTCTTCTAGTATTTCCTACTTGTTGGTTTAATGAATTTGCAATTTTATTACCTCCTCAGGAAAGTTTAAAAAATTATATTATCTGATCTACTCAAGTAACATGGTAACTATTTGTCCTACTGATACTTTCAACACTAATTTTCATCTTTTTCTTAAGATTCAATGTAAAGAATTCTCATTCTCTTTTAAAACTACTGCAATTTGGTTCTGCTTGCTCCTAACATAAACAATTTTTAGCTTATTGTATACTCATTAATTTTCATTTTTATCCTATCACAAATTTTCCTTTATTTGTTTTACTTCACTTAACACTAGTAATATTTGATATTGACATCCCTTTCTTTTGGCTTACATTTACTTACAAAGTTATGAAGTTCACACTCTTTTTAGTCAACCATTTCTAATAAATGGGATTTAGCTATTTTTTGTTTGTTTGTTTAAGACCAAATCTCAGTCTGTTTCTTAGGTGATAAATCCACTACATTCCCATTAAGCATAATGACTGGTACACTTGACAAAATTCTTTTCAGTTTTTGGTTTACTTTCCACTACATTTTGAAAATCTGGTGACTCTATGCTTCTATTAAACATTATTAACTTTCTGTGCTCTTAGTATCCTTCAACACATAGGAGAATTTCATTCAAAATGTCAGTCATGCGCTGGCTCAAGATGAAGGTTTCACATTACCAAGTGTATGCAAATGTCTTTATTTTGCCCCTACTCTTTAATGACAGAATGAATAAACACATAATTACAGATCCCAAGTTTATTTCTCAGACTATTTGCCTTCTTCCACATATAGCTTCTATATTGTGAAATATGTTAGATAGAAATTTCTGTATAGAAATACTTTATAGGTAAACTGTCTTTTCAGTAAGCAACTCTTAGGAATTTTGCTTTATTCTTGATATTTTGAGTTCAGTGTGATGTGTGCTTATTTTAATTTTTAATTGAAATACATATGCTAACTATTTGTGTATAAATTTTGCCATGAGTACAGGAAATCTTTTAACCCTCAGGTTTTATGTCTTCAGTTTGGGAATGTTCTTGGTCCATTATTGATTCAAATATAGCATAACTTCCATTTTCTTTTTCTGGCACTCTTATTAGATAGATGTTAGAGTTCTTGGAAAGATTCTTCATGTCTTTTACCTGTTCCTTTATATTTTCCATGTATTACTCTTTGTGTTGTTTTCTAGGCGATTTTCTTCACATCTAGCTTCTAGTTCATTAATCCACTCTTTAGCTGAGTCCCATCTGCAATTTTGCACATTATACTTAGTTTTAGTAGTCAACACTAGTTTTCATAATTCACTGTACTTGTTTTGTACTTCCTGTTTATTATTTTGTGAAGGCAAATCCCTCTTTTATTACTCAGAGCAATAAAGTTCTTTTAAATTCTATTTTCACCAGTCTAAGAGAATCTTTTTGTAGAGTTTATTGTTCCTGTTTCATTCCATGATGCTTACCTTATGTAGATTTTAGTGATTTATTGCTGTATATGTACTTTTCAGACTATTACTTTATAGGTCCTCCAAGCACAGAAGACTCAAGTCCGTAGGCTTCACTTTGCCTATTAGTAGTTTTATATATTGCCACAGTTCCAATCTGTTTCTTTCCTCAGTTACTCCTTTTCCATTATAGAGGTAATTGTCTTTTTTGTTTTTATAACTAAAATTTACTTTGGGAGGGCAAGGCTGCAGCATATTGTTCTCTGCTTAACATCTTAAAAAGTCAAATTTATTTTCCAAAATTTATGTGGTCTTTTTCATCAATTTTTCTTCTAGAATTTTTTAAACCATTCATCAAGTTAAAACAATTTAACACTCTGAATAAGATGTGTTTAATTTTAAAAATTAATGTAGATTTTTAAGAATGTCTTCTTTAATGCTGAGTCAAGAAATGACATGTCTTCTTATTCAATCTTTTGTTTCACTCAGTGGAGTTTTAAATTTTTCCTTTATTTGAATCATTCATGTTTGTTGTACACTTGTATCTACATTTATATGTTTTTGTTCTTCAGAATGTGATCTATAATCTCATTGTATTCCCAGACTGGTATTTGTAATTTCAAAACCAAATGAAATTTGAAGATTAGTATAAAAAATCTCCCTCATATTATACTGATTTCCAACAGTTTCTGAGTTGATTTTCTTGGATTTATCAAGTATATAATCAATATGATCTTAAAAATAATAATTTTGTCCTATCTTTTCTAATTGAAAAAAGGCCTAATGGCTTAATCTGAGGCAACAGAGTTCAATGTCATAAAATGGAGGGTAGAAAAATCTTCCTGTAAAGGCAAGGGAGTCTATCTTCCAGGGCTGGTGGAACACACTGGGACTTGCATGCCACAACCAATTTTGCTGTTTTAGCATGAATGTTGGCATAGACAAGACACAAATGAATGAGCACAACTTTGTTCCAATAGAACCCTAGATGTCTGCCAACCTCGGCTTTAGACTATGAACTGTGACATCAGTCAGCCTGGTTCAAATCTAGCTTTCAACCTTTCCTGGGTGAACAGTACTGGGTGCATTTCTTAAGTTTCATTACCTCAGGTTGTTCATATGTGCAAACAACAGTTTCTACATGTGACAATTATTGTTGATACTACCATAATCTATGACAGTGAAATGATAATTTTAGTAAGAAAACTACCAGGCACAAATTAAAGAGTCTGTCATTATTATTTTTATTAACTACATCTTGTTTTCTTTTCTAGAGTGCTTTGTCTTTCCTAAAACAATGGTAAAGCAAAGACTGCTTATAAGTACCCTTGCCTTGTTTTGACATTAAGGCAAATGCTGCTAGTGTGTTTCCACTAAGCATAGGACTAGTTCTGACTTCATATGTATGTTTATAAAATTAAAGAACTATTTATCTAATCAAACATTACTAAATCCCTTGATCTATTCATGAAATGTCTTCCCTAATATTTAACTAATTTTCCATAGCTGACATGAATTTTATTTGATCATGGTATATTATTAATTTAATTTACTGATAACGTTAAATATACTGATACTTCATTAAGTATTTATAATTTTTGTGTCTATGTTCATAACTGAGATTGATGTATATAGTTTTGGGGGCAGATAAGTTTTAAAATTATATTTCAGAATCAGTGTTGTTTGCTTTATAAAAAAAAGAAATTGAAAGGCTTCTAGTTTTTTTATGTTCTAGGACTATTTAGACAGTGTTAGAGTAATTTGTTCCTTGGAAATTTAAAAGAATTTTAAAAGAATTGATAACTTCTCATCTCTGAGTCTGATATGTTCATTGGAAATACCTCTCTACAAGATTTTTTTTCAAAAAAATGGATAAAAATTACAACATAAAATTCTTTTAAAGCATAAATAAAAAACAAACTATAAACAGATCTTCCACACACATAACAATAAAAAATTCTATAAGATGTCTGCAAATGCCATAATTTCATTCTTTTTCAAGGCGGAGTAATATTTCATTGTGTATATGTCAGCACTTCCTTTATCCATTCATCTGTTGAAGGACACCTAGTTTGGTTCCACAGTTTACGTATTGTAAATAAAGCTGTTATAAACACTGATGTGGCTACATCACCGTTGTATGCTGATTTTAAGTCCTTTGGATATAAACAGAGGAGTTGCATAGCTGGGTCAAATTGTAGTTCTATTCCAAGTTTTCTGAGTTATCTCCATACTGCTTTCCATAATGGTTGCACCCCAATCTGCAGTCCTACCAGCACAGTATGAGTGTATCTTTTTTCCCCATATCCTTGCCTTTTTTCCCCACATCCTTGCCAAAACTTATTAATGGCTGTATTCTTGATAATTGCCTTTTGGACTGGAGTGAGATAAAATATTAGAATAGTGTTGATTTGCATTACTCTGTTGAAGATGATGAACATTTTTTCATACTTTTGTTGATTGATTGTATTTCTTCCGTGATGTGTCTGTTCAATTTCTTAGCCCATTTATTGATTGGGTTATTTGTTTCTTTTTTTTTTTTTTTGGTGTTAAGTTTTTTGAGTTCTTTGTATATCCTGGAGATTAGTGCTCTGAGGTGCATGTGGTAAAGATTTTCTCCTATTCTGTAGGTACTGTCTTCAGATTATTCAGTTTCCTTTGCTAAGAAGAAGCTTTTAAGTTTGAATCCATCCCATTAACTGATTCTTAATTTTAATTCCTGTGCTTTAGGAGTCTTGTTAAGGAAGTCAGGTCCTAAACTGACATGATGCAGATGTGTTTTGAAGGAGTAGTTGTCAAGAGTTTTTTGTCTATAGTTTTTCTTAACTTTGTCCTGTTCATTTTTGCTTCCAAAAGAGTCAGGTTGATTTCCAAGTATGTGAATAGCCATGTTAATGCTATGCTTGAAATATGCAAAGTAACCCTAAGGTATTTGTCACTACAAATATATAAAATTGCTTAACAAAGATAAAATCAGTTCCCACATATAAGGAAAATAGAGGTAAATAAAAAGATGAGCATAGACAATCTATAAAAATACATATAAAAGTTGGTAATATAAGGAAAGACATTTTAATAAACTGAAAATCAGAAAATAAGAACTATGAAAATGCTCAGAACGCAGATGTATCTCACTGGTGTAGTGCTTGCCTAGTACACTTGAGGCCCTGGGTTTGATCCCCAGCAAATCCACCACAAAGAAAGAACAACCCTATACCATCGCCTGCTCATTTTTATCTACCAGATTGATAAAAACCACAGTTTAATATGTTGACAAGGATGCAAAAAATGAATGCTCTCTCACATGTTTTACACTGTAAAGTGGAAAAAAATTTTAGAGGACTATTTGGATGTAACTTGTAAGATTTTAAATGTAAAAAAAATTTCAGCATTTCAATTTCTACAAGACTTAAAAAATGAATATGCTCCAAAATATCATCATCCTCATTGTTAAGGCAAATATTTTAAGGCTTACTCTGTTGCTGGGTACTGTTTTATATACAAAACACCTTTATGAAGTGAGTGATATTTTTATCTCTGTATTTTAAGAATTAAACTGAACAAATGAATAACTTATTCAAATTACAGAGCTAGTAAATAAGAAAGCTGGGATTCAAACCTTTACAGTCTGACTCATGAGATACCACTCAATACTACTACAGACAAAGAAAGATGCAAACACATTTCTGAGTGAAAAGAACTGTCCATGTGTGTGTTTGTATGTAATTTAAAAATAAAAGAATGGAAACACTGGCCAAACTGATTAAAGCAGATATCTCTGAAATAAAAAAAAAATTCAAGAAATTTGTTTAGTTAAGGAAGACTCATGCTTTACTAATGGAATTACATATTATTTTAATATTCTGTGACAAAATGTATTGACTATATACATTTAAAAAGGACAGGAATAAAATCACAAAATAAATGATGATTTCCAGTAATTTTAAAAACTTTCTGAATGAATATTTTGCCCATATTTTCAGAAAAAAGATGTCACATATTTACCTACAATTAGTAAACAAGTTAGTATCATCATCTGCTTGGTTTTTGGGATTGGCTTATCTCACTTAGCATGATATTTGCCAACTGCGTCCATTTACCTACAAATGCCATAATTTTATTTTTCTTTATGGCTGAGTAATATTCCATTGTGTATGTATACCACAGTTTCTTTATTCATTAATCAATTGTAGTGCATCTAGGTTGGTTCCATAATCTAACTATTGTTAATTGAGTAGCTATGAATATTGATGTGGCTGTATCACTGTAGTATGCTGATTTTAAGTGCTTTGAGTATAGGTCAAGGAGTGGGACAGCTGGGTCAAATGGTGGTTCCATTCCAATTTTTCTAGGGAATCTCCACACTGCTTTCCAGAGTGGTTACACTAATTTGCAACCCTACCAGCAACTTATGAGTGTACCTTTTTCCCCACATCCTCACCAACACCTATTGTTGCTTGTATTCTTGATGATAGCCATTCTAATAGCCATCTCATTGGGGTGAGATGGACTTTTAGGGTAGTTTTGATTTACATTTCTCTTATTACTAGAGATGTTGAACATTTTTTCATATATCTGTTTATTGCTTGGAGATATTTTGTGAAGTGTCTACTCATTTCCTTAGTCCTTTTATTGATCGGGTTATTTGTATTCTTGGTGTAAAGTTTTTTGAGTTCTTTGAATGGAGGAAGGATGCATTGTATAGAGGAAAAATAGGGGTGTGGGGTAGGAAAAATAACAGACTGAGACAAATATCATTATCCTACGTACATGTATGATTACACAAATGGTGCGACTCTACTTTGTGTAAAACCAGAGAAACAACAGTTAAACCCCATTTGTGTACAATGAATCAAAACAAATAAAAAAAAGAAAATAAGTTAGTATTGAAAGTCAATACTACAAACCAAGCTGCTCTAGTGACATTTGCAACCAAATTTATATTATAATAAAGCAAGCAACATTTTTCCCAAGGCATCTTCTGTTTCTTAAAACAGGCAATAACATTCAACAAGGTAACAATCAAACAGTTATTAGGTCAAAACCTTGGGCATCAGTTAATATGTGCTATCTTATCAATGATAATAAAACAGCTATTGAAATTAAAATGTCATAACGTTTTACAAACCCCTTATCTCATGACTGAACGATCTGAAAATAACAAACTCCTATGCTAGAAAAACTGCCTTCTAAATGTAAAGAAATCTTTTATTTTTTAAGACACAAAAAGGTTTCAGAGAGCTAGAAGAAAAACCCTCACAAAAACCAAATGTTAATTACACACAATATTTCCAGCCTTATTAGTACTCTTAACAAGAAGAATGCCAATTCCATTCATGACGTGTTTCACACTACGTTGTGTATTCAATAATCTAATACAGGCCCTTCTTGATTTTAACTTATAATACCATTTTTATTGCATTATCAATATAAAAAGAAAATAAGAATAATAAGTTCACACCACATCATAAATGCCAAGTCCCAAATAACTTAATCAAGGCCACTGTGTATTCAAGCCTAAATATAATTAAGCTAAATTAAGTGAAAACTTTTTTCTGTGCAATTCTTCCCTATCTACTAGCAGATGCTGATTGGATTGAATTACTATAAATATCCTTATGACATTTCTGCTACATTCAAAGGCACTTACATATTTGAGCACACAGTTTCTATTCTGTACAAATAATTTATACCCCGGACTTATAAGAATTATTTAGATAATATTTAAAAACAATTAACATGGGGTTTGTTATACAGAAAGTATTCAACTAAATTTTAATTTAAAAACAAAAAAAACCCTCAAGAAAAAATTCTAAAGCCAAAATAAATAAACCAGTAAATTGCCATATTGGTTTGACACAGTATACTGTGCTAAGTATCTTCTGTAGAAAGATCTAAGAGAAACAAAAGATATGATTTGTGTCCTAGAGAGTTATACTTAAAAATAGATTTTGAGTTGCCAGCTCTTTACTATTAGTCCCAAAGGAGGAAAAAGGAAAATAATAAAAGAAAATACAATGAAAAGAACAAGCTAGATTCCTATGTACTAATTATAGAAAGTCTATCAGGAAATACTAAATTAATGTTATTTCCAAAGAAATTTTAAATAAAATTTGAAAAAAGAAAACTTCATGGAAAACAAATAACAGAGCTGAAATAGACAAAATAATTATAAACAAATAAATAATTCAAAAATGTCCAAAATACTGAATTTTATTCTAGTAATAGAAAGTTAGAACAAAATTCAGACCAAAATTTTAAAGCATATGAAAGAGCTGAATGAAAACTAATTTCAATTTCTTAAAAACCGTAGAAATAAGATACCAAGGAAGCAAAATCTAGATAGCAAAAAGCCAGAGATGTAAAGTGTGCATTCCCATTTGTTTTTTCCCTGACAGCATTTACCAGTTCAGGTGGGGAAATGAGCCACAGCTGATTTTGGTGACCTATATATCATGGGGAACAAAACTGAAAGCCCTGGGCCTATACAAGGTAGAGAGCTTGATAAGCCATACTTAAGACAAATTCAGCTGAGACTCAAAGGGCTATATCTTCAGGGTAAGGATAAATCAGAAATAACCCAGATCTTCATGTTGTATACTCCAAAATGGCAAAGAACCACAATCCCAATTGTAAGATTACACAAGTATGGAACCATAGTCCTCAAAGTATGTTTTTAAAATATATAAAATTCTCTCTAATGGAACCTCCTAGGACTGATAATTAGTCCTCTATTCAGATTTTAAACCTAAAGACTTGCACCTAGGCATGAATGAGAAGCATCATACCCATTACTAACAGAAATAAACTCACAGAAATTGGAAATGCTCCATCTAGATATGTTTATCATATTAAAGAAAAATTGGGGAGTTACTGGGGAATTGAATAAAGGGAAACTCCACTGCTGAGTCTCATCCCAGTCCTAGTTTGTATTTTATTTAGAGACAGGGTCTCACTGAGTTGCTTAGTGCCTTGCCATTGCTGAGGCTGGCTTTGAAGTGATCCTCCTGACTCAGCCTACTGAGCTGCTGGGATTACAGATGCGTACCACCCAGTCTAGCTAAAGAAATTTTAAACTAAAGCTTAAAAATATTTTCAGAGAATAATGAGTTATAAAGTGATACCAAAATTTTAACAAGTTCTAGAAATTAATAAAATAACTCAAATTATTGATTCAATTGGTGAACTTAATAACAAATTAGGTGTGTGTTACAAAACTAAATGCATTATTCAAAACTGTTCTAACTGAATAAAATGTATTTCATGTATTTAAGTTATACACAATTTTGAAAACTATTACAGAATTTTCTCAGTACCATTTCAGAAAGATTTCTAATTAATTAAGTATAGGAAATTCAACAGCTTCCTCTTAATTAATTTTAATTTTTCTAATTGTTCTATTTACTGGCTTTTAGTACAAATGGAACCAAGTGATTTGAATCAAGTAATTCATTTCACTGTAAAATCTACAAACCCCTAGAATTGTCCTTTTGTTCTAAACACAAGTAAATCCTTTTCTTTTATTTCCCCCATTTTATCTACAAACTAAGACCCTGTCTTTTGAACTTTTTCCACAGAATGAGTAGCTTCCATGCTACATTTACATATCAGAACTGAAACTTCAGTCCCTAGTTTAGAGATTGACCACTAAGATTACTATTACTTTCATTTTATGAGAAAAGACTATGGGTCTCATTTTAGTTCAAAAAAAGTTAGTGTTCAATGTCTTTTGCAACAAGTAAGTATGTGGCCATGCAGCTTTCATGAAAACTACAAGCTGTATGACCAACTCTTCACTTGTGCTATTTTTCTTGAAAGGTTATTTTTCTCAGCAAAAGAGCTGCTCAACAGAAGGGAATGTCAATAGAATGAAAGGAAATTCATCTAAAGCTGTGTTTTTCTCCCTGATATCTGAATAGGGGTTCCCTAATGTATCTTTTGGCACATTTTACATGAAATTAGTAATAATATAATTTGTCTATATAATTCCCCCAATTTCACTGTATTCTTGAGCCCTGAGATTTTTTTTCCCCTTTCACACTGATGTATGTTATCCCTATCCCACTGTATATTCACTTAATGCTATCCTCATAAAATATGCAGGTTAAAAATCACTATTTGCCATGAGGTATTTTCTTTTCAGGACTATGAAGAAAACACAATTCAGTAACTACATTGTTTCAAGCTTTGAACATTAAAGAAGACAAAGTAGCTGAAAGTTTATTTCTGAAGTTATTTCTCATAACTGTTAATTAAATAGACTGCTTTCTTTAATGATGCTGTAAAATTATGTATTTTATTTGATTACATTCCAGTCTAAATCTTGTGCTGCTTCAAATTCACTAGCTTTTCTTGGGTTTTCAGCTTTAAAATTGCCTCAAAATATGATTGCCTTGTAGATTTTATCATGAGATACTAATCATGTTATTTTAATTCAAATGAAATCTTTTTCCAGATATATCCTATGTATCTGAAAGATGCCATATACTTCTTGAGAAGAAAAATAGTCTAATACCTATGTTAATGGCTTACTTAACTTCACATTCAGAATTTAGAAGATGGTAAATGAGTGAGACAGTAAAAACTTGACTACCTATAATATCTTGGAGAAGTAGTAAAAGAAATTTTAAAAACTGAGGTACATCAATAAAAACTAATTTTCCATTGAACCCAGAGAGGCACATCTTATCTTATGCTACTTCAAAATGTATAAATCAAAATCACAACACATCTGGAAGTGTACTTCAGCTAGTGTCATGAAGTACATGCCCCGATTTTAAGGTGCGACTGGATTCAAAAGTTACACCTCATTAGGGATATCATAAATGACAGAATTAAAATTCCTGTGAACTGATGTGCTAACAATATGTAGACAGAATTTTTTCTGGTTATTTTTAATCTTTATTTGTTTAAATATTGATTTTCTACTGTATAAGTCTTGGCCTTTTTCATACTAAATCAGGATTTCTCAACTCATCATTTTGGGTTTCGTTCTTTGGAGGGCTGTCCCACACACTATAGAAGATTAAACAGCCCCTTTGGCCTAATCCACTAAATGCTAATAATGTCTTAAAGGTGTGACAATCAAAAATCCTTTTAGATGTTGCCAAATGGCCCCTGGGCAGCAGAACAGACCACCCTTGAAATCATTCCAGTTAGAACAAAATCTTTTTCATCTGGGAATTATCTAAAGACATATAAAGTATTCATTTTTATTATTATAGATATTTCAACAGATGCAAGATACATTTGTTGTTTGTTTTTCTATGTATAATTAATTGCTAAAGTCTTAGGCAAATAGAAACCTTTGGATATGTTCTCATATTTGTGTAAAACTTGTTACACAGAGAAAGTACTTAATAGATTTTACTTCTATAGTTCAATCATCATATTCTTTTGAGGGTATTCACAGAAAATCTTTGTTTGATGTACTCTTTTCGTTTTCTGTCCAAATGTCTATAATATTCCTCTTAAAAGTAAAAGTTGAAAGGTCAACTTCTCTTGGTACTTATATATAATTGGAACTAGGAACTTATGACCTAATTTCATACATCAAGTATTTGGCCAAGTAAACAAATACTGTTTATGATTTTTAAAAATTCATATTATGAAGTGTTTAACAGAATGATAAAAGTATCTTCAACACGGTGAACCAACAGTAAGGCTCTTACCTACAAGTTACATTTGGATCAGCGTTTCTTGAAAGCAGGAGCTCTACACACTTCAAGATCTGTTCTTCAGAGCCACAAGCAGAACATGCAGTCATCAAAACAGTCTGCTTATCTACAATAACCAAGCAAGAAAAAATCCTCATACTTTAGAAAGTATATCTATGTCGGGGTCTTTAGCCCCCTTGCTCTTCTCGACCAGCAGCAAGGGAAGGGGGTACTCCCCAACAAGGCCAGACCAGGAAAGGTAGGGCTGACTGACCGCTGCACCCAGCCCTCCGGGCAGAGGACAATCAGACCCGTCAGTGAGACCAGTCACAGCAGGAACTCATTTACTGAGGAAGTCACACAGCTTTTATGTAGGGTGAAGGCTAGCAAGCACGAGCTGATCATGTTCACGGAACTGTTGTTAACCAATCCCTGATAGTGGCCAGATTTATCATCATTAACTTTTGAAACTGCGTTTGAGGCCTTGATCTTGCTCACTCTCCAGGGAAGTAAGGAGTCATCCTGAGTTAATTAATGTGTCATTAGTCCCAACATATCTAATTGACTTCCTTACCTTTAAAATATTCTATATATTTTTTGCACTCTAGAATTCTACAAAATCTCCTAAAATCTCACTCATAAGATTAAGTCACCAAAACATGAGATCAGGGATGGATCCCTTACCTTTTCATATTATATGTAAAATGTACTTCTTAACTTACTTCCCCTATTTCCTTTCCTCAAGACAATGAAGTGGTGAAGCACATGACTCTGCCACATTGCCTGAATATGAACAGTTTTTGGTAGATTAAATTTTCTTTGCTCAACTTATGATTGGAAAATGAGCTGTACTCTCTGCTTTCACTTTACTTCTCACCCATCTGACAGCTCTTGAAATCTATCTTATATACTTCCTAATAAAACTGATATAATGGCCACATTCATTGTTTCCTTTTCAGTCCTGTTCTACTTAATCTCTCTAAACTCACCCTGTTCCCTGAAACTATTCTTCCCTTAGTGCCTATGGTATCAATGGGGAAGAGGGTAGACAGAAAAAAAGCAAAAGCAATTTCTCAATTAAGAATCCAGATATTCAAAAGATCACTATAGCCATAGTTTATATTAGTGGTTCACTACAGAGTATAAAATTCTACTCCCAGCTCTGTGACTAAAAAACTGAGTTCAGTGATGTATTAATATCTCATTGGATCTAAATTATAAGTATGAAATTAATACCTACCCTCTTTACCTGACTTGTGCTATCAAAGACACATAAAAACATTTATGTGTACATTCTAAGAAAAGTCTGAAGAGTTTTAAAACTGGAAGTATTCCTCCAATTACAAGGAGAAGCAGAAAAAGAAGTTTTTGAGCAGAATACTTTCTATCCTTTCAAAATTGCCATTCTTGAATATAGATTTCATTGAATGACATTCTTAAACAACAAAATGAAAAATCTTCTTAAATGTGAAAATAAGAGAAATTTTTGAAAATAAAAAAAAAACCCAGGGAGGGTTTTACAAGTTCCTAATGTACATACAAAAAAAGAATGTGAAAGTTAACTCTAAAATAACACCTATACCTTAATCATGAAGTGACTTCAACTACCTACTAAAAACAAGTTAAACCAGGTACACATGTGTATAATCCCAGTGACTTGCAGGTTGAGACAAGAGGATCTCAAGTTTGAGGCCAGCCTTGGAACCTAGGTGACACTTTGTCACAAAATAAAACAATATAAAGGACTGAGAATGTAGCTTAGTGGTACAGCACTCTGGCTTTAATTGCCAGGACTGCAAAAAAAAAAAAAAAAAGGGATTTGCTAAATCAATGTAACAAACTGGATTTGAAAATATATACTTTTGTTCTTTAAGAACATTCAAAATACTATTGAGTGGAAATCATTTACTAACAAAAACAGAAATAAACATATTAAAATAAACTACTTTGAAAAAACTTTGCATGATATAATTCAAACTTGAGTTTACAATTTCAGTCTTTTGATTTTTTTCAACATATTTTTTCTTCAAAAATTGTCAAATCTATTATAGAAGTCACAAGTACATAACTATATGCTATAATGAATACATATCTAGAATCTACCTTTGTGCAAGGAGTTTTTTGAATTAGGCTTCTAATTTGATTGTGCAGATTATTTATACAATTCAACTAATAGGTTATTTTCCAAACTGCTTTAACTTTTTTCTCCATGCCTAACTGCTGTTTGAGATTAAAAGAATCACAGCAGACATAACCAGTTAAGTTTTCTCAAACATCTTACCCTTATCAAAGCTTGCATTAGCACCTCTGTCCAAAAGGAGCCGAACCATCTCTACATTGGCAACGCTAGCAGCATACATCAGAGGGGTCCATCCATATCGAAAGTTGGAATGCACACTAATGCCTGTCAACACAAAAACAAGTTTTTAAAAGTCCCACCATCAAGTACAAAACAACAACAATAAAAACACTCACTGCAGTGTGTGTAACATACATACGCATAGAGACATACAAAATATAGTTTATTCTATAAGGTTTCCTTGGTAATAATGGTCTTAGAAAAAGAGTAATATTGTGACTGATGAACTTGCAAACTTAACTTTCACTATATGTCCCTATGTTCTGAGACTTGATCTGACTTATCAATATAATATAAACAGTTTATAGTATAATAGGATTTTCTATGCCACTTCTTTCTCTTAGGGGAGTTGGGATAGGATTCAGAGAGGGAATATGTCTTTTAAATTAGAATATTACACTTGGGCCATATCTAAGATTGCAAATACCACATATTTCCCTAAGATATCCTAACTTTCTCTTCAACACAAAATTTACCCATGGGTGACCAGATAAAACATGAAGCTAAAAAGATAGGTTTAGGTTAGATTATGAAAGCCCTGTTATGAAATACAACTATATTTGTGATCCAGGGATTAACATCATTCTATCTGTATTATAAAGGCAACACAGATATATCACTGCTGAGAATGGGGCAGGATGC